>NC_141539.1:138902500-139502500 GCF_021556685.1 Rattus norvegicus
GGGTCTCTCTAGGCTCAAAGCTGATACTGCAAGTCAACTTAGGCCCCACTTATCCTGCCTGGCTGGCTAGTGTAGTTGAGGGATCAGATCTTCCAAGGATTTGGGGACTGATCTATACCACTGTGAGAGAAGCCCGTACAGAATCCTCCTCCTGTGGTCTTCCTGCCATGCTCTGATGGAAAATGGGAAAGAACCTTCTTCAGGGGTACTGTGTTGTTCCTGTACCTGATCTATGTCAATATATACCCTGTGACTCTAACAGAGAAGGAATATGAGAAAGGTTAATATAGTGTGACCAGACCTTGCCCAGATTTGCAGGAATGATGCAGTGTACCATAAGAGTCAGTTCATTAAAGACACAGGATCTTCTGTTATCTCTCTCCTACTGAGAAACACACTGTATCTTTCCAGTGACACAGCTAACACTACATGACCCAGATGTGTCATGCTTATACTTACCTTTCCTGAGTCACTGTGGCAGGGAAGACAAAGAGAGAGCAGAGTAGAGGAAGGACCGCAGACTAGGGTTCTGGAAATGGCTGCTGAGGACAGAGATCCCAGGAGAGAACACAAATGGCCTAATTTGTTCCCAACAGTAATCCGAGGAGGACATTTTTAGGCCTCTCTATGATTTATCAGAGTAGGCAAAGGTAGTGTCTTTGGATTTGGGCCTGTGGGATATTTATCATGGCCTTCTTTCCCTTAACAGATCCCTCATGGTGCAATATGTAGGGAATAAAGAAACACACAATGCCGCCCCCCACTCAACCAAAAATCTTTCTAGGTCAGCAGCAGGTCAGGAGGTAGTTCTGTCATTTGGATTTTCCACCAGGACAGTGGGATATCCTAGGTATCTGATGGCAGGATCAGCTCTAGCAAGATGCTCCTGGAAGTCTTCCACAGAATTATGTAGAACCTACCACAGGGTCCATGTGGTATACCAAGTGACAGAGAAAACATATTAATCCGTGACTGAAGTATTGTTGTCTTGTGGGTTTCAGGTAAAGATGGCCAAGTCAATGGTTTCCAAGTGACTGTGAAAGGCTGTCTGAGCCATGCTTGGAGTGTTTCCTAAGTTTCTCTGAGAGAAATATCTTTAGGGCCCTTCCTATTGAAAGGAGTCATTGGTCTATGTGGAGAGCTAAGCAGTTTTCTACTGGTGTACTTGGCTGTGGTTGAGAGCTTATTAGGATCCGACATTAGGGTGCTTTGACTTTTCTGTGTTCATTCAGAAACGGCATTTGTCGGGTAGCATCCACTACTGGGTCTCAGTGATCAAAACTCAGATATAGACCCTTAGGTGCCAGACTGGGGTTTTAACCTGAATACCCTGCTGGGCGAAATGGGATTTTGCTGCTGCATACAATACTGTGGTGGGCATAACTATCTCGGTAACACCTTAGTAGATCCCTTCACAAAAAGCACGGCTGAGTAAGGTCTCTGGTTCTGCAGTAGTAGCATCTGGTGGGGGTACAGGTAGCAGTGCAGTCTCAGGAGCCATCCCGAGTTGATGTCCAGCTTTTTCACAGTGGACCTCCATCTGTTCAGGAAAGTCCTAGGCAGCAAACAGGGTCTGGGGCTGTCACAAGTCTGATGTGGAAAACCCCTTGTTCTTTCAATGCCTGGATGAAGGCTGCTGATGGTAAGAACTATTGGAAAGATTTGTCTCTGAGCGACCTCCTGATTGACATGCTGCCTTCCTTCCTCTTCTTGGGGGAGGCAGTGTGGTGATGCCCAGAGAGCCTTTCATGTGGGCAGAGAGGACAGAAGCTGAAGGCTGTGTCACAAGAAGCCGGGTTTGTGCTTTGAGTCATGGCTGCCCTTTTCCAAGTCTCACAGACTATGTAGATCTTTCCTATAAGACTGGCCAACTAGTTATGTGTCTGCTGTTCTGTCTGGTGTTCTCTGCTCCTTGCAGTTCTTGTTCCTCCCATAGGGGATACATGCGGGATGTGATGCCGGGTGTTTCCTCACCCTCTTTTCCCTCATCCTTGCCAGTTCCTGGTGGGCACCCTGGCATTTTTCACAGCCTGGCATTGGGACCTGGCACTCTCAGCACAGGGCCTTACACTTTCTCTTCTCATCTCCTAAAGAGAGTGAATTTTGCTTTTTTGGGATTTTGAGAGAGAGGGAATCCGGCTGAACATTTTTCTTTTTGACTTCTTCCTTCCTATCCTCAGCACTGAAGCCAATAAAAGCCTGTTCTGTGTGATACTCTTCTCTTATAATTCTTTCTTCTTCCCAATTTTTCTATGCTTCCTTTGAGGGGCGTGTGTTCTGTTTCCTGTTTTGGGTTGTTGCAGCTTTGCTGTTCTGTGATATTTTTATGGAGAGGATTCTGGGGCATATTTAAGGTTCACTGCTGACATATAGTGTGCTCAATATGGCCAGTAGCACTGTCTGGAAATTATGGCTGAGCTTTGTCTTTGCTCTCCTGTCAGGCAAGTTCTACTTGTTGCTTCAGAGCTCTCCCTTCTGGAGAATGTCTGCAGGTCTGCCTTTCAGCCCATCCTCCTGATTCATTTTATTTATGTCTACATCAATTTTTAAAATTCCTATTGCAAGGTGATGAGTTGGGAATGGAAATGAAGCTTAGTGGTAGAGCATTTGCCTGGCATATACATATACCAAGGCTCTAACTGCAGCACAGCAACAGTCACACAATAAGGTACCAGGAACAGGAGTTACATATGTTATAAATGAAAGGTAGCTATGTAAATTGTAGGCATTTCCCACACATGCCCACCTTGACCCACACTCTTTGAATGACCTTCAGTATTGCACACCATTCATACACAGAGCTGAAGGGTTTGTATGCTGTGCTTCCCCCGTCATTTGCAGGTTAGTATTTTGCTTGTAAGGTGGTTGTACTGTCAGGTTTTGTGTGTCAACTTGACACAACCTGGACTCATCACAGAGAAAGGAGCATCCTTTGAGAAAATGCCTCCATGAGATCTAGTTGTAAGGCATTACTGATCATGTGAGCAGTGCCCATTGTAGGTGATATTTTCCCTGTGCTGGTAGTCTTAGGTTCTATAAGAAAGCAAGGTGAACAAGCCAGGGGAAGCATGCCAGTAATCAGCAACCCTCCAAGGCCTCTGAATCAGCTCCTGCTTCCTGATCTGCTTGAGTTCCAGTCCTGACTTCCTTTGGTGATGAACAGCAATGTGGAAAGTGTAAGGTGAATAAACCCTTTCCCCCCCAACTTGCTTCTTGGTCATGATGTCTGTGCAGCAATAGAAACCGTGACTAAGGCAGTGGTGGAGATCCACAGCTTCACTCTTTTGGTTGGAATACAAGAGGTTCTTTGTCCTTTGTTTTTCTATCACAGTGTATGAGACATCTCAGCTCAGTGACTACTTTGACCTCTCCTCTTGGCAGATGTTATTTCAGGGTCTTTGTCCTGCTATGTTCCTTTGGGTGGCGGTAGGTTGGAGGAATCAGTTCCCATGTCACTGAGACACAAACTCCCCCCTCCAAGTCCCTCATCCATAGTGCTGCCTTTGTGTACACTCTGTGGCTCAGGGATTCACCTGCAGTGGAGATGCTATTATATCTGATGTTTTATTCTGAAATGTAGAATGACCCAGTGTGGAATGACTCAGACCTCTGTAGGTCACTCCTGATAGGCTCCTGGCTGGTCCTAGGGCTACATCTTGATCTAGTGAGGGAACTCGTGGTACATTAGGCATACCCATTTCTTCTGTATCACTTTGGTGTCTGATATTTTCCTATTTATTTATTTATTTATTTATTTATTTATTCATCTTTATTAACTTGGGTATTTCGTATTTACATTTTGATTGTTTTTCCCTTTCCAAGTTTCCGGGAAACATCCCCCTAACCCCCCTCCCTTCCCTTCTCTATGGTTGTTTCCCTCCCTATCCTCCCCCTATTACCACCCTCCCCCCAACAATCACATTCACTGGGAGTTCAGTCTTGGCAGGACCAAGGGCTTCCCCTTCCACTGGTGCTCTTACTAGGCTATTCATTGCTACCTATGAGGTTGGAGCCTAGGGTCAGTCCATATATAGTCTTTGGGTAGTGGCTTAGTCCCTGGAAGCTCTGGTTGCTTGGCATTGTTGTTCATATGGGGTCTCGAGCCTCTTCAAGCTCTTCCAGTCATTTCTCTGATTCCTTCAACAGGGGTCCTGTTCTAAGTTCAGTGGTTTAATGATGGCATTCGCCTATGTATTTGCTGTATTCTGGCTGTGTCTCTTAGGAGAGATCTACATCCAACTCCTGTCTGCCTGCACTTCTTTGCTTCATCCATCTTGTCCAATTGGGTGGCTATATATGTATGGGCCACATGTGGGGCAGGCTCTGAATGGGGGTTCCTTCTGCCTCTGTTCTAAACTTTGCCTCCCTCTTCCCTCCCAAGTGTATTCTTGTTCTCCTTTAAAAGGAGTGAAGCATTTGCATTTTGGCCATCCTTTTTGAGTTCCATGTGTTCTGTGCATCTAGGGTAATTCAAGTATTTGGGCTAATATTCACTTATCAATGAGTACATAGCATGTGTGTTTTTCTGTGATTGGGTTACCTCACTCAGGATGATATTTTCCAGTTCCATCCATTTGCCTATGAATTTCGTAAAGTCATTGTTTTTGATAGCTGAGTAATATTCCATTGTGTAGATGTACCACATTTTCTGTATCCATTTCTCTGTCGAAGGGCAACTGGGTTCTTTCCAGCTTCTGATTATTATAAATAAGGCTGCGATGAACATAGTTTTTTTATATGTTGGGGCATCTTTTGGGTATATGCCCAAGAGAGGTATAGCTGGGTCCTCAGGTAGTCCAATGTCCAATTTTCTGAGGAACCTCCAGACTGATTTCCAGAATGGTTGTACGAGTCTGAAATCACACCAACAACGGAGGAATGTTCCTCTTTCTCCACATCCTCGCCAGCATCTACTGTCACCTGAATTTATGATCTTAGCCATTCTCACTGGTGTGAGGTAAAATCTCAGGGTTGTTTTGAATTCCATTTGACTTATGACTAAAGATGTTGAACATTTCTTTAGGTGCTTCTCAGTTATTCGGCATTCCTCAGCTATGAATTCTTTGTTTAGCTCTGAACCCCATTTTTAAAATTTTTTTTATTTCTTATTTATATTTCGATTGTTATTCCCCTTCCCAGTTTCCCGGCCATTTTTACTATGTTAATCCTGCCAATCCATGAGCATGGGAGATCTTTCCATCTTCTGAGGTCTTCTTCAATTTCTTTCTTCAGAGGCTTGAAGTTCTTATCATACAGATCTTTTACTTGCTTGGTTAAAGTCACACCGAGGTATTTTATATTATTTGGGACTATTATGAAGGGTGTCATTTCCCTAATTTCTTTCTCGGCTTGTTTCTCTTTTGTGTAGAGGAAGGCTACTGATTTATTTGAGTTAATTTTATACCCAGCCACTTTGCTGAAGGTGTTTACCAGGTTTAATAGTTCTCTGGTGGAACTTTTGGGATTGCTTAAATATACTATCATATCATCTGCAAATAGTGATATTTTGACTTCTTCTTTTCCGATCTTTATCCTTTTGATCTCCTTTTGTTGTCTGATTGCTCTGGCTAGAATTTCAAGAACTGAACTGAATAAGTAGGGAGTGAGTGGGCAGCCTTGTCTAGTCCCTGATTTTAGTGGGATTGCTTCAAGTTTCTCTCCGTTTAGTTTAATGTTAGCTAATGGTTTGCTGTATATGGCTTTTACTATGTTTAGGTATGGGCCTTGAATTCCTGTTATTTCCAGGACTTTTATCATAAAGGGTGCTGAATTTTGTCAAATGCTTTCTTAGCATCTAATGAAATGATCGTGTGGTTTTGATCTTTGAGTTTATGTGGTGGATTACGTTCATGGTTTTCCATATATGGATCCATACAGCATGCCTGGGATGAAGCCCACTTGATCATGGTGGATGATTGTTTTGATGTGCTCTTGGATTCGGTTTGCCAGAATTTTATTGAGTATTTTTGCGTCGATATTCATAAGGGAAATTGGTCTGAAGTTCTCTTTCTTTGTTGGGTCTTTGTATGGTTTAGGTATAAGAGTAATTGTGGCTTCATAGAAGGAATTCGGTAGTGCTCCATCTGTTTCAATTTTGTGGAATAGTTTGGATAGTATTGGTATGAGGTCTTCTATGAAGGTCTGATAGAATTCTGCACTAAACCCATCTGGACCCGGGCTCTTTTTGGTTGGGAGACCTTTAATGACTGCTTCTAATTCCTTAGGAGTTATGGGGTTGTTTAAATGGTTTATCTGTTCCTGATTTAACTTCGGTACTTGGTATCTGTCTAGGAAATTGTCCATTTCCTGCAGATTTTCAGGTTTTGTTGAATATAGGCTTTTGTAGTAGGATCTGATGATTTTTTGAATTTCCTCTGATTCTTTAGTTATCTCTCCCTTTTCATTTCTGATTTTGTTAATTTGGACACACTCTCTGTGTCCTCTCCTTAGTCTGGCTAAGGGCTTATCTATCTTGTTGACTTTCTCAAAGAACCAACTTTTGGTTCTGTTGATTCTTTCTATGGTCCTTTTTGTTTCTACTTGGTTGATTTCAGCTGTGAGTTTGATTATTTCCTACCTTCTACTCCTCCTGGGTGTATTTGCTTCTTTTTGTTCTAGATTTTTTAAAGGTGTGCTGTCAAGCTGCTGATATATGCTCTCCTGTTTCTTTCTGCAGGCACTCAGAGCTATGAGTTTTCCTCTGAGCACAGCTTTCATTGTGTCCCATAAGTTTGTGTATGTTTTACCTTCATTTTCATTAAATTCTAAGAAGTCTTTAATTTCTTTCTTCATTTCTTCCTTGACCAGGTTATCATTGAGTAGAGCATTGTTCAACTGCCATGTATATTTGTGCATTCTTCCCTTATTGTTGTTGAAGACCAGCTTTATCTCGTGGTGGTCTGATAGGACACATGGGATTATTTGTATCTTTCTGTATCTATTGAGGCCTGTTTTATGACCAATTATATGGTCAATTTTGGAGAAAGTACCATGAGGTGGTGAGAAGAAGGTATATCCTTTTCTTTTAGGATAGAACATTCTATAAATATCTGTTAAGTCCATTTGTTTCATGATTTCTCTTAGTCTGTCTATGTCTCTGTTTAATTTCTGTTTCCATGACCTGTCCATTGATGAGAGTGTGGTGTTGAAATCTCCTACTATTGTTGTGTGAGGTGCAATGTGTGCTTTGAGCTTTAGTAAGTTTTCTTTTATGTATGTAGATGCCCTTGTATTTGGAGCATAGACATTTAGGAATGAGAGTTCATCTTGGTGGATTTTTCCTTTGATGAATTTGAAGTGTCCTTCCTTATCTTTTTTGATGATTTTTAGTTGAAATTTGATTTTTTTTTTGGTTCTTTTTTTTTTTTCGGAGCTGGGGCCCGAACCCAGGGCCTTGCGCTTCCTAGGCAAGCGTTCTACCACTGAGCTAAATCCCCAACCCCGAAAATTGATTTTATTCGATATTAGAATGGCTACTAAGCTTGCTCCTTCAGACCATTTTCTTGGAAAGTTGTTTTCCAGCCTTTCACTCTGAGGTAGTGTCTGTCTTTGTCTCTGAGGTGTGTTTTCTGCAGGCAGTAGAATACAGAGTCCTCATTGCATATTCAGTTTGTTAATCTATGTCTTTTTATTGGGGAGTTGAGTCCACTGATGTTGAGAGATATTAAGGAATAGTGATTGTTGCTTTCTGTCATATTTGTATTTGGATGTGTGATTATGTTTGTGTGCTTGTCTTCTCTTTGTTTTGTTGCCAAGACTGTTAATTTCTTGCTTTTTCTAGGGTGTAGCTTGCCTCCTTATATTGGGCTTTACCATTTATTATCCTTTGTAGGCCTGGATTTGTAGAAAGATATTGTGTAAATTTGGTTTTGTCATGGAATGTCTTGGTTTCCCCATCTATGTTAATTGAGAGTTTTGCTGGATACAGTAACCTGGGCTGGCATTTGTGTTCTGTTAGGGTCTGTGTGACATCTTTCCAGGATCTTCTGGCTTTCATAGTCTCTGGTGAGAAGTCTGGTGTGATTCTGATAGGTCTGCCCTTATATGTT
Source organism: Rattus norvegicus (assembly GCF_021556685.1). Lineage (NCBI taxonomy): Eukaryota > Metazoa > Chordata > Mammalia > Rodentia > Muridae > Rattus > Rattus norvegicus. The sequence goes on from NC_141539.1 coordinate 138,910,549, forward strand.
ACTTTACCTTTTCCCTCACTGCTTTTAATATTCTTTCTTTGTTTTGTGCATTTGGTGTTTTGACTATTATGTGACAGGAGGAGTTTCTTCTCTGGTCCAATCTATTTGGAGTTCTGGAGGCTTCTTGTATGTTTATGTGCATCTCTTTCTTTAGGTTACGGAAGTTTTCTTCTATGATTTTGTTGAAGAAATTTACTGGTCCTTTGAGCTGGGAGTCTTCACTCTCTTCTATACCTATCATCCTTTGGTTTGATCTTCTCTTTGCGTCCTAGATTTCCTGTATGTTTTGGACCAGTATCTTTTTCAGTTTTACATTATCTTTGACTGTTGTGTCGATGATTTCTATGGAATCTTCTGCTCCTGAGATTCTTTCTTCTATCTCTTGTATTCTGTTGGTGATGCTTTTATCTACGGCTCCTTGTCTCTTCTTTTGTTTTTGTATATCCAGGGCTGTCTCCCTTTGTGCTTTGTTTATTGGTCCCATTTCCATTTTTAATTCCTTCACCTGTTTGATTGTGTTTTCTTGTAATTCTTTCAGGGATTTTTGTGATTCCTCGCTATAGGTTTCTACTTGTTTATTTATGTTTTCCTGCTTTTCTGTAAGGGAGTTCTTTATGTTTTTCTTGAAGTCCTCCATCATCATGACCAAATGTGATTTAAAATCAAGATCTTGCTTTTCTGGTGTATTTGGATATTCAGTGTTTGCTTTGGTGGAAGAATTGGGCTCCGATGATGCCATGTAGTTTTGGTTTCTGTTGCTTGGATTCCTGCACGTGCCTCTCGCCATCAGGTTGCCTCTGGTGTTACCTTGTTGTGCTATTTGTGACAGTGGGTAGACCGTCCTATAGGCCTGTGTGTTAGGAGTGCTGTAGACCTGTTTTCCTGTTTTCTTTCTGCCAGTTATGGGAACAGAGTGTTCTTCTTTCGGGTGTGTAGTCTTTTCTGTCTACTGGTATTCAGCTGTTCCTGTGGGCATGTGTCCTTAGTCCACCAGGCAGGACACTTGAAGTAGAAATGTTGGTCTTCCCTGTGGTCCCCGGCCTGAAGTTGCTCCTGGGGGCTGCGTTTGAGCTCTCCGTGAGGGCGGCAACCAGAAGGGCCTGCCCTGCCTTTTCCTGGGCCCCTGTGCACAGGGGTCCCAGATGGTGTTATGTGTTTTCCTCTGGAGTCAGAAATGTGGGCAGAGTGTAGTCTCTTCTGGCTTCCCAGGCATGTCTGCCCCTCTGAATGTTTAACTCTCCCTCCCATGGGATTTGGGTGCAGGGAGCTGTTGACTGGGTCTGTTCAGATCTGGGCGGTGTCTGGACCACAGGGAACCTGCCGCTTGAGTGCCCCTATCCTCCTGTTCCCAGAGGCCCTATATAGTTTCCTCTTGGGCCAGGGATGTGGGCAGGGTTGGGCCCTGGTGGTCTCTCCTGCTCTGCAGACTCAGTGCCCACCTGTCTGGGCAGTGAACTCTCTTTCCCACGGGGTTTGGGAGCAGGGAGCTGTGGCTGATATTTTCCTTTTTTTCGACTGTTCTGGGAACATTGATCTTCTCCACCTTAATTCAGTTTCATTTATTCTCTTTCATTTAATATGGCCTCTAGATACCAGTAAGGACTTTTCGTCTCTTCTGGTAGTTGCTCTGGGGCTCTGCCTAGTCCCTCAGTATTTCTCTCAGCTTGGACTTGGGGACATTTGTGGGTAAGACAGGCTATTTGAACACCGATATGTCAGCTTTCAATTCTGATCTCCAACTGTGGGGTGGGTGATCACACAGCTTTCCCCTATTGCTCCTGTGTTGAACAGGACTCTTTGGGACTGATGGTTAGTATCTCTAGGCAATTCATGTCTTGGCAGCTCTTGAAATGCCTTTCATTGGTTCTGGGGAGAGATGGTAAGTTTCTCCTCACAACCTTCTAATGCACTAAGTCTCCAGTTGATGTATGTGTCTACACAGAAGGGGAGATGCAACAAACCAAAGACTCTGGTAGGAGCATGTTCAGGGTAGACTTGCAGGGAAACATCAAGGTTTTGCTAAAAGTGTTTGAACACCTCCTGCCTTTGTGAAGCAAAGGAGAGAAGGATGGTCCAGAGTAGCCACGTTGCTGGCATAGAAAACAGGCTCTTACCACTTTGGGAAGGGATTCTAAACTTGTTTTTCCAATGTTAATTTTAACTAATACATTCCTGCTCTCTCTCTCTCTCTCTCTCTCTCTCTCTCTCTCTCTCTCTCTCTGTGTGTGTGTGTCTGAATCTATTTCTGTCTCTCTCTCTCTCCTTGTGTGTGTGTGCATGCTTCCATGTGTGCACATGTGTATCATCTCTACTGCTGAATACCTAGTGTGGTAAAGCTCCTGGAACCAGTGCTGACCAAGGGACCCATGACTGGAGGTGAGTGAGTATTATTCTGAGTGTCTACTCCTGACACTAATGAAGGACTTTGCCACGGGAATGACCATGACTGACTGCAAATGTCTGAAGGGGCACATGTATTTTTGGACCACTGCTTTGGCCTGGGACTCTGTGCCTGGCACTCCTCTGATGTGTGTGTGTCCACTCAGTCTGACTGCTGCTGTCTGAAAAGCTGATTGTGTAGCCTTTCTGAGGGGATTGTGGTTGACATTGACACCACAGTGCTGTTTCTCATTAATATTCATGCCAACTTTCCTTCTATACCTGACTGGAGGACAGATCCTTGGTTCCTAAAAATGTGGAGCAGATGGCAGTTTGGGGCCTTGGTGTTATGGTGCTGCAGAGGCTGTGTGGTGTCTGTTGTTCTTGCAGTATTTACTGGATGTCAAAGGCTCATACCTGCAGCCACCTGCCTATAGCCATGGTGGTAAGGACTGACTGACCCTGTCTGCATGTAGCTTCTCCCCTCAGGAAAACCTTTGGTGGAGAGTCCTGAGACAAATGAAAGGGTAAGGATGGCTTACCCCAAGTTATAAAGGATTGTGGGTAATGCAGGAGCAGCTGGCTGCTGTAGGATACATACACATGTACATGTATCCTTACTCCACTGGGTCTCTCTAGGCTTAAAGCTGGGACTCCAACCCACATTTAGGTCTCACATATCCTGCCTGGCTGGCCACTATAGTTGAGGGATCAGATTCTCCATGGCTTTTGGGACTGATCTATACCACTGTGGTAGGTATCCCACAGTCAGTGAGGCCCATAGCGAATCCTACTCCCATGGTCTTTCTGCTATGCTGTGATGGCAGAATGAGAAGAACCCTCTTCAGGGATGCTGTGCTGGTCCTGTACCTGATCTATGTCAATATCTTCCCCATGGCTCTAGCAAAGATGGAGTATGAGAGAAGAGCATGTCATAGAACTAGACCTGGCACAGTATTGCAGGATAATTCATGGGTCAGTTCATCACAGACACGGGACATTCTGTTGTCTCTTCTGTAGTCAGAAAGTCCCTGGAGCTTCCCAGTGACACAGCCAACACTACATGACACAGATGTGACCCACAGTTACCTTTCCTGAGTCTCTGTGGCAGGGAAGAGAAAGAGAAAGCAAAGGAGAGGAAGGACTGAGGACTAGGAATCTGGAAGGGTGTGCTGAGGACAGAGATCCCTGGAGAGAAGGCAAATGGCCAAACAAGTCCCCAACAGTAGTTAGAAAGACTCTGTGAGAAGAACACACATGTTATGCACTCATTGATAAGTGGCTATTAGCCCAAATCCTTGAATTACCCTAGATGCACAGAACACATGAAACTCAAGACGGATGATCAAAATGTGAATGCTTCACTCCTTCTTTAGAAGGGGAACAAGAATACCCTTGGCAGGGAATAGGGAGGCAAAGATTAAAACAGAGACTGAAGGAACACCCATTCAGAGCCTGCCCCACATGTGGCCCATACATATACAGCCACCCAATTAGACAAGATGGATGAAGCAAAGAAGTGCAGGCCAACAGGAACTGGATGTAGATCTCTCCTGAGAGACACAGCCAGAGTACAGCAAATACAGAGGCGAATGCCATCATTAAACCACTGAACTTAGAATGGGACCCCCGTTGAAGGAATCAGAGAAAGAACTGGAAGAGCTTGAAGGGGTTCGAGACCCCATATGAACAACAATGCCAAGCAACCAGAGCTTCCAGGGACTAAGCCACTACCTAAAGACTATACATGGACTGACCCTGGACTCTGACCTCATAGGTAGCAATGAATATCCTAGTAAGAGCACCAGTGGAAGGGGAAGCCCTTGGTCCTGCTAAGACTGAACCCTGAGTGAACGTAATTGTTGGGGGGAGGGCGGTAATGGGGGGAGGATGGGGAGGGGAACACCTATATAGAGGGGGAGAGGGAGGGGTTGGGGGATGTTTGCCTGGAAACCGGGAAAGGGAATAACATTCGAAATGTAAATAAGAAATACTGAAGTTAAAAAAAAAAGCCTCTGTGAAGACCTCTTTTTTGTCTTCCAGGGTAGGTAAAGACAGGGTCTTTGGATTTGGGGTTGCAGAATGGTTAGTTATCACTAACATTCTGTCCCTTAACAGATCCACCATGTTCCAGTAAATGAGGCATAAAGAAGCATATGACTTTCTTAAACCACAAAACCGTTCTCTGGTCAGCAGAAGATTGGGAGATATTTCTGTACTTTGGACCCTCCACCAAGATACAGGGAGCCCCTCGATAGCTAATGTGAGACTCAGATTCAGGAACTTGCTCCTGGTAGTCTTCAACAGATCTTGTTAGAACCTTCCACAGGCTTCTTGTGGTTTAAAAAGTTACCTAGAGAACATGTTTAGTCTGTGGCTGAGGAATTGTTGTCTTGTGGGTTTCAGGTAAAGATGGCCAAGTCAATGGTTTTCAAGTGGCTGTGGAAGGCTGTTTGAGCCATGCTTGGAGTGTTTCCCACGTTTCTCTGAGAGAAAGATCTTTCCTATTGAAAGGAGGTTTTGGTCTATGTGGAGAACTGAGTAGTTTTCTGCTGGTGTTCTTGGGCTGCGGTTAGAGGTTATTGGGATCTGACATTAGAGTACTTTGACTTCTCTGTGTTCATTCAGAAAAGTCATTTGTGGGATAGCATCCATTTCTAGGCCTCAGTGATCAAAACTCAATTATAGACCCTTACGTGCCATCTCTTCTATACCAGTGATTTAACCTGAAGACCCTCCTGGGCAAAATGGGTTTTTGATGCTGGCTATAACACTGTGGTAGTTGTACCTATATTATTAACACAGTAGTAGATCCCTTCACAAAAACGTGGGATAAGTAATGACTCTGCAGTAGTAGCATCTTGGGGGTGGGAGGAGGCAGCAGTGTGGCACTGTGGTGTCCCCGGAGCCATCCTGAGTTGAGGTCAAGCTTTTTCCCTCCTAGACTTTTATTTTCTTCAGGAATGTCCTAAGCATGGGGCAGGCACTGGTGCTGCCAAGTGGCTGACCTCCTAACATCCCTTGTTCTCTCAATGCCTTGATGGGGGCTGCTGAGGGAGGGGTGATAGGAACAACTGGAAAGATTTGTCTCTGGGTGACTTCCTGATTGACATTCTGCCTTCCTCTTCTTGTGGGAGGCAGTGTGGTGATGCCTTGAGAGCTTACATGTGGGCAGAGTGGCAGGGCAGAAGCTCTAGGCTGTGCCGGGAGAAGCCGGGCTTTGTGCATTTGATACAGATGTGACATGCTCACACTAACCTTCCCTGAGTCATTATGGCAGGGAAGACAAAGAAAGAGGAGAGGAGATGAAGGACTGAGGACTAGGGTTCTGCAAGTGGCTTCTGAGGACAGAGACCCCTGAAGAGAATGTAAATGGTCTAATTTGTTCCCAACAGTAATCAGAAGAGGACTTGTATAGCTCTCTCTGATCTTTCAGAGTAGGCAAAGGCAGTGTCTTTGGACTTGGGGCTGTAGGATATTTACTCTGGCCTATTGTCCCTTAACAGATCCATCATGGTGCATGATGTGGGGAATAAAGAAACACAATGCCTTCCACCCAAACCAAGAACCTTTCTAGGTCAGCAGAAGGTCAGGAGGTAGTTCTGTCATTTGGATTCTCCACTAGGACACTGGGAGCTCCTAGGTATCTGATGTCAGGCTCGGCTCCAGCAAGATGATCCTGGTAGTCTTCCATAGATCTTGGTAGAATTCGTGGTCTACCAAGTGACTGAGAGAACATATTTAAGCTGTGCCTGAGGTATTGTTGTCTTGTTGGTACCACATAAAGATGGCCAAATCAAAGGTTTCCAAGTGGCTGTGGAAAGCTCTCTGAGTCCCGATGGAGCGTTTCCCAAGTTTCTCAGAGAAATATCTTTAGGGCTCTTCCTATTGAAAGGAAGCAGTGGTCTATGTGGAGAGCTGGGTAGTTTTTATCTGGTGAATTTGGGCTGTGTTTGAGAGGTTATTGGGATCCAACTTTAGGGTGCTTTGAATTCTCTGTGTTCTTAAGAAAATTTATTACTGGGTTATCATCCATTACTGGGCCTCAGTGATCGAAACTCAGATATAGACCCTTAGGTGCCAGCTCCTCTAAACCAGTGATTTGACCTGAAGAACCTGCTGGGCAAAATGGGTTTTTGATGCTGGATATAACACTGTGGTAGTTATACCCGGGTAGTTAACACAGTAGTAGATCCTTTCACAAAAAGCACTGCTGAGTAACGGCTCTGGTTCTGCAGTAGTAGCATCTGTTGGGGGCACAGGCTGCAGTGCAGAGTCTCAGGAGCCATCCCGAGTCAAAGTCCAGCTTTTTCACACCAGGCTTCCATCTGTTCAGGAAAGTCCTAGGCAGCAAACAGGGTCTGGGGCTTCCACAAGGCTGACTGTGGAAAACCCCTTGTTCTTTCAATGCCTGGATGGAGGCTGCTGAGTGATGGGTGGTGAGAACTACTGTACAATTTGTCTCTTGCTGACTTCCTGATTGACATGCTGCCTTCCTTCCTCTTCTTGGGAGAGGCAGTGTGGTGATGCCTTGAAAGCCTTTCATGTGGGCAGAGTGGAGCAAGGGCAGTAGCTTCAGGCTGTGTCAGGAGAAGCTGGGATTTGTGCTTTGAGGCATGGCTTCCCCTTTCTCGTTGAAATTCTCATAGACTATGTAGATCTCTCTCTCTCTGTATTTGTTAGTGTGTGTGTGTGTGTGTGTGTGTGTGTGTGTGTGTGTGTGTGTTTGGGCATGCCTGCATGCATGCATCCATACTTGTGTGTATCATCTCTACTTCTGAATACCTAATGTTGTAATGCTGCTGCGACCAGTGCTGACCAAGGGACCCACAACTGGAGGTAACTGAGTGATATTCTGAGTCTCTACTCCTGAGACTAATGGAGGACTTTGACATGGGAATGACCGTGACTGGCTGCTGGAGTCCAAAGAGACACATGTGTTTTTGGTTTTTTTTTTTTTTTTTTTTATCTTTTTTTTTTTTTTTTATTAACTTGAGTATTTCTTATATACATTTCGAGTGTTATTCCCTTTCCCGGTTTCCGGGCAAACATCCCCCTCCCCCCTCCCCTTCCTTATGGGTGTTCCCCTCCCAACCCTCCCCCCATTGCCGCCCTCCCCCCATAGACTAGTTCACTGGGGGTTCAGTCTTAGCAGGACCCAGGGCTTCCCCTTCCACTGGTGCTCTTACTAGGATATTCATTGCTACCTATGGGGTCAGAGTCCAGGGTCAGTCCATGTATAGTCTTTAGGTAGTGGCTTAGTCCCTGGAAGCTCTGGTTGCTTGACATTGTTGTACTTTTGGGGTCTCGAGCCCCTTCAAGCTCTTCCAGTTCTTTCTCTGATTCCTTCAATAGGGGACCTATTCTCAGTTCAGTGGTTTGCTGCTGGCATTCGCCTCTGTATTTGCTGTATTCTGGCTGTGTCTCTCAGGAGCGATCTACATCCGGCTCCTGTCGGTCTGCACTTCTTTGCTTCATCCATCTAGTCCAATTGGGTGGCTGTATATGTATGGGCCAAATGTGGGACAGGCTCTGAATGGGTGTTCCTTCAGTCTCTGTTTTAATCTTTGCCTCTCCCTTCCCTGCCAAGGGTATTCTTTTTCCTCATTTAAAGAAGGAGTGAAGCATTCACATTTTGATCATCCGTCTTGAGTTTCGTTTGTTCTAGGCATCTAGGGTAATTCAAGCATTTGGGCTAATAGCCACTTATCAATGAGTGCATACCATGTATGTCTTTCTGTGATTGGGTTAGTTCACTCAGGATGATATTTTCCAGTTCCAACCATTTGCCTACGAATTTCATAAACTCGTTGTTTTTGATAGCTGAGTAGTATTCCATTGTGTAGATGTACCACATTTTCTGTATCCATTCCTCTGTTGAAGGGCATCTGGGTTCTTTCCATTTTCTGGCTATTATAAATAAGGCTGCGATGAACATAGTGGAGACATGTGTTTTTGGAACACTGCTTGGGCCTGGGACTTTGTGCCAGGCACCTCTCTGATGTGTGTGTCCACTCAGCCTGACTGCTGTGTGAACAGCTGCTTGTGTAGCATTTCTTAGTGGATTTGTGGTTGACATTGACACCACAGTGCTGTTTCTCATGAATATTCATGCCAACTTCCCTTCTAAACATGACTGGAGGACAGAGTAGGCAGATCCTTGGTTCCTAGGAATGTGGAGCAGATGGAAATTTGGGTCCTTGGTGTCATGGTGCTCCAGAGGCTGTGTGGTGTCTGTTGCTCTTGCAGTATTTGAGGATTTCACAGACTCATACCTGTTGTCACCTGCCTATAGCCACGGTGGTAAGGACTGGCTAATCCTGTCTGCATGTAGCTTTTCCCCTCAGGATCACTTTTGATAGAGTCCTGAGCCAAATGAAAGGGTAAGGGTGTCCTACCCTAAGTTATAAAGGACTGTGGGTAATGCAGGAACAGCTGTCTGCTTGGGTATACACACATATACAAACACACACACACACACACACACACACACACACACACGAACACACACAGTTTATGGCAGGGAAAGGGTCTGTGGGATGAGTTTTGGAGGGCAGTTTTGGTTGCAGCTTTTCCTACCCTGAATTATACCCACTGACAGTAACTAGTTCAAAATCTTCTCAAAGTCTTCTTGCTGAGTAGTAGACATGCATGGGTAGGCAGGTCCCTCAGGAGGAGACACTGACAGTATCAGTCTTCAGTCCTCCACTCTGAATGGGTCTGTTTGAGTGGGCAAGGCTAGTGAATTTTTTCAGAGTGTGACAATATGTGCGAGTGTGTGTGTGTGTTTCTATGCATGCACTTGGGTGTATATATGTATGTGTAGGTGCATTTGTTTATGAATGTGTGTGTATATGCCATGTGTATGTGTGCGTGCTTGCATGCCCACCTGTGCATGTTTATGTGTATGAGCATGCAAGTACATGTGCATGACCATGTGTGTGCCCGCATGTTTTGCATATGTGTATGTCTATTTGTGTGTTAGTGCACGTATTAATGTGTGTTATCCTGGGTCCTGGTGTACTGTTTGGGTTGTACCTATCCTCTAACAATGGAGAATGGGGAATTGATTGCTAAGGACATTTCTGCTCACCTGAATAGCCTAGATCATGTTCTACTATTGTCCTGGATATCTTTCTTTATCAGAGTGCCATCCTGGTACTTAGTATCCCAAATTCTAACAGAAACTTCTTGGCCTATGATCCCTACGATTTGGCAGATATCGGTGTCCTCTGGGCCATATTTGACTCTGTAGTATGTGTGTGGATCCTTCAACTCTGAGTTTTTGTCTGCTGAGTTCTGAAACTTTCTGATCCCAGAGAAGATGGCATGTCGGGTGGGTGCACTGCAGAGGCCTGCTGCCTGAAGCCACCATAGGTACTGATATTGATGTCCTAGAGTATAGCTAGACCTGAGCCTGGGACTATCAATCCTAACTCCAAGGGGGCTCTCTAGGCTCAAAGCTGAGTGTCCAAGAAAAGCTTAGGTCTGACATATCCTGGCTGGTTGGCCACTTTCGTTGAAAGATGAGATCTTCCAGTGCTTTTGGGATTAATCTATACCACTGTGATACATATCCTACAGTAAGAGAGACCCATATAGAATCATCCTCCTGTGGTCTTCCTGCCATGCTGTGATGGCAATTTGAGAAGAACCTTCTTCAGTGTCATTCTGTTGTTTCTGTACCTGATCTATGTCAACATTTGCCCCGTGATTCTAGGAGAGACACAGTATGAGAAAGGTTGATATCAAGTGAGCAGACCTTGCTCAGATTTGTAGGATGTTTGTTTACCCTGAGCTTCTGTCCCTTAATAGATCCATCATGTTCCAATATGTGGGGAACAAAGAACCAGATAATCCATCTCCAAAGCAAAAATCTTGCTCAGAAGGTCATGGGATATTTCTGTCATTTGGGTTCTCCACCAGGACATTGTGAGCTCCCAGGTAGCTAAAGTCAGGCTCAACTCCATAAACATGCACCTGGAAGTTTTCCAAAGATCTGGTAGAACCTATTACAGGCTCCTTATGGTCTACCAAGTGACTGAGAAAACATATTTAAGCTGTGCCTGAGGTAGTGTTGCCTTGTTGGTACCAGGTAAAGATGGCCAAATCAATGGTTTCAAAGTGGCTATGGAAGGTCCTCTGAATCCTGCATGGAGTGTTTCTCAAGTTTCTCTAAGAGAAAGATATTTAGGACCCTTCCTATTGAAAGGAGGCATTGGTCTTTGGAGTTCTCAGTTGTTATCTGCTGGTGTTTCTTGACTCTGGGGAGAGGCTATTGGCATCTGATTTTAGGACTCTTAGATGTCTCTATTGCCAGTCAGAATTGTATGTAGGGTAGTATCAATTAATGGACTTCTGTCGTCACTTCTTAGCTAGAGATCCTTAGGTGCCAGCTCTTCAAGTCTCACTGCTTTGATCTGCATAGTCTTCAAGGCACAATGGGTTTTTGCTGCTGAATATTCCATTGTAGTAGCTACCATAGTTAAAAACATAGTAGTAGATCCCTTCACAAAAAATCCTGGCAAGCAAGAGCTCTGGTTCTGCAGGAGTAGGGTCCTGTGGAGACACAGGAAGCAGTCTCAATGGTGCCCCCTGAGTTGAGGTCCTGCTTTTTCCCTCCCAGAATTTTATTTTCTTCAGGAATATCTTAGGCATGAGGTAGGCACTGTGGCTGCCACCAGGCTGATATCCTAACACCCCTTGTTCTCTCAATGCCTGTATTGGGGCTGCTGAGGGAGGGGTGCTAAGAACTACTGGAAAGATTTGTCTCTGGGTGACTTCCTGATTGACATTCTGCCTTCCTCTTCTTGTGGGAGGCAGTATGGTGATGACTTGAGAGCCTTACATGTGGGCATCGAGGAGCAAGGGCAGAAGCTTCAGGCTGGGTCAGGAGAAGCCAGGCTTTGTGCTTTGAGGCATGGCTGTCCTTTTCTCTTTGGAAGTCTCACAGACTATGTAGATCTTTCTTATAAGACTTGTTTACTTCTGTGTCTGCTGCTCTGTTTAACATTCTCTGCTCCTTGCAGTTCTTGTTCTTATCAGATGGGACACATATGTGATGTCATGATGGTTGTTACCTCACGCTCTTCTCCCTAGTCCTTCTCTATTCCAGGTGGGCACCCTGGCATTTTTCACAGTTGGGCAGGGGGCCTGGCACTCTCAACACAGGGGCTTACACTTTCTCTTCTCATCTCCTAAAGAGAGAGTGAATTTTCCTTGTTGGAAATCCTGCTGAACATTTTTCTTTTTGACTTGGTCCTTCCTATCCTCCGCAATGAAGCCAATAAAAGCCTGTTCTGTGTGATATTCTTCTCTTATAATTCTTTCCTCTTCCCATTTTGTCTACGCTTTCTTTGAGTGGCATGTGTTCTGTTTCCCGTTTTGGACTGTTGCAGCTTTGCTGTTCTGTGACATTTTTATGCAAAGGATTCTGGGGCATATTTGGTGTTCATTGCTGACTTTCAGTGCTGTCAGTGTGACCCAGGAGCATTGTCAGGAAGTTCCTTCTGAGCTCTCTTCTTTGCGCTCCTGTCAGGCAAGTTCTACCTGGTGCTTCAGAGCTCTTCATTCTGGAGAATTTCTGCAGGTCTGTCTTTCAGTCCCTTCTCCTGATTCTTTTTGTTTATGTCTACATTAACTTTTAAAATTCCTATTGCAAGGTAATGAGTTGGGAATGGGAATGCAGCTTTGTGGTAGAGCAATTACCTGGCATACACATGCACTTGGGCTCAATTTGCAGTTTAGCAACAGTCACACCAGTTAGTTACCAGGAACAATGGCTACATATGTCATAAATGCAAGGTAGCTATGTAAATTGTATGCATTTCCCACAGATGCCCACCTTGGCCCCCATTCCTTGGATGACCTGCAGTATTGTATGCCATAAATACAAAGAGTTCAAAGCTTTGTGTGCTGTGTTTTTCCTGTCATTTGCAGGTTGCTAGTTTTCTTGTAAGGTGGTTGTACTGTCTTGTTTTGTGTGTCAACTTGACACAAGCTGGAGTTATCCAAGAAAGGAGCATCCCTTGAAAAAATGGCTGCATGAGATCTAGTTGTAAGGCATTTTTACAATTAGTGATCAAGTGGGGAGGGCCCCTTGTGGGTGGTACTGTCCTTGGGCTGGTAGTCTTGGGTTTTATAAGAAAGCAATGTGATTGTGCCCCCTGACCCCAGGGACCTAGGAGCAGTAAAGGCAGGACTCATCAAGCTCCTGCCTCAAAAAAAGGCTGAAAGCCAGCTGCCAGGAGCGACATGCCAGAAAGCAGAGAAAAGACAAACTTTTATGCTCCAAGTGACTTGCCTGATGGACTCAGGACATACAAAGGCAGAAGTCCTCTGGGACCTGGCACTTCGAGTTTCTAGTGTGGCCTGAACCTCTCTGAACCCATCCATAGCTCCCTTCTCCCAAATCATATGGGACAGAGAGCTGAACACCCAGAAGTCCGGGCAATCCTGAGACTGCAGGGCAGGTCATACTGCTACTTCTGCCTATGTTTGCCCACATATCTGGCCCAAGAGGAAACTGCATAGTGTCTCTGGACACAGGAATATAGGAGCAGTCAGCTGCAGGAGCCCCAAGGTCTAGATCTGTGCCTGGATCTGAACTGAATCAGTTGAACAGCTCCCTGCACTCAAATCCCGTGTGTGTGTGTGTGTGTGTGTGTGTCGGGGGTAGACCATCAGAGGTGTAGACAGTCCTGTGAAACCAGAGGCGACTACTCTCTGCCCACATTCCTGACTCAAGAGGAAAACACCTTGTGCCATCTGTGCACCTTGTGCACAGGGACCTCAGAGAAGTAGGGGCAGGACCCTTTCCAGTTGCTGCCCTGATGGATAGCTGAAAGCCAGCCTCTAGGAGTGACTACATGCCTGTGAGCAGAACACTCTGTTTGCATAACTGGCTGAAAGAAAACAGGAAAACAGGTCTCTAGGAGTCCTGACACACAGGCCCACAAGAGGGTCAAGCCTCCATCGGAACCAGCAAGACAAGCTAACACCAGAGACAATCTGATGGTGAGAGGCAAGTGCAGAACCCAAGCAACAGAAACCAAGAGTACTTGGCATCATCAGAGTCCAATTCTCCCACCAAAGCAAACACTGGATATCCAAACACACCGGAAAAGCAAGATCTAGATTTAAAATTACATTTTATCATGATGATGGAAGATTTTAAGAAAGTCATAAATAACTCCCTTAAGGAAATGCAGGACAACACAAGTAAACAAGGAGAAGCGCTTAAAGAGGAAACACAAAAATCCCTTAAAGAACTACTGGTAAAAACAACCAAACAGGAGAAGGAAGTGAACAAAACCATCCGGGAGTCAAAAATGGAAATATAAACAATAACAAAAGCACAAAGGGAGACAACCCAGGATATAGAAAACCTAGGGAGGAGATCAGGAGTCATAGATGCGAGCATCACCAACAGAATACAAGAGATAGAAGAGAGAATTTCAGGAGCAGAAGATACCATAGAAAACATCAACACAACTGTCAAAGATAATGTAAAAAGCTCCTAGCCCAAAACGTACAAAAAATCCAGGACACAATGAGAAGATATAACCTAAGGATAATAAGAGGAGAGTGAAGACTCCCAATTTATCTTCAAGAAAATCATAGAAGAAAACTTCCCTAATCTAAAGAAAGAGATGCCCATAAACATACAAGAAGCCTACAGAACTCCACATTTATTGGACCAGAAAAGAAACTCCTCCTGTCACATAATAGTCAAAACACCAAATGCACAAAACAAAGAAGGAATATTAAAAGCAGTAAGGGAAAAACGTCAAGTAACATATAAAGGCAGACCTATCAGAATCACACCAGACTTCTCACCAGAGATTATGAAAGCCAGAAGATCCTGGGCAGATGTCATACAGACCCTAAGAGAACACAAATGCCAGCGCAGGCTACTATATCCAGCAAAACTAAATTAATATAGATGGAGAAACCAAGACATTCCATGACAAAACCAAATTTACACAATATCTTCCCTCACATCCAGCCCTACAAAGGATAATAAATGGCAAAGCCCAACACAAGGAAGCAAGCTACACCCTAGAAAAAGCAAGAAATTAATCCTTTTGCAACAACACCAGAAGAAGAGAAGCACACAAACATAATCCCACCTCCAAACACAAAAATAACAGGAAGCAACAATCACTATGCCTTAATATCTCTCAACGTCAATGGACTCAATCCCCCAATGAAAAGACACAGGTTAACAGACTGGATACATAAAGAGGACCTAGCATTTTGCTGCCTAGAGGAAACATACCTCAGAGACAAAGACAGACACTACCTCAGAGTAAAATGATGGAAAACACATTTTCAATCAAATGGTCTGAAAGAGAAAGCTGGAGTAGCCATTCTAATATAGAATAAAATCAACTTTCAACCAAAAGTCATCGAAAAAGATAAGGAAGGACACTTCATATTCATCAAAGGAAAAATCCACCAAGATGAACTCTCAATCCTAAATACCTATGCTCCAAATACAAGGGCATCTATATATAGAAAAGAAACCTTACTGAAGCTCAAAGCACATATTGCACCTCACACAACAATAGTAGGAGATTTCAACACCACACTCTCATCAATGGACAGATCATTGAAACAGAAATTAAACAGAGACATAGAGAGACTAACAGAAGTTATGAACCAAATGGACTTAACATATTTATAGAACATTCCATGCTAAAACAAAAGGATATGTTCTTCTCACCACCTCATGGTATCTTCTCCAAAATAGACCATATATTCAGTCACAAAACAGGCCTCAAAAGATACTGAAAGATACACATAGCCCTACGCATCCTATCAGACCACCATTGTTTAAGGCTGGTCTTCAATTACAACAATAAGGAAAGAACACCCACATATACATGGAAATTGAACAATGCTCTACTCAATGATAACCTGGTCAAGGAAGAAATAAAGAAAAAAATTAAAGACTTCTTAGAACTTGATGAAAATGAAGGTACAACATACCCAAACTTATGGGACACAATGAAAGCTGTGCTAAGAGGAAAACCCATAACTCTGAGTGCCTGAAGGAAGAAACAGGAGAGAGTATATATCAGCAGCTTGACAGCACACCTAAAAGCTCTAGAATAAAAACGAAGCAAATACACCCAGGAGGAGTACAAGGCACGAAATAATCAAACTCAGAGCTGAAATCAACCAAGTAGAAACAAAAAGGACTATACAAAGAATCAACAGAACCAAAAATTGGTTCTTTGAGAAAATCAACAAGATACACAAACCCTTAGCCAGACTAACCAGAAGGCACAGAGAGTGTGTCCAAATTAACAAAATCAGAAACGAAAAGGGAGACATAACAGAATCAGAGGAAATTCAAAAAATCATCAGATCCTACTACAAAAGCCTATATTTAACACTGGAAAATCTGGAGGAAGTGGACAATTTTCTAGACAAATACCAGGTACCAAAGTTAAATCAGGAGCAGGTAAACCATTTAAACATCCCTATAACTCCTAAAGAAATGGAAGCAGTCTTAAAAGTCTCCCAACCAAAAGGAGCCCAGGACCAGATGGGTTTAGTGCAGAATTCTATGACAACTTCATAAAAGTCCTCATACCAAAACTCTCCAAGTATTCCACAAAATTAAAACAGACAGAGCACTACTAAATTCCTTCTATGAAGCCACAATTACTCTTATACCTAAACCACACAAAGACCCAACAAAGAAAGAGAAATTCAGACCAATTTCCCTTATGAATATCGACGCAAAAATACTCAATGAAATTCTTGCAAACCGAATCCAAGAGCACATCAAAACAATCATCCACCATGACCAAGTAGGCTTCATCCCAGGTATGCTGTATGGATCCATATATGGAAAACCATGAACGTAATCCACTACATAAACTCAAAGATAAAAACCACACGATCATTGCATTAGATGCTGAGAAAGCATTTGACAAAATTCAGCACCCCTTTATGATAAAAGTCCTGGAAATAACAGGAATTGAAGGCCCATACCTAAATATAGTAAAAGCCATATACAGCAAACCAGTTGCTAACATTAAACTAAATGGAGAGAAACTTGAAGCAATCCCACTAAAATCAGGGACTAGACAAGGCTGCCCACTCTTTCCTACTTATTCAATATAGTTTTCAAAGTCCTAGACAGACCAATCAGACAACAAAAGTAGGTCAAAGGGATACAAATTGGAAAGGAAGAAGTAAAAATATCACTATTTGCAGATCATATGATAGTATACTTAAGTGACCCCAAAGTTCCACCAGAGAACTACTAAGACTGATAAACAACTTCAGCAAAGTGGCTGAGTATAAAGTTAACTCAAACAAATCAGTAGCCTTCCTCTACACAAAAGAGAAACAGGCTGAGAGAGAAATTAGGGAAATGACACACTTCATAATAGTCACAAATAATATAAAATACCTTAGTGTGACTTTAACCAAGCAAGTGAAATATCTGTATGATAAGAACTTTAAGTCTCTGAAGAAAGAAATTGGAGATCTCAGAAGATGGAAAGATCTCCCATGCTCATGGATTGGCAGGATTAACATAGTAGAAATGGCCATTTTACCAAAAGCGATCTACAGATTCAATGCAATCCCCATCAAAATTCCATTTAAATTCTTCATAGAGTTAGAACAATTGGCAAATTCATCTGGAATAACAAAAACCCAGGATAGGTAAAACTACCCTCAACAATAAAATGAATTCTGGGGGAATCACCATCCCTGACCTCAAGCCATATTACAGAGCAATAGTGATAAAAAAATATTTTATGTTATTGGTACAGAGACAGGCAGATAGACCAGTGGAATAAGATTGCAATCCAGAAATGAATCCACACACCTATGGTCTCTTGGTTTTTGACAAAGAGGCCAAAACCATCCAATGGAAAAAAGATAGCATTTTCAGCAAATGGTGCTGGTTCAACTGGAGGTCAGCATGTAGAAGAATGCAAATTGATCCATTCTTATCACCCTGTGCAAAGCTCAAGTCCAAGTGGATCAAGGACCTCCACATCAAACCAGATACACTCAAATTAATAGAGGAAAAAGTGGGGAAGCATCTCGAACACATGTGCACTGGAGAAAATTTCCTGAAAAAAAAAAAACCACCAATGACTTATGCTCTAAGATCAAGAATAGACAAATGGCATCTTGTAAAGCTGCAAAGCTTCTGTAAGGCAAAGGACACTGTTGTTAGGAAAAAACGGCAACCAACAAATTGGGAAAACATCTTTACCAATTGTACTACTGTTAGAGGGCTAATATCCAAAATAACCAAAGAACTTATGAAGTTAGACTGCAGAGAGCCAAAGAACCCTATTAAAAATTGGGTATAGAGCTAAACGAAGAATTTACAGCTGAGGAATATCGAATGGCTGAGAAGTACCTAAAGAAATGTTCAGCATCCTTAATCATCAGGAAAACACAAATGAAAACAACCCTGAGATTCCACCTCATACCAGTCGGAACCTCAAGTGACAGCAGATGTTGGCGAGGAAGTAGAGAAAGAGGAACACTCCTCCATTGTTGGTGGGATTGCAGACTGGTACACCCTCTCTGGAAATCAGTCTGGAGGTTCCTCAGAAAATTGGACATTGCACTACCTGAGGACCCAGCTATACCTCTCTTGGGCATATACCCAAAAGATGCTCCAACCTACAACAAGGACACATGCTCCACTATGTTCATAGCAGCCTTATTTATAATAGCCGGAATTTGGAAAGAACCCAGATGTCCTTCAACAGAGGAATGGATACAGAAAATGTGGTACATCTACACAATGGAGTATTACTAACCTATCAAAATCAACGACTTAATGAAATCCATAGGCAAATGAATGGAACTAGAAAATATCATCCTGAGTGAGGTAACCCAATCACAGAAAAACACAAATTACCATTGTAACTGCCCTCATTGATAAGTGGATATTAGCCCAAATGCTTGAATTACCCAAGATACTCAGACCACATGAAACTCAAGAAGGATGACCAAAATGTGAATGCTTCTCTCCTTTAAAAGGGGAAGAAAAATGTACATAGTAGGGGATAGGGAGGCAAAGTTTAGAGCAGAGACTGAAGGAATTCAGAGCCTTCCCCACATTAATGTATAGCCCATTAATATATAGCCACCATAACTAGATAAGATGGATGAAGCTAAGAAGTGCATGCTGACAGGAACCAGACATCGATCTCTCCCAAGAGACACAGCCAGAACATGTCAAATACAGTGGCTAATGCCAGCAGCAAACCACTGAACTGAGAATGAAACTCCTGTTTGAGGAATTAGGGAAAGGACTGAAAGAGCTTCCAGGAACTAAGCCACTACCCAAAGACTATACATGAACTGACCCTAAGCTCCAACTGCATAGGTAGCAGTGAATAGCCTTGTGGGGGCACTAGTGAAAGGAGAAGCCCTTGGTCCTGCCAAGGCTAGACCTCCAGTGCAGAGGATTGTTGGGGGCAGCTGTATTGTGGGGTGAATGGGAATGGGAATACCCAGGGGGTTTCCCAGGTAACTAGGAAAGGGCATAACATTTGAAATGTAAATAAGAAATACCCAATTTAATAAAAATTGAAGAAAAAATGTTCAATTCCAAAGAAAGAAAGAAAGAAATAAGGAAAGAAAGAAAGGAAGAAAGAAAGAAAGGAGAGCAAGCTGGTTAAGCAAGCCAGTTAGTAACATCCCTCCATGACCTCTGCATCAGCTCCTGCTTCCTGACCTGCTTGGGTTCCCGTCCTGATTTTCTTTGGTGATGAACAGCAATGTGGAAAGTGAAAAATGAATAAACCCTTTTCTTCCTCAACTTGCTTCTTGGTCATGATGTTCTGTGCAATAGTAGAAACCCTAACACAGTGGTTGAGATCCACCAATTCGCCCTTTTGGTTACAATACAGGAGCTCCTTTGTCCTGTGTTTTTCTATCACACTGTATGAGACATCTCAGATCAGTGACTACTTTGACCTTTGCCATTGGCAGATGTTACTTCAGGGCCTTTGTCCTGCGATATTCTTTTGAGGGGTGGTGGTTGTAGGGCTCAGGGCCTCTGTCCCTGTATAAATAGCAAAAACGCATCCTTACTGTGATACAAGCCTCCCACTCCAAATCCTTCACCTGTGGTGCTATCTTTGTGTTCACTGTGTGGCTTAGGGACTCACATGCAGTGGAGATGCTATTGTTTCTGATGTTTTATTCTGAAACTTAGAAGGAGCCGGAGAGAATGACTCGGACTACAGTACTGGTAGGATCCTGTCTGGTCCTGGGACTACAATTGATCCTAGTGAGGGAACTCTTGGTGCCCTAGGCACAGTCATCTCTTCTGTATCACTTTGGTATCTGACAGCACACTTGGATACTTTTTTCTTTTCTTTTTTACAACTGTTCTGGGAACATTGATCTTCTCCACCTTAATTCAGTCCCATGTATCCTCTTTCAGTTAACATGGCCTCCAGATGTACAGCAAGGACTTTTCCTCTCTTCTTCCAGTTGCACTAGGACTCTGTTTAGACCCTTAGTATTTGCCTCAAGTGTGACCTGGGGGCATGTGTGTGTAACACAGGCTAAGTGAATACAGATATGTCAGCTTTTAATTCTTTTTTTTTCCCATAACACAAGTTTATTTGGCATTGGATGAAATGGTTCTCACAGCATCTTAAGAAAGGATCAATGCCAACCCGAACAAAAATACACCCAAACTAAAACCTTTAATGAAAGGAATATGTAAAAACAGGCATTGAGACAATGTACAGTATCAAATTCCACTTCAAGGCAGGTCAGAGGGCACCTGACCTCTCAGAAGAGTGGCAAGGCAGGCCTGGGAAAGGGGCCTCCTAGGAGCCTGTCCCTCTGGGGCCTTGTGGGATGGGCAAGGAAACACCAACATCAGCAAATCCTGGATTTGGGATTATTCACCAGTAACTGGAATCGCAATAGTGCGAACAGCCCCAAACACAGGCCTTCCATGCACCCTGAAGGCATGGGGGACAGGGACCCCCGCAATCCTGACAGGCCCACCACTGCAGCACCAGCCCACTTTAGATCACCCTCTCCACCTGGGCCTCCTATTCTCAACCCCAGCAGCCATTTGGTCCCCACTTAAGTTCCAGCCTGTACAGTCTTCTGAGGCACTGGTGTGTGGTCCTTAGGGTTCTTTTGGGTGGCCTGGCACCAATACAGTTCCCAACTGTTGCTCTGGAGCATGGCTGCCCAGTGCCTAGCACTTAACACTTGCTGGAGGCATGATGAACTTCCTGCTGTCTCAGCAATGGGGAGGGGCAAGAGCCCTCTGGCAGAGGGACTTCCGCAGCAGCTGGTCTGTGGGCGCAGACATGGGACAGATTATCTGTGAACAATCATATACCCGTCGGCCCCGGGGATCTGGTCTGAAGATGCTCCGTATGGAAAGAGGAAACGTAGGTTTCCAAGTGGTGTAAGGCTGTGCTCAGAGCTGTGTGGGTCTGATCAATCCCAGCAGACCGAGGTTAGTCACCTCCACTCCTGTTCTCACCTGGACAGGAATTGCACCGAAGTCCCACCAATCACAGCCTAGAAGAAGCTTAGACAGAGGTGGAAGAGTGGCCCCAGGGCAAATGGCTCATGTAGGGTACTGGCCCTGTCCTGAGCTCCTGTGAACCATTATCACCTGCAAACATTTGGCCATGTGAGGACACACACAGATACAGAAAGACCCAGACATCCAACATAGAAAAGACAAATGTGCTAAAAATCGCACAAACCTTGCTCATCTCCAAACCTTAGAAGTGCTAAAGGCCTGTGTTGGGAGATGAGACCACTGCCCGGAGCTGGATCTGGATCTGGAGCTGGGGCCTTTGGGCAAAGCCCGGGGACCCCATTGCTGTGGAGGGTCAGGAGGCAACGTATGTGATGTATGTGGCTGGCAGGCGCTAGGCTCCAGCAGTGTTCATGGGCGAAGTGGACTCAGATGACACAGCACAGGATGTCCACTTGACCATTCTCTTCCCAAACAACCGTGTATGGCACAGATACGGTGAACGGGCATGGCTAGACACAGCGGTCATGTGCCAGCAAGCAGAGCACAGGGATCTAGAGTGTGGCAGAGAAAAGCCAGCATGCCCCAACCCTCCGCAGGGGTCTAGAGTCTACTCCTGGGGAGCCATGCAGAGGTATACACGGAAGAGTGCTAGAACGAGCAGGAGCCTCCTGCCACAGTGCTGGCCTCAAAGCAAAGCTAGAAGTGATGTGGCAAGTTCAATTTCCTCCCAGGGATGGGCACCTTGAGAGCTGCAGTTGGACCTGGGCGGGAAGCCCCCGAGAGCCAATCAGCAGCTGCGAATGCTCTCCTCCGGAAGCGGTCCAGACGCTCTGCTGCCTCTAAACAACCCCTAGTGCTAGCTCTTCTGTCTACACTGGCTGACGACTGGCTTCTAAGGGGAGAGAGTGCAAGCCCATCCAAAGATGTATTTGTGTGAGTGAAGCCCACTGCCGCTGCTCTCTTGGAAACGTGTGGTTTCAACGCCTGTGTCAGTCCACCATTTAAAAAACGAGACTTCCAGCCCCCAGGGAAAGACAGCACAGGCACTTGCTCCTCTGAGTGCCTGGCTTCAGTTTCTATGTACACACCTGTGCTGGTGGGGATGTGGCAGTCAAGTAGGTCTAGGCTACAGGACCCCTTCCAGTCCCCCACTGAGACAGGTGTCTTCTGAACAACAAACATTCACTCCTAGCCTATGGGGGGGGGGGCACAAGCTGAGCCACCTAAACCACAGTATTGAGGGAGCCACGGGAAAGGCGCCCAGCCCCTGGAGGTGCTTCTGTAGCTGGGGTGCTTCCACTCTCGGCAGGATCAGGAGGCACCAGCAGGGCACTGCTACTGTCTGTCGAGTCTTCCAGATCTGCTAAGGAGGTCTCTGCAGGGGGCAGCAGCTGATCCAAGTGCCTGGGCAAGGCACCTTCAATGCCACCATCCCTTGGGGTTGGCAGGCTGGCCTCCACGGGCTCAAAGGCATCGTCATCTGCAGGGTCATAGAACACGCTGTCTGGGTTGATAGAAGCCTCGTAGGGTGGTGGTGGATCGTCCGGCTGGTCCAGGTCTGGGCACTTGTAAGCAGTATAAGGAGGTGGAGGGTCGTGGAAATGGAAAGTCCCACCTTCCCCGTCGTCAGAAAGGTGGAGTGGAGTGAGTCCTGTGCCAAACCCATCTGGGCCATAGTCAAAGCCAGGGATCTTCTGGCCAAGGTTGAAATGGTGCAAGTTTGCTCCAATCAGGGACTAGATGCGCTCCCGGCACCGCTGGCGCAGCGGGTGGACCATGAAAAGCAGCAGCGAGAGGATGAGGAAGGAGGAAATGCAGCTGATGACCAGCCATTGACTAGCCATGGAGTCAAACAGGCTGCTACCAGCTGGGTCCAGACACATGAACTTGCAGCATTCCTTAGGGTCTTTGCGGTACTGCTGGCATCCCTGGGGCTGCTCACACAGGGCAGCAACACATATCTCAGGCTCCCCTCGATGGCAGGTACAGCTCAAGCATGGGTCATCTCCCTTGGGAGTGAAGTAGAACCCTTCATCCACCACATTGTCTTTGATATCAACACGTGTCTGACTTCTTTTACACAGAAATGACGACTTCTCAGAGCAGCTCTCGGCGTGCCAGCTGTGGAGGTCATGGTGCCTCAGGGTAGGAAAGTGGAAGCATTGGAGCTGGGCACAGAACACGTTGTCATTCTCAGACAGGGCGGAGGCAAAGATGGGATCTGGGGGCAGGAACACTTCTGGGGAGCCTTTGAATGCCACTTCCCAGCGACCTTCTAAGGAATGGTTCCGGCCAGTAATGACATACTGATAACCAACCCAGAGCTTGCGCTGGTCTTTCCAGCCGAAGCTCCGCTCTGGCTGGTCCCATTCCCGGGCTAGGACGAAGCGCAGCTCCTGGTCAGTGGAGAAGGTGGCAAGGGAGCCGTTCACACGCTGGCAGGTCTGTGCGGAGTCCCAGTAGTTCTCTCCACTGAGGTAGACCCTGTAGCAGCTGGCTGTGCCTTCGTAGTGGTGCCACCAGCTCGGGCATTTCCCTAGGAAGCTGCTGAAGCGGACAGGCTGAGCCACGTTCACTGTGTGGAAGTGTGTGGGGTCCCCTCCTCTGGTTCGCCCCTGCCGCAGGTCCACAGTTTCCTTCCCATAAGGACGGGCCTCTCCAGTCACTTCCGGACAGTCGGCTTCATCACTCTTATCCTCACACCTTGGCCAGCCGTCACACTGCCAGGGGAGGGGTATGCACTAGATGATACCACTGTGACATGCAAACTGCCCGGGGTGGCACCGAAGCTCTGGCCGCAGCGGCTCGGTGACAGTGAGAACCAGCAGGAAGAGCAGCAGGAAGGCACCGCTGTCTGCCTTGGGCACCATTTATCTTCAGTTCATCGTCCCTGGGGCAGCCGCGTGACCCCGCGGGGAGGCCGGACCTGGCCGAGAGGAGGGGGTGAAGGCCGCACTCTGGCCTGGGGCAGAGGGACTGCAGGCAAGGGATCCAGCTGAACCGCAGCAAGAGAATGTTGCGCACACTCTAGGCCGCAGAAGCCGGATGAGATTCCGGTTCGCGCAAGATGGCGGCCGTCCTGTTCCAGCCCGCCCAGCTTTTAATTCTGATCTCCAACTGTGGGCTGGATGATCGCACAGCTGCCTCTTTCTGGTTTTGTGTTGGAATTGTCTCTGTGGGACTGCTGGTCAATATCTCCAGGCATTTCATGTCTCAGCAGCTGTGGAAAGGCCTTTATTTTTGTGCTGGGGATAAATGGGAACTCCATCCACAGGCCCCTCTAATGCCCTCCCTCACCTGCTGATTTATGTGATTACACAGAAGTGGAGATCCACCAAACAGTAGACTGGGGGGGGGGGGGGAGAATGTTCAGGATGGCCTTGTAGGGCAACCACAAAGTTATGCTGACAATGTTTCCACACCTCCTGCCTTCACATAGTAGCCCTCCTACTGGCATACAAAACAGGCTCTTACCAATTTGAGGAGCGATTCTAAACCTGTGTCCCATTGTTAATATTAGCAACACTAGTTTTGACATTCCTGCTATCGATTTCTCCCTCCCCTGTCCCTCCCTTCCCTTTCTGTATGTCTCTATTTCAGTGTCTCTCTCTCCCTCTCCCTCTCTGCCTCTCTCTCTCTCTCTCTCTGTTGTGTGTGTGTGTGTGTGTGTGTGTGTGCTTGCATGTGTGCACAAATATGTGTATCATCTCTACTTCTGAATATCTAGTGCTGTAAAGCTCCTGGGACCAGTGTTGACCAAGGGACCCAGGACTGGAGGGAAATGAGTGATATTCTGAGTCTCTACTCCTGAAACTAACAGCAGACGTTGCCAAGGGAATGACCATGACTGGCTTCATAAGTCCAAAGGGGCACATGTGTTTTTGGAACACTGCTTTGGCCTGGGCCTCTGTGTCAGGCACCTCTCTGATATGTGTGTATCCACTCAGTCTGACTGCTGCTGTCTGAACAGCTGCTGTCTGAAAAGCTGCTTGTGTAACCTTTCTGAGGGGATTTGTGGTTGACATGGACACCACAGTGCAATTTCTCATGAGTATTCATGCCAACTTCCCTTCTAGACCTGACTGGAGGACAGAGCAGGTAGATGCTTGGTTGCTAGAAATGTGGAGCAGAGGGCAGTTTGGGGCCTTGGTATCATGGTGCTGCAGAGGCTGTGTGGTGTCTGTTGTTCTTGCAGTATTTACTGGATGTCAAAGGCTCATCCCTGCAGTCACCTACCTATAGCCATGGTGGTAAGGACCCTGTCTGCATGTAGCTTCTCCCCTCAGGATCACTTTTGGTGGAGAATCCTGAGGTAAATGAAAGGGTAAGGATGGACTACCCCAAGTTATAACGGACTGTGGGTAACGCAGGAGCAGCTGTTTTCTTGGGGATATATACACATATACATGCACATATGCACACACACATACACAATCACACACACACACAAACACACAGACACAGACACACAGACACACAGACACACACACACACACACACACACACACACACACACACACACACACACTTAGTGTCAGGCAGGGAATGGTCTGGGGGATGAGTTTTGCAGGGCAGTTTTGGTTGCAGCTTTTCCTACGGTGGTCTCCAGTATTCTACCCACTGTGACAGTAACTAGTTCAAAATCCTCTCAGAGCCTTCTTGCTGAGTAGAGGACATGAATGGGTAGGTTTCCCTTGTGGGCAGAGCTTGTGTGAACACTGAGTTGTTCCAGGGCAAATTTTGTTCTCTTTATTTTCTTTATTTTTTGCTTTTTTAAAGGATAGGTTTTCTTAATGTGGTCCTGGCTGTGCTGGCCCTCAACTTAGAGATCTGCCTATGTTCGCCTTCCGAGTGCTGGCATTAATTGCCTGTGTCACCATGCCCAGCAAAGTTTTATGTTTGATGTATGTATGACCTTGTGGCCCCATCCAGGCATATAGATAACCACAGTGCCTCATGCTCGCAAAAATTCCCCTCATATTCTGACTAATTCCAGGAACCTTTAGAGCAGGACTTACTGGGGTTGACATTAATACTATTATTACTGGAAGCTTTCATCCTCCCAGTGTGAGTAGGTTGGTTTGATTGGGCAAGTCTTGTGGGTACTTTCTGGTTGTGCCATTGTGTGTGTTTGTGTGTGTGTGTATGCATGTATGTGAGTGTATATGTGTATGTGTGTGTACAAGTGCATGTGTATATGCATTGTATATGAGTATACATGTGTTTTTGTGTGTACACATGCATGTTCATACACATGTGCATGTTTGTGTATATGTGTGTGTGAGTGAGAGTATGTGTAACAGTGTGCAGTCCTGGCTCAAGCCTTACTTGGGTTGTTCCTGTCCTCTTGGAATGGAGGGTGAGGTATTGCTCTCTCTAGGACATATCTGCTCACCTGAGTAGCAGATTTTCAACAATTGTCCTGGATGTTTCTGTGTAATTGACTGACACCATGGTACAGAGTACTCCAAACTTATCATGGTCCAGACATTTGCAGAAACATCGTGTCCTGTGATCCCTTTAATTTGGCAGGGCCCAGGGTCCTCTGGGGCTTATGTGACCTTGCA
The DNA here is from genome assembly GCF_021556685.1 of Rattus norvegicus. Taxonomy (NCBI): domain Eukaryota; kingdom Metazoa; phylum Chordata; class Mammalia; order Rodentia; family Muridae; genus Rattus; species Rattus norvegicus. Next base: position 138,937,018 of record NC_141539.1, read on the forward strand.
GTGTGTGTGTGGGTCCTTCTGCCCTGAGTTTTTCTCTGCTGAGATCTGAAACTTTCTGGTCCCAGACCAGGTGGCATGTTGGGTTGAGGGCACTGCAAAGGCCTGCTGCCTGAAGCCACCATGAGGATATCAATATCAGATATCCTGAGAGTATAGCTAGACCAGAGCCTGGGATTATCAATCCCAACTCCCCTGGGGCTCTCTAGGCTCAAAGCTGAGACTCCAAGCCAAGCTTAGGTCCCACGTATCCTGCCTGGCTGGCCACTGTAGTTGAGGGATCAGATGTTCTAGGGAATTTGGGACTGATCTATTCCACTGTGGTAGGTATCCCACAGTGAGAGAGGCCCATAGCGAATCCTCCTCCTGTGGTCTTCCTGCCATGCTGTTATGGCAGATGGAGAAGAACCCTCTTCAGAGGTACTGTGTTGTTCCTGTACCTGGTCTATGTCAATATATGCCCTGTGACTCTAACAGAGATGGAATATGAGAAAGGTTGATATCATGTGACCAGACCTTGCCCAGATTTGCAGGAATGATTAATTGGTCCCGAAGAGTCATTTCATCAAGAACACAGGACCTTCTGTTATCTCTCCCCTAGTGAGAAACACACTGCATCTTTCCAGTGACACAACCAACACTACATGACCCAGATGTGTCCTGCTCACACTTACCTTTCCCGAGTCATTGTGGCAGGGAATAAAAAGGGAGAGCAGAGGAGAGGAAGGACTGAGGACTAGGGTTCTGGAAGTAGCTGCTGAGGACAGAGTTCCCTGGAAAGAACCTAAATGGCCTATTTTCTTCCCAACAGTAATCAGTGGAGGACATTTTTAGGCCTCTCTATGATTTATCAGAGTAGGCAAAGGCAGTGTCTTTGGATTTGGGGCTGTAGGATATTTACCCTTGCCTTCTTTCCCTTACCAGATCCATCATGGTGCAATATGTGGGGAATAAAGAAACAATGCCCCCACCCCACCCAAACCAAAAATCTTTCTCATGTCAGCAGTAGGTCAGAATGTAGTTCTGTCATTTGGATTCTCCACCAGGATACTGGGAGCTCCTAGGTATCTGATGTCAGGCTCGGCTCCAGCAAGATGCTCCTGGTAGCTTTCCACAGATAATGGTAGAACCTATCACAGGATCCTTGTGGTCTACCAAGTTACTGAGAGAACATATTTAAGCTGTGCCTGAGGTATTGTTGTCTTCTTGGTACCACATAAAGATGGCCAAATCAAAGGTTTCCAAGTGGCTGTGGAAAGCTCTCTGAGTCCTGTTGGGAGTGTTTCCCATGTTTCTCTGAGAGAAAGATCTTTAGGGCCCTTCCTATTGAAAGCAGGCTTGGGTCTATGGAGAGCTGAGTAGTTTTCTGCTGATGTTCTTGGGTTCTGGTTGAGAGGTTATTGGGATCCAACTCTAGGGTGCTTTGACTTCTCTGTGTTCATTCAGAAAAGGTATTTGTGGGGTATCTTCCATTACTGGACCTCAGTGATCAAAATGCTGATATAGACCCTTAGGTGCTAGCTCCTTTTGACCAGGGTTTTAACCTGAAGAACCTGCTGGGCAAAATGGGTTTTTGCTGCTGGATATATCACTGTGGTAGATATAGCTGCTATAGTAATAAACACAGTAGTAAATCCCTTCACAAAAAGCTCTTCTGAGTAAGGGTTCTGGTTCTGCAGTAGTAGCATCTATTGGGGGCACAGGCAGCAGTACAGACTTTCAGGAGCCACCCTGAGTTGAGGTCCAGCTTTTTCACACTGGGCTTCCCTAGGGAAAGTCCTAGGCAGCAAACAGGGTCTGGGGCTGCCACAAGACTGACTGTGGGAAACTCCTTGTTCTTTCAATGCCTGGATGGAAGCTGCTGAGTGATGGGTGGTGAGAACTACTGGAAAGTTTTGTCTCTGGGTGACTTCCTGATTGACATGCTGCCTTCCTTCCTCTTCTTGTGGGAGATAGTGTAGTGATGCCTGGAAAGCCTTTCATGTGGGCAGAGCAGAGCAAGGGCAGAAGCTCCAGGCTGTGTCAGGAGAAGCTGGGCTTTGTGTTTGGAGGCATGACTGCCATTTTCTCTTTGAGAGTCTCACAGAGTATGTAGATCTGTCCGATCAGACTGACCATCTATTTATGTGTCTGCTGCTCTATCTGACATTCTCTGCTCCTTGCAGTTTTTGGTCTTCTCATCAAGTGCACTTGTGTGATGTGATGATGGTTGTTTCCTCACCTGCTTCTCACTAGTCCTTCTCTGTTCATGGTTGGCACCCAGGCATTTTTCACAGCCTGGCAGTGGGGTCCTGACACTCTAAAGACAAGGACTTACACTTTCTCATCTCCTAAAGAGAGAGTGAATTTTGCATGTTGGGATTTTGAGGGAGAGGGAATCCTGCTAAATATTTTTCTTTTTGACTTGCTTCTTCCTTTCCTCAACATTGAAGCCATTAAAAGCATGATTTGTGAGACCCTCTAAGCTTATAATTCTTTCCTCTTTCCAATTTGTCTATACTTCCTTTGAGGGGACATGTATTCTGTTTCCCGTTTTGGTCTTTTGCAGCATTGCTGTTCTGTGACATTTTATGCAGAGGATTCTGGGACATATTTGGGGTTCATTGCTGACACACGGTTCTTTCAGGGTGTCCAGTAGCACTGTCAGGAAATTCCCACTGAACTCTGTCTTTGATCTCCTTTCAGGCTAGTTCTAATTGCTGCTTCTGAGCTCTTCATTTCTGAGACTTTTTCATTTCTGATACTTTCTGCAGGTCTGTCTTTCAGACCATTGTTCTGATTCTTTTTATTTATGTCTACATTAACTTTTAACATCCCTAGTATAAGGTGATGATTGGGAATGGAAATGCAGCTTAGTGGTAGAGCATTTACCTGGCATATACATGTACCTGGGCTCAATGTGCAGCACAGCAACAGTCACACAAGTAATGTACCAAGAACAGGGGCTACATATGTTATAAATGCAATGTAGCTATGTAAATTGTATGCATTTCCCACACATGCCCAACTTGGCCCACATTCCTTGGTTGACCTCCAATATTTCACACCATTCATACACAAAGGTGAAGACTTTCAGTGCTGTGCTTCCCCTGTCATTTGCAGGTTAGTAGTTTGGTTGTAAGGTGGTTTTGTGTGTCAACATGACACAAGCTGTAGTTATCACAGAGAACAGAGCATCCTTTGAGAAAATGCCTCCATAAGATCTAGTTGTAAGGCATTTTCTCAATTATTGATTGAGTAGAGAGGGCCCCTTGTGGATGGTACTGTTCCTGGGGTGTTAGTCTTATAAGAAAGCTAGCTGATCCAAGACCTGGTGGGAGAAAGAGCTCACCGCCCAGACAGGTGGGCACTCCTGAGACTGCAGGGCAGGAGGGACCTCCAGCACTGCCCACCGTTGCCCACATTCCTGGCCCAAGAGGAAACTGTATAGGGCCTCAGGGAACAGGAAGATAGGGGCACTCAACGCTGAGGTCCAGACACCACCCGGATCTGAAGGGACCTGGTCAAACAGCACCCTGTACCCAAATCCCGTGGGAGGGAGAACTAGACCTTCAGAGGGGCAGACATGCCTGGGAAGCCAGAGGAGACTATTCTCTGCCCACATTGCTGACTCTAGAGGAAAACGCCTAGCACCATCTGGGCCCCCTGTGCACAGGGTCTCGAGCGAAGGCTGGGCAGGCCCTTCTGGTTGCTGCCCTCACGGAGAGCTGAAACCCGGCTCTGAGAAGGGACTCCAGGCCTGAGACCAGAGGTAAGACCAACCTTTCTGCTCCAAGTGACCTGCCTGGTGGACTCAGGACACATGCCAACAGGAACACCTGAAAACCAGTAGACAGGAAAGACTACACGCCTGAAAGCAGAACACTCTGTTTCCATAACTGGCTGAAAGTTAACAGGAAAACATGTCTACAGCACTCCTGACACACAGGCCTATAGGACAGTCTAGCCACTGTCAGAAATAGCAGAACAAGGTAAGACCAGAGACGATGTGATGGCAAGAGGCAAGCGCAGGAACCCAAACAACAGAAACCAAGACTACATGGCATCATCGGAGCCCAATTTTCCCACCAAAACAAACACTGAATATACAAATACACCAGAAAAGCAAGATCTAGATTTAAAATCACATTTGATCATGATGATGGAGAACTTCAAGAAAGACATAAAGAACTCCCTTAGAGAAATGTAGGAAAACACAAATAAAAAAGCAGAAGCCTATAGAGAGGAAATGCAAAAATCCCTGACGGAATTCCAGGAAAACACAATCAAACAAGTGAAGGACTTAAAAATGGAAATAGAAGCAATAAAGAAAGCACAACGGAGACAACACTAGATATAGAAAACCAAAGGAAGAGACAAGGAGCCATAGATACAAGCATCACCAACAGAATACAAGAGATAGGAGAGAGAATCTCAGGAGCAGAAGATTCCATAGATATCATCAACACAAGTGTCAAAGATAATGTAAAACGGAAAAAGCTACTGGCCCAAAACATACAGAAAATCCAGGACACAATAAGATCAAACCTAAGGATAATAGGTATAGAAGAGAGTGAAGACTCCCAGCTCAAAGGACCAGTAAATGTCTTCAACAAAATCGTAGAAGAAAACTTCCCTAACCTAAATAAAGAGATACCCATAGACATACAAGAAGCCTCCAGAAATCCAAATAGATTGGACCAGAAAAGAAACTCCTCCTGTCACATAATAGTCAAAACACCAAATGCACAAAATAAAGAAAGAATATTAAAAGCAGTGAGGGAAAAATGTCAAGTAACATATAAAGGCAGACATATGAGAATCACACCAGACTTCTCACCAGAGACTATGAAGGCCAGAAGATCCTGGACAGATGTCATACAGACACTAAGAGAACACAAATGCCAGCCCAGGTTACTGTATCCAGCAAAACTCTCAATTAAGATAGATGAAGAAACCAAGATATTCCATGACAAAACCAAATTTACACAATATCTTTCCACAAATCCAGCATTATAAAGGATAATAAAGGGAAAAGCCCAACACAAGGAGGCAAGCTACACCCTAGAAAAAAGCAAGAAACTAATCGTTTTGCAACAAAACAAAGAGAAGAAAAGCACACAAACATAACCTCACATCCAAACACGAATATAACAGGAAGGAACAATCACTATCCCTTAATAACTCTCAACATCAATGGACTCAGCTCCCCAATAAAAAGACACAGATTAACTAACAAACTGGTTATGCAATGAGGACCCAACATTTTGCTGCCTAGAGGAAACACACCTCAGAGAAAAAGACAGACACTACCTTGGAGTAAAAGGCAGGAAAACAACTTTCCAAGCAAATGGTCTGAAGAAGCAAGCTGTAGTAGCCATTCTAATATCGAAAAAATCGATTTTCAACCAAATGTCAAGAAAAAAGTTAAGGAAGGAAATTTCATATTCATCAAAGGAAAACTCCACCAAGATGAACTCTCAATCCTAAATAGCTATGCTCCAAATACACGGGCACCTAAACACATAAAAGAAACCTTACTTAAGCTCAAAACACACATTGTACCTCACACAATAATAGAAGGAGATTTCAACACCCCACTCTCATCAATGGACAGATCATGGAAGCAGAAATTAAACAGAGACATAGACAGACTAAGAGAAATCATTAACCAAATGGATTTAACACATATTTATAGGACATTCTATCCCAAAACAAAAGGATATACCTTCTTCTCACCACCTCATGGTACTTTCTCCAATATTGACCTTATAATCAGTCATAAAAACAGGCCTCAACAGATACAGAAAGATAGAAATAATCCCATGCATCCTATCAGACCACCCTGGGCTAAAGCTGGACTCCAATAACAAAAAGAAAAGAATGCCCACATATACATGGAAATTGGATAATGCTCTATTCAATGATAACCTGGTCAAGGAAGATATAAAAAAGAAATTAAAGAATTCTTAGAATTTAATGAATATGAAGGTACGACATACCCAAACTTATGGGACACAATGAAAACTGTGCTCAGAGGAATACTCATAACTCTGAGAGCCTGTAGAAAGAAACAGGAGAGAGCATATGTCAGCAGCTTGACAACACACCTAAAAGCTCTAGGACAAAAAGAGGCAAGCACACCCAGGAGGCGTAGAAGGCAGGAAATAATCAAACTCAGCTGAAATCAACCAAGTAGAAACAAAAAGGAACATAGAAAGAATCAACAGAACCAAAAGTTGGTTCTTTGAGAAAATCAAAAAGATAGATAAACACTTAGCCAGACTAATGAAAGGACACAGAGAGTCTGTTCAAATTAATAAAATCAGAAATGAAAAGGGAGACATAACTACAAAGTAAGAGGAAATTCAAAAAATCATCAGATCCTACTACAAAAGCCTATATTCAACAAAACTTGAAAATTTGCAGGAAATGGACAATTTCCTAGACAGATACCAGGTACCAAAGTTAAATCAGAAACAGATAAACCATTTAAACAACCCCATAACTCCTAAGAAAATAGAAGCAGTCATTAAAGGTCTCCTAACCAAAAAGAGCCCAGGTCCAGAATTCTATCAGACCTTCATAGAAGACTTCATACCAATACTATCCAAACTATTCCACAAAATTGAAACAGATGAAGCGCTACCAAATTCCTTCTATGAACCCACAATTACTCTTATACCTAAACCACACAAAGACACAACAAAGAAAGAGAATTTCAGAGCAATTTCCATTATGAATGTTGATGCACAAATACTCAAGAAAATTCTTGCAAACCAAATCCAAGAGCACATCAAAGCAATCATCCATCATGATCAAGTAGGCTTCATTCCAGGGATGCAGGGGTGGTATAATATGAGGAAGACCATCAACGTAATCCACTATATAAACAAACTGGAAGATAAAAACCACATGATCATTTCATTAGATGCTCAGAAAGCATTTGACAAAATTCAACACCCCTTCATGATAAAAGTTTTGGAAAGAACAGGAATTCAAGGCCCATACCTAAACATAGTAAAAGCCATATACAGCAAACCAGTTGCTAACATTAAACTAAAATGGAGAGAAACTTGAAGCAATCCCAGTAAAATCAGGGACTGAACAAGGCTGCTCACTCTCTCACTTCTTATTCAGTATAGTTTTCAAAGTCCTAGCCAGAGCAATCAGATAACAAAAGAAGATCAAAGGGATACAGATTGGAAAGGAAGAAGTCAAAATATCACTATTTGCAGACAATATGATTGTATACTTAAGTTATCTAAAAAGTTCCACCAGAGAACTACTAAAGCTGATAAACAGCTTCAGCAAAGTGGCTGGGTATAAAATTAACTCAAATAAATCCATAGCCTGCCTCTACACAAAAGAGAAATAAACCGAGAAGGAAATTAGGGAAATGACACCCTTCATAATAATCCTGACTGATATAAAATACCTTGGTGTGAGTTTAACCAAGCAAGTGAAAGATCTGTATGATAAGAACTTCAAGCCTCTAAAGAAAGAAATCGAAGAAGATATCAGAAGATGGAAAGATCTCCCATGCTCATGGATTGGCAGGATTAAGCTAGCAAAAATGGCCATTGTACCAAGAGCGATCTACAGATTCACTGCAATCCCCTTCAAAATTCCAACCCAATACTTCATAAAGTTAGACAGAACAATTTGCAAATTCATCTGTAATAACAAAAAACCCAGGATAGCTAAAACTATCCTCAACAATAAAAGGATTTCCGGGGGAATCACTATCCCTGAACTCAAGCAGTATTACAGAGAAATAGTGATGAAAATTGCATGGTATTGGTACAGAGACAGACATATAGAGCAGTGGAATAGAATTGAAGACCCAAAAATGAACCCACACTCCTAAGGTTACTTGATTTTTGACAAAGGAGCCAAAACCATCCAATGGAAAAAAACACAGCATTTTCAACAAATGGTGCTGGCTCACTTGGAGGTCACCATGTAGAAGAATGCAGATAGATCCATGGTTATCACCCTGTACAAAGCTCAAGTCCAAGTGCATCAAAGACCTCCACATCAAACCAGATACACTCAAACTAATAGAAGAAAAAGTGGGGAAGAACCTTGAACACATGGGCACTGGAAAAAATTTCCTGAACAGAACACCAATGGCTTATGCTCTAAGATCAAGAATCGACAAATGGGATCTCATAAAACTGCAAAGCTTCTGTAAGGCAAAGGACACTGTGGTTAGGACAAAACGGCAACCAACAGATTGGGAAAAGATCTTTACCAATCCTACAACTGATAGAGGCCTTATATCCAAAATATACAAAGAATTCAAGAATTTAGACTGCAGGGAGAAAAATAACCCTATTAAAAATGGAGTTCAGAGCTAAACAATGAATTCACAGCTGAAGAATGTGGAATGGCTGAGAAACACCTAAAGAAATGTTCAGTATCAGGGCCCAGGAGCGGCAGGACCCCTGTGCCTGAGACACCACCAGAACCAGAAGGAAACAGACCGGATAAACAGTTCTCTGCACCCAAATCCCGTGGGAGGGAGAGCTGAACCTTCAGAGAGGCAGACAAGCCTGGGAAACCAGAAGAGACTGCTCTCTGCACACACATCTCGGACGCCAGAGGAAAAAGCCAAAGACCATCTGGAACCCTGGTGCACTGAAGCTCCCGGAAACGGCGGCACAGGTCTTCCTGGTTGCTGCCGCTGCAGAGAGCCCGTGGGTAGCACCCCACAAGCGAACTTGAGCCTCGGGACCACAGGTAAGACCAACTTTTCTGCTGCAAGAAAGCTGCCTGGTGAACTCAAGACACAGGCCCACAGGAACAGCTGAAGACCTGTAGAGAGGAAAAACCACACACCGGAAAGCAGAACACTCTGTCCCCATAACTGACTGAAAGAGAGGAAAACAGGTCTACAGCACTCCTGACACACAGGCTTATAGGACAGTCTAGCCACTGTCAGAAATAGCAGAACAAAGTAACACTAGAGATAATCTGATGGCGAGAGGCAAGCGCAGGAACCCAAGCAACAGAAACCAAGACTACATGGCACCATCGGAGCCCAATTCTCCCATCAAAACAAACATGGAATATCTAAACACACCAGAAAAGCAAGATCTAGTTCCAAAATCATTTTTGATCATGATGCTGGAGGACTTCAAGAAAGATGTGAAGAACTCCTTTAGAGAACAAGTAGAAGCCTACAGAGAGGAATCGCAAAAATGCCTGAAAGAATCGCAAAAATCCCTGAAAGAATTCCAGGAAAACATAAATAAACAAGTAGAAGCCCATAGAGAGGAGACACAAAAATCCCTGAAAGAATTCCAGGAAAACATAAATAAACAAGTAGAAGCCCATAGAGAGGAGACACAAAAATCCCTGAAAGAATTCCAGGAAAACACAAACAGTTGAAGGAATTAAAAATGGAAATAGAAGCAATCAAGAAAGAACACATGGAAACAACCCTGGATATAGAAAACCAAAAGAAGAGACAAGGAGCTGTAGATACAAGCTTCACCAACAGAATACAAGAGATGGAAGAGAGAATCTCAGGAGCAGAAGATTCCATAGAAATCATTGACTCAACTGTCAAAGATAATGTAAAGCGGAAAAAGCTACTGGTCCAAAACATACAGGAAATCCAGGACTCAATGAGAAGATCAAACCTAAGGATGATAGGTATAGAAGAGAGTGAAGACTCCCAGCTCAAAGGACCAGTAAATATCTTCAACAAAATCATAGAAGAAAACTTCCCTAACCTAAAAAAAGAGATACCCATAGACATACAAGAAGCCTACAGAACTCCAAATAGATTGGACCAGAAAAGAAACACCTCCCGTCACATAATTGTCAAAACACCAAACGCACAAAATAAAGAAAGAATATTAAAAGCAGTAAGGGAAAAAGGTCAAGTAACATATAAAGGGAGACCTATCAGAATCACACCAGACTTCTCGCCAGAAACTATGAAGGCCAGAAGATACTGGACTGATGTTATACAGACCCTAAGAGAACACAAATGCCAGCCCAGGTTACTGTATCCAGCAAAACTCTCAATTAACATTGATGGAGAAACCAAGATATTCCATGACAAAACCAAATTTACACAATATCTTTCCACAAATCCAGCACTACAAAGGATAATAAATGGTAAAGCCCAACATAAGGAGGCAAGCTATACCCTAGAAGACGCAAGAAACTAATCGTCTTGGCAACAAAACAAAGAGAATGAAAACACACAAACATAACCTCACATCCAAATATGAATATAACAGGAAGCAATAATCACTATTCCTTAATATCTCTCAACATCAATGGCCTCAACTCCCCAATAAAAAGACATAGATTAACAAACTGGATACGCAACGAGGACCCTGCATTCTGCTGCCTACAGGAAACACACCTCAGAGACAAAGACAGACACTACCTCAGAGTGAAAGGCTGGAAAACAACTTTCCAAGCAAATGGTCAGAAGAAGCAAGCTGGAGTAGCCATTCTAATACAAATAAAATCAATTTCCAACTAAAAGTCATCAAAAAAGATAAGGAAGGACACTTCATATTCATCAAAGGAAAAATCCGCCAAGATGAACTCTCAATCCTAAATTTCTATGCCCCAAATACAAGGGCACCTACATATGTAAAAGAAACCTTACTAAAGCTCAAAACACACATTGCACCTCACACAATAATAGTGGGAGATTTCAACACCCCACTCTCATCAATGGACAGATCATGGAAACAGAAATTAAACAGTGATGTCAACAGACTAAGAGAAGTCATGAGCCAAATGGACTTAACGGATATTTATAGAACATTCTATCCTAAAGCAAAAGGATATACCTTCTTCTCAGCTCCTCATGGTACTTTCTCCAAAATTGACCATATAATTGGTCAAAAAACGGGCCTCAACAGGTACAGAAAGATAGAAATAATCCCTTGCGTGCTATCGGACCACCACGGCCTAAAACTGGTCTTCAATAACAATAAGGGAAGAATGCCCACATATACGTGGAAATTGAACAATGCTCTACTCAATGATAACCTGGTCAAGGAAGAAATAAAGAAAGAAATTAAAAACTTTTTAGAATTTAATGAAAATGAAGATACAACATACTCAAACTTATGGGACACAATGAAAGCTGTGCTAAGAGGAATACTCATAGCGCTGAGTGCCTGCAGAAAGAAACAGGAAAGAGCATATGTCAGCAGCTTGACAGCACACCTAAAAGCTCTAGAACAAAAAGAAGCAAATACACCCAGGAGGAGTAGAAGACAGGAAATAATCAAACTCAGAGCTGAAATCAACCAAGTAGAAACAAAAAGGACCATAGAAAGAATCAACAGAACCAAAAGTTGGTTCTTTGATAAATCAACAAGATAGATAAACCCTTAGCCAGACTAACGAGAGGACACAGAGAGTGCGTCCAAATTAACAAAATCAGAAATGAAAAGGGAGACATAACTACAGATTCAGAGGAAATTCAAAAAATCATCAGATCTTAGTATAAAAACCTATATTCAACAAAACTTGAAAATCTTCAGGAAATGGACAATTTCCTAGACAGATACCAGGTATCGAAGTGAAATCAGGAACAGATAAACCAGTTAAACAACCCCATAACTCCTAAGGAAATAGAAGCAGTCATTAAAGTTCTCCCAACCAAAAAGAGCCCAGGTCCAGACGGGTTTAGTGCAGAATTCTATCAAACCTTCATAGAAGACCTCATACCAATATTACCCAAACTATTCCACAAAATTGAAACAGATGGAGCACTACCGAATTCCTTCTACGAAGCCACAATTACTCTTATACCTAAACCACACAAAGACACAACAAAGAAAGAGAACTTCAGACCAATTTCCCTTATGAATATCGACGCAAAAATACTCAATAAATTCTGGCAAACCGAATTCAAGAGCACATCAAAACAATCATCCACCATGATCAAGTAGGCTTCATCCCAGGCATGCAGGGATGGTTTAATATACGGAAAACCATCAACGTGATCCATTATATAAACAAACTGAAAGAACAGAACCACATGATCATTTCATTAGATGCTGAGAAAGCATTTGACAAAATTCAACACCCCTTCATGATAAAAGTCCTGGAAAGAATAGGAATTCAAGGCCCATACCTAAACATAGTAAAAGCCATATACAGCAAACCAGTTGCTAACATTAAACTAAAATGGAGAGAAACTTGAAGCAATCCCACTAAAATCAGGGACTAGACAAGGCTGCCCACTCTCTCCCTACTTATTCAATATAGTTCTTGAAGTTCTAGCCAGAGCAATCAGACAACAAAAGGAGATCAAGGGGATACAGATCGGAAAAGAAGAGGTCAAAATATCACTATTTGCAGATGACATGATAGTATATTTAAGTGATCCCAAAAGTTCCACCAGAGAACTACTAAAGCTGATAAACAACTTCAGCAAAGTGGCTGGGTATAAAATTAACTTGAATAAATCAGTTGCCTTCCTCTATACAAAAGAGAAACAAGCCGAGAAAGAAATTAGGGAAACGACACCCTTCATAATAGACCCAAATAATATAAAGTATCTCGGTGTGACTTTAACCAAGCAAGTAAAAGATCTGTACAATAAGAACTTCAAGACACTGAGGAAAGAAATTGAAGAAGACCTCAGAAGATGGAAAGATCTCCCATGGTCATGGATTGGCAGGATTAATTTAGTAAAAATGGCCATTTTACCAAAAGCAATCTACAGATTCAATGCAATCCCCATCAAAATACCAATCCAATTCTTCAAAGAGTTAGACAGAAAAATTTGCAAATTCATCTGGAATAACAAAAAACCCAGGATAGCTAAAGCTATCCTCAACAATAAAAGGACTTCAGGGGGAATCACTATCCCTGAACTCAAGCAGTATTACAGAGCTTTAGTGATAAAAACTGCATGGTATTGGTACAGAGACAGACAGATAGACCAATGGAATAGAATTGAAGACCCAGAAATGAACCCACACACCTATGGTCACTTGATTTTTGACAAAGGAGCCAAAACCATCCAATGGAAAAAAGATAGCATTTTCAGCAAATGGTGCTGGTTCAACTGGAGGGCAACATGTAGAAGAATGCAGATCGATACATCCTTATGACCCTGTACAAAGCTTAAGTCCAAGTGGATCAAGAACCTCCACATCAAACCAGACACACTCAAACTAATAGAAGAAAAACTAGGGAAGCATCTGGAACACATGGGCACTGGAAAAAATTTCCTGAACAAAACACCAATGGCTTATGCTCTAAGATCAAGAATCGACAAATGGGATCTCATAAAACTGCAAAGCTTCTGTAAGGCAAAGGACACTGTGGTTAGGACAAATCGGCAACCAACAGATTGGGAAAAGATCTTTACCAATCCTACAACAGATAGAGGCCTTATATCCAAAATATACATAGAACTCAAGAAGTTAGACCGCAGGGAAACAAATAACCCTATTAAAAAATGGGGTTCAGAGCTAAACAAAGAATTCACAGCTGAGGAATGCCGAATGGCTAAGAAACACCTAAAGAAATGTTCAACATCTTTAGTCATAAGGGAAATGCAAATCAAAACAACCCTGAGATTTCACCTCACACCAGTTAGAATGGCTAAGATCAAAAACTCAGGTGACAGCAGATGCTGGCGAGGATGTGGAGAAAGAGGAACACTCCTCCATTGTTGGTGGGATTGCAGACTGGTAAAACCATTCTGGAAATCAGTCTGGAGGTTCGTCAGAAAATTGGACATTGAACTGCCTGAGGATCCAGCTATACCTCTCTTGGGCATATACCCAAAAGATGCCTCAACATATAAAAGAGACACGTGCTCCACTATGTTCATCGCAGCCTTATTTATAATAGCCAGAAAATGGAAAGAACCCAGATGCCCTTCAACAGAGGAATGGATACAGAAAATGTGGTACATCTACACAATGGAATATTACTCAGCTATCAAAAACAACGAGTTTATGAAATTCATAGGCAAATGGTTGGAACTGGAAAATATCATCCTGAGTGAGCTAACCCAATCACAGAAAGACATACATGGTATGCACTCATTGATAAGTGGCTATTAGCCCAAATGCTTGAATTACCCTAGATCCCTAGAACAAAGGAAACTCAAGACGGATGATCAAAATGTGAATAGGAAAAAGAATACCCTTGGCAGGGAAGGGAGAGGCAAAGTTTAAAAGAGAGACTGAAGGAACACCCATTCAGAGCCTGCCCCACAGGTGGCCCATACATATACAGCCACCCAATTAGACAAGATGGATGAAGCAAAGAAGTGCAGACCGACAGGAGCCGGATGTAGATCGCTCCTGAGAGACACAGCCAGAATACAGCAAATACAGAGGCGAATGCCAGCAGCAAACCACTGAACTGAGAATAGGTCCCCCGTCGAAGGAATCAGAGAAAGAACTGGAAGAGCTTGAAGGGGCTCGAGACCCCAAAAGTACAACAATGTCAAGCAACCAGAGCTTCCAGGGACTAAGCCACTACCTAAATACTATACATGGACTGACCCTGGACTCTGACCCCATAGGTAGCAATGAATATCCTAGTAAGAGCACCAGTGGAAGGGGAAGCCCTGGGTCCTGCTAAGACTGAACCCCCAGTGAACTAGACTATGGGGGGAGGGCGGCAATGGGGGGAGGGTTGGGAGGGGGACACCCATAAGGAAGGGGAGGTGGGAGGGGGATGTTTGCCCGGAAACCGGGAAAGGGAATAACACTGGAAATGTATAGAAGAAATACTCAAGTTCATAAAAAAAAAAAAGAAAGAGTGAAAAAAAAAAGAAATGTTCAGTATCTTTAGTCATAAGGGAAATGCAAATCAAAACAACCCTGAGATTTCACCTCACACCAGTGAGAATGGCTAAGATCAAAAACTCAGGTGACAGCAAATGCTGGTGAGGATGTGGAGAAAGAGGAACACTCCTCCATTGTTGGTGGGATTGCAGACTGCTACAACCATTCTGGAAATCAGTCTGGAGGTTCCTCAGAAAATTGGACATTGAACTACCTGAGGACCCAGCTATACCTCTCTTGGGCATATACCCAAAAGATCCCCCAACAAATAAAAAAGACACGTGCTCCACTATGTTCACCGCAGCCTTATTTATAATAGTCAGAATCTGGAAAGAACCCAGATGCCCTTCAACAGAGGAATGGATACAGAAAATATCGTACATCTACACAATGGAATACTACTTAGCTATCAAAAACAATGACTTTATGAAATTCATAGGCAAATGGATGGAACTGGAAAATATCATCTTGAGTGAGGTAACCCAATCACAGAAAAACACATGCTATGCACTCATTGATAAGTGGACATTAGCCTAAATACTTGAATTACCCTAGATTCATAGAACACATGAAACTCAAGAAGGATGACCAAAATGTGAATACTTCACTCCTTTAAAAGGGGAACAAGAATACCCTTGGGAAGGTATATCAAGGGAAAGCGTAGAACAGACGCAGAAGGAACACCTATTTAGAGCCTGACCCACATCTGACCCATACATATTCAGCCACCAAACTAGAGAAGATGGATGAAGCAAAGAAGTGTAGGCCGACAGGGACCGGATGTAGATTTCTCCTGAGAGACACAGCCAGAATACAGCAAATACATAGGTGAATGCCAGCAGCAAACCACTGAACTGAGAACGGGACCCCCATTGAAGGAATCTTAGAAAGGACTGAAAGAGCTTGAAGGGGCTTGAGGCCCCATATGAACAACAGAACCAGTCTGAACTTCCAGGGACTAAGCCACTACCCAAAGACTATACATGGACTCACCCTGGGCTCCAACTGCATAGGTAGCATTGAATAGCCTAGTAAGAGCACCAGTGGAAGGGGAAGTCCTTGGTTCTGCCAAGACTGAACTCCCAGTGGACATGATTGTTGGGGGGAGGGCGGCAATGGGGGGAGGATAGGGAGGGGAACACCCATATAGAAGGGGAGGGAGAGGGGTTAGGGGAATGTTGGCCGGGAAACCGGGAAAGGGAATAACAATCCAAATGTAAATAAGAAATACCCAAGTTAATAAAGATGGAGGAAAAAAAAGCTTTATATCTCCATAACATTAAAAAAAAAAAAGAAGGTAAGAGCAATTCTTGTTCTTGTAGAGGACCTGGGTTCCATTCTAGGACCCACACAGAGATTTACAACTTCCTGTAAGTCCAGATCCAGGTGATCCAATGCCTTCTTCTGACCTCCTTGAACACCAGACATGCATGTGGTCTATAGACACAGAAGCAAGCAAAGCACTCATACACATAAAAAAAGAGGGGATGGAGGAAGGGAGAGAAAGGGGGACGGGAGAGAGAGAATTACAGCAAATTAATAAGTTTCATTCATTTGTTTAATTTTGAGACTGAGTTTACATTGTATAGCCTTGGTTGGCATGGAACTCTCCCTATAGTGACCAAACTGAGATCTGCCCCTTTCTGCCTCTTGATTGCTGGGATTAAAGAGTATTCCACCAAAAAAAAAAAAAGAAAGAAAGAAAGAAAGAGAGAAAGAAAGAAAGAGAAGAAAAGGAAAGCTAGCTGAGCTAGGGGAAGCAAGCCAGTAAGCAGCAACCCTCCATGGCCTCTGCATCAGCTCCTGCTTCCTGACCTGCCTGAGTTCCAGTCCTGACTTCCTTTGGTGATGAACAGCAGTGTGGAAGTGTGAGCTGAATAAACCCTTTCCTCCCCAACTTGCTTCTTGGTCATGATGTCTGTGCAGGAATAGAAACCCTGACTAAGGCAGTGTGGGAGATCCACATCTTCACCCTTTTGGTTGCAATAGAGGAGGTTCTTGTCCTGTGTTTTTCTATCACACTGTATGAGACATCTGAGCTCAGTGACTACTTTGACCTCTCCTCTTGGCAGATGTCACTTCAGGGCCTTTGTCCTGCTGCCTTCCTTTCGGTGTGGGGTGGAAGTACCAGGGCCAGTGTCACTGTGAAAAAAGCAAGAACTCATCATTACTGTCATGCAAGCTCCCTCCCTCCAAGTCCCTCATCCACGGTGCCTTCTTTGTGTCTTTGAGTACACTGTGCGGCTTAGGGATTCACATGCACTGGAGATGTTATTGTTTCTGATGTTTTATTCTGAAACTTAGAATGAGCCATATTTGAATGACTCAGACCTCTGTAGGGCACTACTGCTAGGCTGCAGGCTGGTCCTGGAGCTACAATTGATCTAGTGAGGGAACTCTTGGTGCACTAGGCACAGTCATCTCTTCTGTATCACTTTGGTGTCTGACAGCACACTTGGATACTTTTTTTTTTTTTAACAACTGTTCTGGGAACATTGATCTCCACTTTAATCCAGGCCCATTGTTTCCTCTTTCAGTTAATATGTCCTCCAGATGTCCAGAAAGGATTTTTTCCTATCTTCTGGCAGTTGCTCTGGAGCTGTGCTTAGATCCATTTGTATTTCTCTCAAGTTGGACTTGGAGACATGTGTGAGTAACACAGGCTAATTGAATATAGATACGTCAGCTTTCAATTCTGATCTCCAGCTGTGGGCTGGACGATCGCACAGCTGCCTCTTTCTGGTCCTGTGTTGGACAGGACTCTGTAGGACTGATGGTCAATATCTCCAGGCCTTTCATGTCTAGGTAGCCCAGGAAAGGCCTTTATTTTGGTGCTGGAGAGAGATGGGATGTCCATCCTCACACCTTTCTAATTCACTTACTCTCCAGTTGATGTATGTGGCTACACAGAAGTGGAGATGCACCAATCCAAAGACTCTTGGAGGAGCATGTTCAGGGTGGCCTCGTATGGCATACACAAGGTTTTGCCAAAACTGAACACCTCCTGCCTTAGCCAAGCAGAAGAGAGTAGGGTGGTCCAGAGTATCCATGTGGTTGGCATAGAAAACAGGTTACTACGACTTTGTGAAGGGATTCTAAACCTGTTTTTCCATTGTTAATATAAATTAACACTAGTTTTAACATTCCTGCTCTTGCTTTCTCCCTCCCTCCCTCCATCTCCCTCTCTTTCTCTGTCTCTGTCTTCTGTCTGTCTGTCTGTCTCTCTCTGTCTCTCTGTCTCTCTGTATCTGTCTCTGTCTCTGTCTCTCTGTCTCTCTCTCTGTCTCTCTCTCTCTCTGTATGTGTGTGTGTGCTTGCAAGTGTGTGCATGCACACTTGTGTGTATCATCCCTACTTCTGAATAACTAGTGTTGTAAAGCTCCTTGGGACCAGTGCTGACCAAAGGACCCATGACTAGAGGTGAGTGAGTGATAGTCTGAGTCTCTACTCTTGATCCTAGTGGAGGACTTTGCTATGTGAATGACCATGACTGGCTGCATGTGTCCAAAGGGGCACATGTATTTTTGGGCCACTGCTTTGGCCTGAGTTTTTGTGCCAGGCACCTACCTCTCTGATGTGTGTGTCCACTCAGTCTGACTGCCACTGTCTGAACAGCTGCTATCTGAAAAGCTGCTTGTGTAGCTTGCTGAGGGAATTTATGGTTGACATTAACACCACAGTGCTGTTTCTCATGAATATTCATGCCAACTTCTCTTCTAGACCTGTCTGGAGGACAGAACAGGCAGATCCTTCATTACTAGAAATGTGGAGCAGATGGCAGTTTTGGGCCTTGGTGTCATGGTGCTCCAGAGCAACAAACGCTCTTGCAGTATTTGACGCATACCTGGAGTTATCTGCCTATAGCCATGGTGGTAAGGACTGGCTGATCCTGTCTGCGTGTATCTTCTCTCCTCAGGATCACCTTTGCTGAGAGTCCTGAGCCAAATGAAAGGGTAAGCATGTCCTACCCCAAGTTATAAAGGACTGTGGATATTGCCGGAGCAGCACACAGACACACACACGCACACACAGACACAGACACAGACACAGACACACACAGACACACACACATACACACACACACACACACACACACACACATACACACATACACACCCACACACAGTGTCAGGCAGGAAATGGGTCTGAGGAAGGAGTTTTGGAGGGCAGTTTCAGTTGCAGCTTTTCCTACAGTGGAAGCCCGTATTATATCCACTTTGACTGTAACAGGTTCAAAATCCTCTCTGAGCCTTCTTGCTGAGTAGTGGACATGCATGGGTAGGATTCCCCTGTGGGCAGAGCTTGTGTGAGCACTAAGTGGTTCAGGGCAAGTTTTATTCATTTATTTTCTTTCTTTTTTGCTTCTTTTAAGGATACATTTTCTTGATGTGGCCCTGGCTTTGCTGGCCTCCAACTTAGAGATCTGACTGCCTTTGTCCTCTGAGAGCTGGGATTAAAAGCCTGGGCCACCATACCCAGTGAAGTTTTATGCATGATGTCTCTATGATACTGTGGCCCCATCCACTAGTATATGTAACCATATGTGATGTCTGGCATAAATTCCCCACCACTGTGTGTCTACTTCTAGGCCCCTTTATATCAGGTCCCTCGGGAGGAGACAACAATACTATCAGTCTTCATTCCTCCACTCTGAATGGGTTGTATTGACTGGGCTAGGCTAGTGAATTCTTTCAAGCTATGACACTGTGTGTGTGTGTGTGTGTGTGTGTGTGTGTGTGTGTGTGCACTTGGGTATATATATATGTGTATGTGCATCAGTGTGTACAAGTGCATTTGTGCATGAATGTGTGTGTGCATACCTGTGTGCACAAGATTATGTGTGTGTGTGTTTGCATGCCCACATGTGCATATATATATATGTGTGAGTGTGTAAGTACATGTGCATGCCTGTATGTGTGTGGCTGCATGTTCATGCATATATGTATGTTTATGTGTGTGTATGTGCATGTGTAAGTTTGTGTAATCCTGGGTCATGACCTGTTTGGCTTGTCCCAGTCCTCTTACAATGGAGAATGAGGAATTGATGTCTCAGGACATATCTGCTCATTACATAGCATTGATCATATTCTAGAATTGTCCTGGATATGTTTCTTTATCACTGAGGCCACCCTGGTACTGAGTATCCCAAATCCTAAGATAAACTTCTTGGCCTATGGTCCCTACAATTTGGCAGATATCAGTGTCCCCTGGGCCATATTTGACTCTGTAGTATGTGTGTGGGTACTTCAACCCTGAGCTTTTCTCTGCTGAGATCTGAAGCTTTCCGGTCCCAGAGCAGATGGCATGTTGGGTGGGGGCACTTAGAGGCCTGCTGCCTGAAGCCACCATGTGTACTGATATTGACGTCCTGAGAGTATAGCTAGACCAGAGCCTGGGACTATTAATCCTAACTCCAGTGGGGCTCTCTAGGCTCAAAGCTGAAATTCCAAGCCAAGCTTAGGTCTCACATATCCTGCCTGACTAGCCCCTGTGTTTGAGGGATCAGATCTTTCACCGCTTTTGGGACTGATCTCTATCAATGTGGTAGGTATCTCACAGTGAGAGTGG
The DNA here is from genome assembly GCF_021556685.1 of Rattus norvegicus. Lineage (NCBI taxonomy): Eukaryota > Metazoa > Chordata > Mammalia > Rodentia > Muridae > Rattus > Rattus norvegicus. Next base: position 138,957,366 of record NC_141539.1, read on the forward strand.
CCCATACAGAATCCTCCTCCTGTGGTTTTCCTGCCATGCTGTTATAGCAGATTGAGAAGAACCCTCTTCAGGGTCATTCTGCTGTTTCTGTACCTGATCTATGTCAACCTTTGTCTTGTGACTCTAGCAGAGATGGAGTATGAGAAAGGTTGATATCAAGTGAGCAGACCTTGCCCATATTTGCAGGAATGATGCAATGGGCCCTAAGGGTCAGTTCATTAAAGACAAAGGACCTTCTGTTGTCTCTCCCCTAGTGAGAAACATACTGTAGCTTCCCAGTGACACAGCCAACACCACATGGCATAGATGTGTCATGCTCACACTCACCTTCCCTGAGTCATTGTGGCTGTGAAGACAAAGAGAAAGTAGAGTAGAGGAAGGACTGAGAAATAGGGTTCTGGAAGTGGCTGCTGTGAACAGAGATGCCTGGATAGAAGGCAAATGGCCAAATTTGTCCCCAACAGTAGTCAGAGGGGGACTTGTTTAAGACTCTCTCTGGTCTTTTAGAGTAGGCAAAGCCAGTGTCGTTGGATTTTGGGATGTAGGATGCTTACTCCTGGCCTTCTGTCCCTTAACAGATCCATCATGGTTTAATATGTGGGCAATAAGAAACACACAACGCCCGTAACCCAAATCAAAAATCTTTCTCAGGTCAGCAGTAGGTCAGGAGATAGTTCTGTCATTTGGATTCCCCACCAGGACACTGGGAGTACCTACATAGTTACAGTCAGATTCAGCTCCATAAACATGCTCCTGGCCGTCCTCCACAGGTCTTGGTAGGACCTGCCACAGACTCCATCTGGTCTACCAAGTGACTGAGAGAACATATTTAATGTGACTGAGGTATTGTGTTCTTGTGGGTTTCAGGTAAAGATGGCCAAGTCAATGTTTTCCAAGTGGCTGTGGAAGGCTGTCTGAGTCCTGCTTGGAGTGTTTCCCAAGTTTTTCTGAGAGAAAGATCTTTAGGGCCCTTCCCATTGAAAGGAGGCATTGGTCTATGTGGAGTGGTCAGTTGTTATCTGCTGGTGTTCTTTGACTCTGGGGAGAGGCTATTGGGATCTGAATTTAGAATTCTTTGATGTCTATGTTGCCAGTCAGAATTGTTGTGTGTAGGGTAGTATCAATAAATGGGCCTCCGTGGTCAAGAATTAGATATAGACCCGTAGGTATTAGCTCTTCTACTCTCACTGTTTTGATCTATAGTGTCTGCTGGGCACAATGAGTTTTTGCTGTTGAATATTCTACTGTGGTCACCACTGTAGTAATAAACACAGTAGTAGATCCCTTCACAAAAAGTCCTGCCAAGTAAGGACCCTGGTTCTACAGGAGTAGGGTCCTGTGGAGACACAGGAAGCGGTGCAGAGCCTTAGGAGCCATCTCGAGTTGAGGTCCACCTTTTTCCCTCCTAGACTTCAGGAATTCTTCAGGAATGTTCTAGGCATGAGTCAGGCACTAGTGTTGCCCCCTGGCTGACATCCTAACATCCCTTGTTCTCTCAATGCCTGGATGGGGGCTGCTGAGGGAGGGGTGATAAGAACTACTGGAAAGATTTGTCCCTGGGTGACTTCCTGGTTGACATGCTGCCTTCCTTCCTCTTCTTGGGGGAGGCAGTATGGTGATGCCTTGAGAGCCTTACATGTGGGCAGAGAGGAGCAATGGCAGAAGCTGCAGGCTGTGTCAGGAGAAGCTGGTCTTTGTGCTTTGAGGCACAGCTATCCTTTTCTCTTTGGAAGTCTCACAGACTATGTAGATCTTTCCTATAAGACTGGCTGTCTACTTATGTGTCTGCTGCTCTGTCTGACATTTCCTGACCTTTAAAAGCTCTTGTTCTTCCCATTAGGGGCACTTGTGTGATGTGATGACAGTTGTTTCTTTACCTCTTCTCCCTAGTCCTTTTCTGTTCCTGGTTGTCCCCCTGGCATTTTTTATAGACTGGCAGTGGGGTCCTGGCCCTCTCAACACAGGGTCTTACACTTTCTTTCTCATCTCATAAAGACAGAGTGATTTTTGCTTGTTGGGATTTTGAGAGAGAGGGAATCCTCCTGAACATTTTTCTTTTTGACTTGTTCCTTCCTTTCCTCAACATTGAAGCCGTTAAAAGGCTGTTCTGTGTCATACTCTTCTCTTATAATTCTTTCCTCTTCATATTTTGTCTATGCTTCCTTTGAGGGGCATGTATTCTGTTTCCCATTTTGGGCTGTTGCAGCTTTGATTCTGTGTGACATTTTTATGCAGAGGATCTTGGGGTATATTTGGAGTTCATTGCTGACATAGCGTGCTTTCAGTGTGGCACAGTAGCACTGTCAGGAAGGTTCTGCTGAGCTTTCTCCTTGCTCTCTTGTCAGGCAAGTTCTGCTTGCTGCTTTGGAGCCCTACATTCTGGAGAATTTCTGTAGGTCTGCCCTTTAGTCCATCCTCCTAATTCTCTTATGTCTACATTAACTTTTAAAATGGCACATACAGAGGCGAATGGATGCAGCAAACTATTGAACTGAAATGGGGTCCCTATTGGAGGAGTTAGAGGAAGGTTTGAAGGAGCTGAAGGGGCTTGCAACCCCATAAGGACAACAATACCAATCAACCAGAGCTCCCAGGGACTAAACCACCATCCAAAGAGTAAACATGGACAGACCCACGGCTCCAGCTGCATATGTAGCAGAGGATGGCCTTGTTGGACACCAATGGGAGGAGAAGCCCTTGTTCCTGCCAAGGCTGGACCCCTCAGTGCAGGAGAATGTCGAGGGTGTGTGAAGGGTAGGTTGGGGATGGGGAACACCCTCATAGAAGGAGAGAGGAATGGGATAGGAGACCAGGAAAGGGAATAATATTTGAGATGTAAATAAAAAATATCCAATAAAAACAATCAATAAAAACCAAGAGCTTCAAGTTAAGCAGCTAGGAAAAAAAATCCTATTCCAGGGTGATGAATGTGGACTGGAATCACAGCTGAACCATAAGGAATTTACCTTTCAAACACAAGCCCCCGGACTCAATTTGTATTACAGCAACAGTTGCACAAGGTAGGTACCAGGATCAGCTGCTGTGTATATGTTATAAATGCAAGGTAGGTATGTAAAGTATATGTATTTCCCACGCGTGCCCACCTCAGTCCTTTGATGACCTGTAGAGTCCCACACCGTTCATGCATAGCCTGGAAGCCTTTGCATGAATGTGCTTCCCCTGTCATAGCAGATTGGCACCGTTTGCTTGTAAGGTGTTGGAGATCCACAGCTTCCCGTTTGTGGTTACAACACAGGAGCTCCTTTGGCCTGTCTTTCTATATTACCATATTTCAGACATCTCAGCTCAGTGGTTATTTGATAGCTTCCCTCTGTAGATATTTTTTCTTTTTTTTTGGAGCTGGGGACTGAACCCAGGGCCTTGCACTTGCTAGGCAAGCGCTCTACCACTGAGCTAAATCCCCAACCCTGTAGATGTTATTTAAGGGTCCTTGTGCTGCTATGTTTTGGGTGTGTGTGTGTGGAATCAGTGCCTTTGTCTCTGTTAAAATAGCAAAAACCCACTGTGCAACACTCTTACTTGATACAAGCTCCCCTGACTCCCAAGTGACCCTTCCATGGTGCTGTCTTTGGGTACATTGTGTGTCTTAGGGATTCACCTTTTAGCAGAGATGCTGTTGTGTCTGATGTTTTTATAGAGCTGAATTTGTGGAAAGATATTGTGTAAATTTGGTTTTGTCGTGGAATACCTTGGTTTCTCCATCTATGTTACTTGAGAGTTCTGCTGGATACAGTAGTCTGGGCTGGCATTTGTGTTCTCTTAGGGTCTGTATGACATCTGCCCAGGATCTTCTGGCTTTCATAGTCTCTGTTGAGAAATCTAGTGTAATTCTGATAGGTCTGCCTTTATATGTTAGTTGATCTTTTTCCCTTACTGCTTTTAATATTCTTTTTTTTTTGTGCATTCGATGGTTTGACTATTATGTGACGGGAGAAATTTCTTTTCAGGTCCAATCTATTTGGAGTTCTGTAGGCTTCTTGTATGTTCATGGGCATCTCTCTCTTAAGGTAGGGAAGTTTTCTTCTATAATTTTGTTGATATTTACTGCCCTTTAAGTTGGGAATCTTCCCTCTCTACTATACCTATTATACTTAGCTTTGATCTTCTCATTGTGTCCTGGATTTCCTGTATGTTTTGGGTAAGGAGCTTCTTTTTGTTTTACTTTTTTTTGATGGTTGTGTCATTTTTTAAATGGTATCTTCTGTTTCTGAGATTCTCTCTTCTATCTCTTGTATTCTGTTGATGATGCTTATGTCTATGATTCCTGATCTTTTTCCTAGGTTTTCTATCTCCAGGGCTGTCCCCCTTTGTGATTTCTTTATTGTTTCTATTTCCATTTTTAGATCCTGGATTGCTTTGTTCAATTCATTCACATCTTTTTTTCCTGTAATTCTTTAAGGGATTTTTGTATTTTCTCTTTAAGGACTTCTAGTTGTTTATCTGTGTCGTCCTGCATTTCTTTAAGGGAGTTATTTATGTCCTTCTTAAAGTCCTCTATCATCATCAAATCTTTTCTAGTGTGTTGGGATATCCAGTATTCATTTTGGTGGGAGAACTGGCCTCTGATGATGCCAAGTAGTCTTGTTTTCTGTTGCTTAGGCTCCTGGGCTTGCCTCTGGCAATCTGGTTTTCTCTGGTGTTAGCTTTTTTGCTGTTTCTGACAGTGGCTTGACCCTCTTGTAATCCTGTGTGTCAGCACTCTGGGAGACCAGCTCTCTCCCCCATGGGATCTGAGTACAGAGAGCTGTGAGACCGGGTCAGGCCTTGTTATAGGCATAAACCACAAGGACCCTGTCCCAGTCTGATCCTGAGTTTCTGTGTCCTGAGGTCTACCGGTGAGTCCCTTAGAGCAGAAATGGTGGTCCTACCTCTGCTCTCAGGGGTGTCAGAACTCCTGGAGCCTGAGTTTCAGCTCTGGGTGCAGTCAGAGACCAGAATTATCCTGTCTCTGCTGCTCCTAGGTTCCTGTGTCATAGGGCTCCAGGTGGGTTCCTCCTGGGCCAGGAATGTAAGCAGAAGTGTTGGTCTCCCTTGAGAGCTCTCACGATTGCCCACATTTCTGAAAGTCCAGCTCTCTCCTTCATGGGATTTGGGTACAGAGTGCTGTGGGCCAGATGGGAATTCATAATTGAAAACATCTTCAACAGATGTCCCAAGATTGGGGATTAGGTATTAGGTTGTTCTCTGTACTGCACAGCTAGATTTTAACAGCTGGGATGTATGTTCTTGGCAATGCTATAGGACACAGCTTCATATTACTTTAAGTTGTGCTTAACTTTGGTTTTTTCTGTGAAGGAGTTTGGGGGGAGTTTATGTGTGTTGAGAGAGGGCATGAGCAATGCAAATGGGCAGTGTTTCCTAGGCATCACTGAGGACGGGCTTGCCTCAAGGGTGACAACTGCATTGGTTGTGGTTTGCTGTGGGGAATCATGCAAAGTGACTGAGCTGTGAGACTGAGGTATAATCAGAACCTTGCTGCTGCAGGCATCTCTAGACTGCTGGACCCTGTGTGAGTGAGTACAGCCAGAGACTGGACCCAGAGGAAGCTGCTTGCTTAGGCTGCCCTGCTGAGTCAGTCAAGGGCTCTTTCTGTGGATTGACTGGAGGGTTTTTTTTTCTGGCTGGAAAACAAGACAGCTTCTGTGATCCCAGAGGTGCCCTGGGAAATGCAAGAGTAGAGCAGGAAGATGCTTCAACTGTTTCATGGGAATGACTGATAAATGTTACTGGCTTGTTTGAGTGGCTTGCTGGGAATCATTAATCATTAAATCTCGTCTTTATAACACTATAGCACATGTGGCCCTCTAAGACAAATGAATTAAAGATTCCTGAGGTTGCACTGCTGGAAACAAGGGAGCAAATTTAGAGACTGATGGTGCTTGGGGTGAGGTGAGATGCCTCAGCTTCTGCTTGCCCACCCCTTCTTTGTCCTATGGAAACAGAGGGGAAAAAATAAGCGAAGCATCTGCTTAAGGTGGATGGATTCAGGAGGATACCTCAGCAGGAAGCTCATTACAGGGAAAGGTTTGTAGCTGTGGAGTAGGCAGGGCCAGCATCACCGAGAAGACATCAGATTTGGGGGACCAGAGCCTAGATGGGGAAGTGGAAGATGAGGGCACAAAGTTGGAGGTCTTTCAAAACATACCTAGCAGGGAATTTGGTACCTTCAAATTTCACAATGATGTGCCCAGAGGAAGGTGGAAATGGGCCTGTGGAAGGTTTTAGTCAGTACTGAGACTTTGAAACCATCGTGAAGGCTCCAGATTTAGCCCCAGGATTTTCACCAGTATTTCTATTTATTTATATCCCAACCCCTTTATGATATGTGAACACTTGTGCTGGGGTTATTAGAGGTCAGGGGTTGGAACACTCTCTCTTTCTCTCTCTCTCTCTCTCTCTCTCTCTCTCTCTCTCTCTCTCTCTCTCTCTCTCTCCCCCTCTCCCTCTCCCTCTCCCTCTCCCTCTCCTTCTCCCTCTCCTTTCTCTGTCCCCCTCCCTCCCTCTCTCCTTCTTTCTCCTTCTCACTCCCTCTTCTCTTTTTCTCTCTGTCTCTCTCTGTCTCTGTGTCTCTGTCTCTCTCTGTCTCTGTGTCTCTGTCTCTCTCTCTCTGTCTGTCTGTCTACCCCCCCTTTCTCTCACCTCTCCCTCTCTGTTTTTTGATCACCTGTACCTGAAAGTCCACATGGCTATGTGGGGCCCATTTTCTGCATATGGCTAGGCAGATAATGCAAAGATGCATCTGGTCAGCAGGAGGCATCTGAGATATGCTCTGTAATCAGTGCTAGGGTCCTGAAGACCCTTTGTAACCTGACTCCATAAGGTTCTATACTCTGGTGGCTAGAGAGGATGGCCCTGGTACTTCCTAGTTGTTTAGAAGCCCCATCTATGCCTTTCACTTTAGTCATAAAACCTCCTTGTGCTTGATGTTGTCCTATGTCCATGTAGGACATGGGAGTCCAGCCTGGTGGTACACAGAACCTCAGAATGATGACAACGGGGTCATAAGCCTTGAGAAGCCTTTTCCAAACTACGGTAAAAGCCCATGTCCCCAAGACGGTCACCAATGATCGAGCACATGACCCCTCTCACTTTAATTAATGAGAAGGCATTTATCTCCTCTTACCATAACCAGATAGGGACCGAACCACTTCCTCCCTTTCTTCCCTAAGAGCCTCCTGTGGGTGTCAGGTGCAGTAATGCTCTTGACCACAAGGGGGAAGCAGAGTCTTATTCATGAGGTTCCTGGGGGTGAGCAGGAAAGGTGCTTGGAGAATCAAGAACCCCCAGTGAACTAGATTGTTGTGGGGAGGGCGACAAGGGGGGGAGGATGGGGAGGGGAACAGCCATAAGGAAGAGGAGGGGGGAGGGGGATGTTTGCCCGGAAACCGGGAAAGGGAATAACACTCGAAATGTATATAAGAAATACTCAAGTTAATAAAAAAAAAATAAATAAATAAATCAAAAAAAAAAAAAAAAGAAGAAGGTGCAGTATGATCTATTCCAGTAGTCCTGCAGAGCTTTTCCCTGTACGGTTTGATGAGATATATACTTTTGAGAGGAGGTAAATTGATCACCCTCCTCCCCCATTTTTTTTCTCCCATTATATAAAGTTCGTGCTGCCGGGCAACCTATCTTTGTGGCTGTAGACCTTGATCGCGTGTATAGGGCTCTGGTGAGTCTTTTACCCCTTTCATTAATGAGCTTCTTAGAGAAAACTCAGAGGTTGCTTTTCCTTCTACAAAAATGAGACATGAAAGCACTGTTGATGGACATGGGCAAAAAGCGTGTGGCATACTTCTTAGACGTTCATACCTACAGTGTCTGCTGGTACCCATCAGCCTGCGTGCTTGAAGAAATCCCAATGGTCAGGAAAGAAACATACTAAAGGTTGGACAGGGACAGGAAATTTGGGCTCAGACAGGGTCAGAGATAAAATATGTTCACAAGAGATGGTATTTAAAATTTCTTTTCTAGAGTTCAGAGGTATCCAAATAGAATTCTCAGGTTTCATAATATTGGAGAAACATTAACACTATTAACATGAAGAAATCCCCAAACATTTAAGCAAAATCCAAAAGGATAAAATAATTTCTTAATAGTTTAATTAAAACTCAAATAAAATATTTCAGAAGAATGAAATAAGCATTTATAGCTAAAAGACTAATATAGACAGTACTTACTTCTAACTTCCAAAAACAAAACAAATCAAATAAACAAACAAAAAATTGTGAGAAATATGAGCCAAATAAAAAGAGAAAAATGGACTCCTAGAAACAGACCCAGAGTAACATTTGGGAAGCAAATACATTCATGTAATGGGAAGTGTGGAAATGATACTTTGTATTTCAAAAAATAAAAGATTGAGCCTGTCAGAGAGACACCCCTCTTTCTTCTGGCCATTCTTGCCCAGGTACATTTATAGATATCCCTTTCGATCCTATTTAGCCTTAATCTCAGCTAACAGATTCAGACTCAACTACTGCCACACCCAATGACTATTACCTAACTCAAGTTGTCTGGGTAACCACTAGGGTTGGGAGCCTGAGGAGGCTCTTTGCCAGTATTTTTGTCAGTATTTCCTAGACCAGGCAGTGGCCACAGCAGAGGAATATAGCTTCACCCAGGATGTTATCTCTGACCTGGGGTATGAAGCTAGTGGAAAGATCTGTGGTCCCCAGGGTCCTCCTCTTGCTCTTTGCACTCTGGCTGCTCCTCCTGGTTCCAGTCCGGTGTTCTGAAGGCCACCCCACTTGGCGCTACATCTCATCAGAGGTGGTTATTCCTCGGAAGGAGATCTACCACAGCAAAGGAATTCAAACACAAGGACGGCTCTCCTATAGCTTGCGTTTTAGGGGCCAGAGACATATCATCCACCTGCGAAGAAAGACACTAATTTGGCCCAGACACTTGTTGCTGACAACTCAGGATGACCAAGGAGCCTTACAGATGGATTACCCTTTTTTCCCTGTAGATTGTTACTATTTTGGCTACCTAGAGGGAATCCCTCAATCCATGGTCACTGTGAATACTTGCTATGGAGGCCTGGAAGGGATCATGATGTTGGATGACCTTGCCTATGAAATCAAACCCCTCAACGATTCACAGGGGTTTGAACACATTGTTTCTCAGATAGTATCAGAGCCTGATGTAACAGGGCCTACAAATACATGGAAACGCTTGAACCTTAATACAGGTCCTCCCTTATCCAGGACAGAGTATGCCAATGGAACTCCCAGAATGTCTAGTAAGAACTACGCTTCACATCCAGCTGCTATAAAAGGCCAATTCCAAGCAACTAATTCTATATATAAGGAAAGCAACAATATTGATACTGCGGCCAGGTATTTGTTTGAGCTCCTTAGTATAACGGACAGCTTTCTGATCACTATTCATATGCGGTACTATGCTATTCTCTTAACTGTGTTTACCGAGAGCGATCCATTTGCACTAGAGTATACGGTACCAGGGGGCTCTATTTATAACTATTATGTGTCTAACTTTTTTAATCGGTTGAGGCCTGATGCATCAACCGTACTTAATAAAGATGGGCCCTCGGATAACGACTTTCATCCAGTTGAACAGAGTTTATGTACTCCCGCAGGCCTGACGATTGTTGGTCAACACAGACGAAGTTTTCTAGCTCTATCTGTTATGATCACCAATCGTATTGCGATGTCTTTAGGTATAAAAGCTGATGATGAGACTTACTGCATCTGCCACAGAAGGACCACTTGCATTATGTACAAAAACCCTGAAATAACAGATGCTTTCAGCAATTGCTCCCTTGTGCAGATAAACCAGATACTGAATACCCCTGGTACAATGTCATGCCTTTTCTATGACCACCATGTTTATCATAATATAACAAAAACCTACAGGTTTTGTGGAAACTTCAAGATAGATATCGGTGAGCAGTGTGACTGTGGCTCACATAAGGCATGTTACGCAGATCCCTGCTGCGGAAGTAATTGCAAGTTAACTGCTGGTAGCATTTGTGATAAAGAATTATGCTGTGCAAACTGCACCTACAGTCCTTCTGGGACACTCTGCAGACCGATCCAGAACATATGTGATCTTCCAGAATACTGTAGTGGGAATAATATCTTTTGCCCTGCAGACACTTATCTGCAAGATGGGACGCCATGCTCAGAAGAGGGGTACTGCTATAAAGGCAACTGCACAGATCGCAGTGTGCAGTGCAAGGAAATCTTTGGTGTGAATGCTAAGGGTGCTAATATCAAGTGCTATGACATCAACAAACAACGGTTTCGATTTGGGCACTGCACTAGAGCACAAGAGAGCCTCATGTTTAATGCTTGCTCTGATCATGATAAACTGTGTGGAAGGCTGCAGTGTACCAACGTCACCAATCTTCCATTCCTGCAGGAACATGTTTCATTCCATCAATCGGTTATCTCTGGGTTTACCTGCTTTGGGCTTGATGAACATCGTGGGACAGAAACAACGGATGCTGGGCTGGTGAAACATGGTACCCCTTGCTCCCAAACTAACTTCTGCGATCGAGGAGCTTGCAATGGAAGTTTATCTCGGTTGGATTATGACTGCACCCCAGAAAAATGCAATTTTAGAGGAGTGTGTAATAATCATCGGCATTGCCATTGTCATTTAGGTTGGAAACCTCCTCTGTGCAGAGAGGAGGGGCCTAGCGGGAGCACGGACAGTGGGTCCCCTCCGAAGGAAAGGCGCACAATAAAACAGAGCAGAGAACCACTGTTATATTTAAGAATGCTCTTTGGTCGTCTTTATTTATTCATTGTCTCGCTGCTCTTTGGAGTGGCCACTCGCGCAGGAGTTATTAAGGTCTTTAAGTTTGAAGACTTGCAAGCTGCTCTGCGGGCTGCACAAGCCAAGGCGACTTAAAGATGAACGAGGTCCTCGTAAGATAAAGAGAATGCAAAAATGCATGTCAAGAGGGGACAAGGTAGAACTCCAGTCCACAGTTCTGGAGAGCCTTCATCTATATCGTGGGGACGCAAGAGGTTTTGGATTTGGATACCACCTGACATTGGTGGGTTACTGATGCTCACACTCGAATAAATCTTTCAAAACCGCAAACTGGTACCTTTGATTCTGTACGCTAGATAAGTCATTAGGAAGTGCGCCAAGCTTGCTCCTCTGATAGCAGGAGGAGACTGGGAACCATCACTGGTTCCTAGCCTTAGGCCTCTGGTCTCAGGATCACTGGAAGTTTTATTGTATATTTCTTTTAAGGACATATTTATGATATCTTTGTAAAACATGGCTCTTTATCACCATGTTTTTCGGCGGTCTGCTCTCCTGTAGCTTGTGATAGGATTTTCAGGATTGTTGCTTATTAGACGCATGAGTGGAGTGAAGACAGACAGGACCCAGTTGAGGAAGTGTTATAGGAGCATAGAAGCATCACCTCATATTAAGCCATAGAACTGATATTTAGGACATCACCGTTAACAATGCCTTGGCTCACTAAGTATGCTACTCACAACTTCATGAAAACAGCCTTTCTAGAGTTCCACTGACAGGGCACAGCCAGGAACCCAGTCTTGTGAAAGGATACACTGAGTCTCCCGGAAGAAGACTCTGAGTGCACTGAACATAGACTCTGTTATCAGTGTGCCCTGAATCTGCATATGACCTTCTGCCTTTCGTGTTCCCTGTGATTGTATATATTATGCATATGTCTATCTATCTCTATCTCTATCTCTATCTCTATCTATCTATCTATCTATCTATCTATCTATCTATCTATCATCTATCTATCTATCAATCTATCTATCTATGCTAGGTAAGAGCACTGTCTGCTCTTCCAGAGGTCCTGAGTTCAATTCCCAGCCACCACATGGTGGCTCACAACTATCTGTAATGGGATTTGGCCATTTTTTAATGACAGGGTCCTGGGTGGGAGGACCATAATGAGAAAATAAAGAAGACAGGAAAGTGTGTGTGTGTGTGTGTGTGTGTGTGTGTGTGTGTGTGTGTGCGTGTGTGCGCACAGGCCAGACAATTGTGTTTAAAACTAGTTTATCCTGAAGGAGTTTAGGGAAAGGGCTGTTCTGTTAATGTGCTCAATGAATTTTTGTCCACATATTTTTCTGAACTCAAATAACTTTCTTTGGATCATTATTTTTGCTCCATGTATGTATAAAAGTACACTGGGGGCTGGAGAGATGGCTCAGTGGCTAAGAGCACGGACTGCTCTTCCAGAGTTCCTGAGTTCCCAGCAACCTCATGGTGGCTCCCAGCCATCTATAATGGGATCTGATGTGTCTGAAGACAGCTACAGTGTACTCTCATACAAAAAATAAATCTTTAAAAAGTACATTGAAAATGAAGTACAGTTGTCCACAGCATTTGACTGGAGTCTGCCTCACTCCTCCTTTCTCCACTGTTCATCCTCATGTTTTCTCTAGGATTGTCAAGAGATAATTCTTACCCTAGTACTGTCAGAATTTGGAGCACATCCTAGTGACTGTTTCCTGTAATCCTGCACTTCCTAATAATTCTTAACCCCTGCAAAGAAAATTCTGGCAACATAAAAGCTACCACTGGGTCACCAAGCAAGAAGTATAAAGCAGAGAAATGGAATTGACTCTTTTTTTTTCTTTTTGGCGTCAATGTGGAGCTCCCTGAACATGTTGCAAGTCTGGAATTCATTCCTCTGGAGACCCTGAAGTCCACTAACTGGTTTTTAAACCAGACCTAAGGTTCACCTCAAACTCTTCCCTTCCTTGAATATATAGGTGTGCAGGATATATATGCAAAGTTGAGTTCATAAGGCATAGTATAGCTAACCAGAGCTACAAAAGCTGTGACGGATGTGCATGGACTGACCACAGGGGACCGTGTTGTAAAAATTTTTCCCTAAGGGAGTCATAAACAACATTTCCCCTTCCTTATAAGGTTCCAATTGATCTGGACCAGCAGGGCAATTTTTAGTGACAGGGTCTTGGGTGGGAAGACTGGAATGAGAAAATAAGACAGGAAAGTGTGTGTGTGTGTGTGTGTGTGTGTGTGTGTGTGTGTGTGTGTAATGAAGGCATAAACATGCTACTTTTTAACTAAATGAAGGGTAATTGTCCAATTACCTTCAGGAAAATGTGTTCTGGAACAATCATCTCTTCAGGCTTTGAGACCCAGTTGAGGATGTTTTGAAGGAAACACACTGATTTTGACATGGGAGGGACAAATTCTAGGTTCAGGGTCAGCTTCTCTGTTCAAACAACACTGGACAATCTGGCAGTAGCAACATTTTGATCGAATATCTTTTATAAGCTGATTCCTTATACAAAGGAAGTTTTTTTAAAGAAATACAGTGTATTATATAAAGTTTGCAAGGGAAAATGCGACAATCAGCAGAAATGAGACAAAATTACCAGGAGCTTAATCAAGAAATGTTGTACAAAGGGAACACAGGACTGAGCACACAGTGGCCTTTGGACTGATACCTTGGGAAGAGGTGAGTTTCCAAGATCCAAAAATTTCAATGTCCTTAAAGCCCTAGCCCTAGACCATTACTGGCTTTGCTAAGCATATTCCTGGTTTTAGACAAGGAATTACGTCCCTTCTCTAAACCTGGGGTCACAACCCCAGGAAAAAGGTCCCCCATGGCTGGGATACTAAACTATTACTGACTTTGCCAAGTAAGTTCCTCCTCCATACATTAGAACCCCAGAGGAAGCCTTAGGTTGGCATGCCTCCCAAAACCCAATGACAAACCAAGGTTTGATTCCACCAAAGTTTGTAATGGGAGAACTAGTGAGTTTATTATGCTTCCTTACAGAACAAGAGTGGGACTTATGGGCAAGTATACCCGTGATTTGACAGCAGCCATGCTGGTGGGTCTGCAGTCAGCATGGCCACATGGGTGTTGTCCCTGTCAGTTAACCTCCCTAAGCCAGCATTCTAGCACTTCCTAAGACTCCTTAAGCTACTTGTAATTATGGAAATAAACTACATAGAAATGGCCTGGAGTAGTGGCTGGAAACTCAGGTGATGTTCTAGTGATCCTCCCTACCCAGTTCTTCCGGGAGGGAAAGCCAACTGTTTACTGGCCCAGTTGTGATGGACGTTCCCAAGTAGGCGGAGATGCTCTTATAAAGACAGTATCGGTGTGTTTCAGGAGATGTTCCTTGTAGCAGACTGGCACCCAGGAAAGTATAAATAAGAAATATAAATAGGTAAATTTTGGTATGCAGTGTAGAGGAAACATACACACACACTAACACTACCAACATCAAATAACAGGAATTAAAAAAATCACTGGTCATTAATATCTCTTAACATCAATGAACTTAATTCCCCAATAAAAAGGCATAATGGATGTGAAAACAGGGTCCATCATTCTGCTGCATACAAGAAACACATCTCTGCAATAAAGATAGACATTACTTCAGAGTAAAGGGCAGAAAAAATATTTTTTCCAAAAAAAAAGCAAGACCCAAGGAGCAAGCTGGAGTAGCCATTCTAATAAAATAGACTTTTAATCAAAATTAATTAAAAGAGACAGGAAAGGACACTTCATACTCATCAAAGGAAAAAATATACAAAAATGATGTCTCATTTCTAAACATTTATACCCCAAGTACAAGGGCAACCACAATTGTAAAAGAAACATTGCTAGAGCTTAAATCATGCACCAAACCTCACACATTCATAGTGTGAGGCTTCAACATAGTTGGAGGCTTCAACACTCCACATTCACCAAACAATAGGTCATCAAAACAGAAACTAAACAGAGACATAATGAAACTAACTGAAATTATGACTGTCAAATGGACCTAATACATATCTATGGAACATTTTGCCCAAACACAAAAGAATATACAATCTTCTCAGCACCTCATGGGACCTTCTCTAAAATTGGCCATATAGTTGGTTACAAAGCAATACTCAACAGATACAAGAAAATTGAAATAATGCCTTGTATCCTATCAGATCACCATAGATTAAAGCTAGACTTCAACAGCAGAAATAACAAAAAGCCTACAATCTCATGGAAATTGAACAAATCTCTACTCAATGTTCTCTGGATGAGGAAAGAAATAAAGAAAGAAATTCTGAAGACTTTCTAGAATTCTAGGCACAATATACTCAAATTTAGGGAACACAATGAAAGCAGTGGTAAGAGGAAAGTTCATAGCACCAAGTTCCTCCATAAAGAAATTAGAAAGTTTTCATTCCCTCCATTTAAAAGTACACCTGAAAGCTCTAGGGAAAAAAAGAATGGGAAGACTTAATTTTCTACTGAGAACTATACATTTTTCTTCCAATGTCATAACATTTTAATAAACCAAAGAAATCACTTAGAAAAAAGAATAATGACCAAAATAGGGGGAAAGAGGAGTATAAAAGTAAGTTTTGATTACTAGAACAGAATTCTGAAATGATTAGATGTAGTGTGTGTGTGTGTGTGTGTGTGTGTGTGTGTGTGTGTGTGTTTTGACAACTTTGATTTTATTTCAAAATGAAATCACTGTATTGAAATTTTCTTTGCTCAGCCTCAGGATATATGGAATTAATGAGCACTTAGTGATGCTTCTGTTGGAAAAAAAAACTTAAAGTGCAGGACTGTGAGTTAATTTTACACCATATAAAGTATGACTGACTATATTCAAAAGGTTCTGATTTGAGCTTAAGATTTTCTTCCATTCCTGAAACCAAACCAATCCAACCAAACAAGCCACAGGGCATGTTCTCAGGGAACAAAATCTAGAACTAGCTCTTGGTTCAGTAAGTTAGTGTTACAGTAAGATATTTGTCAGGAGCCATCATGGGACAAGCTAATAACTAGCAGGTGATCTCCCTGAGATATTCTGCTTCAGATTACTGTATGAACTGTGGTAGGTTCGCCCTTATTAAGCAAGCCTGTAAAAGAATTCATTTTAGGAAAGATTCCTGCTATTAATATGCTTTTTCTGTTATTATTAAATGCATATAACAATCATTAGTAACAGCCCACCCCTTTGGAGCAGATCTATGTAGATCTAAGAAGATGTACTGTCTTATAGTGATGCCATATAGACAAATAGATGACTTTGTAAGTTTTAATGATGATCTTATAAGAATTCCAAAAGTTATAACAGTGATTATTAAGCTCTTTCATTGTGGGGCTGTTATTAGGTTCTTTTCCGATACTCAAAAGTTCAATGAGAAGTCTACTAGTCTCCCAAGTGTCACCAGTTAATTGCTGTTAGATGGTAGCCAGACTTTCTCCTACTCAGAGCACTTTCCAAGAGGTTGTAAAACAACTAACCGAATGGAGCTAATGATTTATTAAAGGTGCTAGGACAGACGATAGAACATTGACTGGGTTTATCTATACAAGACTTTACTAATAACTTAGTAATGGTTTCAAACCTTCAGTGAGCCTGTGGAGCTGGGACAGGTGATGGATGGTTACCCAGATAATTACTCCTAATGGATATGCATGTGAACACTCTCTGTTGTAAACTTCTATTTCAGTTTATGATTTGATTTTCTTTGGGTGAGTTTGTGATGATCTTTTTAACATGTGATCATGTATTCTGAAAGATGTATAAGTACTGAGGACAAAGAGATGAGCGATGGTAGAAGGAAAATTTTCCCCTTAGGAGCATTTTTTGCTCTTCCCCACTTAAGAGTAGTTAATTTTCCCTTTCACCACTTAGAAGAATTTTTCCCTTTCCCCACTTATGATCTTTCCACTTTCCCTCTTAGATGGCTTTCATAGGACACTTTTTCCAACTTAGTAATAATGCTGTAATCACTTTTCAAAGTGCCTCTTTTTCTTTTTTTTGATATCTCAAAGCATTTTAATTTGCATTTCTCTAAAAACTAGAGATATTGAACACTTTAAAATAGGTATTATCCATTTGTACCTCCTTTTTGGGCCCTGTGAATTCTGACTAGCAGGCAGCAAGTTAGAGCTGCATAGTTCCTGCTGAGATAGAACAAAGGCCTTATTACTTAATCCCCTCTGTTGGGTTACAGGTGTCAATCACCTAAGCCAGCAGTCTTTTATGGTCAAAAAGGGCAAGAAATGTTTTAGGGCTTTTTAGAATTTATCATCAGCATTTTAGTAAAGTTAGAGAGCTAGACCGTTCTTAGATCCTCAGACTTTAAAGCCATCACCAGAGTCCTACTCTGTGATTCCACCACTATCCTCTCTGGGCCAGGGGGCTCTCAGCAGATCCTAATTACTTAATGTCTGCCTACAAGCAAGTCAATGTATCCCAGAATCTAGAATGGACTGCACTTTCATTAGCGGCAAACCAAGTCTACAGTGGTAACTCCATCAAAGGCTAAGTGGTCTATCTCTACTTTTCTCTCTTGCTTCACACATGACCCTTATTTTTTCTTCATCATACCAAGCTTTTTTTTTTCTCAGAAACATGAAAGGAAAGGTACATTTGTGCACGAAGATTGAAACATTCATAAAGTATGTCCCTTTGGGTCCATACATAGAACAGACAAGGCAATTTTCAAAAGACTGATGGCACCATATGCTCAGCATGCAGGTCATTTTAATCCAAATTTCACCGGGGGAAGCCAAGACCCTAACTAATCTCACAAAGAAATAGTTTTGAATCTGCTAACAGTATCTACTTCTATCAACTGACTGTTCTAGAAGGGTGAGGATGCCACAATTCATGTCTTCTAAGTGAAAAAGACAAGGGAGGCTTCAACTCTCTAACTTAGTTCTAACAGGAAGCAAGGAATGTGCCCAGGAATTTCAACAGAATGCTTACCGTGCATTTCACACACAAATACTCTGTGCATAGATAATTTTGGATTATCAGAGCTCCTGCAGCTTTTCCTTCTTTAATGCTCTCATTCTGACTTACTGAGACACAGTCCAGCTCCCTTAAAGAGCACTTGTGAGGATTTGGCATCCTCTTAGAAGATTATGGGAGCATCTGTCTTGGAATGCATCAGAGATTCCCTGTTCTGCTATGAGAGCACCCAGATGCTGAAGCAGTCACCACTTACAGATTCTGGGAGAAGCCGAACATCTGATGAGATATGTGAGAATGTGGGAACCTGCCCACTGTGCCTGCTCCACTCTGCTGTCTGTTGTACAAATTCCAGACATGTGATATTTTGTCTGTGGTCAAAAATGGCAATCTTCTATGAACTGCCAGTGTGCGTCTCTTGGGAAACTTGATATCTGTGGTCCCTAGAATGTCACTTCCCCTTTGAGAGGGCTAGTTGAATGGAAACCTTGGTGTGGTATTCAGTCAGCATTGAAGAAGACACTTAGAAATGAAAAGGTACCAGCTTTTTCTGCAGTGTTTCATCCAAGAGAAGAAGCAACAGTGTCAAATTCACTCCCTTGGTTGAGTACTTCCATCCCCTTCCCCCAAATCCTTAAATTGTCTTCAGCAAACCTGATGCTTCTGGTAAAAGTTTTTATAGGTAGTGCATGGTAAGAGAACATGGAATGTGGCAAATTGGCTGAGTTCCTCTGGAACAGCTCAACCCAGATGCATTATACAGCCAAACCAGGTCTTGCGTGACATATTAGTTACATTTCTGCTGCTGTTATGAGAGAACACCATTTTAGGCATAATTTTTTCCAGCCTACTTTAATGAGGGTTCAACCTCTTCTCTAGCCCACAGGCAGGGAAGTGGACCTGTTTAGAAATAGTTCTTTGGGGTGAGTCAAATCTTTGTTGTCAGGATATCAGCAATTCAGTCCCATAGCAAACACCACCTATGAATCAGCAGCTAATCCATTTCTCTTAGCAGGCAGACACTATGCATAAACAGCAGTTGCAGTTTAATCCTGAAGAAACTGCAAGGCTCACCAACCAGCACAAGGACCTCCCTTGCAAATGGCAGATGCTGATCCAGGCCCTGGGGAAGTGAGAGGGAACACAGATAATCCTCTTCACACAGGAGCATTCACAGAAAAGCAGGCAGATTCCACCACAATTGCACTGACCTTGCAGGAGACCCCCCCTCACATAGGTAGGGCAGACAGTACAGGACACACATCCCCTTTTCCATTAGTGATCTATAGAGCTGGAAGATGAAGAATCCCAAGTTTTCAGAGAAACCCTCCACTCTCATAGACATATCAGACTCTCTAATGGTTACTCATGAGCCCATTGGGATGATTGCCTACAGAATTCGCAGGTACTTTTTAACCACTGAGGAACAAGGATGGGTGACAGCAGCAGCCCAGAAACTGGTTCTAGGTGCAAATGGCCAGCCCACCACTGTACAAGCCAACATTGACTCAACATTTCCATTAGTCCATCCTGACTAGGATCTAAACAACACTATGGATGAGGAGAGGTTCGAGTCTATTGCCAGATGCTTATGAGAGGTCTTCAAGAGGTCATTAGAAGGCCCACAAATTTATCTAAATAGGACAAGTCATACAAGGTAAGGAGAAGAGTCCAGGGGAATTTCTTGAGAACTTGCTAGAAGTCTACCACACCTATAAACCTCTGGTCCCAGAGGCAAGGGAAAATCAATCTTCTGTGAACATGGTATTCATCAACTAGGCAGTGACAGATATCAGCTGAAAACTCCAGTGACTGGAAGGATTTGAAGGTAAGTGTATGACTAAGCTCCTGGCTATAGCTGAAAACTTCTTTAAAAACAGGGAGGCTCTGGAGGATAGGCAGACCAGAGGACTTGGCAAGGTGTTATTAGCAGCTACTGGAAGAGACCAGTGGCCTATCTAATAAGTTGGACCCTGTCATGTAAGGGTGGACAGCTTGCCTAAGTATTGTGGCAGCTGCTTCATTGCCGGTCAAGCATACAGATAAATCATCATGGGACAAGAACTTATTATGGCTACCCTTCGTGTCATTGAGAGAGTACTCAGGCTCTCCTAAACTTCTAGATATCTAATGCTTGGCTGGTGCATTTTCAGTCCCTGCTTCTGAACCCACAGCTCATTAAATACCAACCATCTCCACCTTAAACCTGGCTACTCTGCTTCTGAACACAGACCTGGATGTTTTGCATGACTGCTGGACTACACAGATGGGAGCAACTTCATGCGAAGTGGAACCGAGTATGTGGGTGTGGCAGTGGTGGCTCCTGACTCTATGCTGTGGGTTTCAGTATTACCTCCTGAAACTTCAGCTCAAAAACCTGAATTACCTTGACTCAATTTCTAAAACTGGCAAAGGGCAAAATTGCTAACAAATGTAAAGACAGCCAATATGCCTTTGCTGCAGATCATGTTCATAGACTCATATATAAAGAAAGGGGGCTGCTCATGGCAGAGGGAAAGACTATAAAAAAAGGACAGGTTTTGGCCATATTAGAAAAACTATGGGCACTCCTGAGGCTGCAGAGCGGAAGAGACCACCAACACTGCTCACCCCTGCCCACATCCCTGGCCCAAGAGGAAACTGTATAAGGCCTCTGGGCTCCCGTGGGGGAGGGCCCAGGAGCGGCAGGACCCCTGTGCCTGAGACACCACCAGAACCTGAAGGAAACAGACTGGATAAACAGTTCTCTGCACCCAAATCCCGTGGGAGGGAGAGCTGAACCTTCAGAGAGGCAGACAAGCCTGGGAAACCAGAAGAGACTGCTCTCTGCACACACATCTCGGATGCCAGAGGAAAAAGCCAAAGACCATCTGGAACCCTGGTGCACTGAAGCTCCCGGAAATGGCGGCACAGGTCTTCCTGGTTGCTGCCGCTGCAGAGAGCCCGTGGGCAGCACCCCACGAGCGAACTTGAGCCCCGGGACCACAGGTAAGACCAACTTTTCTGCTGCAAGAAAGCTGCCTGGTGAGCTTGGGACACACGGAAGCAGAATTCCTCTAGGACCGGTAACGTTCTGTGTTTACCGGAAGTCCCACACCCGCGGATCCCGGCCCACAGCAGCTCTCTGCCCCCAGACCCTGTGAGAGAGAGACCCAACCGCCTGGTCAGGTGGGCACTCCTGAGGCTGCAGAGCGGAAGAGACCACCAACACTGCTCACCCCTGCCCACATCCCTGGCCCAAGAGGAAACTGTATAAGGCCTCTGGGCTCCCGTGGGGGATGGCCCAGGAGCGGCAGGACCCCTGCCTGAGACACCACTGGAACCTGAAGGAAACAGACCGGATAAACAGTTCTCTGCACCCAAATCCCGTGGGAGGGAGAGCTGAACCTTCAGAGAGGCAGACAAGCCTGGGAAACCAGAAGAGACTGCTCTCTGCACACACATCTCAGACGCCAGAGGAAAAAGCCAAAGACCATCTGGAACCCTGGTGCACTGAAGCTCCCGGAAACGGCAGCACAAGTCTTCCTGGTTGCTGCCGCTGCAGAGAGCCCGTGGGCAGCACCCCACGAGCGAACTTGAGCCTCGGGACCACAGGTAAGACCAACTTTTCTGCTGCAAGAAAGCTGCCTGGTGAACTCAAGACACAGGCCCACAGGAACAGCTGAAGACCTGTAGAGAGGAAAAACTACACGCTGGAAAGCAGAACACTCTGTCCCCATAACTGACTGAAAGAGAGGAAAACAGGTCTATAGCACTCCTGACACACAGGCTTATAGGACAGTCTAGCCACTGTCAGAAATAGCAGAACAAAGTAACACTAGAGATAATCTGATGGCGAGAGGCAAGCGCAGGAACCCAAGCAACAGAAACCAAGACTACATGGCACCATTGGAGCCCAATTCTCCCATCAAAACAAACATGGAATATCCAAACACACCAGAAAAGCAAGATCTAGTTTCAAAATCATTTTTGATCATGATGCTGGAGGACTTCAAGAAAGACGTGAAGAACTCCCTTAGAGAACAAGTAGAAGCCTACAGAGAGGAATCGCAAAAATGCCTGAAAGAATCGCAAAAATCCCTGAAAGAATTCCAGGAAAACATAAATAAACAAGTAGAAGCCCATAGAGAGGAGACACAAAAATCCCTGAAAGAATTCCAGGAAAACATAAATAAACAAGTAGAAGCCCATAGAGAGGAGACACAAAAATCCCTGAAAGAATTCCACGAAAACACAATCAAACAGTTGAAGGAATTAAAAAAGGAAATAGAAGCAATCAAGAAAGAACACATGGAAACAACCCTGGATATAGAAAACCAAAAGAAGAGACAAGGAGCTGTAGATACAAGCTTCACCAACGGAATACAAGAGATGGAAGAGAGAATCTCAGGAGCAGAAGATTCCATAGAAATCATTGACTCAACTGTCAAAGATAATGTAAAGCGGAAAAAGCTACTGGTCCAAAACATACAGGAAATCCAGGACTCAATGAGAAGATCAAACCTAAGGATAATAGGTATAGAAGAGAGTGAAGACTCCCAGCTCAAAGGACCAGTAAATATCTTCAACAAAATCATAGAAGAAAACTTCCCTAACCTAAAAAAAGAGATACCCATAGACGTACAAGAAGCCTACAGAACTCCAAATAGATTGGACCAGAAAAGAAACACCTCCCGTCACATAATTGTCAAAACACCAAACGCACAAAATAAAGAAAGAATATTAAAAGCAGTAAGGGAAAAAGGTCAAGTAACATATAAAGGCAGACCTATCAGAATCACACCAGACTTCTCGCCAGAAACTATGAAGGCCAGAAGATCCTGGACTGATGTCATACAGACCCTAAGAGAACACAAATGCCAGCCCAGGTTACTGTATCCAGCAAAACTCTCAATTAACATTGATGGAGAAACCAAGATATTCCATGACAAAACCAAATTTACACAATATCTTTCTACAAATCCAGCACTACAAAGGATAATAAATGGTAAAGCCCAACATAAGGAGGCAAGCTATACCCTAGAAGAAGCAAGAAACTAATCGTCTTGGCAACAAAACAAAGAGAATGAAAGCACACAAACATAACCTCACATCCAAATATGAATATAACGGGAAGCAATAATCACTATTCCTTAATATCTCTCAACATCAATGGCCTCAACTCCCCAATAAAAAGACATAGATTAACAAACTGGATACGCAACGAGGACCCTGCATTCTGCTGCCTACAGGAAACACACCTCAGAGACAAAGACAGACACTACCTCAGAGTGAAAGGCTGGAAAACAACTTTCCAAGCAAATGGTCAGAAGAAGCAAGCTGGAGTAGCCATTCTAATATCAAATAAAATCAATTTCCAACTAAAAGTCATCAAAAAAGATAAGGAAGGACACTTCATATTCATCAAAGGAAAAATCCACCAAGATGAACTCTCAATCCTAAATATCTATGCCCCAAATACAAGGGCACCTACATATGTAAAAGAAACCTTAATAAAGCTCAAAACACACATTGCACCTCACACAATAATAGTGGGAGATTTCAACACCCCACTCTCATCAATGGACAGATCATGGAAACAGAAATTAAACAGTGATGTCGACAGACTAAGAGAAGTCATGAGCCAAATGGACTTAACGGATATTTATAGAACATTCTATCCTAAAGCAAAAGGATATACCTTCTTCTCAGCTCCTCATGGTACTTTCTCCAAAATTGACCATATAATTGGTCAAAAAACGGGCCTCAACAGGTACAGAAAGATAGAAATAATCCCATGCGTGCTATCGGACCACCACGGCCTAAAACTGGTCTTCAATAACAATAAGGGAAGAATGCCCACATATACGTGGAAATTGAACAATGCTCTACTCAATGATAACCTGGTCAAGGAAGAAATAAAGAAAGAAATTAAAAACTTTTTAGAATTTAATGAAAATGAAGATACAACATACCCAAACTTATGGGACACAATGAAAGCTGTGCTAAGAGGAAAACTCATAGCACTGAGTGCCTGCAGAAAGAAACAGGAAAGAGCATATGTCAGCAGCTTGACAGCACACCTAAAAGCTCTAGAACAAAAAGAAGCAAATACACCCAGGAGGAGTAGAAGGCAGGAAATAATCAAACTCAGAGCTGAAATCAACCAAGTAGAAACAAAAAGGACCATAGAAAGAATCAACAGAACCAAAAGTTGGTTCTTTGAGAAAATCAACAAGATAGATAAACCCTTAGCCAGACTAACGAGAGGACACAGAGAGTGCGTCCAAATTAACAAAATCAGAAATGAAAAGGGAGACATAACTACAGATTTAGAGGAAATTCAAAAAATCATCAGATCTTACTATAAAAACCTATATTCAACAAAACTTGAAAATCTTCAGGAAATGGACAATTTCCTAGACAGATACCAGGTATCGAAGTGAAATCAGGAACAGATAAACCAGTTAAACAACCCCATAACTCCTAAGGAAATAGAAGCAGTCATTAAAGGTCTCCCAACCAAAAAGAGCCCAGGTCCAGACGGGTTTAGTGCAGAATTCTATCAAACCTTCATAGAAGACCTCATACCAATATTACCCAAACTATTCCACAAAATTGAAACAGATGGATCACTACCGAATACCTTCTACGAAGCCACAATTACTCTTATACCTAAACCACACAAAGACACAACAAAGAAAGAGAACTTCAGACCAATTTCCCTTATGAATATCGACGCAAAAATACTCAATAAAATTCTGGCAAACCGAATTCAAGAGCACATCAAAACAATCATCCACCATGATCAAGTAGGCTTCATCCCAGGCATGCAGGGATGGTTTAATATATGGAAAACCATCAACGTGATCCATTATATAAACAAACTGAAAGAACAGAACCACATGATCATTTCATTAGATGCTGAGAAAGCATTTGACAAAATTCAACACCCCTTCATGATAAAAGTCCTGGAAAGAATAGGAATTCAAGGCCCATACCTAAACATAGTAAAAGCCATATACAGCAAACCAGTTGCTAACATTAAACTAAATGGAGAGAAACTTGAAGCAATCCCACTAAAATCAGGGACTAGACAAGGCTGCCCACTCTCTCCCTACTTATTCAATATAGTTCTTGAAGTTCTAGCCAGAGCAATCAGACAACAAAAGGAGATCAAAGGGATACAGATCGGAAAAGAAGAGGTCAAAATATCACTATTTGCAGATGACATGATAGTATATTTAAGTGATCCCAAAAGTTCCACCAGAGAACTACTAAAGCTGATAAACAACTTCAGCAAAGTGGCTGGGTATAAAATTAACTCAAATAAATCAGTTGCCTTCCTCTATACAAAAGAGAAACAAGCCGAGAAAGAAATTAGGGAAACGACACCCTTCATAATAGACCCAAATAATATAAAGTACCTCGGTGTGACTTTAACCAAGCAAGTAAAAGATCTGTACAATAAGAACTTCAAGACACTGAGGAAAGAAATTGAAG
Organism: Rattus norvegicus; assembly: GCF_021556685.1. Taxonomy (NCBI): domain Eukaryota; kingdom Metazoa; phylum Chordata; class Mammalia; order Rodentia; family Muridae; genus Rattus; species Rattus norvegicus. Next base: position 138,982,580 of record NC_141539.1, read on the forward strand.
AAGACCTCAGAAGATGGAAAGATCTCCCATGCTCATGGATTGGTAGGATTAATATAGTAAAAATGGCCATTTTACCAAAAGCGATCTACAGATTCAATGCAATCCCCATCAAAATACCAATCCAATTCTTCAAAGAGTTAGACAGAACAATTTGCAAATTCATCTGGAATAACAAAAAACCCAGGATAGCTAAAGCTATCCTCAACAATAAAAGGACTTCAGGGGGAATCACTATCCCTGAACTCAAGCAGTATTACAGAGCAATAGTGATAAAAACTGCATGGTATTGGTACAGAGACAGACAGATAGACCAATGGAATAGAATTGAAGACCCAGAAATGAACCCACACACCTATGGTCACTTGATTTTTGACAAAGGAGCCAAAACCATCCAATGGAAAAAAGATAGCATTTTCAGCAAATGGTGCTGGTTCAACTGGAGGGCAACATGTAGAAGAATGCAGATCGATCCATGCTTATCACCCTGTACAAAGCTTAAGTCCAAGTGGATCAAGGACCTCCACATCAAACCAGACACACTCAAACTAATAGAAGAAAAACTAGGGAAGCATCTGGAACACATGGGCACTGGAAAAAATTTCCTGAACAAAACACCAATGGCTTATGCTGTAAGATCAAGAATCGACAAATGGGATCTCATAAAACTGCAAAGCTTCTGTAAGGCAAAGGACACTGTGGTTAGGACAAAACGGCAACCAACAGATTGGGAAAAGATCTTTACCAATCCTACAACAGATAGAGGCCTTATATCCAAAATATACAAAGAACTCAAGAAGTTAGACCGCAGGGAAACAAATAACCCTATTAAAAAATGGGGTTCAGAGCTAAACAAAGAATTCACAGCTGAGGAATGCCGAATGGCTGAGAAACACCTAAAGAAATGTTCAACATCTTTAGTCATAAGGGAAATGCAAATCAAAATAACCCTGAGATTTCACCTCACACCAGTGAGAATGGCTAAGATCAAAAACTCAGGTGACAGCAGATGTTGGCGAGGATGTGGAGAAAGAGGAACACTCCTCCATTGTTGGTGGGATTGCAGACTGGTAAAACCATTCTGGAAATCAGTCTGGAGGTTCCTCAGAAAATTGGATATTGAACTGCCTGAGGATCCAGCTATACCTCTCTTGGGCATATACCCAAAAGATGCCTCAACATATAAAAGAGACACGTGCTCCACTATGTTCATCGCAGCCTTATTTATAATAGCCAGAAAATGGAAAGAACCCAGATGCCCTTCAACAGAGGAATGGATACAGAAAATGTGGTACATCTACACAATGGAATATTACTCAGCTATCAAAAACAACGAGTTTATGAAATTCGTAGGCAAATGGTTGGAACTGGAAAATATCATCCTGAGTGAGCTAACCCAATCACAGAAAGACATACATGGTATGCACTCATTGATAAGTGGCTATTAGCCGAAATGCTTGAATTACCCTAGATCCCTAGAACAAACGAAACTCAAGACGGATGATCAAAATGTGAATGCTTCATTCCTTCTTTAAATGAGGAAAAAGAATACCCTTGGCAGGGAAGGGAGAGGCAAAGATTAAAACAGAGACTGAAGGAACACCCATTCGGAGCCTGCCCCACATGTGGCCCATACATATACAGCCACCCAATTAGACAAGATGGATGAAGCAAAGAAGTGCAGACCGACAGGAGCCGGATGTAGATCGCTCCTGAGAGACACAGCCAGAATACAGCAAATATAGAGGCGAATGCCAGCAGCAAACCACTGAACTGAGAATAGGTCCCCTATTGAAGGAATCAGAGAAAGAACTGGAAGAGCTTGAAGGGGCTCGAGACCCCAAAAGTACAACAATTCCAAGCAACCAGAGCTTCCAGGGACTAAGCCACTACCTAAAGACTATACAAGGACTGACCTTGGACTCTGACCCCATAGGTAGCAATGAATATCCTAGTAAGAGCACCAGTGGAAGGGGAAGCCCTAGGTCCTGCTAAGACTGAACCCCCAGTGAACTAGTCTATGGGGGGAGGGCGGCAATGGGGGGAGGGTTGGGAGGGGAACACCCATAAGGAAGGGGAGGGGGGAGGGGGATGTTTGCCCAGAAACCGGGAAAGGGAATAACACTCGAAATGTATATAAGAAATACTCAAGTTAATAAAAAAAAAAAAGAAATACTCAAGTTAAAAAAAAAAAAGAAAAAGAAAAACTATGGCTGTATCTTTCACTGCCCAGGACATCTAAAGGATGAAGATGAAAGGAAAAGAGGAGCTTATAAGGCTACAAAAGAGATTCCACAGCCAAAGCCATGATAGTTTTAGTCCCACCCGAGTTTCTTCCAACCCCACCAAAAGAGAGACTGCCACCATAGTGGCCAAGAAGCTGCTCAAAAACATCATCCCCAGGTATGGACTGCCCTCACTGGTAGGATGTGACAATGGACCAGCTTCCATCTCTCAGGTTTAGTTGTTAAGATATTGGGGACAGATTGAAAAGTACATTGTGCTTATCATATCCAGAGTTCAGGACAAGTAGAAAGGATGAATATGACCCTAAAGGAGATCTTAACCAAATTAGTTTTAGAAAGTGGCAATGACTGGGAATCCCTCCCCCCATGCCCTGTACATAGCAGGAATGCCCCTTATATTTTGGGATTGACTTCTTTTGAGATACTGCATGGGAGACTCCTACCCTCCTTCCTAACCTCCAGTCTGAAATACTTGCAGAATATGACCACCAGAAGTCCCTGGAGGCCATGCAGCAAATATGGCCAAATATCTACCATTTGTAAGTCTGTACCCCTTCCTAATCACCATTGCTTTGAACCAGGTGATGAGGTATGGATTAAGAGGGATAATGACCTCTTAATCCAATGATGCTTGAGCCTCACTGGAAGGGCCTACACATGGTGATCCCGACAACACCCACAGCCATAAAAATTGATGGAATAAAGACGTGGATCCACCATTCCCACATCAACCCTGCCGACTGAGAGACAACTCAGCAGTTGAAGCATTGCAGAAAACAGCTTCCACACGACTGCATGCCTGAGGCCAACACTGGACTGTGGAGAGCTGTGACATAAGATACACTCAAGCTAAGTATTTGAAAAACTCTTGCCTCACACACATTTCACTGTACCCTAGATGATGTCGGGCCTCCATAGGTCTTCAAAGGGTTCCATCTATCTTTTCCTTATACTTGATTTGCTTAGACATCATGCTTTAGTGGACACAAATCACCACCAAGCTCTCACTACCAAATGGATACTTCACAGCCCTGAAAGATCCTCGCCAGATTTAAGGAGAGAGGTATAGACTTTGACATTGACTGGTATGGAGAGTACCACCTTTCCCATTTTTACCTAGACCTTTGTGCCCTGGTTAGATATCTATGGAAGAATCCAGGTTCAAGAGTTAAACCTGTTCCTTTTGAACTATAAAGTGCTAGGCCAACTTGGAGAAAGCACTGCCACGAACAGCAACTTGCAAACATCCAACTCTATGTGTGCCTAGGGACAGATGACTATGAGACTTGTGGTGGTAATGAGAGCTTCTTTTGCAAAAATGGGGCTGTGAGACCAATGCCCTGTTGGTGCATAATAATCAGGAACTTATCCAGATAGATAGGATAGCAGGCTGGAAACCTGGGGGATTGGTGAGCTCAACATGGGGAAGGAACCCCATTTACAATTCAATAACAGAGAAAGAGAAAAAGGGCAGAGGATGGGAGGTTGGTAATGTTTGGGTCTCAATGGTATATCATGAACACAATATAGGGCTCTCTTTCAGATTTAAAACCAAATAGTCCTGCCTAGACCCCCTTCTATAGCCATGGGACCTGTGGCCCTGGTAATGCCAATACCTGTCTTAAAAAAAAAGCCAAAACACAGTATCAGCCTCAGTTCCTGATTCCTCCTCCCTTATAAACCCAGTCCTGTCCCTGTCATCACACCCCTCCGTAGGGCCTTTGATACAACTTTCCTATTTACACTACTGAACTTCACCTTCACTTTTATTAACTCCACCACTAACCTCACTAGAGAAGATTGTTGGCTCTGTTTGAACCCCAGGTCCCCATAACTATACTGGTTGGGCTACCACAGAAAATTCATTGACACTCCTAGAAAGCCTGCCAAGGTGTTCCTGGGGAAGGACTCCAGTCCTCACCCTTCAAGCAGTAACTGGAAAGGGACTACGTGTAATAGGAAAAGGGGAAAGACTAAATAGCTTCCCTCTTAAGCATTTTTGCAGTCACACCCTTACCATAGAAGCCAGCGATTCTTAACTTGTGCCACTAATGGAACTTGGTTTGCTTATACCTTAGGCTTAACATCTTCCATCCATCTAGATACTTTAAAATTCCAGTTTATGTGTTCTGCTTAGAGGGTGAATCCAGCTAAGACTCCTAGCATCTTCATAGTTTTAATGGTTGTACTAATGTCCCACCAGAGCTGTAATACTTTTCCCACTAAAGGCAGCTCCTCAGCTTTTATCCATGATGGTCCTCACTTTACATGTTAGTTACCAGAGTAGTAGTTATCCCAATTTCTAAGTATATCTAAATTTTGTGTTATACTACTTTGGAAAATTATCAGAGGATACAATTGGAGATTTCTGGAATCCACTGCCAGTTGAACTTAAGTCAATTTTGATTGATCAATTAAGCTCCATAATCCCTGGTTTGATTTTGGGGGCAGCAGCACAGGGTGCAACATACCCAGTTGTCTCAATATTTCCTTTTTCCTGAACAAATAGTTATTTTAGTTTATGTTCAATCGCAAATCATGGAAAGATCAAAAGCAACACCTTTTGAAGTGCAAGCTGGTTTCTTCCTCAGTAAGACTTGGTTTCTTCCTCAATGGTTTTTAGGTCCATAATGCAGTTCAACTGTGGAAATTGGTTGAGGGCTGTACATTTCTGTTGTTTTGATTAAGGGGAGCTTTGCATTTTTTTTTTATAGAAAGTGAACAAGAATTCAACAGTCTTCCTAAATGTTTAAACAGGAAACATGAATGATTAGTCATTATCACAGTGCTGCATGAGTCAGACCATTATGGTCATTGCTTTGTAGATATCCACTGAGTAAGTATACTCAGCTTTCCTTTGACGACTACTGAACTGAACTGCTGTTGTAGCCGTGAAGTGCTTGCAAGTGGATCGAGCTGCTGCTGTTAACCTATGAACTGAACTGCCGATTTCAAGACAACAGAGACAATCTAATTCTTCCTGAATGTTGCACACAGTTCTCATAGTTGGCTGGCAATCTCTTGAGCCTGGTGTTTTTAAGATGATGTAGATCCCTCAGGTATAATTTTGGAGCTCATAATCTCAGATTTTGAGCATAGCAGGAGTCTCCTTCCTCATCAAATACATGTTTCTGTCTTTGACTCAGCATTCCCGGATGTACACAGGACATGAAAGAGCAATTAAAAAGTTCTGAATTTAGTTCATCACTCAGCAATCTGAAAACCATCCATACACACTCTTGGACTGCCCACTTAGGTTGAGGATATTTATTTATTTATTTGGCTATTTTATGTATTTACATTTCAAATGTTATCTACTTTCTCCCCTCCCCCTCCCTGTCCTTCTATGAAGATGCTCCCACTCCCATTCCCCCCCCCACTCCACCTCAAATGTGATATGATACCACATTGATGCTTGTCATGTCTGCAAATAGGATGCTGTGAAAATTGGCCCAGAAGGGCCTGAGATGAGCACTGGGTAGTAGCAGTGAAGTGAACATTTGTGGTGAGCACACTTTCTGGGACTCTTTGGGCATGGACTTAGCTCATGGAAGACAAAGGCAAGACAGACATTTGAGGTCCATGATGAGGGCCTACACCTTGAGAACAATTCAGCACTGGTACTAGATCTCTTTTGGAAACACAGGGATTTAGTCATGTTGCATGTCTCTCTTTATATGTTCTCCTGTCTTCTCCCTCCTCATTCCTCTCCAGAGATGCACATCTCCTTTATGAATGTACAGAAATTACAAGAACTTTGATGTTTGGCTCTCGGAAGACATCCATTACCAATACTTTCAGAACTTGCTACCAAGGTTTGTTGGAAATTGAGAAGAAACCACAGAAATCGTCAGTCCCTGGCATCAGTCTGTCTTGGCCACAGTCTCCAGATAGCCAGTCTTATCTAGTGTGGTTGTGGCTGTGAAGTTGTTGTGGGTGTGATCTTAAAGACACAGCTCCCTCTCAGGAACAGTGTCCACCCACAAGTGGATGGCTGGACATGGCAGAATAGCACTTTTGTGGAAGCAGTTGTGATTCCTGCCTACATTTTCTGATCTCTGCTTAATGGTTGAACCTACAAATAAAGATCTCTTTCTGTGTCATTTCTCAAGAACTCACAGGATACCAATGTGTTGCAGACATAGCTGTGCCATCATCACAGCAACACAACGCCATGACAACCTGACAAAGTTTAATCATTTCCCAGGTGGCATCATGCCTTGATTGAATAATCATCATCCAGTGCTTGAAATACCCATCCACTGTTTTATAGTGACACCAATCATGTGATTCCAGAGTAGTATTGAGAAGAATTTAGGTTCTCAGTGCCATATTTGACTTCTTCTGAGCTTCAGATGAAGAACCCCAACTCAGAATGGGACAGCAGTGCAAATAAAACCCTTAGAAGCCTGGAGGATAGAAAAGGGAGTAATAGATAGTGAAAATTCATTTGACTCATTGGATTCTAGGGGAACTATACAAACTAAACCATAACAAATGAAGAGAGAAAGAAGCAAGAGATGTTACCCCTCGAGTGGGTTAGGAGCTGATAGCAGCTAACTGAAGTTCAGTGAGTGTCACTAGGTACATTGTCCTCATGACTCACCCACATGTTGCCACCAGCACCACAGCTGGGTCTGCTGCATATGATTGGTGTGAAGATATTGGAGAGATTCAGAGTCGTCTGGTTCACGGGTTCCTGGCCCTGTCTGATTTCCCTGTTAGCTCTAACTTGAATCCCACATAGTGCTCTTACCAGGGAGTCTTACTGAATCTCTGCCCTGAGTCTAGGGTTTCATATTCTCAAGAGCTTTTTGGTTCTTCGGGATCTGAATCTGGTTTTCACACAGAATCACTTCTGCCCTTTGTGGTTTTATGCTTTTTGGTTAAAGTCAGAGGTTATTCTACATTAAAAAAATCTAGGAGTTGTGGAGACAGCTCTATGGTTCAAACTCTAACCACAGAAGAACAAAGACCAGAGTTTACAGTTTACTTCTCCACAACTACAAAAAGAGGTAGGTTTGGTAACCAGCTAGTAAGCCCATCTCTAGGATGTGGAGACAGTGTGATCCTTGGTAACAAGTTTAGCCTGTTGATATCAGGCCGAGTGGTGGAATTATTTCTAAATTATCATGTACACTGATAGAGGAAGACATCTCATATGAACATGTGTGTAAATACACACACACACACACACACACACACACAGAGAGAGAGAGAGAGAGAGAGAGAGAGAGAGAAAGAGACAGAGAGAAACATAGATGAAACAGTTTAATAAATCAATACAAAAACACTTATCAAACCAAAAACCAGAAAGTTGAATAAACATTCAGACATTTCTAGGATTACTATAAACTGTATTTGTAGAGATTACCCTGTGGGAAGGAGCTGAAACAGAGGAGTCCAAATTCCCATGCTCTTCGCTTCTTTCTGAATGGGCTGTCTCTGTAACCCAGAGATTTGTGGGCTCTTCTCGCCCCCTGCTGGTTCTCAGTGCCATGCAGGGAGGTTTGTATCTAAGCTCAAGGTATCTAACATTCATTCTCCATCTCTTGCACAGTAATACATGTCTGTGTCCTTAGACCTAAGACTCATTGTCTCTAGAGATGGTGAATCGGCCCTTAATGGTGTTGACATATTAGGTAGTTCTCCTGTTATAACTAATGTATGTGATCCACTCCAGCCTCTTGACTGGACCATGCTATAGTCACTGAGGGTGAAAGCAGATGCTTCAAGGTGAATATCAGAAACTTTACAGGCTGCACTAAATCTCCCCAAGACTCTTACAGTTGCACCTGCATACTGAACACCTGCAAACACAGAGAATACTGGTCAGAAATCTGTCACAAAACCCAATTTTTATCACTCATGTCCACACAACACACAGAATCTCATCCCTATGAATGACCTTTGAAATTAAAGACAAGGGAAAACAAGGGGAGCCCCAAATCTATGGTGAGTGGTCTGTGTTCAGTGCTGATCATGGAATGGGAGGACCTGGGAATGCAGGACTGGACTCCTCTGTCAGAGCTGCAGGTAAAGGCAGGGCTGGTTTTCATGGGCACAGAGAAGACATATATGCATTGTCTTCTTCATGTAGCATTCTCTGGAGTTGGACCTGGGCAGAAGGTAGTGCTCACAGCAGATATAAGACATCATAGACACAGATGACAGCTACAGAGTTTGGCAACTTATGGGAGTTTCATATTCACCTTTTGTGGGGCGGGGGACTAAGATACATACTTCATTTAGTTTCCCTTTGTGCACGTACTCAGAACATGCTGGGGTTCCTCATGAGAAGTCAGGTGTGGCACTGAGTGCTGACATATACTATTCTCAGTGGCAATCTGCAGTTATGTGGATGATGTCCCTATAGAAGAGTAGGTGAGTATTGGAAGTCAAAGGATGATTGTTCAATCAAACCATGATGTCATCCAGGAATCTGTCTAACTTGTAAACTTGTCATGCACCTTTGTTACCTGTGATGATGGAGGAGCTGTGTCTCTAGCACATCAATGTAAAGTGACTTCTGGAGGAAGGGAAGGAGAATGCTCTGTATTCATAGGTTCACTCATTAAACTGAAGTTTTGAGGGTGCTGGCAGGAATGACTATGGGTGTATCTGCATGGTGATTTTCATTCTCTGTCTTGCTCTGACATCATCAGGATCATACATATGTGTGACAATAATGTTTCTGAGATGAAGGGGAGGATTGAGCATTTTGCCTACTACAACACCACAGCCACAACTAGACAAGTGAATGAATAGTTGCTAGGAAAAGTGATCCAGGCAGGCTGATACCCGAGACCATCCTTTATATTGTTTCTGGGACAGCAGTAGAAAGAAGATCCTTAGAAGCCTGGTGTACAGAAAAGGGATTAATGTATTGAAAAATAATATGAACCATTAAAATCTAGGAGAACTATACAAACCAAAGAATAGTAAATAAAGAGAGAGGCATAGAGAAAAGAGATGTTACCTGTTGAATGGGCTAGGGCTGTTTGCACCAAGCAGAAGCTCAGTGAGTGTTACTAGTCATATTGGCCTCATGACTCAGTACTTGAGCCTCACACACACTTTATTACCAGCATCACGGCTGGGTCTGTGCTGGGTATATTGCATATTGTTTGTGTGAGTATGGTGGAGATAAAGGAATTCATTTGCCTCATGAGTCACTGGCCCTGCATGATTTCTGTGTTCCTCTAACATGAACACCATACATTGTGTTCTAACCAGGGAATCTTACTGAGTCTGCCCTGAGTCTAGGGTTTTACAGTCTCAAGACTTCTTTGCTTCTTCAGGTTCTGTTCCTGGTCTTCATACAGAATCACTTCTGCCCGTGTGATGCTCTACATTTTGTATTCAAGTCAGACGTTATCCTACCTTTAAAAGTTATCAAAATGTGAATGCTTCACTCCTTCTTTAAAAGGGGAACAAGAATACCCTTGGCAAGGAATAGAGAGGCAAAGATTAAAACAGACACAGAAGGAACACCCATTCAGAGCCTGCCCCACATGTGGCCCCTACATATACAGCCATCCAATTAGACAAGATGGATGAAGCGAAGAAGTGCAGGCCGACAGGAGATGGATGTAGATCGCTCCTGAGAGACACAGCCAGAATACAGCAAACACAGAGGTGAATGCCAGCAGCAAACCACTGGACTGAGAACAGGACCCCCGTTGAAGGAATCTGAGAAAGAACTGGAAGAGCTTGAAGGAGCTCGAGACCCCTTATGAACAACAATGCCAAGCAACCAGAGCTTCCAGGGACTAATCCACTACCTAAAGACTATACATGGACTGACCCTGGACTCTGGACTCTGACCTCATAGGTAGCAATGAATATTCTAGTAAGATCACCAGTGGAAGGGGAAGCCCTTGGTCCTGCTAAGACTGAACCCCCAGTGAACTTGACTGTTGGGGGGAGGGCGGCAATGGGGGGAGGATGGGGAGGGGAACACCTATAAAGAAGGGGAGCGGGAGGGACTAGGGGGATGATTGCCCGGAAACCGGGAAAGGGAATAACACTCGAAATGTAAATAAGAAATACTCAAGTTAATAAAAAAAAGTTATCTATAACAGAGCTGTTTATATACCTTCAAGTTCTTATCACGCCAGCACAAGTATCTGTGTTTAGTTCTCCATAACTACAAAAATAGGGGTGTTCAGTAGCCATGGCAAGATCCAGGCCCAGTGATGGACTGTATTTCAAAGTTCTTGTGTAGATTGATAGAGGTCATCTCATCTCAACACGTACTCTCTCTCTCTCTCTCTCTCTCTCTCTCTCTCTCTCTCTCTCTCACTCACTCATAAACACACTCACTCACATTCACCCACTGAGAGAGAGAGAGAGAGATTCAGAGAGAGAGAGAGAGAGAGATTCAGAGAGAGAGAGAGAGAGAGAGAGACAGAGAGACCTAAACAGAGTGACAGATAGACACCTACATAGACAGAAACACTATAGTAAACAATGAATACAACACATATGATTCGGGAAAACAGAAATTTGAATAAACATTTATACACTTCAAGAGTTACTATACACTGTACTTGTAGAAAGAATATCTGTAGAGAGGCAATCTACACGCAGAGGAGTGCAGCCCTCTCTTCCCTCCAGGTTTTCTTGAACAGACTGAAACTCAGTAACTAGGAGCTTTGTGTGCTTTCTCTGCCCCCTGCTGGTTCTGAGTGACCTGCAGAATGTCTGTGTTGGAGCTCACAGAAACATTCACTCACTGTGTCTCCTGCACAGAAATACAAGAAGGCTGTGTCCTCAGACCTCAGACTGCTTAGTTGCAGGTACAGGGTGTTCTTGGCATTGTCTCTGGAGATGGTGAATTGGCCCTTCATGGTGTCTGCATAGTAGATGTCATTACTAGCACGACTAATATATGCCACCCACTCCAGAATCTTTTCTGGAGTCTGGTGGACCCAGTTTATCCCATAGTTAATGAAAGTGAATCCAGAGGCTGCACAGGAGAGTTTCAGGGACCTTCTGGGCTGCACTAAGCCTCCCCCAGACTCAACCAGCTGTACCTCACACTGGACACCTGCAAACAGAGAATGTTGGTCAGAAAACTGTTCTGAACAAAACAAACCAGGTGTTTATTCTATTTCTCATGTGCACATAACAGACAGCATCTCATGTCTATAAATTACCTTTTAAAATAAGGGCAAGGAAAACCAAGCAGAGCCCAAAATCCATGGTGAGTGGTCTGTGCAGTGCTAATCACTGGATGGGAGGACCTGGGAATCCAGGACTGGGCTCCTCTGTCAGAGCTGCAGGACCAGGGCAGAGCTGGTTTTCATGGGTGCAGAGAAGAATTATTTGCATGTCTTCCTACTATAGCATGCTCTGGGGTTGGACTTAAGCAAAGGGCAGTGCTCATAGCAGATATAAGACACCAAACACACAGTTGTAAGTTAAGAGTTTGACAAAATATGGTAGTTTCATATTCATATTTTCTCTTTTGTTTAAGGGTTCACCATACTTCATTTAGTCCTCTTTGTGCATTGCATCGAACATGCTTCGTTTCCATACTGTCACGTCCTTAGTATAAATGTATGATTAAATAGCACCACACATAATTGAGTTTCTAGACTTTCAGTTGCAGGCACAGGGTTTCCTTAGCATTGTCTTTGGGGTTGGTGAACCACTCCTTTTCACAGTCTCTGGATAGTAGGTGTTACCACCACCAGTACTAACGGATGTGACCCACTCCAGCCCCTTCTCTGAAGCCTGGAGGACCCAGAACATCCAGTAGTCACTGAAAGTGAATCCTGAGGCTGCGCACAAGAGAGTTTCAGGGACCTTCCAGGCTGCACTAAGCCTCCCCCAGACTCCACCAGCAAAGTCTGCACTAAGCCTCCCCCAGACTCCACCAGCAAAGTCTGCACTAAGCCTCCCCCAGACTCCACCAGCAAAGTCTGCACTAAGTCTGTCCCCAGACTTCACACTGGACACCTGCAAACAGAAAACTGTCACTAAGATTACTAAAAAAAAGATAAAAAAATAAAACAGTATTTCTATTTCTCACATATATACAACAGACAGATTATCATCTCTATAAATTACTGTTTAAAATAAGGACAAAGAAAACCAAGATAAGCCCGAAGTCCATGGTGTGTGGTCTGTGCAATTTTGATCAGTGGATATGAGGACCTGGGAATTCAGGACTGCGCTTCTCAGTCAGAACTGCAGGATCAGGGCAGAGCTGGTTTTCATGGGCAAAGAGCAGCATTATTTGCATGTCTTCCTAATGTAGCATGCTTTAGTTGGACTTGGACAAAAGGCAGTCCTCTTAGCAGATATAAACCATCAAAGAAGCCTTTGTCAGTTACTGAATTTGACAAAGTATGGTAGTTTCATATTTATAATTTTTTTTGGTTAATGATTCACCATACCTCATTTCATTCCATTTTGTTCATGTGCATAGAAATTCTTTCTTTCCATTAGGTCATGATTCCTTAGTATGTGTCATTAAATAACACCACGCATAATTGAGTTTCTAGATACGTGCTTATTCATTCCTACTCTCTGAGCTGCTCATGGCTTTTCCCCAATCTGGCTCCCGAACAGAGTCACAACTGCAAGGTTTTGGTAGCAGAATTCATTTGTGTCAAGAACACTTGGGAATTTTCTGAATTTTAGTTATTCATGGTAGAATGCCATCCTCAGACCTTCTAGTTGTTTGCAATAGATACAATCCAGGTCTCTGTCTGAAATTCTGAGTTTGCAATAGAGAAATATTTCTATTTGCAGCAGACTCACACATTTTGTATTTAGAAGTTCTCCGTTTACTCCTTTAAGTCCTCCATCCATCATTTTCTCTTTGACTCTTTCCACCACGCAGCATGGAACTGAGTTTACATTGTGTTAGGCTAGTTTTAATTTCCCCCAAATAAGATACTCAAATAACTGGGGCTTTTATTTGAATTCTAGGATGACTTTTTCCTATTTAACCGGTTCTCTGGTTCCTGTTCTCCTCTTCCCCTCCCTGTAACCACATCTCACTTTTGCTTTTCAATGACCAATATTCCCTTGTCCTTGATCCTTCTAGTCACACATTTCAGATGTGTCCCTTTGCTAAGGTCCTTACTCTTCTTCCTAAATCTATGAGACAGAAGTTAGAGCATCTGACATTCGATGAAGGCTCTGCATATGAAAGAAACAGGTAGTATTTGTCCTTTAAAACCTTTCTTATAGAAAAACTAGGGAAGCATCTGGAACACATGGGCACTGGAAAAAATTTCCTGAACAAAACACCAATGGCTTATGCTCTAAGATCAAGAATCGACAAATGGGATCTCATAAAACTGCAAAGCTTCTGTAAGGCAAAGGACACTGTGGTTAGGACAAAACGGCAGCCAACAGATTGGGAAAAGATCTTTACCAATCCTGCAACAGATAGAGGGCTTATATCCAAAATATACAAAGAACTCAAGAAGTTAGACCGCAGGGAGACAAATAACCCTATTAAAAAATGGGGTTCAGAGCTAAACAAAGAATTCACAGCTGAGGAATGCCGAATGGCTGAGAAACACCTAAAGAAATCTTCAACATCTTTAGTCATAAGGGAAATGCAAATCAAAATAACCCTGAGATTTCACCTCACACCAGTGAGAATGGCTAAGATCAAAAACTCAGGTGACAGCAGATGCTGGCGAGGATGTGGAGAAAATGGAACACTCCTCCATGGTTGGTGGGATTGCAGACTGGTACAACCATTCTGGAAATCAGTCTGGAGGTTCCTCAGAAAATTGGACATTGAACTGCCTGAGGATCCAGCTATACCTCTCTTGGGCATATACCCAAAAGATGCCCCAACATATAAAAAAGACACGTGCTCCACTATGTTCATCGCAGCCTTATTTATAATAGCCAGAAGCTGGAAAGAACCCAGATGCCCTTCAACAGAGGAATGGATACAGAAAATGTGGTACATCTACACAATGGAATATTACTCAGCTATCAAAAACAATGACTTTATGAAATTCGTAGGCAAATGGTTGGAACTGGAAAATATCATCCTGAGTGAGGTAACCCAATCACAGAAAAACACACATGGTATGCACTCATTGATAAGTGGCTATTAGCCCAAATGCTTGAATTACCCTAGATGCCTAGAACAAATGAAACTCAAGACGGATGATCAAAATGTGAATGCTTCACTCCTTCTTTAAAAGGGGAACAAGAATACCCTTGGCAGGGAATACAGATGCAAAGATTAAAACAGACACAGAAGGAACACCCATTCAGAGCCTGCCCCACATGTGGCCCATACATATACAGCCATCCAATTAGACAAGATGGATGAAGCAAAGAAGTGCAGGCCGACAGGAGCTGGATGTAGATCGCTCCTGAGAGACACAGCCAGAATACAGCAAACACAGAGGCGAATGTCAGCAGCAAGCCGCTGAACTGAGAATAGGACCCCCGTTGAAGGAATCAGAGAAAGAACTAGAAGAGCTTGAAGGGGCTCGAGACCCCATATGTACAATAATGCCAACCAACCAGAGCTTCCAGGGACTAAGCCACTACCTAAAGACTATACATGGACTGACCCTGGACTCTAACCTCATAGGTAGCAATGAATATCCTAGTAAGAGCACCAGTGGAAGGGAAAGCCCTTGGTCCTGCTAAGACTGAACCCCCAGTGAACTAGATTGTTGGAGAGAGGGCAGCAATGGGGGGAGGATGGGGAGGGGAGCACCCATAACGAAGGGGAGGGGGAGGGGGATGATTGCCCGGAAACCGGGAAAGGGAATAACACTGGAAATGTATACAAGAAATACTCAAGTTAATAAAAAAAATACCTTTCTTATGCTGTTTGACATAACATTTTCCATAGAGAGGAGGAGGTTTTTTTAAGGCTCAAAATGAAGTTCCTTCAGTGTTTCTCTGACACAGCTGTGTCCTCAGTTTGAAGTTTGTTCAGTTTTAAGAAAACTTGAATCTTGGATGTGTCCCTGCTGATGCTGAATCAGGGTTTCAGATCTGAATTATACAATGTGATTTCACTACTTCACATTGCTGGCATCCACTGCAGACCTTTTCCTAGAGGCTGGAGGACCCAGTGTATACCATAGAAACCATGGATGGTTAATGAGTAGCCAGAGACAGGGCAGGTGAGAGACAGGCTTTGTGAGGACTACAGAAGGTCAGGTCCTGACTCCTTTAGTTGTACCTCTACAAGGCACCTTGGGACATACAACATCACCATCAGTCATCCATGTCATAGGTGTCAAGCCTGTCTCCTTCTCCGGAAGGCCTGAAATACTTACAGCTTGGAAAAGTCACCAGGTAGAGGGGTTCTAAGCGAACAAAACAACATCTTGTCAAATGGAATATCCAAACTGATCTGAAGCAAAGTAAAATTAAGGCAGGCTGATTGTGGGCCTGTGTACTGGAGGCTGTCCACAGTGATCTCCAGCAAGGCCAGATGGGAGGGTTCATGCAAAGGGGAAAAGGCATGAGCTGGGAGGGGTAATTGCCTCCTAGGCTACTATGCCTCTGCTACT
Organism: Rattus norvegicus; assembly: GCF_021556685.1. NCBI lineage: Eukaryota > Metazoa > Chordata > Mammalia > Rodentia > Muridae > Rattus > Rattus norvegicus. The sequence goes on from NC_141539.1 coordinate 138,998,346, forward strand.
GCTGCTGCTGCTGCTGCTGCTGCTGCTGCTGCTGCTGCTGCTGCTGCTGCTGCTGCTGCTGTTTCTCCAAGATGCTGCACTGGGTTGCAGGGAGAGCTCCTGTAGGTGTTTTGCAAGAGAAGTTTTCTTCCCTGGTGTTGGTGTTACATACAGCTCTTATGACAGAAGCTCACAGAAGGCAGAGTAATTCTCATGTACCTTTATTTCTTCTGGATAAAATCTGTATACACAGATTGTGGTGGGCTGGGATCTAATAATGGGTGCTTCCCATAGGCTTGGTCTGAGAGGTTAGTGATGTCTCACCTAAGTGCTCAGTGTTTCATCATTAAATTGTGGACATGTATTTGAAAGCTTTATGTTAGAGAAGAGGAATGAAATTGTCTTCAAACATCATTTAAAGAAACAGTAGAAATGTTGCTAAAACTGCAGTCATGAGGGAAACAATAAGTTACCAAATCTCACTGTCTGTCCTCAACCACAGTGTTCCACTGAGTTTTCTTCATAAATCAACTCAATAATTTGTTCTTATTTTGCACTGTTACATTATAGAACCATTTGATGATTCTTCTATTGTGTGAAGAAACAAGAAGTTTAATAGAATATGACACTGAGGGGCATGTTCTAGAGAATTTCCATGGCTGGAAGAAGAGTCCATTTCTTTAACACTAAAACACATGCTCAAACAGCATGGGGCAGAGCTTCCTAGATTCTGAAGTGATCCTGGAAAGAACTTGTTGATCCTCTGCGCCCCCTGCTGGTCCTAAGAATTCCTGTAGGAAGTTTTTGTGCAAAGTCACACTGGACTTCCCTCACTGTGTCTGGTACAGAAGTAAATGGCTGTGTCTTCAGTTTGCAGACTGTTCATTTTTAAGAAAACTTGGCTCTTGGAGGTGTCCCTGCTGATGCTCAGTCGGGATTTGAGAGCTGAATTATAATCTGTGCTTCCACCACTCCGTATTCCTCCCATCCACTCCAGACCCTTTCCTGGAGGCTGGCGAACCCAGTGTACACTATTGCTGGTTAATGAGAACCCAGAGACAGTGCAGGTGAGGGACAGGGTCTGTGAGGGCTGCACCAGACCAGGTCCTGACTCCTTCAGCTGCACCTGGGACAGGGCACCTGGGGACAAGCAACATCACCATTAGTCATTCATACTATAGATCAAATGCCTGAGTCCCTCTCCTGAAACTCTGAAACACTTACAGCTTGGAAATGTCACCAGGCAGAGCAACAGCACCAGGACAGCCATGCTGTGATGGAGGCTCTAGTGAGAAGGAGATGTGGCTCCTCAGGTTGGCCTGGGCTTTCATTCTGAGCCTGAGGGCTGCTTTGCATTGTGGGAGGATCCTGAGATGATAAAAGGAAGTGCAGGGCAGAATTTCTAGTTTCCTCTCCATGTGCCTGAGATTACCTTTGTGCTTAGAAAATATGGAGCTGAAAACTCAGGAATGTTTCCCTGGTAATGTTTGTACTTCCAATTCCAAATAAAAAACAGAAAGTAGTAGTCACATTGTGCAGGCCTCGGAGGCTAAGAAGGGGCCGGGTGATAGGGAGGTTTACAGTATATTCATGCAATACTAGTAGAATAGGTTACCTTATCTTCAATGCAATCGTACATCTTTGTAAATTGCACTAGAGGATGTAGGATGGAATTGGGGAACCTTATTTCCCCCAGAAATTCTTTCTCTTGTATTCTTTTCTATTATTATGTTTTTAGACTTTTCTTCTTTTTTTTTTTTATTAACTTGAGTATTTCTTATATACATTTCAAGTGTTATTCCCTTTCCCGGTTTCCGGGCAAACATCCCCCTCCCCCCTCCCCTTCCTTATGGGTGTTCCCCTCCCAACCCTCCCCCCATTGCCGCCCTCCCCCCATAGTCTAGTTCACTGGGGGTTCAGTCTTAGCAGGACCCAGGGCTTTCCCTTCCACTGGTGCTCTTACTAGGATATTCATTGCTACCTATGGGGTCAGAGTCCAGGGTCAGTCCATGTATAGTCTTTAGGTAGTGGCTTAGTCCCTGGAAGCTCTGGTTGCTTGACATTGTTGTACTTTTGGGGTCTCGAGCCCCTTCAAGCTCTTCCAGTTCTTTCTCTGATTCCTTCAACGGGGGACCTATTCTCAGTTCAGTGGTTTGCTGCTGGCATTCGCCTCTGTATTTGCTGTATTCTGGCTGTGTCTCTCAGGAGCGATCTACATCCGGCTCCTGTCGGTCTGCACTTCTTTGCTTCATCCATCTTGTCTAATTGGGTGGCTGTATATGTATGGGCCACATGTGGGGCAGGCTCCGAATGGGTGTTCCTTCAGTCTCTGTTTTAATCTTTGCCTCTCCCTTCCCTCCCAAGGGTATTCTTTTTCCTCATTTAAAGAAGGAGTGAAGCATTCACATTTTGATCATCCGTCTTGAGTTTCGTTTGTTCTAGGGATCTAGGGTAATTCAAGCATTTGGGCTAAAAGCCACTTATCAATGAGTGCATACCATGTATGTCTTTCTGTGATTGGGTTAGCTCACTCAGGATGATATTTTCCAGTTCCAACCATTTGCCTACGAATTTCATAAACTCGTTGTTTTTGATAGCTGAGTAATATTCCATTGTGTAGATGTACCACATTTTCTGTATCCATTCCTCTGTTGAAGGGCATCTGGGTTCTTTCCAGCTTCTGGCTATTATAAATAAGGCTGCGATGAACATAGTGGAGCACGTGTCTCTTTTATATGTTGAGGCATCTTTTGGGTATATGCCCAAGAGAGGTATAGCTGGATCCTCAGGCAGTTCAATGTCCAATTTTCTGAGGAACCTCCAGACTGATTTCCAGAATGGTTTTACCAGTCTGCAATCCCACCAACAATGGAGGAGTGTTCCTCTTTCTCCGCATCCTCGCCAGCATCTGCTGTCACCTGAGTTTTTGATCTTAGCCATTCTCACTGGTGTGAGGTGAAATCTCAGGGTTGTTTTGATTTGCATTTCCCTTATGACTAAAGATGTTGAACATTTCTTTAGGTGTTTCTCAGCCATTCGCCATTCCTCAGCTGTGAATTCTTTGTTTAGCTCTGAACCCCATTTTTTAATAGGGTTATTTGTTTCCCTGCAGTCTAACTTCTTGAGTTCTTTATATTTTGGATATAAGGCCTCTATCTGTTGTAGGATTGGTAAAGATCTTTGCCCAATCTGTTGGTTGCCGTTTTGTCCTAACCACCGTGTCCTTTGCCTTACAGAAGCTTTGCAGTTTTATGAGATCCCATTTGTCGATTCTTGATCTTAGAGCATAAGCCATTGGTGTTTTGTTCAGGAAATTTTTTCCAGGTCCCATGTGTTCCAGATGCTTCCCTAGTTTTTCTTCTATTAGTTTGAGTGTGTCTGGTTTGATGTGGAGGTCCTTGATCCACTTGGACTTAAGCTTTGTACAGGGTGATAAGCATGGATCGATCTGCATTCTTCTACATGTTGCCCTCCAGTTGAACCAGCACCATTTGCTGAAAATGCTATCTTTTTTCCATTGGATGGTTTTGGCTCCTTTGTCAAAAATCAAGTGACCATAGGTGTGTGGGTTCATTTCTGGGTCTTCAATTCTATTCCATTGGTCTATCTGTCTGTCTCTGTACCAATACCATGCAGTTTTTATCACTACTGCTCTGTAATACTGCTTGAGTTCAGGGATAGTGATTCCCCCTGAAGTCCTTTTATTGTTGAGGATAGCTTTAGCTATCCTGGGTTTTTTGTTATTCCAGATGAATTTGCAAATTGTTCTGTCTAACTCTTTGAAGAATTGGATTGGTATTTTGAATTGGATTGCATTGAATCTGTAGATTGCTTTTGGTAAAATGGCCATTTTTACTATATTAATCCTGCCAATCCATGAGCATGGGAGATCTTTCCATCTTCTGAGGTCTTCTTCAATTTCTTTCCTCAGTGTCTTGAAGTTCTTATTGTACAGATCTTTTACTTGCTTGGTTAAAGTCACACCGAGGTACTTTATATTATTTGGGTCTATTATGAAGGGTGTCGTTTCCCTAATTTCTTTCTCGGCTTGTTTCTCTTTTGTATAGAGGAAGGCAACTGATTTATTTGAGTTAATTTTATACCCAGCCACTTTGCTGAAGTTGTTTATCAGCTTTAGTAGTTCTCTGGTGGAACTTTTGGGATCACTTAAATATACTATCATATCATCTGCAAATAGTGATATTTTGACTTCTTCTTTTCCGATCTGTGTCCCCTTGATCTCCTTTTGTTGTCTGATTGCTCTGGCTAGAACTTCAAGAACTATATTGAATAAGTAGGGAGAGAGTGGGCAGCCTTGTCTAGTCCCTGATTTCAGTGGGATTGCTTCAAGTTTCTCTCCATTTAGTTTAATGTTAGCAACTGGTTTGCTGTATATGGCTTTTACTATGTTCAGGTATGGGCCTTGAATTCCTATTCTTTCTAGGACTTTTATCATGAAGTGGTGTTGAATTTTGTCAAATGCTTTCTCAGCATCTAATGAAATGATCATGTGGTTTTGTTCTTTCAGTTTGTTTATATAATGGATCACGTTGATGGTTTTCCGTATATTAAACCATCCCTGCATGCCTGGGATGAAGCCTACTTGGTCATGGTGGATGATTGTTTTGATGTGCTCTTGGATTCGGTTTGCCAGAATTTTGTTGAGTATTTTTGCGTCGATATTCATAAGGGAAATTGGTCTGAAGTTCTCTTTCTTTGTTGTGTCTTTGTGTGGTTTAGGTATAAGAGTAATTGTGGCTTCGTAGAAGGTATTCGGTAGTGATCCATCTGTTTCAATTTTGTGGAATAGTTTGGGTAATATTGGTATGAGGTCTTCTATGAAGGTTTGATAGAATTCTGCACTAAACCCGTCTGGACCTGTGCTCTTTTTGGTTGGGAGACCTTTAATGACTGCTTCTATTTCCTTAGGAGTTATGGGGTTGTTTAACTGGTTTATCTGTTCCTGATTTCACTTCGATACCTGGTATCTGTCTAGGAAATTGTCCATTTCCTGAAGATTTTCAAGTTTTGTTGAATATAGGTTTTTATAGTAAGATCTGATGATTTTTTGAATTTCCTCTGAATCTGTAGTTATGTCTCCCTTTTCATTTCTGATTTTGTTAATTTGGACGCACTTTCTGTGTCCTCTCGTTAGTCTGGCTAAGGGTTTATCTATCTTGTTGATTTTCTCAAAGAACCAACTTTTGGTTCTGTTGATTCTTTCTATGGTCCTTTTTGTTTCTACTTGGTTGATTTCAGCTCTGAGTTTGATTATTTCCTGCCTTCTACTCCTCCTGGGTGTATTTGCTTCTTTTTGTTCTAGAGCTTTTAGGTGTGCTGTCAAGCTGCTGACATATGCTCTTTCCTGTTTCTTTCTGCAGGCACTCAGTGCTATGAGTTTTCCTCTTAGCACAGCTTTCATTGTGTCCCATAAGTTTGGGTATGTTGTATCTTCATTTTCATTAAATTCTAAAAAGTTTTTAATTTCTTTCTTTATTTCTTCCTTGACCAGGTTATCATTGAGTAGAGCATTGTTCAATTTCCACGTATATGTGGGCATTCTTCCCTTATTGTTATTGAAGACCAGTTTTAGGCCGTGGTGGTCCGATAGCACGCATGGGATTATTTCTATCTTTCTGTACCTGTTGAGGCCCGTTTTTTGACCAATTATATGGTCAATTTTGGAGAAAGTACCATGAGGAGCTGAGAAGAAGGTATATCCTTTTGCTTTAGGATAGAATGTTCTATAAATATCCGTTAAGTCCATTTGGCTCATGACTTCTCTTAGTCTGTCGACATCACTGTTTAATTTCTGTTTCCATGATCTGTCCATTGATGAGAGTGGGATGTTGAAATCTCCCACTATTATTGTGTGAGGTGCAATGTGTATTTTGAGCTTTATTAAGGTTTCTTTTACATATGTAGGTGCCCTTGTATTTGGGGCATAGATATTTAGGATTGAGAGTTCATCTTGGTGGATTTTTCCTTTGATGAATATGAAGTGTCCTTCCTTATCTTTTTTGATGACTTTTAGTTGAAAATTGATTTTATTTGATATTAGAATGGCTACTCCAGTTTGCTTCTTCTGACCCTTTGCTTGGAAAGTTGTTTTCCAGCCTTTCACTCTGAGGTAGTGTCTGTCTTTGTCTCTGAGGTGTGTTTCCTGTAGGCAGCAGAATGCAGGGTCCTCGTTGCATATCCAGTTTGTTAATCTATGTCTTTTTATTGGGGAGTTGAGGCCATTGATATTGAGAGATATTAAGGAATAGTGATTATTGCTTCCCGTTATATTCATATTTGGATGTGAGGTTATGTTTGTGTGCTTTCATTCTCTTTGTTTTGTTGCCAAGACGATTAGTTTCTTGCTTCTTCTAGGGTATAGCTTGCCTCCTTATGTTGGGCTTTACCATTTATTATCCTTTGTAGTGCTGGATTTGTAGAAAGATATTGTGTAAATTTGGTTTTGTCATGGAATATCTTGGTTTCTCCATCAATGTTAATTGAGATTTTTGCAGGATACAGTAACCTGGGCTGGCATTTGTGTTCTCTTAGGGTCTGTATGACATCAGTCCAGGATCTTCTGGCCTTCATAGTTTCTGGCGAGAAGTCTGGTGTGATTCTGATAGGTCTGCCTTTATATGTTACTTGACCTTTTTCCCTTACTGCTTTTAATATTCTTTCTTTATTTTGTGCGTTTGGTGTTTTGACAATTATGTGACGGGAGGTGTTTCTTTTCTGGTCCAATCTATTTGGAGTTCTGTAGGCTTCTTGTATGTCTATGGGTATCTCTTTTTTTAGGTCAGGGAAGTTTTCTTCTATGATTTTGTTGAAGATATTTACTGGTCCTTTGAGCTGGGAGTCTTCACTCTCTTCTATACCTATTATCCTTAGGTTTGATCTTCTCATTGAGTCCTGGATTTCCTGTATGTTTTGGACCAGTAGCTTTTTCCGCTTTACATTATCTTTGACAGTTGAGTCAATGATTTCTATGGAATCTTCTGCTCCTGAGATTCTCTCTTCCATCTCTTGTATTCCGTTGGTGAAGCTTGTATCTACAGCTCCTTGTCTCTTCTTTTGGTTTTCTATATCCAGGGTTGTTTCCATGTGTTCTTTCTTGATTGCTTCTATTTCCATTTTTAATTCCTTCAACTGTTTGATTGTGTTTTCCTGGAATTCTTTCAGGGATTTTTGTGTCTCCTCTCTATGGGCTTCTACTTGTTTATTTATGTTTTCCTGGAATTCTTTCAGGGTTCCTGGAATTCTTTCAGGGTAGACTTTTCTATTTCATTATTCCCTTCAGAACAGCATTAGTGGCACCTGCATCACCAGGAGGTTTGAGAATAAAGACGCAAAACCACCGACTTTAAATAGCCTTGTATTGCAATTGATTTTCAAGTTATCGTCACATAAATTGGCAACCATCAATATCAGTAGATAAGTACATATTATTTGCATTTGTTTTATTATAAAATACAGAAGTGATGATTATTCAATTGTGTGCAAAAATACTGTATATTTATTACTTAGCAGATATTCATCAAATTGTTTTCCAACTATATTTATACTTTCTTATAAATGAGGAATCAACTGTTTAAATAAAAACACGTTCTGTGGACTCACCTTAGTCTTATCACGTCTCAAGAAATAACATTTAAAAAAGAAGGTCACGAATATTTAGTCTGTTTTGTTTCAAAGGTTTATCTGAGAGTAGATCAGATGATGTGGGTCCTATGTCAGTTGGCTGAGTGACTTAGCCTTCCTATTTAGGGACACTGTAGTTGGGACCTAGTCTTTGCACCTCTTGATTTATGTCAGTTTCTCTGTATCAATGCACTCTTATCTCTCTGTCTCTTGTTTCAGCTTGTAGCACATAAATGTATTCTAAATATGATTATCCATTGGTGAATGAAGGGAAGTTCAGCTGTTCATAGCAATTCATAAATATCAGTAGAGTGACACCATTTTCTATGTTAACTGAAGTAATGGTAAGCCAGAGATCACTGAGTGATGAGACAAAGTGGAGCAGAGGGCAGGCATGAACATGAGGAACCTTGTGTTGAGCACCATAGAGAGGAAGAGAGTGGACAGCTTCTCCTCATGCCTTGGTAATGGGAACACCAAGGAAGAAAACTGCAGAGTTATCACAATCTGTTTGCTAGGACTCAAAGAATGTGGATCTATTACTTTTCCTTGGAGTCCGCACATTTTGTTTTTCTTATTTCCTTGTGCATAATCTTTGTACTGTGAGCAGCTGCGGTGCAGACCAGTCACATTAGAGCGAAAGCCATCCATTTAATGGTCATTAACAGTATTAGTGCTGTGTTCCTCTTGTTCTGATACTCTGTGGGTTAAGATGATATTTTTTCCGAAATTACTCTCAGGAGATCTCATCTTGGGTTTGTATGATATTTTCATTGTTGTTACAAAAATTTGGAAATGAGTATCATAGTAATAAATGCACCTTTCTATACTATATTGGGGATGTGGCATAAGTCCACTTATTCATGTGTTTTTTCTTTGGGTACTTCAGAGATAATCTGTGTCCCTATTCTGTCCCATAATTCTGCTTTTCCATAAATCTCTCTACAATAAAGTTCCTAGAAAAATGTCATTAGGAATCGTATGAGTTCATGATAAATCCAGACATTATTTTAGTTATCTTAAATTCCAGAGGTGGATCCTTACTAATGTCTTTCTTCAGTCATTTGTTTACTTATATGTATCTGACAGGTGGATACCCACTTAATTGGTCGTGTTGCTAAGACAGTACCAGACTGTCCATTTGTCTGGTGGCTAGGATAGGTACCTTTTAAATAATGAAAATATGTGATATCCTAGGCAGATGTGGTTGGTGCCATCCGTGGTTCTCCGATCCTCAGTTGTCTTAGAAAGAATGTATCTCCATGGAGACACAGCTAGTCAGATGAATTTCTTCATGGTTTCTGATTCATTCCCAATTTCAAGTTCTTTCCTTGACTTCATGTCCTGATTAACCTCTGTGATGTTTTCTAAGAATTAAGATGGCAGAAACTCTTTCCATCACGTGTTGCTTTTGTCCATAATGTAGATTACATAAAAAGCTTACAAACTAGGACAATTGAAATTCTTCTGATGGGAAGATGGGTATAGGGAATTTGACATTCTGTACAACTGCAAGTACAGTGACACACACACTCACAATTATAGATACAGGAATGCATTACAATATGCACACACACAGCATCACATTCACAGAGAGAAATACATATTCATAGGCAGAGGAATGGCTTTGTTAAATCCTCTCTTTAGACAGGGTTCCTGTCGTTGATCTGGGTTCACTCTATAGACCAAGCTGGTATTAAACTATCAGGTATTGATTGTCTTGGCATTTTCCCCATATTGACTGAATTAAATGTGTGCACCAGTATTCCTGACCATCACATGTAGGTGCTTTTAAAATTTAATTATGAAAATAAAATTAATTAAAATAAATTTAAGCATATCTTATTTTTTCATCTTTATTAAAACAGGTATTTCTTTTTCTATCTTTATTAACTTGAGTATTTCTTATTTACACTTCTATTGTTATTCCCCTTCCCGGGTTCTGAGCCCACATCCCGCTAACCTCTTCCCCTCCCCTTCTATATGGGCTTCCCCTCCCCATCCTCCCCCCCATTACCACCCTCCCCCCAACAATCACATTCACTGGGGGTTCAGTCTTGGCAGGACCAAGGGCTTCCCCTTCCACTGGTGCTCTTACTAGGCTATTCATTGCTACCTATGAGGATGGAGCCCAGAAGTCTTTCTCCACATCCTTGCCAGCATCTCCTGTCACCTGAGTTTTTGATTTAAGCCATTCTGACTGGTGTGATGTGAAATCTCAGGCTTGTTTCAGTCATTTCCCTCTTGACTAAAGATGTTGAACATTTCTTTAGGTGTTTCTCAGCCATTCGGCATTCCTCAGTTGTGAATTCTTGGTTTAGATCTGAACTCCATGTTTTTTTGTGATAACACAAGGATATTTTTTGTTTAGGCTCATACGGAAGTTCCCTCAGTGTTTTTCTGGCAAAGACATAGATGACCGTGTCCTAAGTTTAAACTTTGTTCAGTTTCAAGTAAAACTTGACTATTTGTTGTTTCCCTGATGATGCTGATTCAGGATTTGAGATCTGAATCATATAATGTGATTTCACTACTTAACATTGCTGGCATCCACTGCCGACCCTTTCCTAGAGGCTGGAGGACCCAGTGTATACCAAGAACATCATGGACGGTTAATGAGTAGCCAGAGACAGGGCAGGTGAGAGACAGGCTTTGTGAGGACTACAGCAGGGCAGGATCTGACTCCTTTAGTTGTACCTCTACAAGGCACCTTGGGCATACAACATCACCATCAGTCATCCATGTCATAGGTGTCAAGCCTGCTTCCCTCTATGGAAGGCCTGAAATATTTGAAGCTTAGAAAAGTCACCAGGTAGAGGGGTTCTAAGCGAACAAAACAACATCTTGTCAAATGGAATATCCAAACTGATCTGAAGCAAAGTAAAATTAAGGCAGGCTGATTGTGGGCCTGTGTACTGGAGGCTGTCCACAGTGATCTCCAGCAAGGCCAGATGGGAGGGTTCATGCAAAGGGGAAAAGGTATGAGCTGGGAGGGGTAACTGTCTCCTAGGCTACTGTGCCTCTGTTGCTGCTGCTGCTGCTGTTGCTGCTGCTCTCACCACTGCTACTGTAGCTGCTGTTTCTCCAAGATGCTGCACTGGGTTGCAGGAGAGCTCCTGTAGGTGTTTTGCAAGAGAAGTTTTCTTCCCTGGTGTTGGTGTTACATACAACTCTTATGACAGAAGCTCACAGAAGGCAATTCTCATGTAATTCTCCTGTACCTTTGTTCCTTCTGGATAAAATCTGTATACACAGATTGTGGTGGGCTGGGATCTAACAGTGGGTGCTTCCCATAGGCTTGATCTAAGAGGTTAAGGATGTCTCTCCTACATGTAGAAGGGCTTGGAGGTGTTGTCCCTAAGTGACTGATGGCCACAGATCTATCTGGGGGTGGGGGTGGGGCTGTGGAAAACTGCAGTTTAGTGACAGAGCCCTGGTGCTAGGAGCAGGCAAAGCTCCTACCATCCCTTCAGGATTTCTGGGTCTTCTAACTTTATCTCAACCTTACATGGGGTTCTCTCACTGCCCACACTCATGTGGCAGATTATAATTTAGACAGTGTAGAATGAGAAGACTTGTCAGTTAGATGGAAAGGGTTATTTTGATAATAATATGTACGGAGGTTGGCCACAGTTAATAACAATGTCTTGTGGTCCTTATATATGGAAAGAAGATACCATGAGTTAGCACTCAAAGTGCTAATTGTTTCATCATTAAATTGTGGACATGTATTTGAAATCTTTACGTTAGAGAGGAGGAATGAAATTGTCTTCAAACATCATGTAAAGAAACAGTAGAAATGTTCCTAAAACTGCAGTCATGAGGGAAACTATAGGTTACCAAATCTCACTGTCCTCAACCACAGTGTTCCACTGAGTTTTCTTCATAAATCAACTCAATAATTTGTTCTTATTTTACACTGTTACATTATAGAACCACTTAATGATTCCTCTATTGTGTGAAGAAACAAGAAGTTTAATAGAATATGACACTGAAGAGTATGTTCTAGAGAATTTCCATGACTGGAAGAAGAGTCTATATTTTTAACCCTAAAAGACATGCTCAAACAGCATGGGACATAACTTCCAAGATTCTGAAGTGATCCTGAAAGGAACTTGTTGATCCTCAGCGCCCCCTGCTGGTCCTAAGAATCTCTGTAGGAAGTTTTTGTGCAAAGTCACACTGGACTTCCCTCACTGTGTCTGGTACAGAAGTAAATGGCTGTGTCTTCAGTTTGCTGACTGTTCATTTTTAAGAAAACTTGGCTCTTGGAGGTGTCCCTGCTGATGCTCAGTCGGGATTTGAGAAGTGAATTATATGCTGTGCTTCCATCACCCCATATTCCTCCCATCCACTCCAGACCCTTTCCTGGAGGCTGGCGAACCCAGCTTACATGATAGCTGGTTAGTGAGAACCCAGAGACAGTGCAGGTGAGAGACAGGGTCTGTGAGGGCTGCACCAGACCAGGTCCTGACTCCTTCAGCTGCACCTGGGACAGGGCACCTGGGGACAAGCAACATCACCGTTAGTCATTCATACTATAGATTAAATGCCTGAGACCCTCCCCTGAAACTCTGAAACACTTACAGCTTGGAAATGTCACCAGGCAGAGCAACAGCACTAGGACAGCCATGCTGTGATGGAGGCTCCAGTGAGAAGGAGATGTGGCTCCTCAGGTTGGCCTGGGCTTTCATTCTGAGCCTGAGGGCTGCTTTGCATTGAGGGAGGATGCTGAGTAGATAAAAGGAAGAGCAGGGCAGAATTTCTAGTTTCCTCTCCATGTGCTTGAGATTACCTTTGTGCTTAGAAAACATGGAGCTGAAAACTCAGGAACTTTTCCCTGGTAATGTTTGGATTTCCAATTCCAAATCAAAAACAGAAAGTATTAGTCACATTGTGCAGTCCTCGGAAGCTAAGAAGGGGCGGGGTGATAGGGAGGTTTATAGTAGGTGAGTCTTTATTCATGCAATACTCGTAGAATAGGTTACCTTATCTTCAATGCAATCCTATACCTTTGTAAATTGCACTAGAGGATGTAGGATGGAATTGGGGATTGTTTTTTCCCCCAGATTCTTTCTCTTGAATTCTTTTCTATTATTATGCTTTTAGACTTTTCTATTTCTTTATTCCCTTCAGAACAGCATTAGTGGCACCTGCATCACCAGGTGGTTTGAGAATAAAGAGGCAAAACCACAGACTTTAAATAGCCTTGTAATGCAATTGATTTTCAAGTTATCTTCACATAAATTGGCAACCATCAATATCAGTAGAGAAGTACATATTATTTGCATTTGTTTTAGCATAAAATACAGAAGTGATGATTATTCAATTGTGTGCAAAAATACTGTATAATTATTACTTAGCAAATATTCATCAAAATGTTTTCCAACTATATTTATACTTTCGTATAAATGAGGAATCAACTGTTTAAATAAAATCACTTTCTGTGGACTCACCTTTTTCTCATCATGCCTCAAGAAATAACATTTAAAAAAGAAGGTCACGACTATTTAGTCCATTTTGTTTCAAAGGGTTATCTGAGAGTAGATTAGATGATGTGTGTCCTATGTCAGTTGGCCGAGTGACTTAGCCTTCCTATGTAGGGACACTGTAGTTGGGACCTAGTCTTTCCACCTCTTGATTTATATCTGTTTCTCTGTATCAATGCACTTTTATATCTCTCTGTCTCTTGTTTCAGCTTGTAGCAAATAAATGTATTCTAAATATGATTATCCATTGGTGAGTGAAGGGAAGGTCAGCTGTTCATAACAATTCATAAAAATCAGTAGACTGATACCACATTGATTTTTATGTTAACTGAAGTGAAAGGTTAGCCAGAGATCACTGAGTGATGAGACAAAGTGGAGCAGAGGGTGGGCATGAACATGAGGAACCTTGTGTTGAGCACCATAGAGAGTAAGAGACTGGACAGCTTCTCCTCATGCCTTGGCAATGGGAACACCAAGGAAGAGAAGGACAGAGTTACCACAATCTGTTTGCTAGGACTCTGAGAATGTGGATCTATTACTTGGCCTTGGAGTCCCCACATTTTGTTTTTCTTATTTCTGTGTGCATAACCTTTGTATTGTGAGCAGCTGTGGTGCAGACCAGTCACATTAGAGCAAAAGCCATCCACTTAATGGTCATTAACAGTATTAGTGCTGTGTTCCTCTTGTTCTGTTACTCTGGGGGTTAAGATGATATTTTTTCAGAAATTATTCTCAGGAGATCTCATCTTGGGTTTGTCTCATATTTTCATTGTTGTTACAAAAATTTGGAAATGAGTATCATAGAAATAAATGCACCTTTCTATACTATATTGGGGATGTGGTATAAGTCCTCTTATTCAGGTGTTTTTTCTTTGGGTATTTCGGAGATAATCTGTGTCCCTATTCTGTCCCACAATTATGAATTTCCATAATTCTCTCTACAATAAAGTTCCTAGAAAAATGTCATTAGGAATCGTATGAGTTCATGATAAATCCACACATTATTTATAGTTATCTTAAATTGCAGAGGTGGATCCTTACTAATGTCTTTCTTCAGTCATTTTTTACTTCTATGTATCTCACAGGTGGATACCCACTTAATTGGTCATGTTGCTAAGACAATACCAGACTGTCCATTTGTCTGGTGGCTAGGATAGGTACCTTTTAAATAATGAAAATATGTGATATCCTAGGCAGATTTGGTTGGTGCCATCCGTGGTTCTCCGATCCTCAGTTGTCTTAGAAAGAATGTATCACCATGGAGACACAGCTAGTCAGATGAATTTCTTCATGGTTTCTGATTCATTCCCAATTTCAAGTACTTTCCTTGACTTCATGTCCTGATTTGCCTCTGTGATATTTTCTAAGAATTAACATGGCAGAAACTCTTTCTGTCATGTGTTGCTTTTGTCCATAATGTTGATTACATAAAAAGCTTACAAACTAGGACAATTGAAATTCTTCTGATGGGAAGATGGGTATAGGGAATTTGACATTCTGCACAACTGTAAATACAGTGACACACACACTCACAATTATAGATACAGGAATGCATTACAATATGCACACACACAGCATCACATTCACAGAGAGAAATACATATTCATAGGCAGAGGAATGGCTTTGTTAAATCCTCTCTTTAGACAGGGATCCTGTCGTTGGTCTGGGTTCACTCTATAGACCAAGCTGGTATTAAACTATCAGATATTGATTGTCTTGGCATTTTCCCCCTATTGACTGAATTAAAGGTGTGCACCAGTATTCCTGACCACCACGTGTCGGTGCTTTTAAAAATTAATTATGAAAATAAAATTAATTAAAATAAATTTAAGCATATCTTATTTTTTCATGTTTATTAAAACGGGTATTTCTTTTTTTATCTTTATTAACTTGAGTATATCTTATTTACATTTCAACTGTTATTCCCCTTCCTGGTTTCTGAGCCAACATCCCCCTAACCCCTACCCCTTCCCTTCTATATTGGCTTCCCCTCCCCATCCTCACCCCATTACCACCCTCCTCCCAACAATCCCGCTCACTGGAGGTTCAGTCTTAGGAGGACCTAGGGCTTCTCCTTCCACTGGTGCTCTTACTAGGCTGTTCATTGCTACGTATGAGGTTGGAGCCCAGGGTCAGTCCATGTATAGTCTTTGGGTAGTGGCGTAGTCCCTGGAAGCTCTGGTTGGTTGGCAATGTTCATATGTGGACTCAAGCCCCCTCAAGCTCTTTCAGTCCTTTCTCTGATTCCTTCAACAGGGGTCCCGTTCTTAGTTCAGTGGTCTGCTGCTGGCTTTCGCCTATGTATTTGCCATATTCTGGCTGTGTCACTCAGGAGAAATCTACATCTGGTCCCTGTCAGCCTGTACTTCTTTGCTTCATCCATCTTATCTAGTTTGGTGGCTGTATATGTATGGGCCACATATGGGGCAGACCCTGAATGGGCGTTCCTTCAGCCCCTGATCTAAACTTTGCCTCCCTATCTCCTCCAAAGGGTATTCTTGTCCCCCTTTTAAAGAAGGAGTGAAGCATTCGAATCTTGGTCATCCTTCTTGAGTTTCATGTGTTCTGTGCCTCTAGGGTAATTCTCCACATCCTTGCCAGCATCTGCTGTCACCTGAGTTTTTGATCTTAGCCATTCTCACTGGTGTGAGGTGAAATCTCAGGCTTGTTTCAGTCATTTCCCTTATAACTAAAGATGTTGAACATTTCTTTAGGTGTTTCCCAGCCATTCGGCATTCCTCAGCTGTGAATTCTTTGTTTAGCTCTGAACCCCATTTTTTTGTGATAACACAAGAAATTTATTTTCTAATACATTGGGTTCAATCTTTAATTAGTGCCTCAAGACGAGCGACAAGAAGGTGAATGGCTATAACAAGCAGTTTTTATACTTTTGAGGGGTACATTTTACATCAGCAAGGCTACAGTTTAAACTGATTGGCTCAGCTTATTGACCTTTGAAACTATTAGCTAGCAAGCATGGGAAGATTAAGACATGCACTCAAACTCTATCTGGGACCAGAGAGTCAGGTGACTATCAGTCAGTATATTCTACAGTTTTTCACAAAATTTTCCCACTCCTGAACTGTAGGTGCAAAGTGGAACTTGGTGTAGCTTTTTTTTATCTTTATTAACTTGAGTATTTCTTATTTACACTTCGATTTTTATTCCCTTTCCCTGTTTCTGGGCCAACATCCCCCTAACCCTTCCCCCTCCCCATCTATATTGGTGTTCCCCTCCCCATCCTCCCCCCATTATCGCCCTCTCCCCAGCAATTACATACACTGGGGGTTCAGTCTTGGCAGGATCAAGGGCTTCCCCTTCCACTGGTGCTCTTACTAGGATATTCATTGCTACCTATGGGGTCAGAGTCCAGGGTCAGTCCATGTATAGTCTTTGGGTAATGGCTTAGTCCCTGGAAGCTCTGGTTGGTTGGCATTGTTGTTCATATGGGGTCTTGAGCCCTTTCAAGCTCTTCCAGTCCTTTCTCTGATTCCTTCAACGGGGGTTCTATTCTCAGTTCAGTGGTTTGCTGCTGGCATTCGCCTATGTATTTGCTGTATTCTGGCTGTGTCACTCAGGAGAGATCTACATCCGGTTCCTGTCGGCCTGCACTTCTTTGCTTCATCCATCTTATCTAATTGGGTGGCTGTATAAGTATGGGACACTTGTGGGGCTGGCTCTGAATGGGTATTCCTTCTGCCTCTGTTTTAAACTTTGCCTCCTTATTCCCTGCCAAGGGTATTCATGTTCACCTTTTAAAGGAGTGAAGCATTCACATTTAGGCCATCCCTCTTGACTTCATGTGTTCTGTGCATCTAGGGCAATTCAAGCATTTGGGCTAATAGCCAGGTGTCAATGAGTGCATATCATGTGTTTTTTTCTGTGATTGGGTTACCTCACTCAGGATGATATTTTCCCATTCCATCCATTTGCCTATGAATTTCATAACGTAATTGTTTTTGATAGCTGATTAATATTCCATTGTGTAGATGTACCACATTTTCTGTATTCATCCCTCTGTTGAAGAGTATTCTCTGGGTTCTTTGCAGCTTCTGGCTATTATAAATAAGGCTGCTATGAACATAGTGGAACATGTGTCTTTGTTATATGTTGGGACATCTTTTGAGTACATGCCCAAGAGAGGTATAGTTGGGTCCTCAGGTAGTGCAATGTCCAATTTTCTGAGGAACCTTCAGACTGATTTCTAGAATGGTTGTACCAGTCTGCAATCCCACCAACAATGGAGGAGTGTTCCTCTTTCTCCACATCCTTGCCAGCATTTGCTGTCACCTGAGTTTTTGATCTTAGCCATTCCCACTGGTGTACGGTGAAATCTCAGGGTTGTTTTGATTTGCATTTCCCTTATGACTAATGATGTTGAACATTTCTTTAGGTGTTTCTCAGCCATTCGGCATTCCTCAGCCGTGAATTCTTTGTTTAGCTCTGAACCCCATTTTTAATAGGGTTATTTGTCTCCCTGCAGTCTAACTTCTTGAGTTCTTTGTATATGTTGGATATACGCCATATCTGTTGTAGGATTGGTAAAGATCTTTTCCCAATCTGCTTGTTGTCATTTTGTCCTAACCACAGTGTCCTTTGCCTTACAGAAGCTTGGCAGTTTTATGAGATCCCATTTGTTGATTATTTTTCTTTTTTCTTTTTCTTTTTATTTTCAGAGGTGGGGACCGAACCCAGGGCCTTGTGCTTTCTAGGCAAGCGCTCTACCACTGAGCTAAATCCCCAACCCTGCCCCCCATTTGTCGATCCTTGATCTTAGAGCATAAGCCATTGGTGTTTTGTTCAGGAAATTTTCTCCAGTGCCCATGTGTTCAAGGTTCTTCCCCACTTTTTCTGTGATTAGTTTGAGTGTATCTGGTTTAATGTGGAGGTCCTTAATTCACTTGGACTTAAGCTGTCTACAGGGTGATAAGGATGGATTGATCTGCATTCTTCTACATGCTGACCTCCAGTTGAACCAGCACCATTTGATGAAAATGCTATCTTATTTCCATTGGATGGTTTTGGCTCCTTTGTCAACAGTCAAGTGACCATAGGTGTGTGGGTTCATTTCTGGGTCTTCAATTCTTTTCCACTTTTCTATCTGCCATACCAATACCTTAGAGTCTTTTATCACTATTGCTGTGTAATACTGCTTGAGTTCAGGGATAGTGATTCCCCCGGAAGTCCTTTTATTGTTGAGGTTAGTTTTAGCTCTCCTGGCTTTTTTGTTATTCCAGATGAATTTGCAAATTGTTCTGTCTAACTCTCTGAAGAATTGGATTAAAATTTTGATGGGGATTGCATTGAACCTGTAGATAGTTTTTGGTAAATTGTCCATTTTTACTTTATTAATCCTTTCAATCCAGGAGCTTTCAAGATCTTTCCATTTTCTGAGTTCTTCTTCAATTTCTTTCTTTAGAGGCTTGAAGTTCTTAACTTACAGATCTTTCACTTGCTTGGTTAAAGTCAACCGAGGTATTTTATATTATTTAGGACTATTAGGAAGGGTGTCATTTCCCTAATTTCTTTCTCGGTTTGTTTCTCTTTCATGTAGAGGAAGGCTACTGATTTATTTGACTTAATTTTATACTCAGCCACTTTGCTGAAGGTGTTTATCTGATTTAGTAGTTCTCTGGTGGAGCTTTGGGATCACTTAAATATACTATCATATCATCTACAAATAGTGATATTTTGACTTCTTCCTTTCCAATCTGTATCCATTTGATCACTTTTTGTTTTCTGATTGCTCTGGCTAGAACTTTGAGAAATATATTGAATAAGTAGGGAGAGAGTCGGCAGCCTTGTCTATTCCCTGATTTTAGTGGGATTGCTTCAATAAGCATCTATTTTTATACAATACATTCTGATCAGTATTTTTGCTTTCTTCATTCCTCCCTGAATCCTTCCTCTCTCCAAATTTGCTTAATTCCATAACCTACAGCCCTTTATGAACATTCAAGGGATTGGTCTCCTGGCATTCATTTATAGTGACAAAGAGAGATTTAAAAATCTGTAATCGTCAGTAAATTTTCACTTTTAAAAATCATTATATAATGTATATATTTGTGTTGTGGATTATAATATTTATTAGTATGTACGAAACATAGTAATAAAATCTGAGGCTGAAGATTACTCAGATGTACGGCACCTGCTCCTACAATGAGTATCTCAGTTGACCTTCAGCACGTAGCTGAGAAGCGGGTGGGATGGTTTATCACATGATCTGAACTCTTGTGATCCATTGTGGCTTTGTTTCCTCTCAACCACTTTATATCTGTGCTTCCTAACCTTGTGCCGGCTATTCCCTCTCATGCCATGAGATCAAGTCATTTAAGCTATAATTGGGAAAAATGGGCTGATCTTTTGGATGAAACAGAGGCCTCATCTTTAACAGGGACTATAGATTTTTCTAAAGTTATTAATTAAAAGGAGGGGTGCATTTTTGCAACATTACCATTTGAATTAAGGTCTTACGAATGCTACCCAAGAGCTCCATCATTGGCCTAACTCCCAGTACTAAATGAGGAATCAAACAGAGGGCACTTTGTCCTTCAGACTAATGTGTGTTCGAGCAGCTCTGTTTTTAGGGTTTACCATCTCTGGTTTCTTTTGCTTCTTTTTTTATTTATTATTTTTTTATTAACTTGAGTATTTCTTCTATACATTTCAAGTGTTATTCCCTTTCCCGGTTTCCGGGCAAACATCCCCCTCCCTCCTCCCCTCTTTATAGGTGTTCCCCTCCCCATCCTCCCCCCCTGCAGCCCTCCCCCCAACAATCTAGTTCACTGGGGGTTCAGTCTTAGCAGGACCCAGGGCTTCCCCTTCCACTGGTGCTCTTACTAGGATATTCATTGCTACCTATGAGGTCAGAGTCCAGGGTCAGTCCATGTATAGTCTTTAGGTAGTGGTTTAGTCCCTGGAAGCTCTGGTTGCTTGGCATTGTTGTACATATGGGGTCTCGAGCCCCTTCAAGCTCTTCCAGTTCTTTCTCTGATTCCTTCAATGGGGGTCCTATTCTCAATTCAGTGGTTTGCTGCTGGCATTCGCCTCTGTATTTGCTGTATTCTGGCTGTGTCTCTCGGGAGAGATCTACATCCGGCTACTGTCGGCCTGCACTTCTTTGCTTCATCCATCTTGTCTAATTGGATAGCTGTATATGAATGGGCCACATGTGGGGCAGGCTCTGAATGGGTGTTCCTTCTGTGTCTGTTTTAATCTTTGCCTCTCTATTCCCTGCCAAGGGTATTCTTGTTCTCCTTTTAAAGGAGGAGTGAAGCATTCACATTTTGATCATCCGTCTTGAGTTTCATTTGTTCTAGGCATCTAGGGTAATTCAAGCATTTGGGCTAATAGCCACTTATCAATGAGTGCATACCATGTGTGTTTTTCTGTGATTGGGTTACCTCACTCAGGATGATATTTTCCAGTCCCGACCATTTGCCTCTGAATTTCATGAAGTCATTGTTTTTGATAGCTGAGTAATATTCCATTGTGTAGATGTACCACATTTTCTGTATCCATTCCTCTGTTGAAGGGCATCTGGGTTCTTTCCAGCTTCTGGCTATTATAAATAAGGCTGCGATGAACATAGTGGAGCACGTGTCTTTTTTATATGTTGGGGACTGATGCTGGTCACATCACGGAATCACCTCTGCCCTGTGTGATGACCTTCATTTTTTTCATATCAGAGCACATCTTAAATTTGAAATGAAGTATAATGGATCTGTGAAAATATCTGTGGTTCAAATCCTTGGCAATCAAGTAGCATTGCATGGGATCTTTTCTTTGAACTTCTTTCTCTATGCCTACACAAAGAGTTGGGTGTGGCAGCTAACCAGTTATCCAATCCATGACATATGAGGACAGAGCAATCACAGGAGCTTGCTGTCCAACCCTTCAGGTCAGGTTGTGATTTTTCAGGCTCAGTGATAGAATTTGTCTTAAAATCTATGGTGCAGATTGATAGAGTGTACACAAATACTCATACACACATGCATACACACAGAGCGTCAAAGGGAAGCTGCGAAAGAGAAATAGTATAATAAATTAATATGAAAATGTATACCACAATTGAAAATATGCGTTTCAATAAGATTTTGGATACTTCAAGGAGTACTATACAGTGCATGTTTAGAATAAGTCCAGAAATAAAGGAGTCCATTCTTTAATGCTTCTCTGAACATGTCACTCTCTGTAACTCAGAGCTCTGCTGTTGTGGTTTGCCTTGGATTTATCTGTATATTGATGTTCATTCCTCTGCCTCAAGGGTGGCTGCCTAGTCACTATTCAGGACTTAGATGACTTCATCAGAACCTACTCTCCATTTAATTTGTAAAATAAAGGTGAGAGCCAGTGATTGGGCAGGTGAAGAGAAGGTGGAGCAGAAGGAGGGAGAGAGGGTTTCTGAGAAGGAGGAAGATGGAGTTGAAGCACATGGCATGGAGAAACTGCAAGTTCTGAGGGATTTCACAGCTCGGGAATAGGATAGTGTAGTGGTAGATCTGTCCAATCTAGGTGTGAGCTTGTATTCATATTTATCGAGTTGTGTTTTCTTTGCATGGGCATATTTGGGTTGAAGAGGTTACAGAAGCACTCTGAATGCTCTCAGAGGCTCCTGCTCCTGCTGAGCTCCCTGCAGGGAGGTCAGTTTCTGAGTTCTCTGTGATATTCCCTCATTATGTCTCTTGAACAGTAGTCCATGGCCATGTCCTCAAACTTCAGACTGCTAATTTCCAAGTACAAGGTGTTCTTGGCAGTGCCTCTTGGAGAAGTCGTCCCTTTAAGGGTTTGGCATAATTGATGCAAGTATCATCACTATTAATGTATGTTTCCCACCTCAGCCCTTTTCCTGGATCCTGGTGGAACTTGGCCCTGCCATGTTGGGCAGTGGACTGTGACACAAGACAGAAAACCTGGTAAGTTTGAGTGGATTGAGGAACTCCAATACTTACCATAATTGAGGATTGTTAGGCATTAAAATCTACTCCTGACCAAGATACTGTCTTGGAAGAGATGACCTCTATACCCGATGAAGAGGAATGAGACAATCTGTCACATCGGGACAATATCTGAAGTCCTTCCACATGATGATGAGGCATCCATAACATCTGAGACCAAGCCACCAGAAAACATCTGCTTTAATATCCCAATCCACACCAAAATGTTCATAAGATCCAATCTACAAGGATGAAACTGTGTTAGTCATTTCACCAAAGATTGTTTGAGAGTATCAGGCTTCAAGCTGTACCAGGGAGAAGCTTTTTTTTTTTTGCCAGAAGCTGCTCAAGCATACTGCAGCCATTTCCTTCTCAGTGGAGTGGCCTTGGCTCTTAGCTGCCCACTGTATCCTGATGCAGAGCAATGGTGGCTGCAGTAGAGCCACTCTTTGGCTGCTCTAGCTGAGCCTGAGCTCTTCAGATCCCTGTTGATCACATCAGGTATGCAGACACCCATTGTGAGTCCCTGAAGGTGAAGCCAGACGTTGCACAGCAGAGTTTGAGGGTCTTTTCTGGGTGCACTAAGCTTTCCCCACACTCCTCTGACTGCAATTTTTACTACCTGCAAACACACAGAATGCTGGTCAGAAAACTGTCACAAAAAGCAATTTTTGTCTTTTTTCCTGTCCACACAACACAGAATCTCATCTCCATCAGGTACCTTTAAATAACCATAAAATAAATACAAGGAAAACCAAGCAGAGCCCCACATACACAGAGAATAATCTGTGTTCAGTGCTGATGAGGGAATGTGAAGAATTGGCTAACTAGGGCTGGCTTCCTCTCCTTGAGCTGCAGGATCAGAGAAGGTCTGGCTTTCATGGGTTCAGGGAAGTGATATTTGCCTGTCCTCTTGCTCTTTCTCTTGCAAGTTCTACAGTTGGACATTTGGCAGGACACATTGCTCATAGAAGATATGACATCAAATATAGTGATGACAGTTACAGAATTTAACACAGTATTGCACTTTCACATTCACAATTTCTTTGTGAAGCATTCAACACACTGCATTTCTGTTTTTCTTTTGCATGTTCATAGAACTTTCTCTTACATAATTTCTATCTCCTTAGTATGAAAGGGAAAAAATTGCTACACAAAGTTGTGTTTCTATGTAGGAACTCAATTTTTCCATTTGACTTGTCTGGACATGACTTCTCCCTGATATTCTTGCACAAGGTCACACCTCCCTTGGGAGGTTAGCAGAACTCCTTCTCTATGAGGCCAACACTTGGGATATTTCTGTACTTTACCTTTTCATGAGAGAACACTGTCCTCAGGCCTTATAAAGGCTTGCAAATTAAACATTCTAAGTCAATGTCTTTCTATAGCTCCGTGTTTGCTATTCAGAAATATTTCTATTTGCATCAAATTGACTTGTTTTCATCCAGAAATTCTCCATATGATCCCTTAACTTCACCATTCTCTTTGTCCATTGTTATACCAGGTCAGTGCTGCCTGCCTTCATGTTGTATTAATCCAGTTTTCATTTTCTCAATAAACATGATTTAGCAAATCTTGGTTTGTACATTAACTCTTTGTATGACCTTGAATTTATTTAACTGGTTCTGCTTTCCCCTTCTAATCTTAATTTTCTCACCACAGTCCACTTGTGTGCACTGGTCACAACATTCCCCTTCCTTTGGTCTTCTTTGTCGCTGACATAAGAAACCATTCCTTTCTAGGCAGACATGGTGCTGCAAGATCCAAGAGTTCTAAACCTTGATTTGAAAGCAGCCAGGAAGAGACCATCGTTTGCAGACAAGAAAGAGTGGCTCTCTTCCAGAGTAGGGAGAACTTGAGCATTGGACTTCACCTGTCTTTCTTCCCCCGCATAGTGATGTACTGTTTCAGCAAGACCATAGTTTCTCCAACAAGTCCACAGCTCCTAATAATACCACTTCCTATGGACCAATCATGTTCAAACCACAACAGATCTCAATAACACATTACACATACACTTAGTAAAAAATATAAATCCTTAAGAACCAGAAATCTAAATGTTGGTTCTGATACAATTTAGTTGAACCTACTTCCCATTCATCCCTTTTCACCAAATGAATTGATCTTCAGCCTGGTCCTTTGTAACATGAGAGTGGATGATTTACATTTAACATTGTGTGGAGCTCTTCAACTTCCTGTTCAGATCCAGACTTCTAATAATTTCATCCATTTGACCTCGAAAGCTGTCTCAATTTGATGATCCATTGAGATGGAACCCACAGCCAACGTTGCCTCTCTAAATAATACTTTTCTAGCTCAAATGTAAGACACTAAGTTCTTCCAGTAAGCAGAAATCTCTGGGCCCTGGTCACAGTGTTCTCAAGTGAAGTGTCACGTGTGCCACTGAAGTTTATTTGAAACATCATTCTAACAATGCTATTCCATGCCCATTTAGACTTTAGACTTTTCTGACATAGACAGTCGAAATTATTTTAAAGTTTATCTTATTTCTTTTTAATTTCCAGCATCTGCTTAATATGCAAATTATGTGTAATTATGTTTTAAGAGTGTGATCAGGTGGTGGTGGGCTCATAGCATATGAATCTCCTTTAATTCAGCTTTATTCTGTACATGCTACTGTAGGACATTTATGGATCATGATTTCAGAATCTGGTATTTCAGGATACTGTCCTTTTCCACAGACTTAATCCACAGGGAAGGTGTTAATTATCCCAGAGTGACCACAATGTCAGAACTGATATGCCTTTTCATATATTTAGGGCAAATTATGATTTTTGATAGAGAACTCATTCCAGCAAAACATTGAGGCCACTGTTGCACTAATCATAAGATGAGAGCCTGATTTGTCCATGTGGGCTTATTTGAACAGATGAACTGAAATCCACTGATGTGGGGGTCTCTTCACTCTATACTGGAATCTGATTCATTTCTGTGGCTTCTGTGATGAGAGTCCCAGGACTGTGTGAACTGTGTGCTGAAGGAATATCTTGGAGATTCGTATTCAATAAGTTAAGATGAGCAGTGAGACTGGAGCATAGGGAGGCTGGGGTCCTTTGTGTCACCTGAGCCTCAAAGGATTCCTACCATTACCTTGATGTACAATACTGATGCTGAGACAAAAAAGCTTAGAGATATTCATTCTCTGATCTCCCGGTATCTGCCAATCTCCCACTACTCAATAGTCTCCTCTCTCTTTCATTTTTTCTCAAGGAACAATACTTTCCTTACAGAAGACACATATTTTACACAGATTTTCAATTTTGAATTTCAGAAGAAATTAGCCACTGTCCTAGACAGGGTTTCTAGTCCTGAGCAAACATCATGGCCAAAAAGCAATTTGTAGAGGAAAGTGTTTATTCAGCTTAAACTTTCCATGTTGCTGTTCATCACAAAAGGGAGTCAGGGCTGGAACTCAAGAAGGTCAGGAACAGCAGCTGATGCAGTGGCCATGGAGGGATTTTACTTACTGGCTTATTTCTCCTGGCTTGCTCACCTTGCTCTCTTATAGATCTCAAAACTACTAGCCCAGGGATCGTACTACTCACAAGCCCTGCCACCTCCACCCCTGAACACTAATTGAGAAAATGCCTTACAGCTGGATCTCATGGAGGAATTTCCTCAAGGAAGGCCCTTTCTCTGTGACAACTCTTTTGCATAATTGTACAGGTTTCATATTTGGCTGGCAATATATTTAACCTGGTGTATTCAAGATTATGTAGAACCCTCTGGTAAATTTGGGGTCAGATGATCTCTAAGTCTGGACACTGCAAGAGCCACCTTCTTATCAGATACATGTCTAAAACCATCACTGTCCATCCCTCTCTATGCACAGAACATCAAAGAAAAATCGAAAACATTCTGTATTTAGTTCATCACTCACTGATCTGAAAGCCAACAAAACAAACTCTTTACTGCTCACTGAGGACTAAGGTCAAGTACATATTTTTACAGACTCTTGTAACATGATACCATGTCGCTGCTTTGCCTATATGTTAATAAGATACTGTGAAATATGACCCAGAGTGGAGTGAGGTGACCATTGTGTAATTGCAGTGAAGTAAACATTGGTGATGAACCCACATCCTAGCACTTCTTTGGCTACTGAACAAGATTGAAGGGGACATATTCAAGGAAATGGTGGTGATCTATATGTTGTAACCAACTCAGCCCTATTGTAGCTTTTATGGAAGTACAGGGATTTAGTGCCATTTCACTCCTCTCTTCATTTGCTTTAGTGCTGAAATCTTCTACCTTGTGCTCCATGAACTCATTTTGGGCCTGTTGCTGGACCTTCTTTTCCTCATGCATTTCTCCATTTCCATCCCCCTCAGTTCCTTTACACAGGAGCAATTAGGGTTCAGAGTTTTCACTGTGGGATAGAAATCCCCATCCCTCACTTGATGTTCAGGGTTTCTGCTGTAGGTGGGCTCTACAAGTTACCTCTTTTTATTGTTGGGCATTTCATTTAAGGTCCCTTTCTTTGAGTCCTAAGGGTCTTTCACCTCCCAGGTCTCTGGTACATTCCGGAGGGTCCTCCCAACCTCCTAACTCCCAAACTTGCCCCTTTCCATACTTTCTGCTCATCCTCAGGGCTTCAGTCCCTTTCCTCCATCCAATACCAGATCCATTTCCCCTCTCCTGTAACCATCACCCCCCTGAGGCAGCACTGCCCCGCCCTAAGGCACTCCCTACTTCCCCCTGCATTCGCTTTCATCTGCCTCTGAAGTGGGACTGAGGCATCCTCCCTCAGGCCCTTCAGCTTGTTGAACTTTTCAGGATCCAGTGTATACCATGAACACCATGGATGTTTAATGAGTAGCCAGAGACAGGGCAGGTGAGAGACAGGCTTTGTGAGGTCTACAGAAGGTCAGGTCCTGACTCTTTTAGTTGTACCTGTATAAGGCACCTTGGGGCATACAATATCACCATCAGTCATCCATGTCATAGGTGTCAAGCCTGTCTCCTTCTCTGGAAGGCCTGAAATACTTACAGCTTGGAAAAGTCACCAGATAGAGGGGTTCTAAGTGAACAAAACAACATCTTGTCAAATGGAACCCACAAAGTGATCTGAAGCAAAGTAAAATTAAGGCAGACTGGTTGTGGGCCTTGTACTGGGTGCTGTCCACAGTGATCTCCAGCCAGGTGAGATGGGAGGGTTCACGCAAGGGGGAAAGGGCGTGAGCAGGGAGAGGGAATTGCCTCTGAGGCCAGTGTGTCTCTGCTGCTGCTGCTACTGAAGTTGCTGTTTCTCCAAGACGCTGCACTGGCTTGCAGGGGAGGTCCTAGCAGCATTTTACAAGATAAGTTATCTTGATGGTGTTACAGCACTTAAGACAGAAGCTCTCAGAAGGCAAAGTAATTCTCATGCACCTTTATTCCTCCTGGATAAAATCTGTATACACAGATTGTGGTGGGCTGGGATCTGACAGTGAGTGCTTCCTGTAGGCTTGGTCTGAGAGGTTAGGGATGTCTCACCTACATGTAGAAGGGCTTGGAGGTGTTGTCCCTAAGTGACTGATGGCCAAAATCTATCTGGGGTTGGGGGTGGAGCTGTGGAAGGCTGCAGTTTAGTGACAGGCTTCTGGTGGTAGGAGCAGTCAAACTCCTATCATCCCTTCATGATCTGTGGGTCTTGGAGCCTTAACTCAACCTTACCAGGCTTTCTCTCACTGCCCACACCCATGTGGCAGATTATAGTTAAGAGAGTGTATAATGAGAAGACTAGTCAGTTAGATGGAAAGGGTTACTTCAATAATAATATGTATGGAGGTTGGCCACAGTTAATAACAATGTATTGTGGTCTTTTTATATGGAAAGAAGAAAACATGAGTTAGCCCTCAAAGTGATAATTATTTCATCATTAAATTTTGCACATGTATTTGAAAAGTTTGTGTTAGAGAAGATGAATGCAATTGTCTTCAAACTTAATTTACATAAACAGTAGAAATGTTACTAAAACTGCAGTCATGAGAGAAACAATACATTACCAAATCTTGAGGGTGTCCTCATCCACAGCGTTTCACTGAGTTTTCTTCATAAATATCAACTCAATAATTTGTTCTTTTTTTTTTTTTTTCAGAGCTGGGAACCGAACCCAGGTCTTGCGCTTGCTAGGCAAGTGCTCTACCACTGAGCTAAATCCCCAACTCCAATTTGTTCTTATTTTACACTATTAGATTATAGAACCACTTAATGTTTCTTCTATTGTGTGAAGAAACACGAAGTTTAATAGAGTATGATACTGAAAAGCATGTTGTAGAGAATTTCCATGGCTGGGAGAAGAGTCCATTTCTTTAACACTAAAACACATGCTCAAACAGCATAGGGTATAACTTCCTAGATTCTGAAGTGATCCTGAAAAGAACTTGTTGATCCTCTACTCCCCCTACTGGCCCTAAGAATCCTAGTAGGGAAGGTTTTGTGCAAGTTCACAGTGGACTTCCCTCACTGTATCTGGCACAGAAGTACATGGCTGTGTCTTCAGTTTGCAGACTGTTCATTTTTAAGAAAACTTGGCTCTTGGAGGTGTCTCTGCTGATGCTCAGTCGGGATTTGAGAGCTGAATTATAATATGTGCTTCCACCACTTGATATTGCTGCAATCCACTCCAGAACCTTTCCTGGAGGCTGGCGAACCCAGCTTACAGTATAGCTGGTTAGTGAGAACCCAGAGACAGTGCAGGTGAGGGACAGGGTCTGTGAGGGCTGCACCAGACCAGGTCCTGACTCCTTCAGTTGCACCTGGGACAGGACACCTGGGGACAAGCAACATCACCATTAGTCATTCATGCTATAGATTAAGTGCCTGAGTCCCTCTCCTGAAACTCTGAAACACTTACAGCTTGGAAATATCACCAGGCAGAGCAATAGCACCAGGACAGCCATGCTGTGATGGAGGCTCTAGTGAGAAAGAGATGGGGCTACCCAGCTAGGCCTTGGCTTTCAGTCTGAGATTCAGGGCTACTTTGCATTGGGGGAGGATCCTGAGTAGATAAAAGGAAGTGCAGGGCAGAATTTCTAGTTTCCTCTCCATGTTCCTGAGATTACCTTTGTGCTTAGAAAACATGAAGCTGAAAACTCAGGAACTTTTCCCTGATAATGTTTGGATTTCCAATTCCAAATAAAAAACAGAAAGTAGCAGTCACATTGTGTAGGCCTCTGAAGCTAAGAAGGGGTGGGTGATAGGGAGGTTTACAGTAGGTGAATTTTTATTCATGCAATACAAGTAGAATAGGTTACCTTATCTTCAATGCAATCCTATATCTTTGTAAATTGCACTAGAGGGTGTAGAATGGAATTGACCATCGTTTTCCCCCCAGAAATTCTTTCTCTTGAATTCTTTTCTATTATTATACTTTTAGGTTTTTCTATTTCATTATTCCCTTCAGAACAGCATTAGTGGCCCCTGCATCACCAGGTGGTTTGAGAGTAAAGAAGCAAAACTACAGACTTTAAATAGCCTTGTATTGCAATTGATTTTCAAGTTATTTTCACATAAATTGGCAACCATCAATATCAGTAGGATAAGTATGCATTATTTGCATTTGTTTTAGTATAAAATATAAAAGTAATGATTATTCAATTGTGTGTAAAAATCTGTACAGTTATTACTTAGAAAATAGTCATGAAATTGTTTTCCAACTATGCATTTATACCTTTGTATATATGAGGAATCAACTGTTTTACAAAACACTTTCTGTGGACTCACCTTAGTATCATCATGCCTCTAGAAATAACTTTTAAGGAAGCAGTTCACAAATATTTAGCCCATTTTGTTTCAAAGGTTTACCTGAGAGTAGATCCAAGAGACTGACATGTGTCCTATGTCTGTGGCTGAGTGACTTAGCCTTCCTATTTAGGGACACTGTAGTTGGGACCTAGTCTTTGCACCTCTTGATTTATGCCCATTTCTCTGTATCAATGCACTTTTATATCTCACTGTCTCTTGTTTCAGTTTGTAGCAAATAAATGTATTCTAAATATGATTATCCATTGGTGAGTGAAGGGAAGGTCAGCTGTTCATAGCAATTCATAAAAATCAGTAGACTGACACCATTTTTTATGTTAAGTGAAGTGAAAGGTAAGCCAGAGATCACTGAGTGATGAGACAAAGTGGAGCAGAGGGCAGGCATGAACATGAGGA
This sequence comes from Rattus norvegicus, assembly GCF_021556685.1. Lineage (NCBI taxonomy): Eukaryota > Metazoa > Chordata > Mammalia > Rodentia > Muridae > Rattus > Rattus norvegicus. Next base: position 139,028,554 of record NC_141539.1, read on the forward strand.
ACCTTGTGTTGAGCACCATAGAGAGGAAGAGACTGGAGAGCTTCTCCTCATGCCTTGGTAATGGGAACACCAGGGAAGAGAAGGACAGAGTTACCACAATCTGCTTGCTAGGACTCAGAGATTGTGGATCTATTACTTGGCCTTGGAGTCCCCACATTTTGTTTCTCTTATTTCTTTGTGCATAATGTTTGCACTGTGAGTAGCTGTGGTGCAGACCAGTCACATTAGAGAGAAAAGCATCCATTTAATGGTCATTAACAGTATTCGTTCTGTGTTCCTCTTGTTCTGATACTCTGAGGGTTAGGAGGCTATTTTTCAGATTTTCTTCTTGTAGGTCTCATCTTGAATTTCATATTTTTACTGTGGTTACAAAAATTTGGAAAGGAGTATCATGGAAATAAATGCACCTTTCTATATATATATATATATATATATATATATTAGGGAATGTGGTTTAAGTCCACTTATTCATGTGTTTTTGTCTTTTGTTACTTCAGAGATAATCTGTGTCCCTATTCTGTCCCATAATACTGCTTTTCAATAAATCTCTCTACAATAAACTTACTAGGAAAAAGTCATTAGCAAAAGCATGAGTTCATGATAAATCCACACATGATTTATAGTTGTCTTAAATTCCAGAGGTGGATCCTTGTTGGGAGCGATGCCCTTGAAACCCTCCATTATTGATGTTATTATTATGATTAGAGTTAAGAATGACTGAGTTCATGGAAAATCCCCAGCAGCTTGCAGAAGACTAATACATATCTAGTGGTCAGGATGAAGAATGATATGATAAAGCTCTGACTTGCTGAGAAATATATCTGACTTCGAGATGCCCAATGTGATGATCTGTAATCTTTCTGAAAAACCAACATCCTGCTGACTAATAAAAAATATGACAAACCTGTAACCTTTCTGAAAAACCAACATCCTGTTGACATTAGCTGACCACAGGAATACTGTGTCCTTGGCCTGCATAAATGTTTCTTACTTCCCACCTCCCTCTGTCACCCCTGTTATGGTATAAATTCAGCCTTGGGAAAAATAAAATTGTTGCCTTGATCAGACTCTTGTCTTGGCGTCCTTCTTCGCGACTCTTGTAACCCATTCTCTTCCAGGTACCCTCAGAGCCATCGTTGACAGGTCCTTACTAATGTCTTTCTTCAGTCACTTGTTTACTACTATAAATCTCAAACGTGAATACCAATTTAATTGGTATTTGCTCAATCATATAACATACAGCCTTTTATGAATATTCAATGGTTTGGTCTGATTGCATTCGTTCATATTGAGAAAGAGAGATTTAAAAACCTGTAATTGTCAGTACATTTTCACTTTTAAAAATAATTATATTATGTATATATTTGTGTTACAGATTACAATATTTATTAGTATGTGTAAGGTTTGATAATAAAATGTAAGAATGAAGATTACTCAGGTGTACGGCACATGCTCCTAGAATGAGTATCTCAGTTAACCTTCAGCACGTAGCTGAGAATCGGGTGGGATGGCTTATCACATGATCTGAACTCTTGGGATCCATTGAGGCTTTGTTTCACCTCAACCCCTTTATATCTGTACTTCCTAACCTAGGGACAGCTATTCCCTCTCATGACATGAGATTAACTCATTTTAGTGTATGAACGTGAAAAATGAGCTGATCTCTTAGATGAAACAGAGGCCTCATCTTTAACAGCGACTAGTGATTTTTCTAAAGTTATATTTCTTAATTAAAATGAGGGATGTATTTTTGCAACATTAACCTTTGAATTAAGGTCTTACCAATGCTACACAAGAGCTCCACCACTCGCCTAAACTCCCAGTACTGAATGAGAAATCAAAGAGAGGGCACTCATACATACTACCAGTGGTCTGGTAAAATGAAAAAGGTCATCTGTGAGCAGTCATTTAACTATCTTTGCTCCAACCCCTTCCTGTGTTCCTCTTGTTTCCCCAACCCTAGTTCTCTTAGCCATGGAACCTCCACAAGATGAAGCTACAACTCTCAATCCAGCTAACAAACTGCCTCCATTCTGCAGCAGGCCTGTTTCCACATCTTGAATAACCCAAAGCACCACCTCAGTTTTTCATTCTCACCATGCTACCCAAGACCCTCCTTGCTCAACCTCTCCAGATGCATCCCCTCCTCCTGTGACAGCTTCAGGCAACTATAATGCAGGTGCCCCGAATTGGTACCTATCTTCACCACTCCCATCAGCTGCTCCAAGGCTGTAGACAAACCCCCAAATCCTTCAATGCCAGGGACACCTGACCAAGCACTGTTCTTTCCTTTAAGGAAAGAGCTGAAAGATGGCCCTGTCTGTGTACATGTTCCTTTCTCATTAATGAACTTTCTCAAATAGAAAGTAGAATGGGTCCCTATACCTCTAAGTCCTGTGCCTTTACTAAAGAAGGCTCAGAACCTTAATCTTATAGCTTGACTTTCCACAATGCACATATACTCCTTACCAATAGTTTACTTCCTGACAAAGGCAGGTGAGTTTGGAGCAGGTGAGAATACATGCAGACCAGGTGCATCAAACAGATGGATTATATCCAACTGCATTTGTGGCGGTAACTGACGAAGACCCCAAATAGAATTATAATTCTGAAGGTGACATTTTAGCCAGAGATAGATTCGTAACCTGCCTCCTGGCAGTTTCCATAGGGCAGCCTTACATCCAGTAAAATTTGAAAATCTCGCAGAGGTCATCCAGGAAAAACAGAAAAACCCATCTCAATTTTCCTAATGCCTCACAAAGGCTTTATTATAATACACTAATCTGGATTCTGAAAACCCAGAAGGTTAGCAACCTCTGATGACCTACTTCTTTTCCCAGAGCAACCCCAGCTTAGAAACCTGGAGAGGGGACCCTAAATCCACAGACAAAAGTTTTGGCCCTGGCCCTCAAAGTGTACCTTCCGAGAGATAAGGAGGATATGAGACAAAAATACCGTATGCTGGCATAAGTTCTGTGATAAGCCCAAGCTATTGTCATGGACTCCTTGTCTATTCAGGCTCAGAGACCACCGGGCTCCTGCTACAAATGTGGTCAACAAAGTCATTTGGTGAAGGCCTGTCCTAACTTCTGCAAGCCAATGGAACCATGTCCTAGGTGCCATCAGGAGGGCCATTGGGCTGTCGATTGCCCTCATGTTGGGCAGGACAGTGGGACATCAGTCTCAGATAATGCTCCAGCTGATCTCCTAGGCTTAGCTATGAGCAACTTAAGTGGCCTGAGCCTGCTTGACATGACCCCTGCCATCACTAGGGAGCTCTGGATAGTCATCATGCTATGTGAGTGGCCCATATTTTTTTTCTTGACACTGGGGCCACTTACTCAATCCTTATGGAGTTTTGGGGCCCACTTCATCTTATTTCCTATTGTCAAGGTAGGAGGACAACCTGACCTTCCTCACCAGACCCCACCACTTAGTTGCATTTTTAGGCTGTGAACCTCTCACCCATTTCTCTTTGGAAGTGCCAACATGTCCTGTACCCTTATTGGAAAAGGATCTTCTAGCTAAGTGGGAGCCTCTATTTTGCCTAAATCCAAGCTCGACAGTTATCTCTCTGTTACTTCTTCTAGCCTGTCAACCTGCTAAAATGAACAACTGACATCTCAGAAAAGTGATAAAAATTATTTGTTCTTTAGAAGAAAAATGAGATGACTGTGTTGAAGAACTTCAATTTTTCATGTGAAACATAATCACAGAGCATGTTTAAGTCAAGAGAATTTTGATGCCAACTCCATATTATTGGTATTTCTCTTCTTCAGAAGAGCATCCTTATCTGCACTATTGTTCTTATTTATTGAATATTTATTCATGTATTTATTTATTTATTTTGAATTTATAACTCAGTCACAGTCCCCATTTCTCTCCTCTTCCCAGTTTCACTCTTACAAATCCTTTCCCAAATTGCCATTTTCCTTTACCTGACTGTAAAGGTACCACTCCACCCTGTGGCATCTAGTCTCAGTAAGCCTCACAATGAGCCCCAACAAGGCAGTTTGAATAAGGAGAAAGGGATTCAATAGCAGAGAGCAGAGACCAGGACACAACCTGGTGAACTTCTCAGGGTACCCTTATGAGGACAGAGCTGCACATTTGCTCAAATATTTATGGGGTCTAGGTTTGGCTCCTGCATGCCCCCTGGTTGGTGGCCCGGGCTGTGTAGACCCCCAAATGGTCCATGATAATTGACTCTATTCGTTTTCCCGTGGAGTCTGGACACTTCCAACTTGCTCATTTCTATCCCTCACTCTATGGCAAGAGCCCCTGGGATATGCATTGTGTTTGGCTGTACATCTGCCTCCATCTAGTGCTGGATGAAGTCACCCAGGAGACAGTTTTGCTATGGCCCCTGCACATCTTGTAGGCAAGTCAAAATATGGGTGGAAGATTTTGAGGTTGAAGTAATGTGCCCATCCCCCTTCTGTAAGTACTGCCAGGCTACAAGGGTTATCCACTTTAGTTCTATACCCCCTTATGATAGGAATCTCAGCTAGGTCACCCCCATAGACTTCACATACACTATTCTGGCCCAGACCTCTAGCTAGTTACTAGAGAGGCACCCTTCTACTATGGCAGATTTTTATTCTAATTTCCAGCCATCGCTCTAGCCTCCTTCTCACACTTGATTGCCATTGCCAAATCCCTTCTCTCCTCCTCTCCTACACACCTCATCCTCTCCATTCTCATCAGCTGACTAATTTACATTTTGAGTGAGATGTATGAATCCTCCTGTGGGACCTGTTTAATATTCAACTACTTTGGATCTTTTGATTGTGGAATGGTTGTCCTGTACTTTTTGACTAATGTATACTTATAAATGCATACATATTATATAGGTGATTTTGGTTCTGGACTACACCACTCAGCATGATTCTTAAGTCCCATCCATTTTCCTGCAAATTTCATGATGTCTTTGTAATACCTGAACAGTATTCTATTTATAGCTATTAAAAATTTTTATCTATTCTTCAGTTCAAGGGCATCTATATCTTTTTGTTTCAAGTTTTCTGGCCATTACAAATAATGTCGTTGTGAATATAGCTGAACAAATTTCCCTACAGCAGGGGGTGTTTTGGGATTATACCCAGGAATGTTATAGCATGATCTTTATGTAGAACTATTCCAAGATTTCTATGAAACCATCAAATATATTTTCAAAAAATTTTGTACTTGTTACATCCCCACTAGCAAAGCATGATTTTTTCTCTTGCTCTGAATACCTACCAGTAAGTGTTATCATTTGAGTTTTCAATCTTAGCAATTCTGTTGAGGGTAACATGTAATCTCATGGTATGTTGCATTGCATTTTTCTGATGACTAAGGATGTTAAATATTTCTTTAAGCGATTTTTGAACATTCAGTATTCCTCTCTTGAAAATTTTCTTTTTAATTCTTATTGTTCCAATTTTTCTTTCCTTTAGTGGACATTTTCTTTTTTCATATTTTAAATATTATTCCCTTTCCTGGTTTTCCCTCCAGAAAAATCTGTCTCATGCCTCCAAACCCTGCCTCCTTGAGTTTGCTCCCCAACACATCCACCAAATACCTTTTGCCTCTATGCCTTTGCAGTCTCCTGTACTGGGGAATCACACCTTCACAGGACCAAGGGCCTTTCTTCCGTTTGATGCTTAACAAGGCCTTCTCTTCTGGGTTGTCAGGCATGTTGATATTGTTGTTCTTCCTATGGAGTTGCAACCCCTTTAGTTACCTCAGTCCCTTATCTACCTCCTACAATTTGAATCTAGGTCAATGGTTGTTTGTGAGCATCTGCCTCTCTATGTATCTTACTGATGGTGAAACAAGAAAGCTTAGAGATGTTTGACTCTCTAATCCACATTCATCAGCTGGTCTTCCACGACCCAACTTTATCTTCCCTTTATTTCATTTACCTAGATTATTCATATTTTCCTTACATAAGACAGATGTTGCATATAGGTTTCATTTTTTTCTTTTGAAGGTCCTACTATGAAGTAGCTTAATAAAATTGTTGAAAATGTGTATTATATTCTATCACTGTATATGAACTAACCAGAATAATAGCCTGCTAAAGGCTTGAGTTTGATATTTTATCAAAAGTTGGACATTCTATATCTGCAGGAGAATCCCTTCATTTACTGGGGATTAAAATTGTGGTGATGAAACACTGCGAAAATAAACTTGAAGTGAAAATGTTCATTTGGGCAACCCTTCTACATTCCTGTTAATTAGAAAAAGAAATCAGAACTGGAAAACAGATAGGGCAGGAAACTAAAGACAAGAGGCAGTGCATAAGGATCAGCATGCAAAGTAAAGATGGTGTTCCAAATATGTTCTCTTTATTGAAAGCACAGGAAAATCTGTGTGACTAATGTTGGATGGACTTCAGTGTTACATCCTAGTGGTCCTGACAGTTGTATTCCTGAATTGTTGCATACAGAACTCATAGATGTCTGACAATATATTGAACCTGGTATTAGTAAAGTTATTTGGCAGCAGGTGATCTCAGAGTGTGGCCACTTCAAGAGCCTCCTTCCTCATCAGATACATGTTTCTCATTTTGTCTGGGTGTGCACAGACCATGAAGAAACAACAAAAATTATTCTGTATTTAGTTCATCAATCACAGATCTGAAACAAGCAACAAAAATGCTTGCACTCCTCACTTAGATGATGTATATACATTTAAAGCCTCTCATGACACGATACTATGTTGATGCTTCCCCTGTGTGCAAATAGGATGTTCCGAAAAGTAACCCAGAGTGAAGTGATGTAATAACTTGAAAAATAGCAGAGAATTAAACATTTGTGATGAACCCACATTCTAGCAATCCTATGGCCAGTGAATAAGATTGAAAGGGACATATTCCAGGCAGTGTTTTGGGGGCAGTGGTGATATTTTATATATTTTAGACAGCTCAGCCCTATTGCTATAGCATTTTTAGAAATTCAGTGGTTCAGTGACATTTATCTCTTCTCTTCATTTGCTTAAGTGCTGGAACGTTTTACCCTGTGTTCTGTGGTTCCCATGGCTACTTCCTCTTCATTGTTGTGCACATATATACACTTACTTTACAAATGTACAGAAAGTATAAGAACTTCAGCGTTTGGCTCTGAGAAGACTTCAATAACCAAAGAACTTTACAAACTGTTAATCAAGTTGTGTTGGAAATTGAGATGAAATCAGAAAACTTGTCAGTCTCGTTCATCATTGGTTGGTCTGGACCACAGTTTGTAGTTACCCAGTCATTCACTACTGTAGTTGTAGCTGTGAGTTCCTTGTGGACATGATGTTAAAGCCTCATCTCCCTTTCAGAAAGCGTCATCACACAGGTGAATGGAATTGATGGTGGCAGAGCAGGACAGAGAATGTAGAATCATTCTGTTGAGGCACCTGTGCTGGTACCTGACAGCCTCTTCTAGGCTATGCTAATTTGGTAAACCAGGAAATAGAGACTATTACTTTTATTTCTACAGAACTCACAGGAAACCTATGTGTTGCATTCCCAGCTATGCCATTATCACAAGCATTAGAACTCAATGACATTCTGAAAATTATAAGTTTCCCAAGTTACCTCATGTTTTGAACAATAATCATTCCCTGGTGTCTAATACTTTCCTACACTCTTGGCGATCTAATGTTTCAGGATGGTATCACCACAGAACCTACTTTTCTTTTATGGTGACACCAAGCATATGACCAGAATGCCATTGACAATTATGTTATATTTAGCTTCTGATGAGGAAAACCAACTCAGATTGAACCAATCATCATTTACATCATGTTTCTTGGACAATAGCATAAAAGAAAACCTTAGAAACCTGAGGGAAGGAGAGTAGATTAATGTGTTAAACACAAAAATTATCTGTTCTGTTAAATTCTTGGTGAACTATACAAACTAAACCATAACAAGTACAGAAAAGAACTAAGAAATGTTACACTTTGGGTGGAATAGGACCTGTGTAGAACTTTCTGAAGCTCAGTAAGTATTACTATTTACATTGACCTCATGTCTCAATTCTGGTGCCTCACACAGATTTTTATTACTGACACCACAAGCTGGGTCTGAGTTCGTTCCGTGTCATATGATATTTGTGATATTTATGGAGAGACACAAAGTCAACTTCTTCATGTGTCACAGGCCCTGTTTATTTCCCATGTTGACTCTGTCTTGAAGACCACATAGTGTACTGTGAAGGGATTTTTACGGACTCTCTGCCGTGAGTCTATATTTCCACACTCTCATGTGTTCCTTAGTTTTTGGGGATCTGAACCAGGGTCCTCAAACAGATTCTTGTCTTCTTTACGTGATGTTCTGCCTTTTGTTCAAGTCACAGTTTATCCTACATTGAAAGTCACCTTTATTGGGAGTATAGGTATAATTTTGTGCTTTAAGTTCTCACCACAGCAGCAGGAAGATTTGTGTTTAGTCTCCATAACTACAAAATAGTTCAGTTTGGTAGGTAGCCAATCAGAAAGCCTACTTCTCAGATGTGAAGACAGTGTGATATTGGCACTCTGCAACCAAGCAGTCTAGCAATATACTGTGATCCATGTCTAGTGATGAAATACAGGCTTAGTGATGGACTTTATTTCAATGTTATTGTGTAGATGGATAGGAAAAGACATCTCAACAACTCAACAAACACACACACACACACACACACACACACAGAGAGAGAGAGAGAGAGAGAGAGAGAGAGAGAGAGAGAGAGAGAGACAGAGAGAGAGAAGCATCAGAAATACATGAACAGAGCCTTGAAGAGACAGAGAGGCAAACAGAGACCAAAAAAAAAAAAAAACAAAACTCCATAACATATAAATAAATGAATACAATGAATATAAAGCACATATTAAACAGGAAAACTGAAAATCAAACAAACTTTTGTCTACTTCAAGGGTTAATACAAGATAATTGGAGAGAGAATCCTTGTAGAGAGGCAACCTCGACACTAAGGGGTCCCAGCCTTACTTTCTTCCAGGTCTTTCTACATTAACTAACACTCAGTAACTGCATGCTTTCTGTGCTCCTTGTGCCACCTGCTGGTCAATAATAGCCTGCAAGAGGTTTGTGTTTAAGCTCACAGTAACATTCACTCACTGTGTGTGTTGCACAGTAATAAGTGGCCGTGTCCTCAGACCTCAGACTGTCCATTTGCAGATATTGGGTGTTTTTTGCATTATCTCTGGAGATAGTGAATCGGCCCTTCACGGAGTCTCGATAGTAAGTGTTACCACCACCAGTACTAATGGATGCGACCCACTCCAGACCCTTCGTTGGAGCCTGGCGGACCCAGGCCATGCCATAGTTACTGAAAGTGAATCCTGAGGCTGCACAGGAGAGTTTCAGGGACCTTCCAGGCTGCACTAAGCCTCCCCCAGATTCCACCAGCTGCACCTCACACTGGACACCTGCAAACAGAGAATACTGGTTAGAAAACCATCACTAACACAACAAAACAAAATAAACTTTCTTATTCTCATGTGCACAAAACAGAGATAATCACACTTTTATCAATTACCTTTTATTAAAAGGACAAGGAAAGCCAAGCTGAGGCTGAAGTCCATGGTGAGGAGTCTGTGCAGTGCTGCAGTACTGATTACTGAGTGGGAGAACCTCAGAGTCCAGGACTGCGCTCCTCTGTCAGAGCTGCAAGGTCAGGACAGGCTGGTTTTCATGGGCATAGAGAAGAATTATTTGCATATATTACTGCTAAAACATGCTATGGAGTTACACCTGAGCTGAAAACAGTGCTCATAGCAGATATATGACATCAAAGATATGGATGTCAGTTACAGAGTTTGACTAAGTGTTGTGGTTTCATATTCACATTTTTTTGGTAAAGATTCACCATATCACATTTAGTTTTCTTTTGCCCTTGAGCACAGAAGTTTTGTATTCACCGCCAGGATTCTTTAGTATAAATATGTAATTAAACAGAACCATACATACTTGTGTTTCTACATATCTACTCAGTCTTTTCCAATACCTGAGCAGGACATGGCTTCTCCCAATTGTGTTTTTTGGAGACAGTTACTCCTGTAAAGTTATGGTAGCAGAACTCGTTTTTGTGACAAGAACACTGGGTTTTTTTCTGAAAGTTACTTCTTCATGATAGAATACTGTCCTTAGATTTTATATATATTTCTAAATTAGACATTGTGGAGACTGTCTAAGACTCAAAATTGGTCATGGAGACAGATGCATATTTGCAACAAACTCACTCATTTTTCATTCTAAAGTTATTAATTTATTCCTTTAAAGTCCCCCCTCCAACATTTTCTCTCTGCATGTGTATACCAGTCAACATGTGACTGTTTTATATTGTATTATATTAGTTTTTATTTTCTCCAGTTAGCATACTCCATATACCTGTTTTTTTAATTATCTTTTAGGGTGCATTTTTCATATTTAATCATTTCCCTTGTTTCAGTCCTCCCAATTCGGTTCCACGTACCACACTTCAATTTTGCTTTCACATCACCAGTATTCCCTTGTCCTTGGTCATCCGTGACCTATGCATAAGCTGTGGCCCTTTCTTACGTTTCTAGTTCCTAATGCTACAAAATAGAATTCACAACTGCAGGCACCCAAAGAATGTTTTGCGTATGAAACAGGCTGTTTTTGTCTTCTCAAGGCTTTGTTTTATTGTTTGAGGTAATATTTTACAGGCACCTTTAAATTCCTCCAAGGCTCAGAGGACATGAATTAAGAGGACATAGAGAAAATTAAACATGTGAAACTTGGGGTTGAGTACTGTGAAATAATGTCTCGTGAACAGGACCTGCCTATCCAATCCATGCACTGATGATGGCTGTTTTCTGTGTAAGCCACACTTGAAACCAAGCCAATCATAACCTAATATATATAGACTTTGTTAGTATTTTCCAGGTCTTCTGTCTTAGTGAGGCACTGCTTTATATAGATTTCATGGAGAAGAACACAATGTGGTCATTGGTCGATTTTCTATGCTGCAATGCTTGCCTTTACAAACATGCACATATGGGCAGCATTTTTGGGATAAAAATGCCATGATGTGGAGAGTCGTTGAGTTGAGATATGTTGTTGGCAAAGATATGGGGATATTGAAGGGGAAAATAGGATAGAGACATAAACATATTAAACTTATACATGTGGAGTATACAATTCTTTAGAACTTAGGAAAAAGGTGCCTACTAGATGGCTGAATTGTCTAAAGACAATGAATCCCCAAAGAAAATGTTAAGGTATATGCTGCAAAATGTAAGGGTGGATACGTAAGGCAACCCTCAATAAAGGCAATGATAAAGAAAGTTTTCTTTTTTCTTTTTTAAATTTTACTACACCATATTTCAAGGAGCAGTTTTAAACCATGATAATAGAACCAACATTGCAGTTGCACATATACAAACATGGGGAGAGAGAGAGAGAGAGAGAGAGAGAGAGAGAGAGAGAGAGAGAGAGAGAGAGAGAGAGAGGAGAGACAGGTGTCTGAAAAAGAGGTACAGAGAGCTGAGGTTGTATATGGTTTTTGTGAACATGCCAAGGAAAGAATAATGAACCAGTGTAAGAGGTGTAGGTAGTAGTTGGGTTCATTGCTTGTTTTGGAGAACAGGATAGGAAGAGGAGGAGGTGCCAATTTACCTCTTGGATTTTCTTACCCCAAGGGGCAAGTGAAGGGTCCCTGAATGGTGAAAACATAACTACAGATACTCTAAACAGAGAAGGGTTGTGAAATAAGGTACAGAATATTGGGGGTGTGGTATGTGCAGCTTTGGCATGTGTGGCTGTGGTACATGGGGCTATGTGAGAGTCTTAGAGAAAAAGTGCGGGGAGATAAAGACCAAGGTCTTTTTTTTTTCTTACTAAAGACATTTCTAACAACTTTATTTTTTGTATCATAATTATAATTTGATTATTTTTATTTTCTACATTTGTCTTTATTTTTTTTTTGTTTATTTCGATATATTTTTTTTATTAACTTGAGTATTTCTTATATACATTTCAAGTGTTATTCCCTTTCCTGGTATCCGGGCAAACATCCCCCTCCCACCTCCCCTTCCTTATGGGTGTTCCCCTCCCAACTCTCCCCCCATTGCCGCCCTCCCCCCACCAGTCTAGTTCACTGGGTGTTCAGTCTTAGCAGGACCCAGGGCTTCCCCTTCCACTGGTGCTCTTACTAGGATATGCATTGCTACCTATGAGGTCAGAGTCCAGGGTCAGTCCATGTATAGTCTTTGGGTAGGGGCTTAGTCCCTGGAAGCTCTGGTTGCTTGGCATTGTTGTACATATGGAGTCTCGAGCCCCTTCAAGCTCTTCCAGTTCTTTCTCTGATTCCTTCAACGGGGGTCCTATTCTCAGTTCAGTGGTTTGCTGCTGGCATTCGCCTCTGTATTTGCTGTATTCTGGCTGTGTCTCTTAGGAGCGATTTACATCCAGCTCCTGTCGGTCTGCACTTCTTTGCTTCATCCATCTTGTCTAATTGGGTGGCTATATATGTATGGGCCATATGTGGGGCAGACTCTGAATGGGTGTTCCTTCAGTCTCTGTTTTAATCTTTGCCTCTCTCTTCCCTGCCAAGGGTATTCTTGTTCCCCTTTTAAAGAAGGAGTGAAGCATTCACATTTTGATCATCCGTCTTGAGTTTCATTTGCTCTAGGCATCTAGGGTAATTCAAGCATTTGGGCTAATAGCCACTTATCAAAGAGTGCATGCCATGTATGTCTTTCTGTGATTGGGTTAGCTCACTCAGGATGATGTTTTCCAGTTCCAACCATTTGCCTACGAATTTCATAAACTCGTTGTTTTTGATAGCTGAGTAATATTCCATTGTGTAGATGTACCACATTTTCTGTATCCATTCCTCTGTTGAAGGGCATCTGGGTTCTTTCCAGCTTCTGGCTATTATAAATAAGGCTGCAATGAACATAGTGGAGCACGTGTCTTTTTTATATGTTGGGGCATCTTTTGGGTATATGCCCAAGAGAGGTATAGCTGGATCCTCAGGCAGTTCAATGTCCAATTTTCTGAGGATTCTCCAGACTGATTTCCAGAATGGTTGTACCAGTTTGCAATCCCACCAACAATGGAGGAGTGATCCTCTTCCTCCACATCCTCGCCAGCATCTGTTGTCCCCTGAGTTTTTGATCTTAGCCATTCTCACTGGTGTGAGGTGAAATCTCAGGGTTGTTTTGATTTGCATTTCCCTTATGACTAAAGATGTTGAACATTTCTTTAGGTGTTTCTCAGCCATTCGGCATTCCTCAGCTGTGATTTCTTTGTTTAGCTCTGCACCCCATTTTTAATAGGGATATTTGTTTCCCTGCGGTCTAACTTCTTGAGTTCATGGTATATTTTGGATATAAGGCCTCTATCTGTTGTAGGATTGGTAAAGAATTTTTCCCACTCTGTTGGTTGCTGTTTTGTCCTAACCACTGTGTCCTTTGCCTTACAGAAGCTTTGTAGTTTTATGAGATCCCATTTGTTGATTCTTGATCTTAGAGCGTAAGCCATTGCTGTTTTGTTTAGGAAATTTTTTCCAGTGCCCATGTGTTCCAGATGCTTCCCTAGTTTTTCTTCTATTAGTTTGAGTGTGTCTGCTTTGATGTGGAGGTCCTTGATCCACTTGGACTTAAGCTTTGTACAGGGTGATAAGCATGGATCGATCTGCATTCTTCTACATGTTGACCTCCAGTTGAACCAGCACCATTTGCTGAAAATGCTATCTTTTTTCCATTTGATGGTTTTGGCTCCTTTGTCAAAAATCAAGTGACCATAGGTGTGTGGGTTCATTTCTGGGTCTTCAATTCTATTCCATTGGTCTATCTGTCAGTCTCTGTACCAATACCATGCAGTTTTTATCACTATTGCTCTGTAATACTGCTCGAGTTCAGGGATAGTGATTCCCCCTGAAGTCCTTTTATTGTTGAGGATAGCTTTAGCTATCCTGGGTTTTTTGTTATTCCAGATGAATTTGCAAATTGTTCTGTCTAACTCTTTGAAGAATTGGATTGGTATTTTGATGGGGATTGCATTGAATCTGTAGATTGCTTTTGGTAAAATGGCCATTTTTACTATATTAATCCTGCCAATCCATGAGCATGGGAGATCTTTCCATCTTCTGAGGTCTTCTTCAATTTCCTTCTTCAGTGTCTTGTAGTTCTTATTGTACAGATCTTTTACTTGCTTGGTTAAAGTCACACCGAGGTACTTTATATTATTTGGGTCTATTATGAAGGGTGTCGTTTCCCTAATTTCTTTCTCGGCTTGTTTCTCTTTTGTATAGAGGAAGGCTACTGATTTATTTGAGTTAATTTTATACACAGCCACTTTGCTGAAGTTGTTTATCAGCTTTAGTAGTTCTCTGGTGGAACTTTTGGGATCACTTAAATACACTATCATATCATCTGCAAACAGTGATATTTTGACTTCTTCTTTTCCGATCTGTATCCCCTTGACCTCCTTTTGTTGTCTGATTGACCTGGCTAGAACTTCAAGAACTATATTGAATAAGTAGGGAGAGAGTGGGCAGCCTTGTCTAGTCCCTGATTTTAGTGGGATTGCTTCGAGTTTCTCTCCATTTAGTTTAGTGTTAGCAACTGGTTTGCTGTATATGGCTTTTACTATGTTCAGGTATGGGCCTTGAATTCCTATTCTCTCCAGGACTTTTATCATGAAGGGGTGTTGAATTTTGTCAAATGCTTTCTCAGCATCTAATGAAATGATCATGTGGTTTTGTTCTTTCAGTTTGTTTATATAATGGATCACGTTGATGGTTTTCCGTATATTAAACCATCCCTGCATGCCTGGGATGAAGCCTACTTGGTCATGGTGGATGATTGTTTTGATGTGCTCTTGGATTCGGTTTGCCAGAATTTTGTTGAGTATTTTTGCATCGATATTCATAAGGGAAATTGGTCTGAAGTTCTCTTTCTTTGTTGTGTCTTCGTGTGGTTTAGGTATAAGAGTAATTGTGGCTTCGTAGAAGGTATTCGGTAGTGATCCATCTGTTTCAATTTTGTGGAATAGTTTGGATAATATTGGTATGAGGTCTTCTATGAAGGTTTGGTAGAACTCTGCACTAAACCCGTCTGGATCTGGGCTCTTTTTGGTTGGGAGACCTTTAATGACTGCTTCTATTTCCTTAGGAGTTATGGGGTTGTTTAACTGGTTTATCTGTTCCTGATTTAACTTCGGTACCTGGTATCTGTCTAGGAAATTGTCCATTTCCTGAAGATTTTCAAGTTTTGTTGAATATAGGTTTTTATAGTAAGATCTGATGATTTTTTGAATTTCCTCTGAATCTGTAGTTATGTCTCCCTTTTCATTTCTGATTTTGTTAATTTGGACGCACTCTCTGTGTCCTCTCATTAGTCTGGCTAAGGGTTTATCTATCTTGTTGATTTTCTCAAAGAACCAACTTTTGGTTCGGTTGATTCTTTCTATGGTCCTTTTTGTTTCTACTTGGTTGATTTCAGCTCTGAGTTTGATTATTTCCTGCCTTCTACTCCTCCTGGGTGTATTTGCTTCCTTTTGTTCTAGAGCTTTTAGGTGTGCTGTCAAGCTGCTGACATATGCTCTTTCCTGTTTCTTTCTGCAGGCACTCAGCGCTATGAGTTTTCCTCTTAGCACAGCTTTCATTGTGTCCCATAAGTTTGGGTATGTTGTACCTTCATTTTCATTAAATTCTAAAAAGTTTTTAATTTCTTTCTTTATTTCTTCCTTGACCAGGTTATCATTGAGTAGAGCATTGTTCAATTTCCAAGTATATGTGGGCATTCTTCCTTGATTGTTATTGAAGACCAGTTTTAGGCTGTGGTGGTCTGATAGCACGCATGGGATTATTTCTATCTTTCTGTACCTGTTGAGGCCCGTTTTTTGACCAATTATATGGTCAATTTTGGAGAAAGTACCATGAGGAGCTGAGAAGAAGGTATATCCTTTTGCTTTAGGATAGAATGTTCTATAAATATCCGTTAAGTCCATTTGGCTCATGACTTCTCTTAGTCTGTCTACATCTCTGTTCAATTTCTGTTTCCATGATCTGTCCATTGATGAGAGTGGGGTGTTGAAATCTCCCACTATTATTGTGTGAGGTGCAATGTGTGTTTTGAGCTTTAGTAAGGTTTCTTTTATGTATGTAGGTGCCCTTGTATTTGGGGCATAGATATTTAGGATTGAGAGTTCATCTTGGTGGATTTTTCCTTTGATGAATATGAAGTGTCCTTCCTTATCTTTTTTGATGACTTTTAATTGAAAATTGATTTTATTTGATATTAGAATGGCTACTCCAGCTTGCTTCTTCTGACCATTTGCTTGGAAAATTGTTTTCCAGCCTTTCACTCTGAGGTAATGTCTGTCTTTGTCTCTGAGGTGTGTTTCCTGTAGGCAGCAGAATGCAGGGTCCTCGTTGCGTATCCATTTTGTTAATCTATGTCTTTTTATTGGGGAGTTGAGGCCATTGATGTTGAGAGATATTAAGGAATAGTGATTATTGCTTCCTGTTATATTCATATTTGGATGTGAGGTTATGTTTGTGTGCTTTCATTCTCTTTGTTTTGTTGCCAAGACGATTAGTTTCTTGCTTCTTCTAGGTTATAGCTTGCCTCCTTATGTTGGGCTTTACCATTTATTATCCTTTGTAGCACTGGATTTGTAGAAAGATATTGTGTAAATTTGGTTTTGTCATGGAATATCTTGGTTTCTCCATATCTGTTAATTGAGAGTTTTGCAGGATACAGTAACCTGGGCTGGCATTTGTGTTCTCTTAGGGTCTGTATGACATCAGTCCAGGATCTTCTGGCCTTCATAGTTTCTGGCGAGAAGTCTGGTGTGATTCTGATAGGTCTGTCTTTATATGTTACTTGACCTTTTTCCCTTACTGCTTTTAATATTCTTTCTTTATTTTGTGCGTTTGGTGTTTTGACTATTATGTGACGGGAGGTGTTTCTTTTCTGGTCCAATCTATTTGGAGTTCTGTAGGCTTCTTGTATGCCTATGGGTATCTCTTTTTTTAGATTAGGGAAGTTTTCTTCTATGATTTTGTTGAAGATATTTACTGGTCCTTTGAGCTGGGAGTCTTCACTCTCTTCTATACCTATTATCCTTAGGTTTGATCTTCTCATTGAGTCCTGGATTTCCTGTATGTTTTGGACCAGTAGCTTTTTCTGCTTTACATTATCTTTGACAGTTGAGTCAATGATTTCTATGGAATCTTCTGCTCCTGAGATTCTCTCTTCCATCTCTTGTATTCTGTTGGTGAAGCTTGTATCTACAGCTCCTTGTCTCTTCTTTTGGTTTTCTATATCCAGGGTTGTTTCCATGTGTTCTTTATTGATTGCTTCTATTTCCATTTTTAATTCCTTCAACTGTTTGATTGTGTTTTCCTGGAATTCTTTCAGGGATTTTTGCGATTCCTCTCTGTAGGCTTCTACTTGTTTATTAATGTTTTCCTGTGTTTCCCTAAGGGAGTTCTTCACATCTTTCTTGAAGTCCTCCAGCATCATGATCAAATATGATTTTGAAACTAGATCTTGCTTTTCTGGTGTGTTTGGATATTCCATGTTTGTTTTGGTGGGAGAATTGGGCTCCGATGATGCCAAGTAGTCTTGGTTTCTGTTGCTTGGGTTCCTGCGCTTGCCTCTCGCCATCAGATTATCTCTAGTGTTACTTTGTTCTGCTATTTCTGACAGTGGCTAGACTCTCCTATAAGCCTGTGTGTCAGGAGTGCTGTAGACCTGTTTTCCTGTTTTCTTTCAGCCAGTTATGGGAACAGAGTGTTCTGCTTTCGGGCGTGTAGTTTTTCCTCTCTACAGGTCTTCAGCTGTTCCTGTGGGCCTGTGTCTTGAGTTCACCAGGCAGCTTTCTTGCAGCAGAAAAGTTGGTCTTACCTGTGGTCCCGAGGCTCAAGTTCGCTCGTGGGGTGCTGCCCACGGGCTCTCTGCAGCGGCAGCAACCAGGAAGACCTTTGCTGCCCCTTCCGGGAGCTTCAGTGCACCAGGGTTCCAGATGGTCTTTGGCTTTTTCCTCTGGCGTCCGAGATGTGTGTGCAGAGAGCAGTCTCTTCTGGTTTCCCAGGCTTGTCTGCCTCTCTGAAGGTTTAGCTCTCCCTCCCACGGGATTTGGGTGCAGAGAACTGTTTATCCGGTTTGTTTCCTTCAGGGTCCGGCGTTGTCTCTGGCAGGGGTCCTGCCGCTCCTGGGCCCTCCCCCACGGGAGCCCAGAGGCCTTATACAGTTTCCTCTTGGGCCAGGGATGTGGGCAGGGGTGAGCAGTGTTGGTGGTCTCTTCCACTCTGCAGCCTCAGGAGTGCCCACCTGACCAGGCGGTTGGGTCTCTCTCTCACAGGGTCTGGGAGCAGAGAGCGGCTGCGGGCCGGGATCCGAGGGTGTGGGACTTCCGGTAAACACAGAACGTGCCCGGTCCTAGAGGAATTCTGCTTCCATGTGTCCCAAGCTCACCAGGCAGCTTTCTTGCAGCAGAAAAGTTGGTCTTACCTGTGATCCCGAGGCTCAAGTTCGCTCGTGGGGTGCTGCCCATGGGCTCTCTGCAGCAGGAGCAACCAGGAAGACCTGTGCCGCCCCTTCCGGGAGCTTCAGTGCACCAGGGTTCCAGATGGTCTTTGGCTTTTTCCTCTGGCGTCCGAGATGTGTGTGCAGAGAGCAGTCTCTTCTGGTTTCCCAGGCTTGTCTGCCTCTCTGAAGGTTTAGCTCTCCCTCCCACGGGATTTGGGTGCAGAGAACTGTTTATCCGGTCTGTTTCCTTCAGGGTCCTGTGGTGTCTCTGGCAGGGGTCCTGCCGCTCCCTCAAGACCAAGGTCTTTTATTTTGCTGTTTCCTTGATTAGTCGGATA
Organism: Rattus norvegicus; assembly: GCF_021556685.1. Classification (NCBI taxonomy): domain Eukaryota; kingdom Metazoa; phylum Chordata; class Mammalia; order Rodentia; family Muridae; genus Rattus; species Rattus norvegicus. The sequence goes on from NC_141539.1 coordinate 139,047,378, forward strand.
AGTGGGGTACGTTTGACAATGTCTGTATGTGATCTGGATTCCTAAATAAATGGGGGCCAGGAACAGAAGTAGAAGACACTGAGCAGACATTGAATGAAGATTTCACGATCCACTATTGGTACAGCTACTGAAGAGGATCCAAGGCATTCACTGACTTTTATAGGGCTATATGACAATTGTAGGATTTGTCTTGGGGGAAGATAAAAACTACCATAACTGTTTTTCTGAAGTGCATGTGTTAAAATCTTTTAATAATTCAAGTTTGTAGGATACAAATATGTTACATACCATGTATTCCCAACCCTTGAAGACACAGGCCTTCTGAAATCAAAGGTATGAGGCAATAAATCTTGAGTTTAGAAAACAAAGAAACGAGGAATTTTTTCTTCCATTAGAAAATTTCAATCAACCTCTATCCTAGGTCAGGGGAAAATGTCAGGAGAACTCTTCCAGAAACATAAAGATTGTCAGTATATAGAGTCACATGATCACATGTGGGAATATTGACAGGAACTTCAGGAAAGCAATGAATGTTTTTCTCTCTTGCAGTATAGTGGTTTCATCACGTTTGCCCACATGTAAACTCATAAAATAAAACCAATAAAATGCATGCTAGTAAGTAGACATCCTTGAATTCACCTAGTACCTCAGTAAATTATCTTTAACAATCTGACTGAGGTAACTTCTGTCCCTCAAGGACTAGTTCTATGACAATATCACGTAGGAAGAGGACCATAGGTATATGTGAGATACAAGCACCATTCAGTAAGAGTGTCTTCCTATGACTTCATACCTCATGCCTCCTGACAGAGTTCTAGCAGTGAGAGACAGTGTGACTGTGAGATCAAGAAATGAACTTCGAAATGCAAAAATATATTTCAAATGAAAATGTCACTACCTGTCATCACTGTACAACCATACAGGAGATTTCTAGGTCACATGGTTGCTATTTCAAAATCCATGGAATCCTGCATATTGTATGCCAAACTTGAACAGAATCATGCTAATGTTCATAAGGAAGAGGGACCTCTTTCTCTCCAATCAGGCAACACTTCTTTTCACTCATTTTTAAATGTTCTAATATCATTGATTATCAGAACTGTTTCATTTAGAATTTAAATTCCATTTCTGTTATTATTGGAGATGTTGACTTTATGAATCCTCTTCTGTCCACATTCTCTGACTAAAAGGAAGGATCCCAGTTAGTTAGAGGTGGACAGAAGACAGAAAGTTGTGTGCCCAAGAGAATACTGTGTCTCTCTTCTCTTTATTGTGGAGACTCACATCTCAGACAAGTGGTAAAAATGTTCTTTAGAAGAAAAATAAGACAACTCTTAGCATTTTGTCTAAGCTCTGCCCCAGAGTTACCTGACAATAGCCAGGTATGCCTGACTCACTCAAAAAGGGGTTGCTTGCCCTCTCCACTCTCTCTTGCTCCATCTCCGTTTCTCTCCCTCTCCCACTCCCTCTCCCTCCCTCCCTCCCCCTCCCTCCCCCCCCCCTCTCTCTCTCTCTCTCTCTCTCTCTCTCTCTCTGACTTTTTCCTACTACCCTCTTTACTCCCCTCCCCATGCCCTGAACAAAGTCTATTCTATACTATACCTTATTGAGGCTGGTCCCTCAGAGGGAAAGAATGCCTCAGTATGTGCCTGAGGAGTTAGCCCCTAACCCTATACCTAACCATTCATCCACCAAAACATTCCTCTTCTCACCTTTTATCTTTTTATAAACACAACAACTGCTGTGTACTTCAATTTTTCAAAGAAAATTAATCACATGATATATTTAAGTGAAGAGAATTTTGAGGGCATCTCCATTCTATTGGCTCTTCTATTCTACTACAGACAAGCATCCCTGTCTGCATTATTTATTTGATTGTTTACTTGCTTATTTATTTATTTTCACTTTACATCTTTTATTTATTTATTTATTTTTTTATTTTATTTTATTTTATTTTTTTTTATTAACTTGAGTATTTCTTATATACATTTCAAGTGTTATTCCCTTTCCCGGTTTCCGGACAAACATCACCCTCCCCCCTCCCCTTCCTTGTGGGTGTTCCCCTCCCAAACCTCCCCCCATTGCCACCCTCCCCGCATAGTCTAGTTCACTGGGGGTTCAGTCTTAGCAGGACCCAGGGCTTCCCCTTCCACTGGTGCTCTTACTAGGATATTCATTGCTACCTATGGGGACAGAGTCCAGGGTCAGTCCATGTATAGTCTTTAGGTAGTGGCTTAGTCCCTGGAAGCTCTGGTTGCTTGACATTGTTGTACTTTTGGGGTCTCGAGCACCTTCAAGCTCTTCCAGTTCTTTCTCTGATTCCTTCAACGGGGGACCTATTCTCAGTTCAGTGGTTTGCTGCTGGCATTCGCTTCTGTATTTGCTGTATTCTGGCTGTGTCTCTCAGGAGCGATCTACATCCAGCTCCTGTCGGTCTGCACTTCTTTGCTTCATCCATCTTGTCTAATTGGGTGGCTGTATATGTATGGGCCACCTGTGGGGCAGGCTCTGAATGGGTGTTCCTTAAGTCTCTGTTTTAATCTTTGCCTCTCCCTTCCCTGCCAAGGGTATTCTTTTTCCACATTTAAAGAAGGAGTGAAGCATTCACATTTTGATCATCCGTCTTGAGTTTCCTTTGTTCTAGGGATCTAGGGTAATTCAAGTATTTGGGCTAATAGCCACTTATCAATGAGTGCATACCATGTATGTCTTTCTGTGAGTGGGTTAGCTCACTCAGGATGATATTTTCCAGTTCCAACCATTTGCCTACGAATTTCATAAAGTCGTTGTTTTTGATAGCTGAGTAATATTCCATTGTGTAGATGTACCACATTTTCTGTATCCATTCCTCTGTTGAAGGGCATCTGGGTTCTTTCCAGTTTCTGGCTATTATAAATAAGGCTGCGATGAACATAGTGGAGCACGTGTCTCTTTTATATGTTGAGGCATCTTTTGGGTATATGCCCAAGAGAGGTATCGCTGGATCCTCAGGCAGTTCAATGTCCAATTTTCTGAGGAACCTCCAGACTGATTTCCAGAATGGTTTTACCAGTCTGCAATCCCACCAACAATGGAGGAGTGTTCCTCTTTCTCCACATCCTCGCCAGCATCTGCTGTCACCTGAGTTTTTGATCTTAGCCATTCTCACTGGTGTGAGGTGAAATCTCAGGGTTGTTTTGATTTGCATTTCCCTTATGACTAAAGATGTTGAACATTTCTTTAGGTGTTTCTCAGCCATTCGGCATTCCTCAGCTGTGAATTCTTTGTTTAGCTCTGAACCCCATTTTTAATAGGGTTATTTGTTTCCCTGCGGTCTAACTTCTTGAGTTCTTTGTATATTTTGGATATAAGGCCTCTATCTGTTATAGGATTGGTAAAGATCTTTTCCCAATCTGTTGGTTGCCGTTTTGTCCTAACCACAGTGTCCTTTGCCTTACAGAAGCTTTGCAGTTTTATGAGATCCCATTTGTCGATTCTTGATCTTAGAGCATAAGCCATTGGTGTTTTGTTCAGGAAATTTTTTCCAGTGCCCATGTGTTCCAGATGCTTCCCTAGTTTTTCTTCTATTAGTTTGAGTTTCACTTTACATCTTAATCACAGCCTCATTTATCCCCTCTTCCCAATCTTGACCTTAGGAATCCCTCCCCACATTGTCCTTTCCCCTTCTCCTCTGGTAAGAGGAGTCACCCTTGCATAACACCCAACCCTGCGGTTCTTTTTCTCTGCAGGACTAAACACATCTTCTCCTACCTAGGCTCAACAAGGCAGTTCGGGTGTGGGGAAAGGAATCCAATGATAGTCAGTAGAGACCATAACAGAGACTGTTCCCCCTTTTAGGGTACACACATGAAGACCAAGCTGTGTATTTGTTTCAGATATGTAGAGGGTCTAGGTCTGTCTCCTGCTTGCTCTTTTGTTGGTTGCCCAGTCTTTTTGGCCTTGCATCTGCCCCAATATCCAGCTGGAGGAAACCTCTCAGGAGACAATTGTGTTAATCTCAATGGGAAGAAAATTTTTATGGGTTAATGAAGTCCACATCCTTCCTTTTGAAGTCCTGTCATGGTACAAGAGGTGGCCACTTCAGTCTATATATCCTGGCTGGTAGGAATCTCAGCTGGGGTTAAGGTCATAGACTTCCAATGTACTCTCCTGTCCTACAGCTCTAGTTAGGAAACAAAGATGCCCCCAACACTACTGTGCGTAATTCAATTCTCATTCCCAGCCATCTCTTGCCTCTATCTCCCTAGAACTGATTGGCATCCTCTGCCCTCTCATCTCTTCTCTCTACCCAGTTCCCTCTCTCTGTCTACCTCCACTGAGTATTTCATTTCCCCTTCTTAGTGAGATCCATGCATCATCCCTAGAGACTAACTTACTATCCAGTTACTTGTGCTTTTAGATTGTAGCATGATTGTCCTGCACATTATGACTAGTGTAAACTAATGAGTACATATCATAAGTGTTTTATAGTTCTGAATTACCTTTTCAGCATGATAAACTCAAGTTCCAATAATTTGCCTGGAAATTTCATGAGGTTTTTGTTTTTAATAGGAATACTATTACACTGTCTAGATGTTTCACATTTCCTATCCTTTCTTCAGTGGAGGGACACTTATGTTGTTTCAAGTTTCTGGATATTATGAATAAATCTGCTATGAACATTCTTAAGCAAGTGTCCCTATGGTATAGTGGGTCGTCTTTGTTTATATGCTCAGGGATGATAGAGCTCAGTATTGAGTTATAAGTATTCCCAGATTTTTGAAAAACAACCAAATTTAATTTGAGAGAGGCTGTACTAGTTTTCACTCCCACTTGCAATGGAGTGTCTTCTTGCTCCAAGTCCTTGTCAGCATGTGGGTTTTGGTTTTAGTAATTTGCCTGCATGTAAATGGAATCTTAGCTAGAGCCCCTGAAATTTAATGATTTTTCTGCATATGAAAGAAAGAGGTAGTGTTTGCCATTTCAAGCTTTTGTCAAATTGTTTGATACAACATTTTCCATAGAGAGGAGATTTTTTGTTTAGGTTCATACTGAAGTCCCCTCGGTGTTTCTCTAGCCAAGAGATAGATGTCTGTGTCCTAAGTTTGAACTTTGTTCAGTTTCAAGTAAAACTTGACTATTTGTTGTTTCCCTGATGATGCTGATTCAGGATTATCATGTGACATCTGAATTATATAATGTGATTTCATTACTTCACATTGCTAACATCTACTGCAGAACCTTTGTTAGAGACTGGAGGGCCCAGTTTACATCGTTGATGGTTAATGAGAAGTCAGAGATAGGGCAGTTGAGAGACAGGCTCTTTGAGAGATGTAGCAGGATGAGTCCTGACTACTTCATTTGAATCTCTACAGGGCACTCAGGGTCATATAACATCAACAGAAATCATACATGTCATAGGTATCAAGCATGATTTCTTCTCCTGAAAGCCTGAAACCCTTACAACTCGGAAAAGTCAGTAGGTACAGGAGCTCCAAGAGAACAAAACCTGTTCAAATGGAACTACTCAAATGGAACCCCCAAACTGATCTGAGGGAAAGTAAAACTAAGTCAGGCTGATTGTGGGCCTGTGTACTAGAGGATCTCCACAGAGATTTCCAGCCAGGTCAGATGCTCAAGCACAGGTGAAAGTACATGAGCAGGGAAGAGGAACAGCCTCCTTGAGCTCCATGGCCTCTGCTGCTGCTGTCTCCACTGCTACTGTAGTTGCTGTTGTTCCAAGATGCTGCACTGGACACCGTAGTGCAGGGGAGCTCCTGGCAGCATTTTAGGAGACAAATTCTCTTTCTTGGTGGTGATGTTACAACTCTTGTTACAGAATCTTTCAGAAGACTAAGTTATTCTCACACACCTTTATTTCTTCTGGATAGGATCTTTAAATACCTTTCTGGGATGGATTGGGGTCTGACAGTGAGTAGTTCAGATTGGCTTGGTCTGAGATGTTTGGGGTGCCTCATTTACCTGGGGAAGTGCTTGGAGCTATTGCCTCTAAGTGACTGACTGCTACAAATATCCCTATGGGCAGGGGGATGTGAAAGGATGCAGGTCTGTGAAAGGGCCTGGTTCTAGGAACAGGGAAAGCTCCTACCATCCCTAGTTGCTAGCCTTAACTCAACCCTATCAGATTTTCTCTCACTGCCCAAAGCCTTACAGTAGATCGTAGCTCAGACAGTGTAGAATGGGAAGACTAGTCAATTAGAAGAAAAGGATAATCTCGATAATAATATGTATGGATGTTGGCCACAGTTAATAGCCATGTATTATGTTCCTTATGTATGGAAAGAATATACTATTTGTTAGTATTAGAGTGCTAATTGTGCCATCATTATATTGTGGACTAGAAAATTTATGTTAGAGAAAAGGAATGCAATTGTTTTCAAATATCATTTAAGTAAGCAGTAGAAATGTTACCAAAACTGCTGTAGTGAGAGAAACAATACATTACCAAATCTCACTGGCTTTCCTCATCCACAGTGTTTCACTCAGTCATCTTCATAAATATCAACTCAATAATTTGTTCTTATTTTACACTGTTAAATTATAGAACCACTTAATAATTCTTCTATTGTGTGAAGAAACAAGAAGTTTAATAGAATATGACACTGAAGAGTATGTGCTAGAGAATTTCCATGGGTGGAAGAAGAGTCCATATCTTTAATATTAAAACCCATGCTTAAACATCATAAGCCAGAGCTTTCTAAAATCTGAAGTGATCCTGGAAGGAACTTGTTGATCCTCAGTGCCCCCTGCTGGTCCTAAGAATCCCTGTAGGGAAGTTTTTGTGCAAGTTCACATTGGACTTCTCTCACTGTGTCTCTGGCACAGTAGTAAGTGGCTGTGTCTTCAGTTTGCAGACTGTTCATTTTTAAGAAAACTTGGCTCTTGGAGGTGTCCCTGCTGATGCTCAGTCGGGATTTGAGAGCTGAATTATACTCTGTGCTTCCACCAGTCCATATTACTCCCATCCACTCCAGACCTTTTCCTGGAGGCTGGCGAACCCAGCTTACATGATAGCTGGTTAGTGAGAACCCAGAGACAGTGCAGGTGAGAGACAAAGTCTGTGAGGGCTGCACCAGACCAGGTCCTGACTCCTTCAGCTGCACCTGGGACAGGACACCTGGGGACAAGCAACATCACCATTAGTCATTCATCCTATAGATTAAGTGCCTGAGTCCCTCTCCTGAAACTCTGAAACACTTACAGCTTGGAAATGTCAGCAGGCACCAGGACAGCCATGCTGTGAAGGAGCCTCTAGTGAGAAGGAGATGTGGATCCTCAGGTAGGCCTGGGCTTTCAGTCTGAGCCTGAGGGCTGCTTTGCATTGAGGGAGGATCCTGAGTAGATAAAAGGAAGTGCAGGGCAGAATTTCTAGTTTCCTTTCCATGTGCCTGAGATTACCTTTGTGCTTAGAAAAAATGGAGCTGAAAACTCAGGAACTTTTCTTGTTAGTGTTTGGATTTACAATTCTAAATAAAAATGTATTAGTCACATTGTGCAGGCCTTGGAAGCAAAAAAAAGGGGGAGGGGATAGGGAGGTTTATAGTAGGTGACTATTTATTCATGCAATAAAAGTAGAACAGGTTACCTTATCGTCAATGCAATCGTATATTATTGCAAATTGCTCTAGAACGTGTAAGGTGGAATGGGAATTTTTTGCCCGGAAAGTAATTCTCTTCGAATCTTTTCTATTATTTTTTTTAGATTTTTATGTTTATTATTCTTTTCATAACAGCATTAGTGGCACCTCCTTCACCAGGTGGTTTGAGAATAAAGATGTAAATCCACAGACAATAAATAGCCTTATATTGCAATTGATTTTCAAGTTATCTTCACATAAACTGGCAACCATAAATATCAGTAGGATAACTATGGATTATTTGCATTTGTTTCAGTATAAAAGTATAGAAGTGATGATTACTCAATTGTGTGCAAAATCTGTATAATTTTACTTACCAAATAGTAATCAAATTGTTTTCCAACTATATATTTATATTTTTTATATGAGTAACCAGCTCTTTTAAAAAACACTTACTCTAGACTCACATTTGTCTCATCACTTCTGAAGAAATAACTTTTAAGAAAACAGTTCACAAATATTTAGCACATTTTGTTTCAGAGTTTTTTCTGAGAGTAGGTCCAAGGGACTCATGTGGGTCCTATGTCAGTAGGTTGAGTGAATTAGCCTTCCTATTTAGGGACACTGTAGTTGGGATCTAGTCTTCACACCTCTTGATTTATGTCAGTTTCTCTGTACCAATGTACTTTTTTTATGCATATCTGTTTGTTTCTTGTTTCAGCTTGTAGCACATAAATAATGTGTTCTAAATAGGATTATGCATTGGTGAGTAAAGGGAAAGTCAGATGTTCATAACAATTCATAAAAATCAGTAGACTGACACCAGGTATTTATGTAAATTGAAGTAAAAGGTAAGCCAGAGATCACTGAGTGATGAGGCAAAGTGGAGCAGAGGGCGGGCATGAACATGAGGAACCTTGTGATTGAAGTATTGATCACCATAGAGAGTAAGAGTGTAGGGAGCTTCTCCCCATACCGTGGTAATGGAAGCAGCATGGAAGAGAAGGACAGAGCTATCACAATCTCTTTGCTAGGACTCCGAGAATGTGGATCTATTACTTGGCCTTGTAGTCCCAATATTTTGTTTTTCTTATTTCATTGTGCATTATCTTTGAACTGTGAGCAACTGTGGTTGCAGACCATTCACATCAGGTAGAAAGCCATTCATTTAATGGTCATTAACAGTATTAGTGCTGTGTTCCTCTTGTTCTGATACTCTGAGGGTTAGGAGGATATTTTCAGACATTATTCTCAGTAGGTCTCATCTTGGGTTTGTCTGATATTTGTATTGTGTTTTCATTGTGGAAAGGAGTATCATAGAAATAAATTCACTTTTTATACTATATTGGGGAATGTGATTCAAGTCTACTTATTCATGTGTTTTTGTCTTTGGTTACTTCAGAGATAACCTGTGTCCCTATTCTGACCCATAACTCTGCTTTTCCATAAATTCCTTTACAGTAAAGGTACTAGGAAAAAGTGATTAGGAAAAGCATGAGTTCATGATAAATCCATACTTTATTTATAATTGTCTTAATTTCTAGAGTGGATCCTTACTAATGTCTTTCTTCATTCATTTGTTTACTTATATGTAGTTCACAGATGGATACTCACTTAACTTGTCATGGTGCTAAGACAATACCAGACTGTCCATTTGTGTGCTGGCTAAGATTTTATCAACATAATACAAACTACAGTAATCAGCATCAAGGAAACTAAATTTAAAAAACAAAACAAAACAAGCAAACAAACAACAACAACAAAAAAGCCCCAACATATCCATCAGATTGGTCTGCAGGCAAATCTGTGGAGGTATTCATTTAAATAATGACAAACATTATATGCCAGGTAGATACGGTTGATGTCATCCATGATCCTGCATTCCTGAGTTGTCTTAGAAAGGATGTAGGACCACTATGGAGACACAGTTGGTCAGATGATTTTCTTATTGTTTTCTGATTCTGGTCCCACGTTCAAGTTCTTACCTTGACTTCATGTTCTGATTTTCCTCTGGGATGTTTTGTGAGAATTAAGATGGCAGAATCTCTCTCCTTCCTCAGTTGCTTTAGTCATAATATTGATCAAATAAAAATAGCGGACTCAGACAATCGAAATTCTTCTGATTGAAAAATGGGTATAGGGGACTTGACATTCTGTACAGCTGCAACTATAGTGACACACACAGTCACAATTACAGATACAGGAATACATTACAATACACACACAGAGCATCACATCCACAGACAGAAATATATCTTCATAGACAGAGGGCATTGCTCTTAAATCATTCCTTTAGACAGGGGTAATGTAGTTGTTCTGGGCTCATTATGTAGACCAATCTGGTATTAAACTATCAGACATTTATTGTACTGTCACTTTCTCCCTATTGACTGAATTAAAGGTGTGTATCACTATTCCTTACCATTACATGTAGGTGCTTTGAAAAATTAATTATGAAAATAAAATGAATTAAAAATAAATTTAAGGATCCAAGCCCACAGCTCACTGCTCCTAAACCCCTTGGGAGAGAGAGCTCACCGCCCAGACAGGTGGGGACTCCTGAGACTGCAGAGCAGGAGAGGCCACCAATACTGCCCACCCATGCCCACATCCCTGGCCCAAGATTAAACTGTATAAGGTCTCTGGGAACCGGAAAATAGGGGCACTCTTATGGCAGACCACCTACAGTCCAGACACCACCTGGACGTGAAGGGAATCAGGTAACAGTTCTCTGCACCCAAATCCCATGGGAGGGACTGCTAAACATTCAGAGGGGAAGACAGGCCAGGGAACCCAGAAGAGACTACACTCTGACCACATTTCTGACTCCAGAGGAAAACACCTAACACCATCTGGGACCCTGGTGCACCAGGGCTCTGCGAAAAGGTGGCACAGACCATCCTGGTTGCTGCCCTCACCAAGAGCTCAAAAGCAGCCCCTCATGAGCAACTTGAGCTGCAGGACCACAGGTAAGACCAACTTCTCTGCTCCAAGCAACCTGCTTTGTGGACTCAGGACACAGGCCCACAGGAACAGCTGAAGACCAGTAGACAGGAAAGACTACACGCTCGAAAGCAGAACACTCTGTTCCCATAACTGGCTGAAAGAAAACAGGAAAACAGGTCTACAGCACTCCTGACAGGCCTATAGGACTGTCTAGCCACTGTCAGAAATAGCAGAACAAGGTAACAATAGAGACAACCTGATGGCGAGAGGCAAACACAGGAACCAAGCAACAGAAACCAAGACTACTTGGCATCATCAGAGCACAATTCTCCCACCAAAGAAAACACTGAATATCCCAACACACCAAAAAAGCATGACCTAGATTTAAAATCACATTTGAACATGATGCTGGAGGATTTCAAGAAAGACATGAAGAACTCCCTTAGAGAAACACAAGAAAACATAAATAAACAAGTAGAAGCCTATAGAGAGGAATCACAAAAATCCCTGAAGGAATTCCAGGAAAACATAGTCAAACAGGTGAAGGAGTTAAAAATGGAAATAGAAGAAATAAAGAAAGGAAACAAGGAAATTACCCTGAATATAGAAAATGAAAAGAATAGACTAGGAGCCATAGATACAAGCATCACAAACAGAATGCAAGAGATAGAAGAGAGAATCTCAGGAGCTGAAAATTCCATAGAAATCATCGACACAACTGTCAAAGATAATGTGAAATGGAAAACGCTACTGGCCCAAAACATACAGGATATCCAGGACTCAATGAGAAGATCAAACCTAAGGATAATAGGTATAGAAGAGAGCAAAGACTCCCAGCTCAAAGGACCAGTAAATTTCTTCAACAAAATCATAGAAGAAAGCTTCCCTTACCTAAAGAAAGAGATCCCATAAACATACAAGTAGGCAACAGAACTCCAAATAGATTGGACCAGAAAAGAACCTCCTCCTGTCACATAATAGTCAAAACACCAAATGCAGAAAACAAAGAAAGACTATTAAAAGCAGTAAGGTAAAATGGTCAAGTAACATATAAAGGCAGACCTATCAGAATCACACCAGACTTTTCGCCAGAGACTATGAAAGCCAGAAGATCCTGGGCAGATGTCATACAGACCCTAAGAGAACACAAATGCCAGCCCAGGTTACTGTATCCTGCAAAACTCTCAATTAACATAGATGGAGAAACCAAGATATTCCATGACAAAAACAGATTAACACAAAATCTTTCTACAAATCCAGCGCTACAAAGGTTAATAAATGGTAAAGCCCAACATAAGGAAGCAAGCTACACCCTATAAAAAGCAAGAAACTATTCGACTTGGCCACAAAACAAAGAGAAGAAAAGCACACAAACATAATCTCACATCCGAATATGAATATACCAAGAAGCAATAATCAGTATTCCTTAATATCTCTCGACATCAATGGTCTCAACTCCCCAATCAAAAGACATAGATAAACAAACTGGATACGCAATGAGGATCCTGCATTCTGCTGCCTATAGGAAATACACCTCAGAGACAAAGACAGACACTACCACAGAGTGAAAGGCTGGAAAACAACATTCCAAGCAAATGGCATAGCCATTCTAATACTGAATAAAATCGATTTTCAACTAAAAGTCATCAAAAAAGATAAGGAAGGACACTTCTTATTCTTCAAAGGAAAAATCCACCAAGATGAACTCTCAATCCTAAATATCTATGCTCCAAATACAAGGGCACCTACATACATAAAAGAAACCTTACTAAAGCTCAAAGCACATATGGCACCTCACACAATAATAGTAGGAGATTTCCACACCCCACTCTCATCAATGGACAGATCATGGAAAATTAAATTAAACAGAGACATAAACAGACTCAGAGAAATCATGAACCAAATGGACTTAAGAGGTATTTGTAGAACATTATATCCTAAAACAAAATGATATACCATCGTCTCACCACCTCATGGTACTTTCTTCTAAATTGGCCATATAATTGGTCATAAAACACACCTCAACAAATACAGAAAGATAGAAATAATCCCATACGTCCTGTCAGACCACCACGGGTTAAAGCTGGTCTTCAATAATAATAAGGGAATAATGCCGACATATAAATGGAAGTCGAAAATGATATAATCAATGATACCCTGGTCAAGGAAGAAATAAAGAAAGAAATAAAGACTTTTTAGAATATAATGAAAATGAAGGTACAACATACCCAAAAATATGGGACAAAATGAAAGCTGTGCTAAGAGGAAAACTCAGAGCTCTGAGTGCCTGCAGAAAGAAACAGGAGAGAGTGTATATCAGCAGCTTGACAGCACACCTAAAATCTCTAGAACATAGAGAAGCAAATACACGCAGGAGGTGTAGAAGGCAGGAAATAATCAAACTCAGAGCTGAAATCAACCAAGTAGAAACAAAAAGGACCACAGAAAGAATCAAAAGTTGGTTCTTTGAGAAAATCAACAAGATAGATAAAACCTTAGCCAGACAAACAAGAGGACACAGAGAGTCTGTCCAAATTAACAAAATCAGAAATGAAAGGGAGACATAACTATAGAATTAGAGGAAATTCACAACATCATCAGATCTTACTATAAAAGCCTATATTCAACAAAACTTGAAAATCTGCAGGAAATGTACAATTTCCTAGACAGATACCAGGTACCGAAGTTAAATCAGGAACAGGTAAAGCATTTAAAAAACTCCATAACTCCTAACAAAATAGAAGCAGTCATTAAAGGTCTCCCAACCAAAACGAGCCCAGATCCAGAAAGGTTCAGTGCAGAATTCTATCAGACCCTCATAGAAGACCTCATACCAATAGTATCCACACTATTCTACAAAATTGAAACAGATGGAGGACTACCGAATTCCTTCTATGAAGCCACAATTACTCTTATACCTAAACCACACAAAGACCCAACAAAGAAAGAGAACTTCAGACCAATTTCCATTATGAATATCAACGCAAAAATACTCAATACAATTCTGGGAAACCGAATCCAAGAGCACGTGAAAATTATCAATCAACATGATCAAGTAGGCTTCATCCCAGGCATGCAGAGATGGTTTAATATACGGAAAACCATCAGTGTAATCCATTATATAAACGAACTGAAAGAACAAAACCACATGATCATTTCATTACATGCTGAGAAAGCATATGACAAAATTCAATACCCCTTCATGATAAAAGTCCTGGAAAGAATAGCAAATCAAGGCCCATACCTAAATATAGTAAAGGCCTTATACAGCAAACCAGTAGCTAACATTAAACTAAATGGAGAGAAACTTGAAGCAATCCCACTAAAATCGGGACTAGGCAAAGCTGCCCACTCTCTCCCTACTTATTCAATATACTTCCTGAAGTTCTAGCCAGAGCAATCAGACAACAAAAGGAGATCAATGGGATACAGTTGGAAAAGAAGAAGTCAAAATATCACTATTTGCAGATGATATGATAGTATATTTAAGCGATCCCAAAAGTTCCACCAGAGAACTACTAAGCCTGATAAACAACTTCAGCAAAGTGGCTGGGTATAAAATTAACTCAAATAAGTAAGTAGCCTTCCTCTACAAAAAAGAGAAACAAGCCGAGAAATAAATTAGTGAAACGACACCCTTCGTAATAGGCCCAAATAATATAAAATACTTCAGTGTGATTTTAACCGAGCATGTAAAAGATCTGTATGATAAGAAGTTCAAGCCTCTGAAGAAAAAAATTGAAGAAGACCTCAAAAGATGGAAAGATCTCCCATGCTCATGGATTGGCAGGATTAAAATAGTAAAAATGGCCATATTACCAAAAGCGATCTACAGATTCAATGCAATCCCCATCAAAATTCCAATCCAATGTTTAAGAGGGTAGACAGATCAATTTGCAAATTCAGCTGGAATAACAAAAATCCCAGGATAGCTAAAACTATCCTCAAAAATAAAAGGACTTCTGGGGGAATCACTATCCCTGAACTCAAGCAATATTGCAGAGCAGCAGTGATAAAAACTGCATGGTATTGGTTCAGAGACAGACAGATAGACCAGTGGAATAGAATTGAAGACCCAGAAATGAACCCACACACATATTGTCACTTGATTTTTGACAAAGGAGCCAAAACCAACCAATGGAAAAAAAGATAGCATTTTCAGCAAATGGTGCTGGTTCAACTGGAGGTCAGCATGTAGAAGAATGCAGATCGATCCATGCTTATCACCCTGTACAAAGTTTAAGTCCAAGTGGATCAAGGACCTCCACATCAAACCAGATGCACTCAAACTAATAGAAGAAAACGTGTGGACACATCTCGAACACATGGGCACTCAAGAAAATTTCCGGAATAAAACACCAATGGCCTGTGCTCTAAAATCAAGAATTGACAAATGGGATTTCATAAAACTGGCAAAGGCAAAGGACACTGTTGTTAGGACTAATGGAAACCAACAGACTTGGAAAAGATCTTTACCAATTTGACAACAGATAGAGGGCTTATATCCAAAATATACAAAGAACTCAAGAAGTTAGACCGCACGGAGACAAATAACCCTATTAGAAATGGGGTTCAGAGCTAAACAAATAATTCACAGCTGAGGAAAGCTGTATGGCTGAGAAACACCTAAAGAAATGTTCAACAGCTTTAGTCATAAGGGAAATGCAAATCAAAACATCCATGGGATTTCACCTCACACCAGTGAGAATGGCTAAGATCAAAAACTCAGGTGACAACAAATGCTGGCGAGGATGTGGAGAAAGAGCAACACTCCTCCATTGCTGGTGGGACTGCAAACTGGTACAACCATTCTGCAAATCAGTCTGGAGGTTCCTCAGAAAATTGCACATTGAACTACATGAGGACCCAGCTATACTTCTCTTGGGCATACACCTAAAAGACCCCAACATATAACAAAGACACATGCTCCAATATGTTCATAGCAGCCTTATTTATAATAGCCAGAACCTTGAAAGAACCCCGATGCCCTTCAACAAAGGAATGGATACAGAAAATGTTGTATATCTACACAGTGGTATATTATTCACCTATCAAATACAATGACTTTATGAAATTCATAGGCAATTGGATGAAACTGGAAAATATCATCCTGAATGAAGTAACACAGTCACAGAAAAATACACATGGTATGCACTCATTTATGAGTGGCTATTAGCCCAAATGCTTGAATTACCCTAGATGCACAGAACACATGAAACTAAAGAAGGATTACCAAAACATGAATGCTTCACTTCTTCTTTAAAAGGGGAACAAGAAACCCTTGCCAGGGAATAGGGTGGCAAAGCTTAGAACAGAGGCAGAAGGAACACCCATTCAGAGCTTTCCCCACAAGTGGCCCATACATATACAGCCACCCAATTAGATAAGATTGATGAAGCAAAGAAGTGCAGGCTGAGAGGAATCGGATGTAGGTCTTTCCTGAGAGACACAGCCAGAATACAGCAAATTCATAGGCGAATTCCAGCAGCAATCCACTGAACTGAGATCGGGACCCCCGTTGAAGGAATCAGAGAAAGGACTGAAAGAGCTTGAAGGGGCTCCACACCTCATATGAACAACCATGCCAACCAACCAGAGCTTCTAGGGACTAAGCTACTACCCAAAGATTATACATGGACTGATCCTGGGCTCCAACCTCATAGGTAGCAATGAATATCCTAGTAAGAGCACCAGTGGAAGGGGAAGCCCTTGGTCATGCCAAGACTCAACACCTAGTGAATGTGATTGTTGAGAGGAAGTTGGTAATGGGGGGAGGATGAGGAGGAGATGCCCTTATTGGAGGGGAGGGGTAGGTGTTAGGCGGATGTTGGCCCAGAAACTGGGAAGGGGAATAATAATCAAACTGTAAATAGGTAATTCTCAAGTTAATAAAGTTAAAAAATAAATGTAATTGTTACAAAAATAAGTGAATAAAATTAATCACAATTAACAAAAAAATTAAAGAAATTTAAGGATATCTTTTTATACAATACGTTGTGATCATAATTTTTGCTTCCTTCATCCCTCCCCGAATCCTTCCTCTCCCCAAACTTGCTCAATTACTTTAACTACAACCTTTTATAAATATTCAAGGGATTAGTTTAATGGCATTCATTCATATTGACAAAGAGAGATTTAAAAATCTGTAGTTGTCAATACATTTTCAGTTATAAAAATCATTATCTAATGTATATATTTGTGTTATAGATTACAATTCTTATTAGTAGGTACAAGGTGTAATAATAAAATCTAAGGTTGAAGATAAATCAGGTGTACGGCACCTGCTCATAGAAGGAGTTGACCTTCAGCACTTAGCTGAGAAGCAGGTGGGATGGTTTATCACATGATTTGAACTCTTGTGATCCATCTGACTTTGTTTCATCTCAAACACTTTATATCTGTGCTTCCTAACCTAGAGACAGCTATTCCCTCTCATGCCATGAGATCAACTCATTTAAGCCTATGGATATGAAAAATAGCCTGATCTCTTGGATGAAACAGAGGCCTCATCTTTAACAGGGACTAGTGATTTTTCTAAAGTTATAATTATTAATTAAAATGAGGGATGCCTTTTTGCAACATTACCATTTGAATTAAGGTCTTACCAATGCTACACAAGAGCTCTACCATTAGCCTAACTCCCAGTACTGAATGAGGAATCAAACAGACAGCACTTTGTCCTTCAGACTGATGTGTGTTTGAGCAGCTCTGTGTTTAGGGTTTACCATCTCTGGTTCATTTTGCTTCTCATGGAACTGATGCTGGTCACATCATGGAATCACCTCTGCCTTGTGTTCATGTCAGAGCACATCTTACATTTAAAATCAATTATAATGGAGCTGTGAAAATATCTGTGGTTCAAGTTCTTGTTAAACAAGGAACATTGCATGGGATCTTTTATTCGAACTTAGTTCTCTATGCCTACACAAAGAGTTGGGTGCGGCAGCCAGCCAGTCATCCAATCCATGACGTGTGAGGACAGAGCAGTCACAGGAGCTTGCAGTCCAAACATTCTAGTCAGTTTGTGATTTTTCAGGCTCAGTGATAGAACTTGTCTTAAAATACATGGTGCAGATGGATAGAGTGTGCACAGATACCCACACACACATACACACTGAGGGGAAAGGGAGGCTCTAAAGACAGGCAGTATAATAAATTAAGATGAAAATATATACCACAGTTGAAAATGCATATTTCAATAAGATTGTAGATACTTCCAGGAATACTGCACAGTGTATGTGTAGAGTGAATCCAGAAACAAAGGAGTCCATTCTTTAATGCCTGTCTGAACTTCTTCTAACTCTCTGTAACTCAGAGTTCTGCTGTGTGGTTTGCCCAGGAGTTATCTGTATTTTCATGGTAATTCTGCTGCAAGGAGGATGGCTGCCTTGTCTCTATTCAGGACTCAGGTGACCTCATCAGAACCTTCTCCCCACTTAATTTGTAAAATAAACTTGAGAGTCAGTGATTGGGCAGGGGCAGGGAAGCAGGAGAGGAGGGAGAGAGGAGTTCTGAGAAGGAGGAAAGATGGAGCTGAACCACATAGCATGAAGAAACCACAAGTTATGAGGGATTTCACTGCTGGGGAATGAGATAGTGTAGTGGGAGATCTTCCCAGTCTAGGCATGAGCTAGTATTCATAGTAATCAACTTGTGTTTTCTTTGCATGGACATATTCAGGTTGGAGAGGTGACAGCAACACTCTGCATGCTCTCAAAGCCCCTGCATGCTCTGAGCTCCCTGCAGGGAGGTCTGTTTCTAGATTCTCAGTGACATTCGCTCACTATGTCTCTCCCACAATAATACATGGCCATGTCCTCAAATCTCAGACTGCTAATTTCTAGGTACAAGGTGTTCTTGGCAGTGCCCCTTGGGGATATTGTCCCTTCAAGGTTTCTTGCATAGTTGATGCAAGTACTAGTACTATTAATGTATGTTTCAATCCCAGCCCTTTCCTGGATCTTGGAGGACCCAGGCCATGTCATGTGGGGCAGTGGACTGTGTCACAAGACAAAAAACCTGGTAACGTTCAGTGAATTCAGGAACTGCAGCAATTATCATAATTGAGGATTGTAGGAATTAAAACATATACCTGTCCAGGTCCCTGTCTTAGAACAGATGACCTCTACACCCCAAGGAGAGGAATGAGACAATCAGTCACATCTGGACAATATCTGACATCCTTCTACATGATAATTTGTCATCCATAACATCTAATACAAAGCCTCCAGGAAACATCTGATTTAAGATCCCAATCTACACCAAATGTTTAAAAGATCCTCTGTACAAGGAAGAAAGTATACTAGTCATTTTACCAAAGATTGCTTGAGAGTGTTTGTCTTATTGAGCTGTACCACTCCAGGTAAGACTATTGTCTCCTGAAGTTTATGTTGCTAGTAGCTGCTCAAGCCTAGTGCAGCCACTTCCTGCTCAGTGGAGTTGGCCTTGGCTCTTAGCTGCCCACTGCATCCCACTGCCTGGCAGTGGTGGCTGCATTAGAGGCACTCTTTGGCTCCTGTATCTGAGCCAGAGCTCTGCAGAACCCTGCTGATCACGTCAGGTATGCAGACAGCCAATTGCGGTCCCCAAAGGTGAAACCAGATGCTGCACAGTAGAGGTTGATGGTCTTTTTTGTTCACTAAGCCTCCCCCATACTCCTCTGCCTGCAATTTACACTGATACCTGCAAACACACAGAATGCTGGTCAGAAAACTGTCACGAAAAGCAATTTTTGCGTTTTTCCTGTCCATACAATACAAAATCTCATCTCTGTCAAGTACATTTAAATAACCATAAAATAAATACAAGGAAAATCAAGCAGAGACTCAAGTATACAGAGAATAATCTGTGTTCAGTGCTGATCAGGGAATGTCAAGAGCTGGTTACCTAGGGCTGAGCCCCTCTCCTCAAGCAGCGTTAGGGCAGGGCTGGTTTTCATGGTTATCAGGGAAGTGATATTTACATGTCCTCTTGCTCTCTCTATTGCAAGTTCTACAGTTGGAAAGTTGGTAGGAAACACTGCTCAGAGAAAATATAAAATATCAAATAAAATGATGACAGTTATAGAATTTAACACAGTACCACACTTTCATAGTCATATTTTCTTTGTTAAGCATCCAACACACTGCATTTCCTTTTCTCTTGTGCATGTTCATAGAACTTGATTTAATATATATTCTATCTTCTTAGTATGAAAGGAAAATAAAAACCTGTTACACACAGTTGTGTTTCTATATAGGAACTCAATCTTTCCCTTTGTCTTGTCTGGACATGAATCCTACCTGATATTTTGAACAAGGTCACACCTCCCTTGCAAGGTTATCAGAACTTGATCTCTATGAGCTAACACTTGGGATAATTCTGTATTATACTTTTTCATGAGAGAACACTGTCCTCAATCCTTATAAAGGCTTGCAAATTAAACATTTTAAATCAATGTCTTTCTAGAGCTCCATGTTTGATATTCAGAAATATTTCGATTTGCAGCAAATGACTTGTTTTTCATCTATAAATTCTCGATATGATCCCTGTAACTTCATCATTCTCTTTGTCAGTTGTTTTACCAGGCATATGCTGCCGGCATTCATGTTGTATTAACCTAGAACTCAACAAGTCAGGAAGCAGGAGCTTATGCAGAGGCCATGGAGGGATGCTACTTACTGGCGTGCTTCTCCTGTCTTGCTCAGCTTGCTTTCTTATAGAATCAAGACCATAGGCACAGGGATGGTGCTACTTACAAGAGGCCCTCCCCTTTTACCACTAATGGAGAAAATGCCTTACAGCTGAATGTCATGGAGGAATTTCCTCAAGGGAGGTCCCTTTCCTGGTGATAACTTTTTGAATTATTGCACAGGTTTCATATTTGGCTGACAATATATTTAACCTGGTGTTTTCAAGACTATTTAAAGCCGTCTTGTAAATTTGATGGCAGATGATCTCTGAGTGTGGACAGTGCTGGAAACTCCTTCTTATCAGATACATGTCTACAACCTTGGCTGTCCATCCCTCAGTATGCACAGAAAATCAAAGAAAAATAGAAAGCATTCTCTATTTAGTTCAGTCTGAAAGCCAAAAACACAAACACTTATACTGCTCCAATAGCACTTAGGTCAAGTATGTGTTTTTACAGACTCTTGTAAAATGACAACATGTTGCTCCTTTGCCTTTATGCTAATAAGGTCCTGTGAAATGTGACCCAGAGTGGATGAGGTGACCATTGTGAAATTGCAGAGAAGTAAACATTGGTGATGAACTCACATTCTAGCGCTCCTTTCACCACTGAACAAGATTGAAGGGGACATATTCAAGGTAGTGGTGATGTTCTATATGTGTAACCAACTCAGCCCTATTGCTGTAGACTCTATGGAAATACAGGGATTTAGTGACATTTTACTCCTCTTTTAATTTGCTTTGGTGCTGCAATCTCCCACCCTATGCTCCGTGGTTCCTCGTGGTCCTCCTTCTTTTGCGTTGTTGTGTACCTCCACACATCTACATTACAAATTACAGAGATTACAAGAACTTTGGGTTTTGACTCTCAGAAGACATCAACAAGTAAAACTTTCGGGAACCATTAAGAACAGTCTGCTGGAAACTGAGATGAAATCAGAGAAATTGTCGGTCTCAGGCTTCTGCCTGTGTGGGTCACTCTTCCCAGTGACTCCTCATTCACTTGACTAGTTGTAGTTGTGATGCTGAAGTAGGCAAAACGCTCAGTCCTCCCCTCCCTCTTAGAAACGCTATCCTCACACACAGAGATGGAGCTGATGATGGCACAGCAAGACAGAGAATGTAGAATCAATGTATAGAAGAACATGTGGTGGTTACTGGAGCGTCTCCCAATTATCGGGTTAATGAGTGAACCAATGAGTACAGAACTCTCTTTTTCCCTTTTGATTAGAAGTCATATCGTACCAATACGTTGCAGAGAGAGAGATTCTGTCATTACAGGGAAAAGAAGAGCCTGAAAATCTGATAAATTAGGCAGTTTTTAGAGACACTTCATGTTTTTATTGAACAAACATCAGCCCTTGATTTCCAATACCCACCTACTCTTTTATAGTGACACCATCCATATGTTCCCAGAGTGTCATTGAGAAGAATGTTGTATTTAGGTACTTGGTTACACACCTGACTTCTGTTGAGGAACCACAACTCAGAATGAGCCAAGAATTGTTTACATTATGTTTCTGGGACAGCAGTATAAATAAGATTCTTAGAAGTCTGGGGGTAAGAAAAGGGATTAATGTGTTAAAACAAAAAATCATATGACTCATAAAATTCTAGGGGTCAAAAGCTTAACTGATAAAGAGAAACAGGAGGAAAGAAAAGAGATGTTACCCATTAAGTGGGTTAAGAGCTGTTTGCAGCAAATTGAAGCTCGGTGAGTATCATCAGTTACCTTGGCCTCATGACTCAATTCACAATTCTTACACAAATTTTATTACCAGCATCTTAGTGCATCAGGTCTGTTGCTTAGCACAAGTGTGAGGATGTGAAGAGAGTGAACGTCATCAGGTTCATGGGTCACTGGCCCTTAATTATTTCTGTTTTCCTTTAAATCCTATATGGTGCTCTACCAGGGAGTCTTACTGACTCTCTGCCCTGAATCAAGGCCTTCCCAATCTTAAGAATTCTTTGCTTCTCCAGGTTCTAATCACGGTCTTCTAATAGAACATCTTCTGCCGTGAATGATGCTCTGATTTTTGTGTTCAAGTCAGAGGTGATACTACATTTTAAGGTCATCTAAAAAGGGACTGATTTTATAACTCTGTGCTTCAAGTTATAACCACATAATCCCAAGTATCTCTGTTAGTTCTATATATTTAGAAAGATGGTGGGTATGGTAGCCATAGGAAGATCCAGGCCCATGTATGGACTATTTCAGTGTTATTATATAGACTGATAGAAGTCATTTCATCTCAACATGTAAATACACACACACACACACACACACACACACACACACACACACACAGAGGCACATTCACACTCACACGCACACAGTCACTCACACACAAACACTGAGAGTGAAAGAAATATAAAGAGACACATTTGGAGAGAGACAGAGAGATATTCACATGTGATAGAGAGGCAAAATAAATACAGATCTACATAGAGAGACAGAAACACTGTAATAAGTAAATGAATACAAAACACGTGTTATACAGGTAAACAGAAATTTGAATGGACATTTGTGTATTACAATGTCTTCTACACCCTGTACTTGTAGAGAGAATTCTTTCAGTGAGGCAACCTAGACACAAGGATTCCAGACCTCCCTAACTCCAGGTCTTTCTAAATAGACTGCTAAGACTCAGTTAATAGGAGCTTTGTGTTCTCTCTGAGCCCCCAGCTGGTCCTGAGTGCATGCACTACAGAAGGTTTGTGTTTGAGCTCACAGTAATATTTCCTCACTGTGTTTTGCAAAATAATACATGGCTGTGTCCTCAGACCTCAGACTGCTCTTTTCCAGGTACAGGGTGTTCTTAGAATTCTCTCTGGAGATGGTGAATTGACCCTTCACTGTGTCTGCATAGTACTTGTTATCACTACCATAATAAATGATTGCTACCAATTCCAGACCCTTCTTTGGAGCCTGGTGAACCCAGCGCATGTCATACTTACTGAAAGTGAATCTACACAGGAGGCTGAAAGAGGCTACACAGGAGAGTTTCAGGGAACTTCCAGGCTGTACTAATCCTCCCCCAGACTCCACTAGCTTCACCTCACACCAGACACCTGCAAAGAACGAATGCAATTCAGAAAACTGTTACTAAGAAAACTAAAGAAAATAATGAAACAAAACAAAATTTTCTATTCCTCGTGTTCACAAAATGGACAGAATCTCATCTCTACCAATTACTTTTTAAAATAAAAAAAAGAAAAAGGAAAACCAAGTTGAGCCTGAAGTCCATGGCCAGTGGTCTGTGTTCAGTGCTGATCACTGATTGAGTGGATTTGGGTATCCAGTTCTGGGCTCTTCTGTCAGAGCTGCAGGGTAAGGGCAGGGCTGGTTTTCATGGGCACAGAGAAGGCTTATTTGCATGTCTTCCTGCTATAGTATTCTCTGGAATTGGAACTATGATGAAGCCAGTGATCATAGCAGATAAGACAAGAAAGTCACAGTTGTATGACAAATTAATGGAAGTTTCAAATTCACTTATTTTGCATAAGAATTTCCCACACTCCATTTAGTTTTTTTTCACATATGCATGAACATGTTTTGTTTCCATACTCTCATGTACCCTAAATGAGTAATTAAATGAATAATTAAATAGCACCACACATAATTTTGTTTCTAGATATGAGTATAGTCTTTCCTACTGTCTGAGGAGCTTATGTCATTTCCTGAATATGGTTCTTGGACAGGGTTACAACTGCAAGGCTATCATAGCAGAACTCATTTTTCTTATGGAAATTTTTAGAAGTTGATCATTCATGATAGCATGCAGTCCTCGGATCATTTGGAGGCTTGCACCAGAAACATTCCAGGTCCCAGTCTGCCTACCACCCGAATTTGCTAGGAAGACATATTTTTCTTTGAGGCAAATTTGGTTGTTATCTTTCCTTTTCATTAATAAATGTAATTAGTACAACCAGGGAATTTAATTAAATTCTGGGATGACTTTTACCCTATTTAAGCAGTTCTCTGGTATGAGGTAGAATCTCAGGGTTGTTTTGATTTGCATTTCCCTAATGGCTAGGATGTTGAGCATTTCTTTAGGTACTTCCCAGCCATTAGATACTCCTTAGCCGAGAACTCTTTTTTTACTTCTGTATCCAGTTTTTAATAGAGTTATTTAGCTTTCTGGAGTCCAACTTCTTGAGTTTTTGTATGTGTTGGACATTAGTCCCCTAATGGAAGTAGGATTGGTAAAGATCTTTTCCCAATCTGTTGGTTGCTGTTTTGTCCTAATGAAAGTGTCCTTTGCCTTACAGAAACTTTGCAGTCATATGAGGGCACATTTGTTGATTCTATATCTTAGAGCATAAGCCATTAATGTCTTGTTCGCATAATTTTCCCCAGTACCCATGGTCTCAAGGCTCTTTCCCAAATTTTCTTCTATAAGTTTGCGTATCTGGTTTATGTGGATGTCCTTGATCTACTTGGACTTAAGCTTTCTACAGGATGATAAGAATAGTTTGATCTGAATTCTTCTACATCCTGACCTCCAGTTTTGCCAGCACCATGTGTTGAAAATGCTATCTTTTTTCCAATGGATGGTTTTAGATATTTGTCAAAGATCAAGTGATGTGTGTGTGCTTCATTTCATGGTCTTCAATTCTATTCCATTGATCTACCTGTCTGTTTCTGTACCAATACCATACAGTTTTTTTTTTTTATCACTCTTGCTCTGTAATACTGCTAGAGGTCAGCGATGATGATTCCTCCAGAAGTTCTTTTATTGTTGAAGATAGTTTTCTCTTTCCTGGGTTTTTTGTTATTCCAAATGAATTTGCAAATTACTCTTTCTAGCTCTGTGAAGGATTGAGAGAGAATTTTGATGGGGATTGCATTGAATCTGTAGAAAACTTTTGGTAAAATGTCAATTTTAACTATATTAATCCTGCCAATCCATGAACATGAGAGATCTTTCCATCTTCTAAGATCTTCTTCAATTTCTCTCTTCAGAGACTTGAAGTTCTTAGCATACAGATCTTTCACTTGCTTGGTTAAAGTCACACCAAGGTAATTTATATTATTTGGGACTATTATGAAGGTTGTCAAGTGTTGTTGTAAAAATATAAAAATAAAAAAAGTGTGTTGTCTTTTACCTCACATAGGCCTGGCACCTCAATGCCCCAAGATATCTGCTAGATATCTTGGCAGAAACACATCCCAGCTCCCTGGCAGTCAACTGTCTCCTGTAGGTGCACACTTTGCTACACTCAGTCACATAAAAGAACACACAGCACAATAATCTTTGACCCAATTGGTAAGATATAATTGTGCACCCAAACATAAAAAGCCTAGGACCATCCATCCCTAAGGAACATTAATAACTACCTGTAAACACACAGTGAGGAATCTTAAAGTCAGCCTCCATCATCTTGCCATGGCTTCTCTCTCCCCCTTCCTCCACTCTTTGTTCCAGTCTCCTCCTGTTACTTCAAACTTCTCTCCCACCCATCCTTCCTTCTCCTCCAATGACAGGCCTCCTTCTATCCTGTACCTGCCCCTCACCTGTATTTTACAAATTCAATGGGGAGAAGGTTCTGGTGATGTCACCTGATTCCTGAGAGTATGACTAGGCAGCTGTCCTTGAGGCAGTGGAATTAGCATCAAAATACAGATAACTCCAGGGCAAATCACAACAGTCATTTCCCTAATTTCTTTCTCAGCTTGTTATCTTTTGTGTAGAGAAAGACTACTGATTAGTTTGAATTTATTTTATACCCATCCACTTTGGTAAGGTTGTTTTTTCAGACTTAGTAGCTTTCTGGGGAACTTTTGGTGTCACTTAAGTATACTATAATATCATCTGAAAATAGTGATATTTTGACTTATTCTTTTCCAATTTGCATCCTTTGATTTCCTTTTGTTGTCTGATTGCCCTGGCTAGGACTTTGAGAACTACATTGAATAAATAGGGAGAGAGTGGGCAGCCTTGTCAAGTCCCTGATTTTAGTGGGACTGCTTCAAGTTTCTCTGCATTTAGTTTAATGTTAACTACTGGTTTGCTGCGTATGGCTTTTTACTATGTTTAGGTATGGTCCTTGAATTCCTGTTCTTTCCATGACTTTTATCAGGAAGAGGTGTTGAATTTTGTCAATTGCTTTCTCAGCATCTAATGAAATGATCATGTGGTTTTTAATCTTTGAGTTTGTGTATATAATGGATTATGTTGATGGTTTTCTGTATATTAAACCATCCCTGCATCAATGGGATGAAGCCTACTTGATTATGATGGATGATTGTTTTGATATGTTCTGTCATTTGGTTTGCAAGGATTTTATTAAGTATTTTTGCATCAATATTCCTATGGGAAATTGGTCTGAAGTTCTCTTTCTTTGTTGGTTCTTTGTGTGTTTTCAGTAGAAGAGTAGTTGTGGCTTCATAGAAGGAATTCAGTTGTGTTTCATCTGTTTCAACTTTGTGGAATAGTTTGAACAGTATTGGTATGAGGTCTTCTATGAAGGTCTAATAGAATTCTTCACTAAACCCATCTGGTCCTTGGCTCTTTTTGCTTCGGAGACTTTTAGTGACTGCTTCTATTTCTTTAGGAGTTATGGAGTTCTTTAAATTGTTTATCTGTATCTGATTTAATTTTAGTGCCTGGTATTTGTCTAGAAAATGTCCATTTACTCTAGATTTTCAAGTTTTGCTTAATATAGATTTTGTAGTAGGATCTGATGATTTTTTTTAATTTTGTCTGATTCTGTTGTTATGTCTCCCTTTTCATTTCTGATTTTGTTAATTTGGGCACAATCTCTGTGCCCTCTTGTTAGTCTGACTAAGGGATTATGTATCTTGCAGATTTTCTCAAAGAACCAGCTTTTGATTATGTTAACTCTTTGTATAGTCCTTTTTTCTTCTACTTGGTTGATTTCAGCTCTGAGTTTTATTATTTCCTGCCTTCTCCTCCTCCTGGGTTTATTTCCTACTTTTTGTTGTAGAACTTTGAGGAGTACTGTCAAACTGCTGATGTATGCTGTCTCCTGTTTTTTTCTGCAAGCAATCAGAGCTATACATTTTCCTCTTAGCACAGCTTTCAGTATGTCCCATAAGTTTGGGTACGTTGTACCTTCATTTTCATTAAATTCTAAAAAGTCTACAATTTCTTTATTTCTTCCTTGACCAGGATATCATTGAATAGAATAGTGTTCAACTTCCATGTATATGCGGGTGTTCTTTCCTTATTGTTATTAAAGACCAGCTTTAGCCCGTGGTGGTCTGATAGGACGCATGGGATTATTTCTATCTTTCTGTATCTTTTGAGGCCTGTTTTTTTACCATATATATGGTGAATTTTGGAGAAAGTATGATGAGGTGATGAGAAGAAGGTATATCCATTTGTTTTAGGATAGAATGTTCTATAAATATCTATTAAGTCCTTTTTGTTTATAACTTCTGTTAGTCTGTCTAGGTCTCTGTTTAATTTCTGTTTACATGATTTGTCTATTTACAAAAGTGGTTTGTTGATGTCTCCTACTGTTACTGTGTGAGGTGCAATGTGTGCTTTGAGCTTCAGTAAGGTTCCTTTTATGTATGTATTTGCCCTTGTATTTGGAGCATAGATATTTAGGATTGAGAGTTCATCATGTGAAATTTTTCTTTTAATGAATATGAAGTGTGCTTCCTTATCTTTTTTGATGACTTTTGGTTGAATGTTGATTTTACTCTATGTTGGAATGACCCTTCCAGGTGCTTCTTCAGACCATTTGATTGGAAAGTGGTATTCCAGCCCTTTACTCTGTGGTAGTGTCTGTCTTTGTCTTTGAGGTATGTTTCCTGTAGGCAGCAAAATGTTGGGTCCTCATTACTATCCTATCTGTTAATCTCTGTCTTTTTATTTGGGAATTGAGTCCATTGATATTAAAAGATATTAAGGAATAGTGATTGATGCTTCCTATTATTTTAGTATTTGGAGATGAGATTATGTTTGTATGCTTCTCTTCCTTTGGTTTTATTGTAAAAAGATTAGTTTCTTGTTTTTTCTCAGGTGTAGCTTGCCTCTTTGTGTTGGGCTTTGCCATATACTATCCTTGTAGGGCTGGAATTATAGAAAGATATTGTGTAAATTTGGTTTTGTCATGGAATATCTTGATTGCCCCATCTATGTTAATGGAAAGTTTTGCTGAATATAGTAGCCTGTGCTGCCGTTTGCATTCTGTTGTGTTCTGTATGATATCTTCTCAGGATCTTATGGCCTTCATAGTCTTTGGTGAGAACTCTGGTTTAATTCTAATAGGTCTGTCTTTACACTTACTTGACATTTTCCCCTACCTCTTTTAATATTCTTTCTTTGTTTTGTGTGTTTGTTGTTTTGATTTTATGTGACAGGAGGAATGTCTTTTCTTGTCCAATGTATTTGGTGTTCTGTAGGCTCTTGTATGCTCATGGGCATATCTTTCCTTATGTTAGGCAAATTTTCTTCTATAACTTTTTTCAAGGTATTTATGGTCCCTTTAAGTTGGGGGTCTTAAATCTCTTCTATACCTGTTATCTTTAGGTTTTATTTTCTCTTTGTGTCCTGGATTTCCTGGATATTTTGGGTTAGGTGCTTTTTGCATTTTACATTTTCTTTAGTCATTGTGTTAATGTTTTGTATGGGGTCTTGTGCCCCTAAGATTCTCTCTTCTATCCCTTGTATTCTGTTGATGATGCTTGCATCTGTGTTCCCTGATCTCCTTCCTATGCTTTCTATCTCCCAGGGTTGTCTCTCTTTTTTCCTTCATTTATTTTTTCTATTTCCATCTTTAAATCCTGGATGGTTTCGTTCAATTCCTCCACCTTTAATTCTTCCTGTAATTCTTTAAGGGATTTTGTGTTTCCTCTCTAAGCATTTCTAATTTTTACCTCTGCTGTCCTGTATTTCTTTCAGGGAATTATTTATTTCCTTCTTAAACTCCTCTATCATCATCATGAAATGTGATTTTAAATGCTTATCTTGCTTTTCTGGTGAGTTTTGATATCCAGTATTTGCTCTGGTGGGAGAACTGGGCTCTTATGCTGCCAGGTGTACTTGGTTTCTGTTGCTTAGGTTCCTGTGCTTGCCATCAGGTTTGTCTCTTGTGTTAGTTTGTCTTACTGTTCTGACAGTCACTTGAGTCTCTTGTAAACTTGTGTGGCAGTACTCCTGTAGACCTGTTTTCTTTCAACTGAATTGGGAACAGAGAACTGTGAGACTGGTTCAGCTCATGTTGCAGGCAGAAACCAAAGTGTCTGTAGCATGCTTCTCATGAGTTTCTGTGTTCTGGGGCCACCAGGCAGGTCATTTGGAGCAGAAGAGCTGGTCTTACCTCTGTTCTCAAGTATGTAGGCACTCCTGGTGACTAGCTTTCAGCTCTGGCCTCAGGCAGGAACTGGACGTTTCCTGCTACTGACTGCTCCTAGTTTCCCATATCCACAGGGCACTAGCCAAGTCATGTTTGGGCCAGGAATGTGAGCAGACAGGATCTCCACTTTGCTCACAGGATTGTCTGCATTTTTAGAGTCCAGCTCTCTCTTCCATGGGATTTGTGTATAGAGAGCTATGGTATCATTTCAGCTCTGGGTGCAGCCAGAAATCTGAAGTGTCCTGTCCCAGACTGCTCCTTCGTTTGTGAGTCCTGAGGCCCCCAAGAGGGTTGGTTGCTCAGAGCAGAAGTGTTCGTCTGACGTCTGCTCTTAGGTGTGTTGGCCCTTCTGGTCACTTGCTTTCTGTTCTGAGTGCAGGCAGAAACTGGAAGGTTCCTGCTCCTGACTGCTCCTAGGTTCCTATGTACAGAGGGCACAGAGGGCACTAAGCAGGTTTGTCTTGGGCCAAGATCATTTGATCATTTTTTGGTGCTTTTTTTTTTTTTTTTTTTATACAATATTCGAGGACCTACTGCCATGGAATTAGTATGGGAATATTAGAAGATGGTAGTTCTTAGGGTCACTACAGGCCTCTCTGCAGGCTGTGATCCAGGCAAATCAGACTGTGTGGAAAAAGAGGGGGCAGGATTTAAACTGATTTTTCTTGGGGTATGCAGGCCTCTACGGGGAAGGAGAAAGCTTTTGGGGTGACTCTACAAGTTCCTTGGAATGAAATGGCAGGTCCCTTGCTAGCTACTGGAGGTTGGGAGCCATAGTCAACTGACCTCTGTTTGCAGTGCACCAGTGTCCCAGACTATGAGATGATTCAAGGGGCTGGTATTCAAGTTCGTTAATCCTGTGGCCCTGCGGGACTCCTTGGGAAATCCATCTTATTCCTACTACTTTTAGGTTTGTTCTTTTCATATGTTCCAATTTTCCTGTTTTTTTTTAAAGTAACCTTTTATCTTTAGCATTTTCTTTGACTGATGTATTAATTTCTTTTACCAGGACTCCTATGCCTGTTATACTTTCTTCTGTCCCTTTCATTTCTGTTTGTAATGCTTGTGTAAGTAGTACCTGTTCTCTGTGCTGGTTTTTCCATCTCCAGGATAGCCACAGTATATTTTCTTAATCGTTTATATTTTCATTTTTATGTCTGGAAAAGTTTTATTTGTCTCTTTTACCTTTTTCCCTGTATTTTTCAGTATTTTTTAAGGGATTCACACATACCCAACTAGAGGCCTCTATTATCTTTTTATTACCTTTATAAGATTAGATTTAAGGACATTTTCTTGTAATTCAGGTGTGTTAGCATTTTCAGGATGTGCTGTAACAGATTATGTGGGTTCTGTTGGTTCTATATTGCCCTGGCTTTTATTGATTTTGTTCTTATGCTGACGTTTAGCCATCTGGTTATATTTTATGTTGATAAGCCTGGTAGCCCATCTGGTTATATTTATGGTTTATAAGCCTACAAACCTCTGTGCCTGCATGTAGAATTGGTAGTCTATGACACTAGTGTCCCTCTTTAACTGCAGGTAGAGGTAGGTTTCCTTGGTTACAGCGGGCCTCCAGGGACTCAGGCAGAGATCATGTTCCTTGGTGATAGCAAGCCTTTTGGGCTGGCAGATTTGAGGACAGTGTGACAAAGGACTGAGATGACAGCAGATTTCATGGCTGCTGGGTTTTCCTGGGAACCCAGTGGGACACGGCTTGGTGCTTATGAATCTCATTTGTTGTCCTGGACACCAGCAGGCTTCTAGGGATGTAGGCTGTCTATGGCCCAGAAACTACTGTGCATAGATGATAAGGCTGAACTTTGTGCCATGGGTTTGCCCAGAGGTGATGGTATGTCAAAAATTGTGGTTCAGGTTTCACCTGGTGATCCAATATGGCTGCAGGCCTCTGAGATTGTGGATAGGTGTTTGGGCCAAAAGATGGAGTGCAGAGGGTTCAGGGCAGATCTTAAGCCTATTGGACTTGATGGTGGATGGTGATTGCAGAGGTTTGGAGCTTGGGATCTTAACAGTTAGTACCCAGTGGGAGCCATATTGACGTTTCCTGATATACATCAATAGATACATGTTAATGTTTCTACTTAAGGTGTTAGCATATAGCACAAATAAATTACCATATTTAAAGTTTCTAAAATTCAATAAAATATATCCTTATCTTATTAGTTATAGCAAGGTTAGGTGCCTAACTGTAACAGGAATCTATGATTTATTGACTCTCTGAGGTCCTTCTCATTAATCAGAATTCCTTTAATATCAATATTTTTAGTTTTTACCTGGTAAGTGTATGAATCACTCAAACAACAAAATAGTAAGAATAGTAATAATCTGATTTAATTTTTCTAAACTGCATAACCAATTTGAGGATACCAGTCACTTTTAAACTTCAATTTTATTTCTGCTCTGACTGATCCAGTTGCAGCTACTCCATCAGGCAGGGACCACATTCCTCAGACCAGGAAGGACCTTTCTGGTATTTCTATAATATTTAATCACAGAAAATTTCCTTGTGATTTATAAAGTGTCCATCTAAATTTCTGTATTTGATACTTGACACTAAGGTAGTATTTCCTTATGGTGACAGAATTAGGAAAAAAAAATCCCAGAAATACATGTCACTCCGGTGACACACTATCAGGGAACATGCTATAGGAACACTTATTCCAGCTAAGGGATTATCTATCTTGCTGATTTTCTCAAAGAAACAGCTCCTGGTTTTGATGATTCTATGTATAGTCCTTTTTGTTTTTACTTGGTTGAATTCAGCCCTGAGTGTGATTATTTCTGCCTTCTACTCCTCTAGGGTATTTTTACTTCTATTTGTTCTAGAGCTTTTAGGTGTGCTGTCAAGCTGCTAGTGCTCTCTCCTGTTTCTTTTTGGAGGCACTCAGAGCTATGAGTTTTCCTCTAAGCACTGCTTTCATTGGGTCGCATAAGTTAGGGTAGCTGTGCGTTTATTGTCCTTAAATTCTAAGATGTCTTTAATTTCTTTCTTTATTTCTTCCTTGATCAAGTTATCATGAAGTAGAGTGTGGTTCAACTTCCATGTATGTGGACATTCTGTCGTTTTTGTTGTTATTAAGACCAGCCAAAGTCCATGGTGATATGACAGGATACATGGGATTATTTCAATCTTGTATCTATTGAGGCCTGATTTGTGGCTGATTACATGTTCAATTGTAGAGAAGGTAATTTGTGGTATAGAGAAAAATTTATATTCTTTTGTTTTAGGATGAAATGTTCTATAAATATCTGTTAAGTCCATTCTGATCATAACTTTTGTTAGTTTCTTTATGTCTCTGTTTAATTTCTTTTTTTCATGATCTGTTCATTAATGAGAGTGGGGTGTTCAAATCTGCTTCTCTTATTGTGTGAGATTAATATGTGTTTTGAGTTTTATTCAGATTTTAAGGATGTAGTTTCCTTTGCCTTTGGAGCATAGATATTCAGGCTTGAGTTCATCTTGGTGCATTTTTTTTCTTTCATGAATATGAATGTTATTTCCTTATCTTTTTTTGATAATTTTTGGTTGTAAGTCAATTTTATTCAATATTAGCATGGCTACACCAGCTTATTTCTTTGGAACATTAGGTTGGAAATTTGTTTTCCAGCCTTTTTCTCCCAGGTAGTGTCTGTCTTTGTCTCTGATGTGGGTTACTTGTATGCAGCAAAATGCTGGGTCTTCTTTATGTATCCAGTCTGTTAGTCTCTGTCTTTTTATTGGGGAATTGAGGTCATTGATATTAAGAGATATTAAGGAATAGTGATTGTTGCTTCCTGTTATTTTTGTTGTTAGAGGTAGAATTATGTTTGTGTATCCCTCTTCTTTTGGTATTGTTGCAAGGAGATTACTTTCTTGATTTTCCTATAGCATACCTCCCTCCTTTTGTTGGAGTTTTTCATCTATTATCCTTTGAAGGGTTGGATTTGTAGAAAAATATTGTGTATATTCGGTTTGTTATGGAATAACTTGGTTTCTCCATCTATATTAATTGAGAGTTTTGCTGGATATGGAAGCCTGGGCAAGCATTTGTATTCTCTCAGGGTCTCTATGACATCTGCCCAGGATCTTCTGGCTTTCATAGTCTCTGGAGAGAAGTTTGGTGTAATTATTATAGGTCTGCCATTATATGTTACTTGACCTTTTTCCCTTAATGCTTTAAATTTTTTCTTTGTTTAGTGCATTTGTTTCTTTTACTATTATATGGCAGGAGAAATTTCTTTTCTGGTAAAATCTATTTGGGTTTCTGTAGGCCTCTTTTATGCTTATGGATATCATTTTCTTTAGCCAGACTAACCAGAGGGCACAGAGAAAATATCCAAATTAATACAATCAGAAATGAAAAGCAAGACATAGCAACAGAATCTGAGGAAATCAAAAAAAATCATCCAATCCTACTACAAAAGCTTATATTCAACAAAACTGGAAAATCTGGAGGAAATGAAAATTTTTCTAGACAAATACCTGGTACCAAAGTTAGATCAGGATCGGATAAACCATTTAAACAACCCTATAACTCCTAAAGAAATTGAAGCAGCTGTTAAAAGTTTTCCAACCAAGTAGAGGCCAGGACCAGATGGGTTTAGTGCAGAATTCTATCAGACCTTGGTAGAAGAACTCATACCAATTCTGTCCAAACTATTGCACAAAATAAAAACTGATGGAATACTAAAAATTTATTCTATGAAGCCACAATTATGCTTCTAAGTAAACCATACAAAGATCCAACAAAGAGAGAGAACTTCAGACCAATTTCCCTTATGAATATTGATGCAAAAATACTCAATAAAATTCTTGCAAATTGAATCCAAGAATACATTAAAATAACCATCCATCATGATCAAGTAGACTTAATCCCAGGGATGCTGGGGCAGTTCAGTACATGGAAATCCATCAACATAATCCACTATTTAAACAATCTCTAAGAAAAATACCACATGATTATTTCATTAGATCCTGAGAAAGCATTTGAGAAAACTCAAATCTCCTTCATGATAAAAGTCCTGGAAAGATAAGGAATTCAATACCATACATAAACAGAGTAAAAGTAATATACAGCAAACCAGTAGCTAACATTAAACTAAATGTAGAGAAAGTTGAAGCAATCCCATTACATCTGGAACTAGACAAGGCTCCCCACTCCCTCACTACTTATTTAATAGAATAGTCAAAGTCCTGGCCAGAGCAATCAGAGAGCAAATCGAGGTCAAAGGGATACAAACTGAAAGGAAGAATTCATTATAGTATACTAAAATGACCCAAAATTCCACAAGAGAACTTCTACAGCTGATAAACAACTTCAACAAAGTGGCTGGGAATAAAATTAGCTCAAACAAATCAGTAGACTTCCTCTACTCAAAGTATAAACAGGCTGAGAAAGAAATTAGGGAAAAGACACCCTTCACAATAGTTCTAAATAATATGAAACACCTCATTGTGACTAACCAAGCAAGTGAAAGGTCAGTATGACAGGAACATCAGTTCTCTGAGGAAAGAAATTGAAGAAAATCTCAGAAGATGGAAAAACTTCCCATGCTCATGGATTGGCAGGATTAATATAGTAAAACTGGCCGTTTTCCCCAAGGCAATCTACAGATTAGATGCAATCTCCATCAAAATTTCAACTCAATTCTTCATAGACTTAGAAGGAGCATTTTGCAAATTCACTGGGAAAGTAAAAAAAAAAACACACACACACACACAGGATATCAAAATCTATACTCAACAACAAAAGAACTTCTAGGGTAATCACCATCAATGACCTCAAGCAATATTACCAAGCAATAGTGATAAAAACTGTATGGCATTGGTACAGAGACAGATAGGTAGATCAGGGGGATAGAATTGTAGACTCAGAAAAGAACCCACACACCTATAGTTACTTGGTCTTTCACAAAGGAGCTGAAACCATCAAATGGAAGAAAGATAGCATTTTCAACAA
Organism: Rattus norvegicus; assembly: GCF_021556685.1. Taxonomy (NCBI): domain Eukaryota; kingdom Metazoa; phylum Chordata; class Mammalia; order Rodentia; family Muridae; genus Rattus; species Rattus norvegicus. Next base: position 139,082,859 of record NC_141539.1, read on the forward strand.
GCGATTCTGGTTCAATTGGAGGTCAGTCAGCATTTAGAAAAATGCAAATCGATCCATTCTTATTGTCCTATACAAAGCTTAAGTTCAAGTAGACCAAGGACCTCCACATCAAAACAGATAGCCTCAAACTAATAGAAGAAAAAGTGGGGAAGAGTCTCTATCACATGAGCATTGGGGAAAATTTCCTGAACAAAATTCCAATGGCTTTTGCTGTAAGATCAAGAATTGACAAATTGGACTTCATAAAACTGAAAAACTCTTGTAAGGCAAAGGACACTGCCATTAGGACAAAATGTCAACCAACAGATTGTGAAAAAATCTTTTCCAGTCCTCCATCTTCTACAGGGCTAATATCCAAAATATATGAAAACTCAAGAGAGTCAAATAACCCTATTAAAAATGGGGTATAGATGTAAACAAGAATTCTCAGCTGAGAAATATCAAATGGCTGAGAAGTACCTAAAGAAATGCTCAAAATCCTTTGTCATCTCAGAAATGCAAATCAAAAGAACTGTGAGATTCCACCTCTCACCAGTCAGAATGGCTAAGGTAAAAAACTCAGGTGTCATCAGATGCTGGCAAGGGTGTGGAGAAAGAGGAACACTCCTCCATTGTTTGTGGGATTATAACAAGTAGAACCATTCTGGAAATCAGTCTGGAGGTTGCTCAGAAAATTTGACATTGCCATACCTGAGGACCCAGCTATACCTCTCCTGAGCATATACCCAAAAGATGCTCCAACATACAACAAAGACACATGTTCCACTATGTTCACAGTGGCGCTCTTTATAACAGTCATAAGCTGGAAATAAACCAGATGCCCTTCAAGAGTGGAAAGTATACAGAAAATATGGTACATCTACACAATGGAATACTACTCAGCTTTCAAAAACAAAGACTTCATGGAGTTCATAGACAAATGGATTGAACTAGGAAATATCATCCTGAGTGAGGTAACCCAATCACAGAAAAACACACTTGGTATCCACTCGATGATTAGTGGATATTAGCACAAAGACTCAAATTACCCTTGATACAATCCACAGACCACGTAAAACTCAATAAAAGGATGACCAATGTGCGGATGCTTCCCTCATTAAAAGGGAAATATTCTTAGGGTGGATATGGAGACAACGTTTGGAGCAGAGACTGAAGTAACGGCCATCCAGAGCCCACTGCACATGTGACACATATTTATGCAGCCACCAAAACTAGATAAGATCCTTTGGATTCGGCCTCTGTAGAGTTGTTTAACTTATTATTACATGTGTCCTGAACTCAGAGTTTTAAATAATGTAGTCAATTTGGTCCCCATGGCTTCATCATACATTATTGGCGTAAGTTTCCAGAGAAGCCTCAGGGTCTAATTAAGGGTATGAGATAATAACCAACCAATAACTGTCTCAACTAGAGACCCACTCCAAAGACAAGCAGCAATCCCTCACACTGTTAATAATACTCTATTATGACTGCATGCAGGAGTCTAGTATGGTTGTTCTCTGAGAGGCTGTTCCCAATAACTGGCTCACACAAATTCAGAACTACACAGGCAAACAGAGAATGGAACTTGAGGACTCTGATGGAAGAATAGTAGGAAGGATTCCAGCCCCAACACAACTCCACAGGTAGACCAAGAAACTGTCTTCGATATTTGAGGCTCTCAGAGAATAAACCAGTAAGCAAAGGACATAGAAGAGGTAGACCTAGGACTCCTGGCACATATGTGTCAGATGTGAAGATAGGTTTTCATGTAGTTCCTCCAATAAATGGATCAGGTGTTGTCCAAATGCTCTTGCCTGCATTGGATAATGTTCCTCTACCTGGGCTGCTATATCTGGTCCCTTTGGAAAGGGAAACACTTGACCTCGTAGTGAATTGAAGAGCCAGGGATTGGGAATACCCAAGTGGACCTCTAACAGCTTAGAGGAAAAGGGGAAGTGGATGAGGAAAAGATTGTAGGAGGTGGTGAACAGGAGTGGGGCAGTGAGAGGGATGTAAAGTGAAAAAAGAAAAAGTAAATTAAAATTGAATTTTAACAACAACAAAAGAAAACATACACTCTAAACATACATCCTAAAAATGAACATGTCTGTGGCCTTCTCTTAAAACCCTGAAACACTTACAGCTTGGAAATATCACCAGACAGAGGAGCAGAGCCAGGACAGTCATACTCTGATGAATACTCTAATGAAAAGACAAGGAGGAATCTAGCTTTGTCTGGGCTTTTATGCTGAGTATAAGGGCTGCTTTGCATTGAGGAAGGTTCCTGAGAGGATAAAAGGAAGCACTGAGAAAGGCTTCAAGTTTTAATAAACTTTAATTTGTGCTTCTTAGAGAAAATGGCAATGTATACTCAGGAACACGTTCCTTTTCCAGTCTGACCAAATTTCAGACAAAGAAGACATTATATATGTCACACGGTACAGGCATTGGAATAAAGGATGTGGCTAATTACAGGAAGTGAGCCTCATTCATGCAGTGCAGGCAGACGAGGGATCCATATCCTGCAAGCATTCATATCTCTGTAAATTCCAGAAGAAGTTTGGGTTGTAATAGGGGCTCTTATGGTGGAAAATCTTGCTTCAGGAAATATTTAATTTAATTTTCTTGGTGTCTGTTGAGTGAGTCTTAACTTTATCACTCGTCTATAAAATATAACTTGTGGGGCAGCTCTTTAAAACATTTAGTATATGTGATTTGTTGGATTTATCTGTGTGTACTTTGTTTTTTGTTTGTCACTGTCTTCAGCTTATAGCAGATAAAAAGCTCACATTCCTAAATATATTTCTGTACTGGTGTAGGATTTAAAGGTCTGCTCTTTATAGCAGATCATAGTGGCCATGTGCAACCAGACTTGAGGAATATGTTGATGAATTAATGAATAATCCAGAGACTCCTAAGTGATGACTGCAAATGGAGCAGAGGGCAGGAATGAACATGGAGGACCCTGTTCCATAAGGTGCTGATGACCATAGAGAAAAAAGGTCTGTAGTGCTCTTCTCTATTGGTAATATATACCACTGGAGAAAGGAAGTACAGAGTTGAAAACAACCTGTTCATACAGAAACCAGAAAATGTCTGTTTACCTTGTTGGTTTGGGGACATCATATTTTGGGGGCATAATATTTCATTGCATATAATCTTTTACTGTGAGAAGCAGCTGTGGAGTTAGGTCTTGATGTTAGGGAGAGAGTCATCCTGTGCAACTTCTGATGAGTACACACCACTGTGAGAACTCTATTCACTCTGTTTGGGTAGAATAATATTTTTCAGGCAGTGTGCTCAGTATATGCAATTTGGGTGTGTCTGATATTTTCATTGTCATTACAAATGCTGGGAAAGAGGATCAAAGGAGGAAATGTCCTTTTCTCACAGGGCACTGGGAAATCTAATATGAGACCCCTTACTCAAGTAATTTTTTATCTGGTTTATTTGAATTTGAGTAGTTTATTATAACCTCATGCTATGTAGATTATCCTTTTCCATGAAACTCTGTAGAAGGTAGTCACAAATAGGCTTCCCTTTTACAAAAGGAGAGAGTTGATGATGAAGTCATATGTTATTTACAATTTTTCATAGTTATCTATAGTTTATTTTGAGAGGGTTTATTCTTATGTGTTTCTCCAGTCATTAAATTGTATCTACTGTAATACAGACACTCATGTAATGGATCATTTGTATTGGTAATAATATTTTATCCTTTATATTTTTCATTAAATAATTTCTTTATTTAATTTAATTCCGATGACATCTTTTACTACTTCTTCCCTTCCCAGGTTTTCCCTATTACTTCAATTCCTCTGGTTTCTTCCTCCCTTTCTCCTCAGATAATGGAAATCCTCCCATGGATTTCATATTACCTTGGCTATCAACCTGTAGTACTTCTAGGCTCATCTTCCCATATTGAGGCTAGAAAGGACATCAAGTTAGGGAAGAGTGATCCAAGGAAAGCAACAGAGTCAAAAACAGCCAAAGAACCTGTGGTTTGGAGTATGACATATAAACCAAGCTGTACATTTGTTTCACATGTTTAGAGAGCCTAGGCCTATCTCATGTATGCCCTCTGGTGGATGGTTAAGTCTCTGTGAGTCCCTATGCACTGATAATAGTTGATTTGTACATTTTCTTCAGATGTCTTTGATATTTCTGACTAAAATCTTTCTTTCCTCTTGCAAAAGATTCCAGAATCTCATTTCACAAAAAGACTAATGTTTGACTGTGTGTCTCTATATTGGTTTCCATCATCTGCAGGGTAAATCGTAAAAGTTATGCTAGACTCCTCTCTCAAATTATGGAAGAATATTATTAGTAGTATCAGGCATGGACTCTCTCTCACGGCATCTGTCTCCATTTTCCCTGCTTTCTAGATCATTTCAGAATTCCTCCACACCCTTCCAGTTTTCTTAGAGTGGAATTATGATCTTAGGGCTCACTGCACAGACAGACTAACCAGGTGGTAAAGTAATGCCCAGTGACAAAACATGTCTAAAATATAGTAATGATTGGCAGAGGAAGGCATCTTCTGTTAAAATGTACACACACACACACACAGAGAGAGAGAGAGAGAGAGAGAGAGAGAGAGAGAGAGAGAGACACGCACACACACACAAAACACTGCAATAAACACACGAATGAAGTCATATGCAAAGCAGAAATTTGATCAAATATGTGGACTCATCAATGATTGCTACAGACTCTATTTGTATAGAGAATCTCTGAATGTGATATTTAGAGGGAGTCTAGACTCACAGGCCAAAATGGAGCAGCGATTGAAGGAATGGCTAACCCACAACTGGATTAAACTGAGACCAATCCAATGGTTAGGAACCAAACCCCAATACTAATAATGATACATTTATATTTGCTGACATGAGCCTATCAATAGTGATAAAACTGCACGGTATTGGTACAGAGACAGACAGATAGACCAGTGGAATAGAATTGAAATCCCAGAAATGAACCCCCTTCGGCTAATACTTTTTCTTTATCCCTTTCTCTCATTTTTCCTTTTCTTTCTTTTTTTTGAGGAGAAAGAAATTCATTTTTTAATTTAGTTTTTCAATTTTTATTTGAGAAATACAATACACAGCAATGATTTATTTCCTCCACCACTGTTCTTTCCCAAAGAAAACTGTAGAAATGTAACAGAAACATTTGGGTAGATCCTGAGAAAAAGAGAGCTCCAGTTATTTGGCAGCAGGTGATCTCAGAGTGTGGCCACTTCAAGAGCCTCCTTCCTCATCAGATACATGTTTCTCATTTTGTCTGGGTGTGCACAGAGCATGAAGGAACAACAATAATTATTCTGTATTTAGTTCATCAATCACAGATCTGAAAGCAAGCAAAACAAATTCTTGCACTCCTCACTTAGGTGGTTTATATACATTTAAAGACTCTCATGACATGACACTATGTTGATGCTTCCCCTGTGTGCAAATAGGATGTTCTGAAAAGTAACCCAGAGTGAAGCGATGTAACAACTTGAAAAATAGCAGTGAATTAAACATTTGCAATGAACCCACATTCTAGAAATCCTATGACCAGTGAATAAGATTGAAAGGGACATATTCCAGGCAGTGTTTTGGGGGAAGTGGTGATATTTTATATATTATAGACAGCTCAGCCCTATTGCTATAGCTCTTGTAGAAATTAAGGGGTTTAGTGACATTTGTCTTCTCTCTTCATTTGCTTAAGTGCTGGAACATTTTACCCTGTGTTCTGTGATTCCCATGGCCACTTCTTCTGCATTGTTGTGCACATATATACACTTACTTTACAAATGTACAGAAACTATAAGAACTTTGGCTTTTGGCTCTGAGAAGACTTTAATTACCAAAGAAATTTGCAAACTGTTAATCAAGTTGTGTTGGAAATTGAGATGAAACCAGAAAACTTGTCAGTCTCAAGCGTCATTGGTCAGTCTGGACCACAGTTTGTAGTTATCCAGTCATTCACTACTGTAGTTGTAGCTGTGAGTTCCTTGTGGACATGATGTTAAAGCCTCATCTCCCTTTCAGAAACTGTCATCACACAGGTGAATGGAATTGATGGTGGCACAGCAGGACAGAGAATGTAGAATCACTCTGTTGAGGCACCTGTGGTGGTACCTGAGAGCATCTTCTAGTCTATGCTAATTTGGTAAACGAGGAAATAGAGACTATTTCTTTTATTTCTACAGAACTCACAGGAAACCAATATGTTGCATTCCCAGCTATGCCATTATCACAGGCATTAGAACTCAATGACATTCTGACAATTATAAGTTTCCCAAGTTACCTCATGTTTTGAACACTAATCATTCCCTGGTGTCTAATACTTTCCTACTCTCTTGGAGATCTAATGTTTCAGGATGGTATGACCACAGAACCTACTTTTCTTTTATGGTGACACCACGCATATGGCCAGAATGCCATTGACAAGTATGTGATATTTAGATTCTAAATGCCACACCTGACTTCTGATGAGGAAAACCAATTCAGAATGAACCAATCATCATTTACATCATGTTTCTTGGACAAAAGCATAAAAGAGAATCCTTAGAAACCTGAGGGAAGGAGAGTAGATTAATGTGTTAAACACAAAAAATTATCTGTTCAGTTAAATTCTTGGTGAACTATACAAACTAAACCGTAACTAGTACAGAGAAAGAACTAAGAAATGTTACTCTTTGGGTGGAGTAGGACCTGTGTAGAACTTTCTGAAGCTCAGTAAGTATTACTATTTACATTGACCTCATGTCTCAATTCTGGAGCATCACACACACATTTTTATTGCTGACACCACAAGCTGGGTCTGTGTTGGGTCCGTGTCATATGATATTTGTGATATTTATGGAGAGACACAAAGTCAACTTCTTCATGTGTCACAGGCCCTGTTTGTTTCCCATGTTGACTCTATCTTGAAGACCACATAGTGTACTGTGAAGGGAATGTTATGGACTCTCTGTTTCCACACTCTCATGTGTTCCTTATTTTTGGGGGATCTGAACCAGGGTCCTCAAACAGATTCTTGTCTTCCTTACATGATGTTCTGCCTTTTGTTCAAGCCACAGTTTATCCTACATTGAAAGTCATCTTCAATGGGAGTATAGGTATAATTTTGTGCTTTAAGTTCTTACCACACCAGCAGAGAGATTTGTGTTTAGTCTCCATAACTACAAAATAGTTCAGTTTGGCAGGTAGCCAATCAGAAAGCCTACTTCTCAGATGTGAAGACAGTGTGATATTGGGACTCTGTAACCAAGCAGTCTAGCAATATACTGTGATCCATGTCTAGTGATGAAATACAGGCTTAGTGATGGACTTTATTTCAATGTTATTGTGTAGATGGATAGAAAAAGACATCTCAACATCTCAACACACACACACACACACACATACACACACACACACAGAGAGAGAGAGAGAGAGAGAGAGAGAGAGAGAGAGAGAGAAGCATCAGAAATACATGAACAGAGCCTTGAAGAGACAGAGAAGCAGAGACAAAAAAAAAAAACCAACTCCATAACATATAAATAAATGAATACAATGAATACAAAGCACATATTAAACAGGAAAACTGAAAATCAAATAAACTTTTGTCTACTTCAAGGGTTATTACAAGATCACTTGGAGAGAGAATCCTTGTAGAGAGGCAACCTAGACACTAAGGAGTCCCAGACTTACTTTGTTCCAGGTCTTTCTACATAAACTAACACTCAGTAACTGGATGCTTTCTGTGCTCCTTGTGCCCCCTGCTGGTCATTTATATCCTGCAAGAGGTTTGTGTTTAAGCTCACAGTGACATTCACTCACTGTGTGTCTTGCACAGTAATAAGTGGCCGTGTCCTCAGACCTCAGACTGTCCATTTGCAGGTATAGGGTGCTTTTTGCATTATCTCTGGAGATAGTGAATCGGCCCTTCACGGAGTCTCGATAGTAAGTGTTACCACCACCAGTACTAATGGATGCGACCCACTCCAGACCCTTCGTTGGAGCCTGGCGGACCCAGGCCATGTAATAGTTACTGAAAGTGAATCCTGAGGCTGCACAGGAGAGTTTCATGGACCTTCCAGGCTGCACTAAGCCTCCCCCAGACTCCACCAGCTGCACCTCACACTGGACACCTGCAAACAGAGAATACTGGTTAGAAAACCATCACTAACACAACAAAACAAAATAAACTTTCTTATTCTCATGTGGACACAACAGAGATAATCACACTTTTATCAATTACCTTTTATGAAAAGGACAAGGAAAGCCAAGCTGAGCCTGATGTCCATGGTGAGTAGTCTGTGCAGTGCTGCAGTACTGATTACTGAATGGGAGAACCTCAGAGTCCAGGACTGGGCTCCTCCGTCAGAGCTGCAGGTCAGGACAGGCTGGTTTTCATGGGCATAGAGAAGAATTATTTGCATATCTTACTGCTAAAATATGTTATGGAATTACACCTGAGCTGAAAGCAGTGCTCATAGCAGATATATAACATCGAAGATATGGATGTCAGTTACAGAGTTTGACTTAGTGTCGTGGTTTCATATTTACATTTTTTTGGTAAAGATTCACCACATTACATTTAATTTTCTTTTGTCCTTGTGCACAAAAGTTTTATTTTCATAGTCAGGATTCTTTAGTATAAATACATAATTAAATAGCACCATACATACTTGTGTTTCTACATATGTGCTCAGTCTTTTCCAATACCTGAGCAGGACATGGCTTCTCCCAATTGTGTTTTTTGGAAACAGTTACTCCTGTAAGGTTATGGTAGCAGAAGTCATTTTTGTGACAAGAACACTGAGTTTTTTTCTGAAAGTTACTTCTTCATGATAGAATACTGTCCTTAGACTTTATATATATTTCTAAATTAGACATTGTGGAGACTGTCTAAGACTCAGAATTGGTCATGGAGACAGATGCATATTTGCAGCAAACTCACTCATTTTTCATTCTGAAGTTATTAATTTATTCCTTTAAAGTCCCCCTCCAACATTTTTCTTTCTGTATGTGTATACCAGTCAACATGTGACTGTTTTATATTGTATTATATTAGTTTTTATTTTCTCCAGTTAGCATACTCCATGTACCTGTGGCTTTTAATTTTCTTTTAAGGTGCCTTTTTCATATTTAATCAGTTCTCTTGTTTCAGTCCTCCCAATTCGGTTCCACATACCACACTTCAATTTTGCTTTCATATCACCAATATTCCCTTGCCCTTGGTCATCCATGTCCTATGCATAAGATGTGTCCCCTTCTTAGGTTTCTAATTCCAAATGCTACAAAATATAATTCAGAACTGCAGGCACACAAAGAATGTTTTGAATATGAAACAAGCTGTTTTTGCCTTCTCAAGGCTTTGTTTTATTTTTTGAGGTAATATTTTACAGTCACATTTATATTCCTCCAAGGCTCAGAGGACATGCATTAGGAGGACATAGAGAAAATGAAATATGTGAAACTTGGGGTTGAGAACTGTGAAATAATGTCTTGTGGACAGGACCTGCCTATCCAATCCATGCACTGATGATGGCTTTTATCTGTCCCCACCTGAAACCAAGCCAATCATAACCTAATATAGACTTTATAAGTATTTTCCAGGTCTTCTGTCTTAGTGAGGGACTGTTTTATGTAGATTTCATGGAGAAGAGAACAATGTGGTCATTGGTCGATTTTCTATGCTGCAATGCTTGCCTTTACACACATGCACATATGGGCAGCATTTTGGGATAAAAATGCTATGATGTTGAGAGTGGTTGAGTTGAGATATGCGATTGGCAAAGATATGGGGATGTTGAAGGGGAAAATAGGATAGAGACATAAATATATTAAACGTATACACGTGGAGTATACCGTTCTTCAGAACTTAGAAAAAAAGTGCCTACTAGATGGCCGATTTGTCTAAAGACAATAAATCCCCAAAGAAAATGTTAAGATATATGCTGCAAAATATAAGGGTGGATAGGTAAGGCAACACTCAGTAAAGGCAATGGTAAAGAAGGTTTTCTTTTTTCTTTTTTAAATTTTAGTACACCATGTTCCAAGGAGCAGTTTTAAACCATGATAATAGGACCAACATTGCAGTTGCACATATACAAACATGGAGAGAGAGAGAGATAGAGAGAGAGAGAGAGAGAGAGAGAGAGAGAGAGAGAGAGAGAGAGAGAGAGATATGTTTGGGAGAAGAGGTACAGAGACCTGAGGTTGTATATGGTTTTTGTGAACATGCCAAGGAAACAGTAATGAACCAGTGTAAGAGGTGTAGGTAATAGTTGGGTTCATTGCTTGTTTTGGAGAACAGAATAGGAACCAGGAGGAGGTGCCAATTTACCTCTTGGATTTTCTCACCCCAAGGGGCAAGTGAAGGGTCCCTGGATGGTGAAAACATAACTACAGATACTCTAAACAGAGAAGGGTTGTGAAATAAGGTACAGAATATTGGGGTGTGGTATGTGCAGCTTTGGCATGTGTGGCTGTGGTACGTGGGGCTGTGTGAGAACCTTAGAGAAGAAGTGCTGGGAGCTAAATACCAAGGTCTTTTATTTTGCTGTTTCCTGGATAGTGGGATAAGTAGAGGAACTTTGACAATATCTGTATGTGATCTGGATTCCTAAATGAATGGCGACCAGGAACAGAAATAGAAGACACTGAGCAGACATTGAATGAAGATTTCAGGATCCACTATTGTTACAGCTACTGAAGAGGATCCAGGGCATTCACTGAGTTTTATAGGGCTATAGGACAATTGTAGGATTGCTTTTGGGGAAGATAAAAACTACCAGAACTGTTTTTCTGAAGTGTATGTGTTAAAATCTTTTAATAATTCAAGTTTGTAGGATACAAATATGTTACATACCATGTATTCTCAACCCTTGAAGAGACAGGCCTTCTGAAATCAAAGGTAGGAGGCAATAAATCTTGAGTTTAGAAAACAAAGAAACAAGGAAGTTTTTCTTCCATTAGAAAAGTTCAATCAACCTCTATCCTAGGTCAGGGGAAAATGTCAGGAGAACTCTTCCAGAAACATAAAGATTGTCAGTATCTTTAATGCATATAAAGTCACATGATCATATGTGGGAATATTGACAGGAACTTCAGGAAAGCAATGAATGTTTTTCTCTCTTGCAGTATAGTGGTTTCATCACGTTTGCCCACATGTAAACAAATAAATTAAAACCAATAAAATACATGCTAGTAAGTAGACATCCTTGAATTCACATAGCACCTCATTAAATTATCTTTAACAATCTGACTGAGGTAAGTTCTGTCCCTCAAGGACTAGTTCTATGACAATATCACATAGGAAGAGGACCATAGGTATATGTGAGATACAAGCACCATTCAGTAAGAGTGTCTTCCTATGACTTCATACCTCATGTCTCCTGACAGAGATCCTAGCAGTGAGAGACAGTGTGACTGTGAGATCAAGAAATGAACTTCGAAATACAAAAATATATTTCAAATGAAAATATCACTACCTGTCATCACTGTACAACCATACAGGAGATTTCTAGGTCACATGATTGCTATTTTGAAATCCATGGGATCCTGCATATTGTATGCCAAAGTTGAACAGAGTCATGCTAATGTTCATAGGGAACAGTGTCCCCTTTCTCTCCAACCAGGCAACACTTATTTTCACTTGTTTTTAAATGTTCTAATTATCAGAAGTGTTTCATTTAGAATTTAAATTCCATTTCTGTTATTATTGGAGATGTTGAGTTTATGAATCCTCTTCTGTCCACATTGTCTGATTGAAAGGAAAGATCCAAGTTAGTTAGAGGACAACAGAAGACAGAATGTTGTGTGCCCCAGAGAATACTATGTCTCTCTTCTCTTTATTGTAGTCTATGTTTTATCTTAGAGACTCACATCTCAGACAAGTGATAAAAATGTTCTTTAGAAGAAAAATAAGACAACTCTAGCATTTTGTCTAAACTCTGCCCCAGAGTTACCTGACAATAGCCAGAAATGCCTGACTCACTAAAAAAGGGGCTGCTTACCCACTCTGCTCTCTTGTCTTGTCTTCTTGCTCTCACTCTGTCTTCCTGCTCCATCCCCGTTTTCTCCTCATTCAATCTGCTCCTGTCCAGTGCTCAAGGACATCCTTTACTCCTCCACTCTTCTACTCTTTCTGTGTGTTTGTCTCTGTGTGTCTGTCTCTGTGTGCATGTGTCCATGTCTCTATTTCTGTTTCTCTCCGTCTCCCCTCTCTCTCTGCCTTTGTTTCTACTAGCATTTTATTCTCCTCCCTATGCCCTAAACAGTCTTTTCTATACTATCCCTTATTGAGGCTGGTCCCTCAGAGGGAAAGAATGCCTCAGTATGTGCCTGAGGAGTTGGCCCCTAACCCTATACCTTCCCATTCATCCACCAAAACATTCCTTCTCTCAACTTTTTTCTTTTTATAAGCACAACATCTACTGTGTTAGAGTACTTCACTTTTTCAAATAAAATATAATCACATGATATATTTAAGAGAAGAGAATTTTGAGGGCATCTCCATTCTATTGCCTCTTCTATTTACTACAGACAAGCATCCCTGTCTGCATTATTTATTTGATTGGTTACTTGCTTATTTACTTATTTTCACTTTACACCTCTATCACAGCCTCATTTCTTCCCTCTTCCTAAACTTGCCCTTATACATCCCCCCCACACTGCCCTTTCCCCTTCTCCTCTGATAAGAGGAGTCACCCTTGCATACCACCCCACCCTGGGGTGCCTTGTCTCTGCAGGACTAGACACATCTTCTCCTACCTAGACTCAACAAGGCAGTTCGGGTGTGGGGAAAGGAATCCAATGATAGGCAGGAGAGACCATAACAGTGACTGTTCCACTTTTTAGGGGACACACATGAGGACCAAGCCGTGTACTTGTTACAGATATGTAGAGGGTCTAGGTCTGTCTCCTGTATGCTCTGTTGTTGGTACCCAGTCTGTTTGGCCCTGCATCTGCCTCAGTATCCAGCTGGAGGAAGCCTCTCAGGAGACAATTTTGTAATCTTAATGGGAAGACAATTTTTATGGGTTAATGAAGTCCCCATCCTCCCTTTTGAAGTCCTGTCATGGTACAAGAGGTGGACACTTCAGTCTCTATATCCCGGCTGGTAGGAATCTCAGCTGGGGTTACGGTCATAGACGTCCCATGTACTCTCCTGTCCTACAGCTCTAGTTAGGAAACAAAGATGCCCCCAACACCACTGTGCATAATTCAATTCTCATTCCCAGCCATCTCTTGCCTCTATCTCCCTAGAACTGATTGGCATCCTCTGCCCTCTTCTCATCCCTTCTCTCTACACAGTTCCCTCTCTCTCTCCACCTCCACGGAGTATTTCATTTCCCTTCTTAGTGAGATCCATGCATCATCCCTTGAGACTAACTTATATCCAGTTACTTGTGCTTTTAGATTGTAGCATGATTGTCCTGCACATTATGACTAGTGTAAACTAGTGAGTACATATCATAAGTGCTTTATGGCTCTGTGTTAATCTTATTCAGCACGATATACTCAAGTTCCAATAATTTGCCTTGAAAATTCATGAGGTCCTTGTTTTTAATAGGAATAGAATTACACTTTCTATATGTTTGACATTTCCTATCTATTCTTCAGTGGAGGGACACCTATGTTGTTTCAAGTTTCTGGCTATTATGAATTAATCTGCTATGAACATTCTTGAACAAGTGTCCCTGTTGTATAGTGGGTAGTCTGTTGGGTGTATGCACGGAGATGATATAGCTTGGTATTGAGTTAAAAGTATTCCCAGATTTTTGTAAAACAACCAAATGTAATTTGAGAGGAGTTGTACTAGTTTTCACTCCCACCTGCAATGGAGTGTCTTCTTGCTCCAAGTCCTTGACACCATGTGCTATCACTTTGGGTTTTGTCTAGTAATTTGCCTGCATGTAAATGGAATCTTAAGTAGAGCCCCTGAAATTTAATGACTATTCTGCACATGAAAGGAAGAGGTAGTGTTTGCCATTTCAAGCTTTTGTCAAATTGTTTGATACAATATTTTCCATAGAGAGGATATTTTTTGTTTAGGCTCATACGGAAGTTCCCTCAGTGATTTTCTGGCAAAGAGATATATGGCTGTGTCCTAAGTTTAAACTTTGTTCAGTTTCAAGTAAAACTTGACTATTTGTTGTTTCCCTGATGATGCTGATTCAGGATTTGAGATCTGAATCTTATAATGTGATTTCACTACTTAACATTGCTGGCATCCACTGCAGACCCTTTCCTAGAGGCTGGAGGACCCAGTGTATACCAAGAACACCATGTACGGTTAATGAGTAGCCAGAGACAGGGCAAGTGAGAGACAGGCTTTGTGAGGACTACAGCAGGGCAGGATCTGACTCCTTTAGTTGTACCTCTACAAGGCACCTTGGGCATACAACATCACCAGCAGTCATCCATGTCATAGGTGTCAAGCCTGCTTCCCTCTATGGAAGGCCTGAAATATTTGCAGCTTGGAAAAGTCATCAGGTAGAGGGGTTCTAAGCGAACAAAACAACATCTTGTCAAATGGAACATCCAAACTGATCTGAAGCAAAGTAAAATTAAGGCAGGCTGATTGTGGGCCTGTGTACTGGAGGCTGTCCACAGTGATCTCCAGCAAGGCCAGATGGGAGGGTTCATGCAAAGGGGAAAAGGCATGAGCTGGGAGGGTAATTGCCTCCTAGGCTACTATGCCTCTGCTGCTGTTGCTGCTGCTGCTGCTGCTGCTGCTGCTCTCACCATTGCTACTGTAGCTGCTGTTTCTCCAAGATGCTGCACTGGGTTGCAGGGAGAGCTCCTGTAGGTGTTTTGCAAGAGAAGTTTTCTTCCCTGGTGTTGGTGTTACAGCTCTTATGACAGACTCACAGAAGGCAATTCTCATGTAATTCTCATGTACCTTTGTTCCTTCTGGATAAAATCTGTATACACAGTTCTGGGGTGGGCTGGGATCTAACAGTGGATGCTTCCCATAGGCTTGGTCTGAGAGGTTAGGGATGTCCCACCTACATGTAGAAGGGCTTGGAGGTGTTGTCCCTAAGTGATTGATGGCCACAGATCATTCTGGGAGTGGGGGTGGGGCTGTGGAAAACTGCAGTTTAGTGACAGATCCCTGGTGCTAGGAGCAGGCAAAGCTCCTACCATCCCTTCAGGATTTCTGGGTCTTCTAGCCTTATCTCAACCTTACATGGGGTTCTCTCACTGCCCACACTTATGTGGCAGATTATAATTTAGACAGTGTAGAATGAGAAGACTTGTCAGTTAGATGGAAAGGGTTATTTTGATAATAATATGTACGGAGGTTGGCCACAGTTAATAACAATGTCTTGTGGTCCTTATATATGGAAAGAAGATACCATGAGTTAGCACTCAAAGTGCTAATTGTTTCATCATTAAATTGTGGACATGTATTTGAAATCTTTATGTTAGAGAGGAGGAATGAAATTGTCTTCAAACATCATTTAAAGAAATAGTAGAAATGTTGCTAAAACTGCAGTCATGAGGGAAACTATAGGTTACCAAATCTCACTGTCTGTCCTCAACCACAGTGTTCCACTGAGTTTTCTTCATAAATCAACTCAATAATTTGTTCTTATTTTACACTGTTACATTATAGAACCACTTAATGATTCCTCTATTGTGTGAAGAAACAAGAAGTTTAATAGAATATGACACTGAGGAGCATGTTCTAGAGAATTTCCATGGCTGGAAGAAGAGTCCATTTCTTTAACACTAAAACACATGCTCAAACAGCATGGGGCAGAGCTTCCAAGATTATCAAGTGATCATGAAAGGAACTTGTTGATCCTCAGCGCCCCCTGCTGGTCCTAAGAATCTCTGTAGGGAAGTTTTTGTGCAAGTTCACAGTGGACTTCCCTCACTGTGTCTCTGGTACAGTAGTAAATGGCTGTGTCTTCAGTTTGCAGACTGTTCATTTTTAAGAAAACTAGGCTCTTGGAGGTGTCCCTGCTGATGCTCAGTCGGGATTTGAGAGCTGAATTATAATCTGTGCTTCCACGACTTTGTATTCTTCCCATCCACTCCAGAACCTTTCTTGGAGGCTGTCGAACCCAGTGCACATGATAGCTGGTTAATGAGAATCCAGAGACAGTGCAGGTGTGGGACAGGGTCTGTGAGGGCTGCACCAGACCTGGTCCTGACTCCTTCAGCTGCACCTGGGACAGGACACCTGGGGACAAGCAACATCACCATTAGTCATTCATTCTCTAGATTAAATGCCTGAGGTCCTCTCCTGAAACTCTGAAACACTTACAGCTTGGAAATGTCACCAAGCAGAGCAACAGCACCAGAACAGCCATGCTGTGAAGGAGGCTCTAGTGAGAAGGAGATGTGGCTTCTCAGCTAGGCCTGGGCTTTCAGTCTGAGATTCAGGGCTGCTTTGCATTGAGGGAGGATCCTGAGAAGATAAAAGGAAGAGCAGGGCAGAATTTCTAGTTTCCTCTCCATGTTCCTGAGATTATCTTTGTGCTTAGAAAACATGGAGCTGAAAACTCAGGAACTTTTCCCTGGTAATGTTTGGATTTCCAATTCCAAATAAAAAACAGAAAGTAGTAGTCACATTGTGCAGTCCTCGGAAGCAAAAAGAGGGGTGGGAGGGATAGGGAGGTTTACAGTAGGTGAATCTTTATTCATGCAATACAAGTAGAACAGGTTACCTTATCTTCAATGCAATCGTACATCTTTGTAAATTGCACTAGAGGATATAGGATGGAATTGGGGAACCTTTTTCCCCCCAGAAATTCTTTCCCTTGTATTCTTTTCTATTATTATATTTTTAGGTTTTTCTATTTCATTATTCCCTTCAGAACAGCATTAGTGGCACCTGCATCACCAGGTAGTTTGAGAATAAAGGGCAAAAGCACAGACTTTAAATAGCCTTGTATTGCAATTGATTTTCAAGTTATCTTCGCATAAATTGGCAACCATAAATATCAGTAGGATAAGTACATATTATTTGCATTTGTTTTAGTATAAAATATAGAAGTGATGATTATTCAATTGTGTGCAAATATACTGTATAATTATTACTTAGCAGATATTCATCAAATTGTTTTCCAACTATATTTATACTTTCTTATAAGTGAGGAATCAACTGTTTAAATAAAAACATGTTCTGTGGACTCACCTTAGTCTTATCACGCCTCAAGAAATAACATTTAAGAAAGAAGTTCACAAATATTTAGTCCATTTTTGTTTCAAAGGTTTATCTGAGAGTAGATCAGATGATATGGGTCCTATGTCAGTTGGCTGAGTGACTTAGCCTTCCTATTTAGGGACACTGTAGTTGGGACCTAGTCTTTGCACCTCTTGATTTATGTCAGTTTCTCTGTATCAATGCATGTTTATATATCTCTGTCTCTTGTTTCAGCTTGTAGCACATAAATGTATTGTAAACATGATTATCCATTGATGAGTGAAGGGAAGTTCAGCTGTTCATAACAATTCATAAAAATCAGTAGACTGATACCACATTGATTTTTATGTTAACTGAAGTGAATGGTAAGCCAGAGATCACTGAGTGATGAGACAAAGTGGAGCAGAGGGCAGGCATGAACATGAGGAACCTTGTGTTGAGCACCATAGAGTAACAGACTGGACAGCTTCTCCTCATGCCTTGGTAATGGGAAGGCCAAGGAAGAGAAGTACAGAGTTATCACAATCTGTTTGCTAGGACTCAGAGAATGTGGATCTATTACTTGGCCTTGGAGTCCCCACATTTTGTTTTTCTTATTTCCTTGTGCATAATCTTTGTACTGTGAGCAGCTGTGGTGCAGACCAGTCACATTAGACAGAAAGCCATCTATTCAATAGTCATTAACAGTATTAGTGCTGTGTTCCTCTTGTTCTGATACTCTGTGGGTTAAGATGACATTTTTTCCGAAATTACTCTCAGGAGATCTCATCTTGGGTTTGTCTGATATTTTCATTGTTGTTACAAAAATTTGGAAAGGAGTATCATAGAAATAAATGCACCTTTCTATACTATATTGGGGATGTGGCATAAGTCCACTTATTCATGTTTTTTTTTCTTTGGGTAGTTCAGAGATAATCTGTGTCCCTATTCTGCCCCATAATTCTGCTTTTCCATAAATCTTTCTACAATAAATTTTCTAGAAAAATGTCATTAGGAATCGTATGAGATCATGATAAATCCACACAGTATTTATAGTTATCTTAAATTCCAGAGGTGGATCCTTACTAATGTCTTTCTTCAGTCATTTGTTTACTTATATGTATCTCAAAGGTGGATACCCACTTAATTGGTCGTGTTGCTAAGACAGTACCAGACTGTCCATTTGTCTTATGGCTACGATAGGTATCCTTTAAATAATGAATATATGTGATATCCTAGGCAGATGTGGTTGGTCCCATCTGTGGTTCTCCGATCCTCGGTTGTCATAGAAAGAATGTATCAGGGGGTCGGGGATTTAGCTCAGCCATAGAGCGCTTGCCTAGCGAGCGCAAGGCCCTGGGTTCAGCCTCCAGCTCCGAAAAAAAAAAAAAAAAAGAAAAAAGAAAAAAAAAGAATGTATCACCATGGAGACACAGCTAGTCAGATGAGTTTCTTCATGGTTTCTGATTCATTCCCAATTTCAAGTTATTTCCTTGACTTCATGTCCTGATTAGCCTCTGTGATGTTTTCTAAGAATTAAGATGGCAGAAACTCTTTCCGTTACGTGTTGCTTTTGTCCATGATGTAGATCACATAAAAAGCTTACAAACTAGGACAATTGAAATTCTTCTGATGGGAAGATGGGTATAGGGAATTTGACATTCTGTACAACTGCAAGTACAGTGACACACACACTCACAATTATAGATACAGGAATGCATTACAATATGCACACACACAGCATCACATTCACAGACAGAAATACATATTCATAGGCAGAGGGATGGCTTTGTTAAATCCTCTCTTTAGATAGGGTTCCTGTCGTTGATCTGGGTTCATTCTATAGACCAAGCTGGTATTAAACTATCAGGTATTGATTGTCTTGGCATTTTCCCCCTATTGACTGAATTAAATGTGTGCACCAGTATTCCTGACCATAACATGTAGGTGCTTTTAAAATTTAATTATGAAAATAAATTAATTAAAATAAATTCAAGCATATCTTATATTTTCATCTTTATTAAAACGGGTATTTCTTTTTTTATCTTTATTAACTTGAGTATTTTTCTTTACACTTCGGTTGTTATTCCCCTTCCCGGTTTCTGAGCCAACATCCTCCTAATCTCTTCCCCTCCCCTTCTATATGGGCTTCCCCTCCCCATCCTCCCCCCCATTACCACCCTCCCTCCAACAATCACATTCACTGGGGGTTCAGTCTTGGCAGGACAAAGGGCTTCCCTTTATACTGGTGGTCGTACTAGGCTATTCATTGCTACCTATGAGGTTGGAGCCCAGGGTCAGCCCATGTATAGTCTTTGGGTAGTGGCTTAGTCCCTGGAAGCTCTGGTTGCTTGGCATTGTTGTTCATATGGGGTCTCAAGCCCCTTCAAGCTCCTCCAGTCCTTTCCCTGATTCCTGTAACTGGGGTCCCGTTCTCAGTTCAGTGGTGTGCTGCTGGCATTCGCCTATGTATTTTTTTGTATTCTGGCTGTGTCTCTCAGGAGAGATCTACATCTGGTTCCTGTCGACCTGCACTTCTTTGCTTCATCCATCTTATCTAATTGGGTAGCTGTATAAGTATGGGACACTAGTGGGGTGGCTCTGGTTGGGCGTTCCTTCAGCCCCTGTTCTAAACTTTGCCTCCCTATCTCCTCCCAAGGGTATTTATGTTCCCCTTTTAAAGAAGGAGTGAAGCATTCGCATCTTGGTCATCCTTCTTGAGTTTCATGTGTTCTGTGCATCTAGGATAATTCGAACATTTGGGCTAATATCCAATTATCAATGAGTATATACCATGTGTGTTTTTCTGGGATTGGGTTACCTCACTCAGGATGATATTTTCCAGTTCCATCCATTTACCTATGAATTTCATAACGTCATTGTTTTTGATAGCAGAGTAGTATTCCATTGTGTAGATAAACCACATTTTCTGTATCCATTCCTCTGTTGAAGGGCATCTGGATTCTTTGCAGCTTCTGGCTACTATAAATAAGGCTGCTAAGAACATAGTGGAGCATGTGTCTTTGTTATTTGTTGGAGTATCTTTTGGGCATATGCCCAAGACAGGTATAGTTGGGTCCTCAGATAGTGCAATGTCCTATTTACTGAGGAACCTCCAGACTGATTTCCAAAATGGTTCTCCCAGTCTGCAATTCCACCAACAAAGGTGGAGTGTTCCTCTTTCTCCACATCCTTGCCAGCATCTGCTGTCACCTGAGTTTTTAATTTAAGCCATTCTGACTGGTGTGAAGTGAAGTCTCAGGCTTGTTTCAGTCATTTCCCTTATGACTAAAGATGTTGAACATTTCTTTAGGTGTTTCTCAGCCAGTCGGCATTCCTCAGCTGTGAATTCTTTCTTTAGCTCTGTACCCCATTTTTAATAGGGTTATTTGTCTCCCTGCAGTCTAACTTCTTGATTTCTTTGTATATTTTGGATATAAGCCCTCTATCTGTTGTAGGATTGGTAAAGATCTTTTCCCAATCTGTTGGTTGTCATTTTACCCTAACCACAGTGTCCTTTGCCTTACAGAAGCTTTGCAGTTTTATGAGCTCCCATTTGTCGATACTTGATCTTAGAGCCTAAGCCATTGGTGTTTTGTTCAGGAAATTTTCTCCAGTGCCCATGTGTTGGAGGTTCTCCCCCACTCTTTCTTCTATTAGTGTGAGTTTATCTGGTTTAATGTGGAGGTCCTTAATTCACTTGGACATAAGCTTTCTACAGGGTGATAAGAATGGATTGATCTGCATTCTTCTACATGCTGACCTCCACTTGAACCAGCACCATTTACTGAAAATGCTATCTTATTTCCATTGGTTGGTTTTGGCTCCTTTGTCAACAATCAAGTGACCATAGGTGTGTGGGTTCATTTCTGGGTCTTCAATTCTTTTCCACTTGTCTATCTGCCATACCAATACCATACAGTCTTTTATCACTATTGTTGTGTAATACTGCTTGAGTACAGGGATAGTGATTCCCCTGGAAGTCATTTTATTGTTGAGGATAGTTTTAGCTCTCCTGTGTTTTTTGTTATTCCAGATAAATTTGCAATTTTTTCTGTCTAACTCTCTGAAGAATTGGATTATAATTTTGATGGGGATTGCATTGAACCTGTAGATTGTTTTTGGTAAATTGGCCATTTTTACATTATTAATCCTGTCAATCCAGGAGCATGCAAGATCTTTCCATTTTCTGAGATCTTCTTCAATTTCTTTCTTTAGAGGCTTGAAGTTCTTATCTTACAGATCTGTCACTTGCTTGGTTAAAGTCGACCGAGGTATTTTATATTATTTAGGACTATTATGAAGGGTGTCATTTCCCTAATTTCTTTCTCGGTTTGTTTCTCTTTCATGTCGAGGAAGGCTACTGATTTATTTGAGTTAATTTTATACCCAGCCACTTTGCTGAAGGTGTTTATCAGGTTTAGTAGTTCTCTGGTGGAGCTTTGGGATCACAATATACTATCATATCATCTACAAATTGTGATATTTTGTCTTCTTCTTTTCCAATATGTATCCATTTGCTCTCTTTTTATTTTCTGATCGCTCTGGCTAGGACTTTGAGAACTATATTGAATAAGTAGGAAGAGAGTGGGCAGCCTTGTCTATTCCCTGATTTTAGTGGGATAGCTTCAATAAGCATACCTTTTTATACAATACATTCTGATCATTATTTTTGCTCTGTTCATTCCGCCCTGAATCCTTCCTCTCTCCAAACTTGCTTAATTCCATAACCTACAGCCCTTTATGAACATTCAAGGGATTGGTCTCCTGGCATTCATTTATAGTGACAAAGAGAGATTTAAAAATCTGTAATCGTCAGTTCATTTTCACTTTTAAAAATCATTATATAATGTATATATTTGTGTTACAGATTATAATATTTAGTAGTATGTAGAAAACATAGTAATAAAATCTGAGGCTGAATATTACTCAGGTGTATGGCACCTGTTCCTAGAATGAGTATCTGAGTTGAACTTCAGCACTTAGCTGAGAAGCGGCTGGGATGGTGAATCACATGATCTGAATTCTTGTTATCAATTGTGGTTTTGTTTCATCTCAACCACTTTATATCTGTGCTTCCTAACCTAAGGATGGCTATTCCCTCTCATGCCATGAGATCAATTGATTTAAGTCTATGAATGTGAAAAATGGGCTGATTTCTTGGACAAAACAGAGGCCTCATCTTTAACAGGGACTGGTGAATTTTCTAATGTTATATTTATTAATTAAAATGAGGGATGCATTTTTGCAACATTACCATTTGAATTAAGGTCTTACCAATGCTACCCAAGAGCTCCATCATTGGCCTAACTCCCAGTACTAAATGAGGAATCAAACAGAATGTACTTTGTCCTTCAGACTAATGTGTGTTCGAGCAGCTCTATGTTTAGTGTTTACCATCTCTGGTTTCTTTTGCTTCTTCTGGAACTGATGCTGGTCACATCATGGAATCACCACTGCCTTGTGTTCTGTCAGAGCACATCTTACATTTAAAATCAATTATAATGGAGCTGTGAAAATATCTGTGGTTCAAATCCTTGTCAATCAAGTAACACTGCATGGGATCTTTTCTTTGAACTTAGTTCTCTATGCCTACACAATGAGTTGTGTGTGGCGGCTAACCAGTTATCCAATCCATGACATGCGAGGACAGAAGAATCGCAGGAGCTTGCTGTCCAACCCTTCAGGGCAGTTTGTGATTTTTCAGGCTCAGTGATAGAATTTGTCTCAAAATCTATGGTGCAGATTGATAGAGTGTACACAAATACTCATACACACATGCATACACACAGATTGTCAAAGGGAAGCTGCGAAAGAGAAATAGTATAATAAATTAATATGAAAATGTATACCACAATTGAAAATATGTATTTCAATAAGATTTTGGATACTTCAAGGAATACTATGCAGTGTATGTTTAGAATGAGTCCAGAAATAAAGGAGTCCATTCTTTAATGCTTCTGTGAACATGTCACTCTCTGTAACTCAGAGCTCTGCTGTTGTGGTTTCCCCTGGATTTATCTGTATATTGATGTTCGTTCCTCTGCCTCACGGGTGGCTGCCTAGTCACTATTCAGGACTTAGATGACTTCATCAGAACCTACTCTCCATTTAATTTTTAAAATAAAGGCGAGAGCCAGTGATTGGGCAGGTGAAGAGAAGGTGGAGCAGAAGGAGGGAGAGAGGGTTTCTGAGAAGGAGGAAGATGGAGCTGAAGCACATGCCATGGAGAAACTGCAAGTGAGGGATTTCACAGCTCAGGAATAGGATAATGTAGTGGTAGATCTGCCCAATCTAAGCGTGGGCTTGTATTCATATTAATCGAGTTGTGTTTTCTTTGCATGGGCATATTTCGGTTGAAGAGGTTACAGAAGCACTCTGAATGCTCTCAGAGGCTCCTGCTCATGCTGAGCTCCCTGCAGGGAGGTCAGTTTCTGAGTTCTCTGTGATATTCCCTCATTATGTCTCTTGAACAGTAGTACATGGCCATGACCTCAAACTTCAGACTGCTAATTTCCAAGTACAAGGTGTTCTTGGCAGTGCCTCTTGGAGATGTCGTTCCTTTAAGGGTTTGGCATAATTGATGCAAGTATCATCACTATTAATGTATGTTTCCCATCTCAGCCCTTTTCCTGGATCCTGGTGGAACTTGGCCCTGCCATGTTGGGCAGTAGACTGTGCCACAAGACAGAAAACCTGGTAAGGTTGAGTGGATTAAGGAACTCCAATACTTACCATAATCGAGGATTGTTAGGCATTAAAATCTACTCCTGACCAAGATACTGTCTTGGAAGAGATGACCTCTATACCCGCTGAAGAGGAATGAGACAATCTGTCACATCGGGACAATATCTGAAGTCCTTCCACATGATGATGAGGCATCCATAACATCTGAGACCAAGCACCAGAAAACATCTGCTTTAAGATCCCAATCCACACCAAAATGTTCATAAGATCCAATCTACAAGGATGAAACTGTATTAGTCATTTCACCAAAGATTGTTTGAGAGTATCAGGCTTATCAAGCTGTACCACACCAGGAAAGACTATTGTCTTCTGAAGCTATTTTTTGCCAGAAGCTGCTCAAGCATACTGCAGCCATTTCCTGCTCAGTGGAGTTGGCCTTGGCTCTTACTACCTACTGCATCCTGATGCAGAGCAATGGTGGCTGCAGTAGAGCCACTCTTTGGCTGCTCTAGCTGAGCCTGAGCTCTTCAGATCCCTGCTGATCACATCAGGTATGCAGACATCCAATGCCAGTCCCTGAAGGTGAAACCAGACGTTGCACAGCAGAGTTTGAGGGTCTTTTCTGGGTGCACTAAGCTTTCCCCACACTGCTCTGACTGCAATTTGCACTACCTGCAAACACACAGAATGCTGGTCAGAAAACTGTCACAAAAAGCAATTTTTGTCTTTTTTCCTGTCCACACAACACAGAATCTCATCTCCATCAGGTACCTTTAAATAACCATAAAATAAATACAAGGAAAACCAAGCAGAGCCCCAAGTACCCACAGAATAATCTGTGTTCAGTGCTGATCAGGGAATGTGAAGAATTGGCTATCTAGGGCTGGCTTCCTCTCCTTGACCTGCAGGGTCAGAGAAGTTCTGGCTTTCATGGGCTCAGGGAAGTGATATTTGCCTGTCCTCTTGCTATTTCTCTTGCAAGTTCTACAGTTGGACATTTGGCAGGACACAGTGTTCATAGAAGATATAAGACATCAAATACAGTGATGGCAGTTACAGAATTTAACACAGTATTGCAGTTTCACATTCACAATTTCTTTGTGAAGAATTCAGCACACTGTATTTCCTTTTCTCTTTTGCATGTTCATAGAACTTTCTCTTATTTAATTTCTATCTCCTTAGTATGAAAGGGAAAAAACTGCTACACAAAGTTGTGTTTCTATGTAGGAACTATTTTTCCCTTTGACTTGTCTGGACATTGCTTCTCCCTGATATTCTTGCACAAGGTCACACCTCCCTTGGGAGGTTAGCAGAATTCCTTCTCTATGAGGCCAACACTTGGGATATTTCTGTACTTTACCTTTTCATGAGAGAACACTGTCCTCAGGCCTTATAAAGGCTTGCAAATTAAACATTCTAAGTCAATGTCTTTCTATAGCCCGTGTTTGCTATTCAGAAATATTTCTATTTGCATCAAACTGACTTGTTTTTCATCCAGAAATTCTCCATATGATCCCTGTAACTTCACCATTCTCTTTGTCCATTGTTATACCAGGTAAGTGCTGCCTGCCTTCATGTTGTATTAATCCAGTTTTCATTTTCCCAATAAACATAATTTAGCAAAGCTTGGTTTGTACATTAACTCTTTTTATGACCATGAATTTATTTAAGTGGATCTGTTTTCCCCTTCTAATCTTAATTTTCTCACCACAGTCCACTTGTGTGCACTGGTCACAACATTCCCCTTCCTTTGATATTCTTTGTCGCTGACTTAAGATACCATTCCTTTCTAAGCAGATATGGTGCTTATTTTACACTGTTAGATTATAGAACCACTTAATGATTCTTCTAATGTGTGAAGAAACAAGAAGTTTAATAGAATATGACACTGAGGAGCATGTTCTAGAGAATTTCCATGGCTGGAAGAAGAGTCCATTTCTTTAACACTTAAACACATGCTCAAACAGCATGGGACATAACTTCCTAGATTCTGAAGTGATCCTGAAAGGAACTTGTTGATCCTCAGCGCCCCCTGCTGGTCCTAAGCATTCCTGTAGGAAGTTTTTGTGCAAGGTCACACTGGACTTCCCTCAATGTGTCTGGTACAGTAGTAAATGGCTGTGTCTTCAGTTTGCAGACTGTTCATTTTTAAGAAAACTTGGCTCTTGGAGGTGTCCCTGCTGATGCTCAGTCGGATTTGAGAGCTGAATTATAATCTGTGCTTCCATCACCCCATATTCCTCCCATCCACTCCAGACCCTTTCCTGGAGGCTGGCGAACCCAGTGTACACTGTAGTCCGTTAATGAGAACCCAGAGACAGTGCAGGTGAGGGACAGGGTCTGTGAGGGCTGCACCAGACCTGGTCCTGACTCCTTCAGCTGCACCTGGGACAGGACACCTGGTGACAAGCAACATCACCATTAGTCATTCATGCTATAGATTAAGTGCCTGAGGTCCTCTCCTGAAACTCTGAAACACTTACAGCTTGGAAATGTCACCAGGCAGAGCAACAGCACCAGGACAGCCATGCTCTGAAGGAGGCTCTAGTGAGAAGGAGATGTGGATCCTCAGGTAGGCCTGGGCTTTCATTCTGAGCCTGAGGGCTGCTTTGCATTGAGGGAGGATCCTGAGATGATAAAAGGAAGTGCAGGGCAGAATTTCTAGTTTCCTCTCCATGTGCTTGAGATTACCTTTGTGCTTAGAAAACATGAAGCTGAAAACTCAGGAACTTTCCCCTGGTAATGTTTGGATTTCCAATTCCAAATAAAAAACAGAAAGTAGTAGCCACATTGTGCAGGCCTCGGAAGTAAAAGGAGGGGTTGGAAGATAGTGGGGTTTACAGTAGGTGAATCTTTATTCGTGCAATACAAGTAGAACAGGTTACCTTATCTTCAATGCAATCATACATCTTTGTAAATTGCACTAGAAGATGTAGGATGGAATTGGGGAACCTTTTTCCCCCAGAAATTCTTTCTCTTGAATTCTTTTCTATTATTATATTTTTAGGTTTTTCTATTTCATTATTCCCTTCAGAACAGCATTACTGGCACCAGCATCACCAGGCGGTTTGAGAATAAAGAGGCAAAACCACAAACTTTAAATAGCCTTGTATTGCAATTGATTTTCAAGTTATCTTCACATAAATTGGCAACCATCAATATCAGTAGGATAAGTACATATTTTTGCATTTGCTTTAGTATAAAAATATAGAAGTGATGATTATTCAATTGTGTGCAAAAATACTGTATAATTATTACTTAGCAAATATTCATCAAATTGTTTTCCAATATATTTATACTTTCTTATAAATGAGGAATCAACTGTTTAAATAAAACACTTTCTGTGGACCCACCTTAGTCTCATCACGCCTCAAGAAATAACATATAAGAAAGAAGTTCACAAATATTTAGTCCATTTTGTTTCACAGGTTTATCTGAGAGTGGATCAGATGATGTGGGTCCTATGTCAGTTGGCTGAGTGACTTAGCCTTCCTATTTAGGGACACTGTAGTTGGGACCTAGTCTTTGCACCCCTTGATTTATGTCAGTTTCTCTGTATCAATGCACGTTTATATCTTTCTGTCTCTTGTTTCGGCTTGTAGCACATAAATTTATTCTAAACATGATTATCCATTGGTGAGTGAAGGGAAGTTCAGCTGTTCATAACAATTCATAAAAATCAGTAGACTGATACCACATTGATTTTTATGTTAACTGAAGTGAATGGTAAGCCAGCGATCACTGAGTGATGAGACAAAGTGGAGCAGAGGGCAGGCATGAACATGAGGAACCTTGTGTTGAGCACCATAGAGAGCAACAGACTGGACAGCTTCTCCTCGTGCCTTGGTAATGGGAAGGCCAAGGAAGAGAAGTACAGAGTTACCACAATCTGTTTGCTAGGACTCTGAGAATGTGGATCTATTACTTTTCCTTGGAGTCCCCACATTTTGTTTTTCTTATTTCTTTGTGCATAATCTTTGTACTGTGAGCAGCTGTGGTGCAGACCAGTCACATTAGACAGAAAGCCATCCATTCAATAGTCATTAACAGTATTAGTGCTGTGTTCCTCTTGTCTGATACTCTGTGGGTTAAGATGACATTTTTTTCCGAAATTACTCTCAGGAGATCTCATCTCCGGTTTATCTGATATTTTCATTGTTGTTATAAAAATTTGGAAAGGAGTATCATAGAAATAAATGCACCTTTCTATACTATATTGGGGATGTGGCATAAGTCCACTTATTCATGTGTTTTTTCTTTGGGTAGTTCAGAGATAATCTGTGTCCCTATTCTGTCCCATAATTCTGCTTTTCCATAAATCTTTCTACAATAAAGTTACTAGAAAAATGTCATTAGGAATCGTATGAGTTCATGATAAATCCACACAGTATTTATAGTTATCTTAAATTCCAGAGGTGGATCCTTACTAATGTCTTTCTACAGTCATTTGTTTACTTATATGTATCTCACAGGTGGATACCCACTTAATTGGTCGTGTTGCTAAGACAGTACCAGACTGTCCATTTGTCTGATGGCTAGGATAGGTATCCTTTAAATAGTGAAAATATGTGATATCCTAGGCAGATGTGGTTGGTCCCATCTATGGTTCTCCGATCCTTGGTTGTCATAGAAAGAATGTATCAGGGGGTCGGGGATTTAGCTCAGCCATAGAGCGCTTGCCTAGCGAGCACAAGGCCCTGGGTTCAGTCTCCAGCTCCGAAAAAAAAAAAAAAAGAAAAAAGAAAAAAAAAGAATGTATCACCATGGAGACACAGCTAGTCAGATGAGTTTCTTCATGGTTTCTGATTCATTCCCAATTTCAAGTTATTTCCTTGACTTCATGTCCTGATTAGCCTCTGTGATGTTTTCTAAGAATTAAGATGTCAGAAACTCTTTCCATCACGTGTTGCTTTTGTCCATAATGTAGATCACATAAAAAGCTTACAAACTAGGACAATTGAAATTCTTCTGATGGGAAGATGGGTATAGGGAATTTGACATTCTGTACAACTGCAAGTACAGTGACACACACACTCACAATTATAGATACAGGAATGCATTACAATATGCACACACACAGCATCACATTCACAGACAGAAATACATATTCATAGGCAGAGGGATGGCTTTGTTAAATCCTCTCTTTAGACAGGGTTCCTGTCGTTGATCTGGGTTCACTCTATAGACCAAGCTGGTATTAAACTATCAGGTATTGATTGTCTGGCATTTTCCCCATATTGACTGAATTAAATGTGTGCACCAGTATTCCTGACCATAACATGTAGGTGCTTTTAAATTTTAATTATGAAAATAAATTAATTAAAATAAATTTAAGCATATCTTATTTTTCATCTTTATTAAAACGGGTATTTCTTTTTTTATCTTTATTAACTTGAGTATTTCTTCTTTACACTTCGGTTGTTATTCCCCTTCCCGGTTTTTGAGCCAACATCCTCCTAACCTCTTCCCCTCCCCTTCTATATGGGCTTCCCCTCCCCATCCTCCCCCCCATTACCACCCTCCCCCCAACAATCACATTCACTGGAGGTTCAGTCTTGGCAGGACAAAGGGCTTCCCTTTATACTGGTGCTCTTACTAGGCTATTCATTGCTACCTATGAGGTTGGAGCCCAGGGTCAGCCCATGTATAGTCTTTGGGTAGTGGCTTAGTCCCTGGAAGCTCTGGTTGCTTGACATTGTTGTACTTTTGGGGTCTCAAGCCCCTTCAAGCTCTTCCAGTCCTTTCTCTGATTCCTTCAACTGGGGTCCCGTTCTCAGTTCAGTGGTGTGCTGCTGGCATTCACCTATGTATTTGTTGTATTCTGGCTGTGTCTCTCAGGAGAGATCTACATCCGGTTCCTGTCGACCTGCACTTCTTTGCTTCATCCATCTTATATAATTGGGTGGCTGTATAAGTATGGGCCACTTGTGGGGCTGGCTCTGGTTGGGCGTTCCTTCAGCCCCTGTTCTAAACTTTGCCTCCCTATCTCCTCCCAAGGGTATTTATGTTCCCCTTTTAAAGAAGGAGTGAAGCATTCGCATCTTGATCATCCTTCTTGAGTTTCCTGTGTTCTCTGCGTCTAGGATAATTCGAACATTTGGGCTAATATCCAATTATCAATGAGTATATACCATGTTTGTTTTTCTGGGATTGGGTTAGATCACTCAGGATGATATTTTCCAGTTCCATCCATTTACCTATGAATTTCATAACGTCATTGTTTTTGATAGCTGAGTAATATTCCATTGTGTAGATAAACCACATTTTCTGTATCCATTCCTCTGTTGAAGGGCATCTGGATTCTTTGCAGCTTCTGGCTACTATAAATAAGGCTGCTAAGAACATAGTGGAGCATGTGTCTTTGTTATTTGTTGGAGTATCTTTTGGGCATATGCCCAAAACAGGTATAGTTGGGTCCTCAGATAGTGCAATGTCCTATTTACTAAGGAACCTCCAGAGTGATTTCCAGAATGGTTGTCCCAGTCTGCAATCCCACCAACAAAGGTGGAGTGTTCCTCTTTCTCCACATCCTTGCCAGCATCTGCTGTCACCTGAGTTTTTGATTTAAGCCATTCTGACTGGTGTGAAGTGAAGTCTCAGGCTTGTTTCAGTCATTTCCCTTATGACTAAAGATGTTGAACATTTCTTTAGGTGTTTCTCAACCATTCGGCATTCCTCAGCTGTGAATTCTTTGTTTAGCTCTGTACCCCATTTTTAACAGGGTTATTCGTCTCCCTGCAGTCTAAGTTCTTGAGTTCTTTGTATATTTTGGATATAAGCCCTCTATCTGTTGTAGGATTGGTAAAGATCTTTTCCCAATCTGCTGGTTGTCATTTTGTCCTAACCACAGTGTCCTTTGCCTTACAGAAGCTTGGCAGTTTTATGAGATCCCATTTGTTAATTATTTTTCTTTTTTCTTTTTCTTTTTTTTTCAGAGCTGGGGACCGAACCCTGGGCCTTGTGCCTTCTAGGCAAGCGCTCTACCACTGAGATAAATCCCCAACCCCCCCTCCCATTTGTCGATTCTTGATCTTAGAGCATAAGCCATTGGTGTTTTGTTCAGGAAATTTTCTCCAGTGCCCATGTGTTCGAGGTTCTTCCCCACTTTTTCTTCTCTTAGTTTGAGTTTATCTGGTTTAATGTGGAGGTCCTTAATTCACTTGGACTTCAGCTTTCTACAGGGTGATAAGAATGGATTGATCTGCATTCTTCTACATGCTGACCTCCAGTTGAACCAGCACCATTTGCTGAAAATGCTATCTTATTTCCATTGGATGGTTTTGGCTCCTTTGTCAACAGTCAAGTGACCATAGGTGTGTGGGTTCATTTCTGGGTCTTCAATTCTTTTCCACTGGTCTATCTGCCATACCAATACCTTAGAGTCTTTTATCACTATTGCTGTGTAATACTGCTTGAGTTCAGGGATAGTGATTCCCCCGGAAGTCCTTTTATTGTTGAGGATAGTTTTAGTTATGGGTTTTTTGTTATTCCAGATGAATTTGCAATTTGTTCTGTCTAACTCTCTGAAGAATTGGATTATAATTTTGATGGGGATTGCATTGAACCTGTAGATAGTTTTTGGTAAATTGGCCATTTTTACTTTATTAATCCTGTCAATCCAGGACCTTGCAAGATCTTTCCATTTCTGAGATCTTCTTCAATTTCTTTCTTTAGAGGCTTGAAGTTCTTAACTTACAGATCTTTCACTTGCTTGGTTAAAGTCAACCAAGGTATGTTATATTATTTAGGACTATTATGAACGGTGTCATTTCCCTAATTTCTTTCTCGGCTTGTTTCTCTTTCATGTAGAGGAAGGCTACTGATTTATTTGACTTAATTTTATACTCAGCTACTTTGCTGAAGGTGTTTATCTGATTTAGTAGTTCTCTGGTGGAGCTTTGGGATCACTTAAATATACTATCATATCATCTACAAATAGTGATATTTTGACTTCTTCCTGTCCAATCTGTATCCATTTGATCACTTTTTGTTTTCTGATTGCTCTGGCTAGAACTTTGAGAAATATATTGAATAAGTAGGGAGAGAGTCGGCAGCCTTGTCTATTCCCTGATTTTAGTGGGATTGCTTCAATAAGCATATATTTTTATACAATACATTCTGATCAGAATTTTTGCTTTCTTCATTCCTCCCTGAATCCTTCCTCTCTCCAAACTTGCTTAATTCCATAACCTACAGCCCTTTATGAACATTCAAGGGATTGGTCTCCTGGCATTCATTTATAGTGACAAAGAGAGATTTAAAAATCTGTAATCGTCAGTACATTTTCACTTTTAAAAATCATTATATAATGTATATATATGTGTTATGGATTATAATATTTATTAGTATGTACAAAACATAGTAATAAAATCTGAGTCTGAAGATTACTCAGGTGTATGGCACCTGCTCCTAGAATGAGTATCTCAGTTGACCTTCAGCACGTAGCTGAGAAGAGGGCGGGATGGTTTATCACATGATCTGAACTCTTGTGATCCATTGTGGCTTTGTTTCCTCTCAACCACTTTATATCTGTGCTTCCTAACCTAGTGCCGGCTATTCCCTCTCATGCCATGAGATCAAGTCATTTAAGTCTATGATTGGGAAAAATGGGCTGATCTC
The DNA here is from genome assembly GCF_021556685.1 of Rattus norvegicus. Classification (NCBI taxonomy): domain Eukaryota; kingdom Metazoa; phylum Chordata; class Mammalia; order Rodentia; family Muridae; genus Rattus; species Rattus norvegicus. The sequence continues at coordinate 139,115,268 of NC_141539.1, forward strand.
TTGGATGAAACAGAGGCCTCATCTTTAACAGGGACTATTGATTTTTCTAAAGTTATTAATTAAAAGGAGGGGTGCATTTTTGCAACATTACCATTTGAATTAAGTTCTAACTGGCCTAACTCCCAGTACTAAATGAGGAATCAAAGAGAGGGCACTTTGTCCTTCAGACTAATGTGTGTTCGAGCAGCTCTGTTTTTAGGGTTTACCATCTCTGGTATCTTTTGCTTCTTTTTTTTATTTCTCTATTTTTTTATTTTTTATTTTTATTAACTTGAGTATTTCTTATATTATTATATTATATTATATTATATTATATTATATTATATTATATTATATGTTATATTAAAGTGTTATTCCCTTTCCCGGTTTCCAGGCAAACATCCCCCTCCCCCTTCCCTTGTTGATGGGTGGTCCCCTCCCCAACCTCCCCCCCTTGCCTCCCTCCCCCCAACAATCTAGTTCACTGGGGGTTCAGTCTTTTTTTTTATTTTTATTTTTTTTTATTAACTTGAGTATTTCTTATATACATTTCAAGTGTTATTCCCTTTCCCGGTTTCCGGGCAAACATCCCCCTCTCCCCTCCCCTTCCTTATGGGTGTTCCCCTCCCACCCCTCCCCCCATTGCCGCCCTTCCCCCATAGTCTAGTTCACCGGGGATTCAGTCTTAGCAGGACCCAGGGCTTCCCCTTCCACTGGTGCTCTTACTAGGATATTCATTGCTACCTATGAGGTCAGAGTCCAGGGTCAGTCCATGTATAGTCTTTAGGTAGTGGCTTAGTCCCTGGAAGCTCTGGTTGCTTGACATTGTTGTACTTTTGGGGTCTCAAGCCCCTTCAAGCTCTTCCAGTTCTTTCTCTGATTCCTTCAACGGGGGACCTATTCTCAGTTCAGTGGTTTGCTGCTGGCATTCGCCTCTGTATTTGCTGTATTCTGGCTGTGTCTCTCAGGAGAGATCTACATCCGGCTCCTTTCGGTCTGCACTTCTTTGCTTCATCCATATTGTCTAATTGGGTGGCTGTATATGTATGGGCCACAGGTGGGGCAGGCTCTGAATGGGTGTTCCTTCAGTCTCTGTTTTAATCTTTGCCTCTCCCTTCCCTGCCAAGGGTATTCTTTTTCCTCATTTAAAGAAGGAGTGAAGCATTCACATTTTGATCATCCGTCTTGAGTTTCGTTTGTTCTAGGGATCTAGGGTAATTCAAGCATTTGGGCTAATAGCCACTTATCAATGAGTGCATACCATGTATGTCTTTCTGTGATTGGGTTAGCTCACTCAGGATGATATTTTCCAGTTCCAACCATTTACCTACGAATTTCACAAAGCCGTTGTTTTTGATAGCTGAGTAATATTCCATTGTGTAGATGTACCACATTTTCTGTATCCATTCCTCTGATGAAGGGCATCTGGGTTCTTTCCAGTTTCTGGCTATTATAAATAAGGCTGCGATGAACATAGTGGAGCACGTGTCTCTTTTATATGTTGAGGCATCTTTTGGGTATATTCCCAAGAGAGGTATAGCTGGATACTCAGGCAGTTCAATGTCCAATTTTCTGAGGAACCTCCAGACTGATTTCCAGAATGGTTTTACCAGTCTGCAATCCCACCAACAATGGAGGAGTGTTCCTCTTTCTCCACATCCTCGCCAGCATCTGCTGTCACCTGAGTTTTTGATTTTAGCCATTCTCACTGGTGTGAGGTGAAATCTCAGGGTTGTTTTGATTTGCATTTCCCTTATGACTAAAGATGTTGAACATTTCCTTAGGTGTTTCTCAGCCATTCGGCATTCCTCAGCTGTGAATTCTTTGTTTAGCTCTGAACCCCATTTTTTAATAGGGTTATTTGTTTCCCTGCTGTCTAACTTCTTGAGTTCTTTGTATATTTTGGATATAAGGCCTCTATCTGTTGTAGGATTGGTAAAGATCTTTTCCCAATCTGTTGGTTGCCGTTTTGTCCTAACCACAGTGTCCTTTGCCTTACAGAAGCTTTGCAGTTTTATGAGATCCCATTTGTCGATTCTTGATCTTAGAGCATAAGCCATTGGTGTTTTGTTCAGGAAATTTTTTCCAGTGCCCATGTGTTCCAGATGCTTCCTAGTTTTTCTTCTATTAGTTTGAGTGTGTCTGCTTTGATGTGGAGGTCCGTGATCCACTTGGACTTAAGCTCTGTACAGCGTGATAAGCATGGATCGATCTGCATTCTTCTATATGTTGCCCTCCAGTTGAACCAGCACCATTTGCTGAAAATGCTATCTTTTTTCCATTGGATGGTTTTGGCTCTTTTGTCAAAAATCAAGTGACCATAGGTGTGTGGGTTCATTTCTGGGTCTTCAATTCTATTCCGTTGGTCTATCTGTCTGTCTCTGTACCAATAACATGCAGTTTTTATCACTATTGCTCTGTAATACTGCTTGAGTTCAGGGATAGTGATTCCCCCTGAAGTCCTTTTATTGTTGAGGATAGCTTTAGCTATCCTGGGTTTTTTGTTATTCCAGATGAATTTGCAAATTGTTCTGTCTAACTCTTTGAAGAATTGGATTGGTATTTTGATGGGGATTGCATTGAATCTGTAGATTGCTTTTGGTAAAATGGCCATTTTTACTATATTAATCCTGCCAATCCATGAGCATGGGAGATCTTTCCATCTTCTGAGGTCTTCTTCAATTTCTTTCCTCAGTGTCTTGAAGTTCTTATTGTACAGATCTTTTACTTGCTTGGTTAAAGTCACACCGAGGTACTTTATATTATTTGGGTCTATTATGAAAGATGTCGTTTCCCTAATTTCTTTCTCGGCTTGTTTCTCTTTTGTATAGAGGAAGGCTACTGATTTATTTGAGTTAATTTTATACCCAGCCACTTTGCTGAAGTTGTTTATCAGCTTTAGTAGTTCTCTGGTGGAACTTTTGGGATCACTTAAATATACTATCATGTCATCTGCAAATAGTGATATTTTGACCTCTTCTTTTCCGATCTGTATCCCCTTGATCTCCTTTTGTTGTCTGATTGCTCTGGCTAGAACGTCAAGAATTATATTGAATAAGTAGGGAGAGAGTGGGCAGCCTTGTCTAGTCCCTGATTTTAGTGGGATTGCTTCAAGTTTCTCTCCATTTAGTTTAATGTTAGCAACTGGTTTGCTGTATATGGCTTTTACTATGTTTAGGTATGGGCCTTGAATTCCTATTCTTTCCTGGACTTTTATCATGGAGGGGTGTTGAATTTTGTCAAATGCTTTCTCGGCCTCAAATGAAATGATCATGTGGTTCTGTTCTTTCAGTTTGTTTATATAATGGATCACGTTGATGGTTTTCCGTATATTAAATCATCCCTGCATGCCTGGGATGAAGCCTACTTGATCATGGTGGATGATTGTTTTGATGTGCTCTTGAATTCGGTTTGCCAGAATTTTATTGAATATTTTTGCGTCGATATTCATAAGGGAAATTGGTCTGAAGTTCTCTTTCTTTGTTGTGTCTTTGTGTGGTTTAGGTATAAGAGTAATTGTGGCTTCGTAGAAGGAATTCGGTAGTGCTCCATCTGTTTCAATTTTGTGGAATAGTTTGGATAATATTGGTATGAGGTCTTCTATGAAGGTTTGATAGAATTCTGCTAAACCCGTCTGGACCTGGGCTCTTTTTGGTTGGGAGACCTTTAATGACTGCTTCTATTTCCTTAGGAGTTATGGGGTTGTTTAACTGGTTTATCTGTTCCTGATTTAACTTCGATACCTGGTATCTGTCTAGAAAATTGTCCATTTCCTGCAGATTTTCAAGTTTTGTTGAATATAGGTTTTTATAGTAAGATCTGATGATTTTTTGAATTTCCTCTGAATCTGTAGTTATATCTCCCGTTTCATTTCTGATTTTGTTAATTTGGACGTACTCTCTGTGTCCTCTCGTTAGTCTGGCTAAGGGTTTATCTATCTTGTTGATTTTCTCAAAGAACCAACTTTTGGTTCTGTTGATTCTTTCTATGGTCCTTTTTGTTTCTACTTGTTTGATTTCAGCTCTGAGTTTGATTATTTCCTGCCTTCTACTCCTCCTGGGTGTATTTGCTTCTTTTTGTTCTAGAGCTTTTAGGTGTGCTGTCAAGCTGCTGACATATGCTCTTTCCTGTTTCTTTCTGCAGGCACTCAGCGCTATGAGTTTTCCTCTTAGCACAGCTTTCATTGTGTCCCATAAGTTTGGGTATGTTGTACCTTCATTTTCATTAAATTCTAAAAAGTTTTTAATTTCTTTCTTTATTTCTTCCTTGACCAGGTTATCATTGAGTAGAGCATTGTTCAATTTCCACGTATATGTGGGCATTCTTCCCTTATTGTTATTGAAGACCAGTTTTAGGCCGTGGTGGTCCGATAGCACGCATGGGATTATTTCTATCTTTCTATACCTGTTGAGGCCCGTTTTTTGACCAATTATATGGTCAATTTTGGAGAAAGTACCATGAGGAGCTGAGAAGAAGGTATATCCTTTTGCTTTAGGATAGAATGTTCTATAAATATCCGTTAAGTCCATTTGGCTCATGACTTCTCTTAGTCTGTCGACATCACTGTTTAATTTCTGTTTCCATGATCTGTCCATTGATGAGAGTGGGGTGTTGAAATCTCCCACTATTATTGTGTGAGGTGCAATGTGTGTTTTGAGCTTTAGTAAGGTTTCTTTTACGTATGTAGGTGCCCTTGTATTTGGGGCATAGATATTTAGGACTGAGAGTTCATCTTGGTGGATTTTTCCTTTGATGAATATGAAGTGTCCTTCCTTATCTTTTTTGATGACTTTTAGTTGAAAATTGATTTTATTTGATATTAGAATGGCTACTCCAGCTTGCTTCTTCTGACCATTTGCTTGGAAAGTTGTTTTCCAGCCTTTCACTCTGAGGTAGTGTCTGTCTTTGTCTCTGAGGTGTGTTTCCTGTACGCAGCAGAATGCAGGGTCCTCGTTGCGTATCCAGTTTGTTAATCTGTGTCTTTTTATTGGGGAGTTGTGGCCATTGATATTGAGAGATATTAAGGAATAGTGATTATTGCTTCCCGTTATATTCATATTTGGATGTGAGGTTATGTTTGTGTGCTTTCATTCTCTTTGTTTTATTGCCAAGACGATTAGTTTCTTGCTTCTTCTAGGGTATAGCTTGCCTCCTTATGTCGGGCTTTACCATTTATTATCCTTTGTAGTGCTGGATTTGTAGAAAGATAGTGTGTAAAATTGGTTTTGTCATGGAATATCTTGGTTTCTCCATCAATGTTAATTGAGAGTTTTGCTGGATACAGTAACCTGGGCTGGCATTTGTGTTATCTTAGGGTCTGTATGACATCAGTCCAGGATCTTCTGGCCTTCATAGTTTCTGGCGAGAAGTCTGGTGTGATTCTGATAGGTCTGCCTTTATATGTTACTTGACCTTTTTCCCTTACTGCTTTTAATATTCTTTCTTTATTTTGTGCATTTGGTGTTTTGACAATTATGTGAAAGGAGGTGTTTCTTTTCTGGTCCAATCTATTTGGAGTTCTGTAGGCTTCTTGTATGCCTATGGGTATCTCTTTTTTTAGGTTAGGGAAGTTTTCTTCTATGATTTTGTTGAAGATATTTACTGGTCCTTTGAGATGGGAGTCTTCACTCTCTTCTATACCTATTATCCTTAGGTTTGATCTTCTCATTGAGTCCTGGATTTCCTGTATGTTTTGGACCAGTATCTTTTTATGCTTTACATTATCTTTGACAGTTGAGTCAATGATTTCTATGGAATCTTCTGCTCCTGAGATTCTCTCTTCCATCTCTTGTATTCTGTTGGTGAAGCTTGTATCTACAGCTCCTTGTCTCTTCTTTTCGTTTTCTATATCCAGTGTTGTTTCCATGTGTTCTTTCTTGATTGCTTCTATTTCCATTTTTAATTCCTTCAACTGTTTGATTGTGTTTTCCTGGAATTCTTTCAGGGATTTTTGTGTCTCCTCTCTATGGGCTTCTACTTGTTTATTTATGTTCTCCTGGAATTCTTTCAGGGATTTTTGTGTCTCCTCTCTATGGGCTTCTACTTGTTTATTTATGTTTTCCTGGAATTCTTTCAGGCATTTTTGCGATTCCTCTCTGTAGGCTTCTACTTGTTCTCTAAGGGAGTTCTTCACGTCTTTCTTGAAGTCCTCCAGCATCATGATCAAAAATGATTTTGAAACTAGATCTTGCATTTCTCATGTGTTTGGATATTCCATGTTTGTTTTGATGGGAGAATTGGGGTCCGATGATGCCATGTAGTCTTGGTTTCTGTTGCTTGGGTTCCTGCGCTTGCCTCTTGCCATCAGATTATCTCTAGTGTTACTTTGTTCTGCTATTTCTGACAGTGGCTAGACTGTCCTATAAGCCTGTGTGTCAGGAGTGCTGTAGACCTGTTTTCCTCTCTTTCAGTCAGTTATGGGGACAGAGTGTTCTGCTTTCGGGTGTGTAGTTTTTCCTCTCTACAGGTCTTCAGCTGTTCCTGTGGGCCTGTGTCTTGAGTTCACCAGGCAGCTTTCTTGCAGCAGAAAATTTGGTCTTACCTGTGGTTCCGAGGCTCAAGTTTGCTCGTGGGGTGCTGCCCATGGGCTCTCTGCAGCGGCAGCAACCAGGAAGACCTGTGCCGCCATTTCCGGGAGCTCAGTGCACCAGGGTTCCAGATGGTCTTTGGCTTTTTCCTCTGGCGTCCGAGATGTGTGTGCAGAGAGCAGTGTCTTCTGGTTTCCCAGGCTTGTCTGTCTCTCTGAAGGTTAGCTCTCCCTCCCACGGGATTTGGGTGCAGAGAACTGTTTATCCGGTCTGTTTCCTTCAGGTTCAGGCGGTGTCTCAGGCAGGGGTCCTGCCGCTCCTGGGCCCTCCCCCACGGGAGCCCAGAGGCCTTATACAGTTTCCTCTTGGGCCAGGGAGGTGGGCAGGGGTGAGCAGTGTTGGTGGTCTCTTCCGCTCTGCAGCCTCAGGAGTGCCCACCTGACCAGGCGGTGAGGTCTCTCTCTCTCACGGGGTCTGGGAGCAGAGAGCTGCTGCCGGGGGTTCAGTCTTAGCAGGACCCAGGGCTTCCCCTTCCACTGGTGCTCTTACTAGGATATTCATTGCTACCTATGAGGTCAGAGTCCAGGGTAAGTCCATGTATATAGTCTTTAGGTAGTGGCTTAGTCCCTGGAAGCTCTGGTTGCTTGGCATTGTTGTACATATGGGGTCTCGAGCCCCTTCAAGCTCTTCCAGTTCTTCGTCTGATTCCTTCAACAGGGGTCCTATTCTCAATTCAGTGGTTTGCTGCTGGCATACACCTCTGTGTTTGCTGTATTCTGGCTGTGTCTCTCGGGAGAGACCTACATCCGGCTCCTGTTGGCCTGCACTTCTTTGCTTCATCCATCTTGTCTAATTGAGTGGCTATATATGCATGGGCCACATGTGGGGCAGGCTCTGAATGGGTGTTCCTTCTGTGTCTGTTTTAATCTTTGCCTCTCTATTCCCTGCCAAGGGAATTCTTGTTCCCCTTTTAAAGAAGGAGTGAAGCATTCACATTTTGATCATCTGTCTTGAGTTTCATTTGTTCTAGGCATCTAACTTAATTCAAGCATTTGGGCTAATAGCCACTTATCAATGAGTGCATACCATGTGTGTTTTTCTGTGATCGGGTTACCTCACTCAGGATGATATTTTCCAGTTCCGACCATTTGCCTACGAATTTCATAAAGTCGTTGTTTTTGATAGCTGAGTAATATTCAATTGTAGATATACCACATTTTCTGTATCCATTCCTCTGTTGAAGGGCATCTGGGTTCTTTCCAGCTTCTGGCTATTGTAAATAAGGCTGTGAAGAACATAGTGGAGCACGTGTCTTTTTTATATGTTGGGGACTGTTGCTGGTCACATCACGGAATCACCTCTGCCCTGTGTGATGATCTTCATTTTTTTATGTCAGTGCACATCTTAAATTTGAAATCAAGTATAATGGATCTGTGAAAATATCTGTGGTTCAAATCCTTGTCAATCAAGTAACATTGCATGGGATCTTTTCTTTGAACTTAGTTCTCTATGCCTTCCCAAAGAGTTGGTTGTGGCAGCCAACCAGTTATCCAATCCATGACATGCGAGGACAGAGCAATCACAGGAGCTTGCTGTCCAACCATTCAGGTCAGTTTGTGACTTTTCAGGCTCATTGATAGAAGTTGTCTTAAAATCTATGGTGCAGATTGATAGAGTGTTCACAAATACTCATACATACATGCATACACACAGAGTGTCAAAGGGAAGCTGCGAAAGAGAAATAGTATAATAAATTAATATGAAAATGTATACCACAATTGAAAATATGTGTTTCAATAAGATTTTGGATCCTTCAAGGAATACTATCCAGTGTATGTTTAGAATGAGTCCAGAAATTAAGGAGTCCATTCTTTAATGCTTCTCTGAACATGTCACTCTCTGTAACTCAGAGCTCTGCTGTTGTGGTTTCCCCTGGATTTATCTGTATATTGATGTCCGTTCCTCTGCCTCAAGGGTGGCTGCCTAGTCACTATTCAGGACTTAGATGACTTTATCAGAACCTACTCTCCATTTAATTTGTAAAATAAAGGCGAGAGCCAGTAATTGGGCAGGTGAAGAGAAGGTGGAGCAGAAGGAGGGAGAGAGGGTTTCTGAGAAGGAGGAAGATGGAGCTGAAGCACCTGACATGGAGAAACTGCAAGTTCTTAGGGAATTTACAGCTCAGGAATAGGATAGTGTAGTGGTAGATCTATCCAATCTAAGCGTGGGCTTGTATTCATATTAATCGATTTGTGTTTTCTTTGCATGGGCATATTTGGGTTGAAGAGGTTACAGAAGCACTCTGGATGCTCTCAGAGGCTCCTGCTCCTGCTGAGCTCCCTGCAGGGAGGTCAGTTTCTGAGTTCTCTGTGATATTCACTCATTATGTCTCTTGAACAGTAGTACATGGTCATGTCCTCAAACTTCAGACTGCTACTTTCCAGGTACAAGGTGTTCTTCGCAGTGACTCTTGGAGATGTCGTCCCTTTAAGGGTTTGGCATAATTGATGCAAGTATCATCAATATTAATGTATGTTTCCCACCTCAGCCCTTTTCCTGGATCCTTGTAGAACTTGGCCCTGCCATGTGGGGCAGTGGACTGTGCCACAGACAGAAAACCTGTTAAGGTTGATTGGATTCAGGAACTCCAATACTTATCATAATTGAGGATTGTTAGGCATTAAAATCTACTCCTGACCAAGATACTGTCTTGGAAGAGATGACCTCTATACCCGGTGAAGAGGAATGAGACAATCTGTCACATCGGGACAATATCTGAAGTCCTTCCACATGATGATGAGGCATCCATAACATCTGAGACCAAGCACCAGAAAACATTTGCTTTAAGATCCCAATCCACACCAAAATGTCCTGAAGATCCAATCTACAAGGAAGAAACTGTACTAGTCATTTCACCAAAGATTGTTTGAGAGTATCAGGCTTATCAAGCTGTACCACTCCAGGGAAGACTATTGTCTTCTGAAGCTTTTGTTGCCAGAAGCTGCTCAAGCCTACTGCACCAATTCCTGCTCAGTGCAGTTGGCCTTGGCTCTTAGCTGCCTACTGCATCCTGATGCAGAGCAATTGTGGCTGCAGTAGAGCCACTCTTTGGCTGCTCTAGCTGAGCCAGAGCTCTTCAGATCCTTGCTGATCACATCAGGTATGCAGACACCCAATGCCAGTTCCTGAAGGTGAAACCAGATGCTGGACAGCAGAGTTTGAGGGTCTTTTCTGGGTGCACTCAGCTTCCCCCACACTGCTCTGACTGCAATTTGCACTACCTGCAAACACACAGAATGCTGGTCAGAAAAATGTCACAAAAAGCAATTTTTGTCTTTTTTCCTGTCCACACAAGACCGAATCTCATCTCCATCAGGTACCTTTAAATAACCATAAAATAAATACAAGGAAAACCAAGCAGAGCCCTGCGTACACAGAGAATATTCTGTGTTCAGTGCTGATCAGTGAATGAGAGGAGTTGGCTATCAAGGGCTGGGCTCCTCTCCTCAAGCTGGAGGGTCAGGACAAAGCTCACTTTCATGGACTCAGGGAAGCGATATTTACCAATCCTCTTGCTCTTTCTCTTGCAAGTACTACAGTTGGACACTTGGCAGGAGACAGTGCTCAGAGAAGATATAAGCTATCAAATACAGTGATGACAGTTACAGAATTTAACACAGTATTGCAGTTTCATATTCACATTTTCTTTATTAAGCATTCAACACACTGCATTTCCTTTTTTCTTGTGCGTGTTCATAGAACTTGTTTTTATACATATTCTATCTCCTTAGTAGGAAAGGGAAATAAAAAAAAACTGTTACACACAGTTGTGTTTCAGGAACTCAGTCTTTCCCTTTGTATTGTCTGGACATGAGTCCTCCATGATATTCTTGCACAAGGTCAGACCTCCCATGTGAGGTTAGCAGAATCCATTCTCTATTAGGTGAACACTCGGGATATTTCTCTATTTTACTTTTTCTTGAGAGAACACTGTCCTCAGGCCTAATAAAGGCTTGCAAATTAAACATTCTAAGACAATGTCTTTCTATAATTCCATGTTTGCTAATCAGAAATATTTCTATTTGCAGCAAACTGACTTGTTTTTCATCCAGAAATTCTCAACATGATGCCTGTAACATAACCATTTTCTTTGTCCGTTGTTATACAAGGCAAGTGCTGCCTGCCTTCATGGTGTATTAAACTAGGTTCCATTTTTCCCCCATTACAATAAATTAGCAAAACTGGGTTTGTACATTAACTCTTTGTATGACCTTGAAATTACTTAACTGGTTGTGTTTTCCCCTTCTAATCTTAATTTTCTCACCACAGTCCACTTGTGTGCACTGGTCACAATATTCCCCTTCTTTTGGTTTTCTTTGTCGCTGACTTAAGATACCATTCCTTTCTAGGCAGACTGCAAGATCTTGGTGCTGCAAGATCCAAGAGTTCTACATCTTGATTTGGAGGTATCCAGGAAGAGACCATCATTTGCAGACAAGAAAGAGTGGCTCTCTTCCAGAGTAGGGAGAACTTGAACATTGGACTTCACCTGTCTTCTACCGAATAGTGATGTACTTTTCAACAAGGCCATTGTTACTCCAACAAGTCCACACCTCCTAATAATACCACTTCCTATGGACCAATTATATTCAAACCACAACAGATCTCAATAACACATTATACATGCTCTTTGTAAAAAAATAAATCTTTAAGAATTGGAAATCTAAATGTTGGTTCTGGTATATTTCAGTTCAATCCCACTTCCCATTCATTCTTTTTCACCAATGAATTGATCTTCAGCCTGGTCCTTTGTAACATAAGAGTGGATGATTTACATTTAACATTGTGTGGAGCTGTTCAACTTACTGTTTAGAACCAGAATTCGAATAGTTTCATCCATCTGTCTTGAAAAACTACCTCAAATTGATTCCTTTGAGATGGAACCCACAGCCAAGACTGCCTCTCTGAATAATGCTTTTCTAGCTCAAATGTGAGACACTAGGTTCTTCCAGTCAGCAGCAACCTCTGGGCCCTGGTCACAGTGTTCTCAAGTGAAGTGTCACGTGTACCACTGAAGTGTATTTGAAACATCATTCTAAAAATGCTATTCCATGCCCATTTAGAATTTAGACTTTTCTGATATGTACAGTCGAAATTATTTTAAAGTTTATCTTATGTCTTTTTAATTTCCAGCATCTTCTTAATACATAAATTATGTGTAATATATGTTTTAAGAGTGTGATCAGGTGGTGGTGGGCTCATAGCATATGTATCTCCTTTAATTCAGCTGTATTCTGTAATGCTACTGTAGGACATTTATGGATCATGATTTCAGAATCTGGTATTTCAGGATACTGTCCTTTTCCACAGACTTAATCCTCAGGGTAGGTGTTAATTATCCCAGAGAGACCACAATGTCAGAGTGATATGCCTTTTCATATATTTAGGGCAAATTATAATTTTTGACAGAGAACTCATTCCAGCAAAACATTGAGGCCACTGTGTGCACTAATCATAGGATGAGAGCCTGATTTGTCCATGTGGGCTTATTTGAACAGATTAACTGAAATCCACTGATGTGGGGGTCTCTTCACTCTATACTGGACTCTGATTCATTTCTGTGGCTTCTGTGATGGGAGTCCCAGGACTGTGTGAACTGTGTGCTGAAGGATTATCGTGGAGATTCTTCTTCCATCAGTTAAGATGAGCAGTGAGACTGGAGCATAGGGAGGCTGGGGTCCTTTGGGTCACCTGAGCCTCAAAGGATTCCTACCATTACCTGGATGTACAATACTGATGATGAGACACAAAAGCTTAGAGATATTCATTCTCTGATCTCCCGGTATCTGCCAATCTCCCACTACTCAATATCTTCCTCTCTCTTTCATTTTTTTTCTCAAGGAACCATTCTTTCCTTACAGAAGACACATATTTTACACAGATTTTCAATTTTGAATTTCAGAAGAAATTAGCCACTGTCCTAGTCAGGGTTTCTAGTCCTGCACAAAAATCATGGCCAAGAAGCAAGCTGTAGATGAAAGTGTTCATTCAGCTTAAACTTTCCACATTGCTGTTCATCACAAAAGGGAGTCAGGGCTGGAACTCAAGCAGGTCAGGAAGCATGAGCTGATGCAGAGGTCATGGAGGGATGTTACATACTGGCTTGCTTCTCCTGGCTTGCTCACCTTGCTCTCTTATAGATCTCAAAACTACTAGCCCAGGGATCGTACTACTCACAAGCCCTGCCACCTCCACCTCTGAACACTAATTGAGAAAATGCCTTACATCTGGATCTCATAGAGGAATTTCCTCAAGGGAGGCTCTTTCTCTGTAACAACTCTTTTGCATAATTGTACAGGTTTCATATTTGGCTGACAATATATTTAACCTGGTGTTTTCAAGATTATGTAGATCCCTCTAGCAAATTTTGGGTCAGATGATCTCGAAGTCTGGCCACTGCAAGAGCCACCTTCTTATCAGATACATGTCTAAAACCTTCACTGTCCATCCCTCTCTATGCACACAGATCATCAAAGAAAAATAGAAAACATTCTGTATTTAGTTCATCACTCACAGATCTGAAAGACAGCAAAACAAACTCTTGTACTGCTCACTTAGTTCTTAGGTCAAGTACATATTTTTACAGACTCATGTAACATGATACCATGTTGCTGCTTTGCCTATATGTTAATAAGATACTGTGAAATATGACCCAGAGTGGACTGAGGTGACCATTGTGTAATTGCGGTGAAGTAAACATTGGTGATGAACCCAAATTCTAGTACTTCTTCGGCTACTGAACAAGATTGAAGGGGACATATTCAAGGAAGTGGTGGTGATCTATATGTTGTAACCAACTCAGCCCTATTGTTGCAGCCTTTATGGAAGTACAGGGATTTAGTGCCATTTCACTCCTCTCTTCATTTGCTTTATGCTGCAATCTTCTACCTTGTGCTCCATGAACTCATTTTGGGCCTGTTGCTGGACCTTCTTTTCCTCATGCTTTTCTCCATTTCCATCCCCCACAGTTCCTTTACACAGGAGCAATTAGGACTCAGAGTTTTTACTGTGTGATAGAAATCCCCATCCCTCACTTGATGTTCAGTGTTTCTGCTGTAGGTGGGCTCTACAAGTTACCTCTCTTTATTGTTGGGCATTTCACTTAAGGTCCCTTCCTTTGAGTCCTAAGGGTCTGTCACCTCCCAGGTCTCTGGTACATTCCGGAGGGTCCTCCCAACCTCCTAACTCCCAAACTTGCCTGTTTCCATACTTTCTGCTCATCCTCAGGGCTTCAGTCCTTTTCCTCTATCCAAAACCAGATCAATTTCCCCTCTCCTGAAACCACCACTCCCCTGAGGCACCACTGCCCCTCCCCAAGACACTCCCTACTTCCCCCTGCATTTGCTTTCTTCTGCCTCCAAAGTGGGACTGAGGCATCCTCCCTTGGGCCCTTCAGCTTGTTGAACTTTTCAGGAACTGTGAACTCTATCTTGTGTAGTCTGTACCTTTCTTCCCCTAATATCCACTCATTATTGAGTAAATATAGTGCATGTCATTATGAGTCTGAGTTACCTCACACAGAAAGTTTTTTTTTTAAATTCCACCCATTTGCCTACAAAATTGAAATGGCCTTTTTCTTAATAGCTGAATAGTAATCCATTGTATACATGAACGACATTTTCTGCATTTATTCTTCTGTCCTGGGACATCTTGGTTGTTTACAGCTTCTGCTTATCACAAATAAGGCCACTATTTTTATAGTGGATCATGTGCCCCTGTGGCAAGGTGGGGCATCTTTTGTATATATTTCTAAGAGTGCTATAGCTGTGTCTTCAAATAGACCAATACCAATTTTCTGAGGCACCTTCAAATTGATTTCCAGAGGTGTTTTATCAATGTAAATCCCACCAGCAATGGCGGAGCATCCTCATTTGAAATTTGTTCAGTTTTAAGAAAACTTGACTCTTCGATGTGTCTCTGCTGATGCTGATTCAGGATTTGAGATGTGAATTATACAATGTGATTTCACTACTTCACATTGCTGGCATCCACTGCAGATCCTTTCCCAGAGGCTGGAGTACCCAGTGTATACCATAGAAACCGTGGATGGTTAATGAGTAGCCAGAGAGTGGGCAGGTGAGAGACAGGCTTTGTGAGGTCTACAGCAGGGCAGGATCTGACTCCTTTAGTTGTACCTCTACAAGGCACCTTGGGAAATACAACATCACCATCAGTCATCCATGTCATAGGTGTCAAGCCTGTCTCCTTCTCTGGAAGGCCTGAAATACTTACAGCTTGGAAAAGTCACCAGGTAGAGGGGTTCTAAGCGAACAAAACAACATCTTGTCAAATGCAACCCCCAAAGTGATCTGAAGCAAAGTAAAATTAAGGCAGACTGGTTGTGGGCCTTGTACTGGATGCTGTCCACTGGGATCTCCAGTCAGGCCAGATGGGAAAGTTCATGCAAAGGGGAAAGGGCATGAGCAGGGAGAGGGAATTGCCTCTGAGGCCAGTGGGTCTCTGCTGCTGCAGCTACTGAAGCTGCTGTTTCTCAAAGATGCTGCACTGGGTTGCAGGGAGAGCTCCTGGCAGCATTTTACAAGATAAGTTGTCTTCCCTGGTGATGGTGTTACAGCACTTATGACAGAAGCTCTCAGAAGGCAAAATAATTTTCATGCACCTTTGTTCCTCCTGGATAAAATCTGTATACACAGATTGTGGTGGGATGGGATCTGACAGTGAGTGCTTCCTGTAGGCTTGGTCTGAGAGGTTAGGGATGTCTCACCTACATGCAGAAGGGCTTGGAGGTGTTGTCCCTAAGTGACTGATGGCCACACATCTATCTGGGCGTAGGGGTGGGGCTGTGGAAGGCTGCAGTTTAGTGACAGGCTTCTGGTGCTAGGAGCAGTCAAACTCCTACCATCCCTTTATGATCTGTGGTTCTTGGAGCCTTAACTCAACCTTACCAGGCTTTCTCTCAGTGCCAACACCCATGTGGCAGATTATAGTTTAGAGAGTGTATAATGAGAAGACTAGTCAGTTAGATGGAAAGGGTTATTTCAATAATAATATATATGGAGGTTGGCCACAGTTAATAACAATATATTGTGGTCTTTATATATGGAAAGAAGATAACATGAGTTAGCCCTCAAAGTGATAATTATTTCATCATTAAAATGTGCACAAGTATTTGAAAATTTTGTGCTAGAGAAGATGAATGCAATTGTCTTCAAACCTAATTTACATAAACAGTAGAAATGTTACTAAAACTGCAGTCATGAGAGAAACAATACATTACCAAATCTTGAGGGTGTCCTCATCCACAGCATTTCACTGAGTTTTCTTCATAAATATCAACTCAATAATTTGTTCTTCTTTTTTTCAGAGCTGGGAACCAAACCCACGGTCTTGTGCTTGCTAGGCAAGTGCTCTACAACTGAGCTAAATCCCCAACCCAAATTTGTTCTTATTTTACACTGTTAGATTATAGAACCACTTAATGTTTCTTCTATTGTGTGAAGAAACAAGAAGTTTAATAGAATATTACACTGAAAACCATGTTGTAGAGAATTTCCATGGCTGGAAGAAGAGTCCATTTCTTTAACACTAAAACACATGCTCAAACAGCATAGGGCATAACTTCCTAGATTCTGAAGTGATCCTGGAAAGAACTTGTTGATCGTCAGCGCCCCCTACTGGCCCTAAGAATCCTAGTAGGGAAGGTTTTGTGCAAGGTCACAGTGGACTTCCCTCACTGTGTCTGGCACAGAAGTACATGGCTGTGTCTTCAGTTTGCAGACTGTTCATTTTTAAGAAAACTTGGCTCTTGGAGGTGTCCCTGCTGATGCTCAGTCGGGATTTGAGAGCTGGATTATAATGTGTGCTTCCACCACTCCATATTTCTCCAATCCACTCCAGACCCTTTCCTGGAGGCTGGCGAACCCAGCTTACACCATAGCTGGTTAGTGAGAACCCAGAGACAGTGCAGGTGAGGGACAGGGTCTGTGAGGGCTGCACCAGACCAGGTCCTGACTCCTTCAGCTGCACCTGGGACAGGACACCTGGGGACAAGCAACATCACCATTAGTCATTCATCCTATAGATTAAATGCCTGAGGTCCTCTCCTAAAACTCTGAAACACTTACAGCTTGGAAATGTCAGCAGGCAGAGCAACAGCACCAGGACAGCCATGCTGTGATCAAGGCCCTAGTGAGAAGGAGATGTGGCTCCTCTGCTAGGCCTGGGCTTTCAGTCTGAGAGTGATGGCTGCTTTGCATTGAGGGAGGATCCTGAGTAGATAAAAGGAAGTGCAGGGCAGAATTTCTAGTTTCCTCTCCATGTGCCTAAGATTACCTTTGTGCTTAGAAGAAATGGAGGTGAAAACTCAGGAACTTTTCCCTGGTAATGTTGGATTTCCAATTCCAAATAAAAAACAGAAAGTAGTAGTCACATTGTGCAGGCCTGGGAAGCTAAGAAGGGGCGGGGTGATAGGGAGGTTTACAGTAGGTGAATCTTTATTCATGCAATACAAGTAGAACAGGTTACATTATCTTCAATGCAATCCTATATCTTTGTAAATTGCACTAGAGGATGTAGGATGGAATTGAGCATCGTTTTTCCTCCAGAAATTCTTTCTCTTGAATTCTTTTCTATTATTATATTTTTAGGTTTTTCTATTTCACTATTCCCTTTAGATCAGCATTACTGGCGCGTGCATCACCAGGTGGTTTGAGAGTAAAGAAGCAAAACCACAGACTTTAAATAGCCTTGTACTGCAATTGATTTTCAAGTTATTTTCACATAAATTGGCAACCATCAATATCAGAAGATAAGTACATATTATTTGCATTTGTTTTAGTATAAAATATAGAAGTGATGATTATTCAATTGTGTGCAAAAATACTGTATAATTATTACTTAGTAGATATTCATCAAAATGTTTTCCAACTATATTTATACTTTCGTATAAATGAGGAATCAACTGTTTAAATAAAAACATGTTCTGTGGACTCACCTTAGTCTCATCCTGCCTCAAGAAATAACATTTAAAAAAGAAGGTCACGAATATTTAGTCCATTTTGTTTCAAAGGTTTATCTGAGAGTAGATCAGATGATGTGGGTCCTATGTCAGTTGGCTGAGTGACTTAGCCTTCCTATTTAGGGACCCTGTAGTTGGGACCTAGTCTTTGCACCTCTTGATTTATGTCAGTATCTGTATCAATGTACTTTTATATCTCTCTATCTCTTGTTTCAGCTTGTAGCACATAATTGTATTCTAAATATGATTATCTTTTGGTGAGTGAAGGGAAGGTCAGCTGTTCATAACAATTCATAAAAATCAGTAGACTGATACCACATTGATTTTTATGTTAACTGAAGTGAAAGGTAAGCCAGAGATCACTGAGTGATGAGACAAAGTGGAGCAGAGGGCGGGCATGAACATGAGGAACCTTGTGTTGAGCACCATAGAGAGGAAGAGACTGGACAGCTTCTCCTCATGCCTTGGTAATGGGAACACCAAGGAAGAGAAGGACAGAGTTACCACAATCTGTTTGCTAGGACTCAGAGAATGTGGATCTATTACTTGGCCTTGGAGTCCCCACATTTTGTTTTTCTTATTTCTTTGTGCATAATCTTTGTACTGTGAGCAGCGGTGGTGCAGACCAGTCACATTAGAGAGAAAGCCATCCCTTTAATGGACATTAACAGTATCAGTGCTGTGTTCCTCTTGTTCTGATACTCTGAGGGTTAAGATGATATTTTTTTCCCGAAATTACTCTCAGGAGATCTCCTCTTGGGTTTGTCTGATATTTTCATTGTTGTTACAAAAATTTGGAAAGGAGTATCATAGAAATAAATGCACCTTTCTATACTATATTGGGGATGTGGCATAAGTCCACTTATTCACATGTTTTTTCTTTGGGTACTTCAGAGATAATCTGTGTCCCTATTCTGTCCCATAATTCTGCTTTTCCATAAATCTCTCTACAATAAAGTTCCTACAAAAATGTCTTTAGGAATTATATGAGTTCATGATAAATCTGCACATTATAGGTATCTTAAATTCCAGAGGTGGATCCTTACTAATGTCTTTCTTCAGTCATTTGTTTACTTATATGTATCTCACAGGTGGATACCCACTTAATTGGTCGTGTTGCTAAGACAATACCAGACTGTCCATTTGTCTGGTGGCTAGGATAGGTATCTATTAAATAATGAAAATATGTGATATCTTAGGCAGATGTGGTTGGTGCCATCTGTGGTTCTCAGATCCTCAGTTGTCTTAGAAAGAATGTATCACCATGGAGACACAGCTAGTTAGATGAGTTTCTTCATGGTTTCTGATTCATTCCCAATTTCAACTTCTTTCCTTGACTTCATGTCCTGATTAGCCTCTGTGATGTTTTCTAAGAATTAAGATGGCGGAAACTCTTTCCGTCACGTGTTGCTTTTGTCCATAATGTAGATTACATAGAAAGCTTACAAACTAGGACAATTGAAATTCTTCTGATGGGAAGATGGGTATAGGGAATTTGACATTCTGCACAACTGCAAATACAGTGACACACACACTCACAATTATAGATACAGGAATGCATTACAATATGCACACACACAGCATCACATTCACAGACAGAAAAACATATTCATAGGCAGAGGGATGGCTTTGTTAAATCCTCTCTTCAGACAGGGTTCCTGTCGTTGGTCTGGGTTCACTCTATAGACCAAGCTGGTATTAAACTATCAGGTTTTGATTGTCTTGGCATTTCCCCCCTATTGACTGAATTAAATGTGTGTACCAGTATTCCTGACCATCACGTGTAGGTGCTTTTCAAATTTAATTATGAAAATAAAATTAATTAAAATAAATTTAAGCATATCTTATTTTTTCATGTTTATTAAACGGGTATTTCTTTTTTTATCTTTATTAACTTGAGTATTTCTTATTTACACTTCGATTGTTATTCCCCTTCCCGGTTTCTGAGCCAACATCCCCCAAACCTCTCCCCCTCCCCTTCTATATATGCTTCCCCTCCCCATACTCCCCCCATTACCAACCTCCCCCCAACAATCACATTCACTGGGGGTTCAGTCTTGGCAGGATCAAGGGCTTCCCCTTCTACTGGTGCCCTTACTAGGCTATTTATTGCTACCTATGAGGTTGGAGCCCAGGGTCAGTCTATGTATAGACTTTGGGTAGTGGCTTTGTCCCTGGAAGCTCTGGTTGGTTGGCATTGTTGTTCATATGTGGACTCAAGCCCTCTCAAACTCTTCCAGTCCTTTCTCTGATTCCTTCAACGGGGGTCCCGTTCTCAGTTCAGTGGTTTGCTGCTGGCTTTCGCCTATGTATTTGCCGTATTCTGGCTGTGTCACTCAGGAGAAATCTACATCCGGTCCCTGTCAGCCTGTACTTCTTTGCTTCATCCATCTTATCTAGATTGGTGACTGCATATGTATGGGCCACATGTGGCGCAGACTCTGGATGGGCGTTCCTTCAGCCTCTGTTCTAAACTTTGCCTCCCTATCTCCTCCCAAGGGTATTCATGTTCCCCTTTTAAAGAAGGAGTGAAGCATTCGTATCTTGGTCATCCTTCTTAAGTTTCATGTGTTCTGTGCGTCTAGGGTAAATCGAACATTTGGGCTAATATCCACTTATCAATGAGTGCATACCATGTGTGTTTTTCTGGTATTGGGTTACCTCACTCAGGATGATATTTTCCAGTTCCATCCATTTGCCTATGAATTTCATAACGTCATTGTTTTTGATAGCTGAGTAATATTCCATTGTGTAGATGTACCACATTTTCTGTATCCATTCCTCTGTTGAAGGGCATCTGGGTTCTTTCCAGCTTCTGGCTACTATAAATAAGGCTGCTATGAACATAGTGGAGCATGTGTCTTTGTTCTTTGTTGGAGCATCTTTTGGGCATATGCCCAAGACAGGTATAGTTGGGTCCTCAGATAGTGCAATGTCCTATTTACTGAGGAACCTCCAGACTGACTTCCAGAATGGTTGTACCAGTCTGCAATCCCATCAACCATGGAGGAGTGTTCCTCTTTCTCCACATCCTCGCCAGCATCTGCTGTCACCTGAGTTTTTGATTTAAGCCATTCTGACTGGTGTGAGGTGAAATCTCAGGCTTGTTTCAGTCATTTCCCTCTTGACTAAAGATGTTGAACATTTCTTTAGGTGTTTCTCAGCCATTCAGCATTCCTCAGCTGTGACTTCTTTGTTTAGCTCTACCCCATTTTTTTGTGATAACACAAGAAATTTATTTTCTGATGCATTGGGTTCAATCTTTAATTAGTGCCTCAAGAAGAGCGACAAGAAGGTGAATGACTATAACAAGCAGTTTTTATACTTTTGAGGGGTACAGTTTACATCAGCAAGGTTACAGTTTAAAGTGATTGGCTCAGCTTATTGACCTTTGAAACTATTAGCTAGCAAGCATGGGAAGATTAAGACATGCAGTCAAACTCTATCTGGGACCAGAGAGTCAGGTGACTATCAGTCAGTATATTCTACAGCTTATCAAAAACATTCCCACTCCTCCTGAGAACTGTAGGTGGAAAGTGGAACTTGGTGTAGCTTTTTTTTATCTTTATAAACTTGAGTATTTCTTATTTACACTTCGATTGTTATTCCCTTTCCCTGTTTCCGGGCCAAAATCCCCCTAACCCTTCCCCCTCCCCATCTATATTGGTGTTCCCCTCCCCATTCTCCCCCCATTACCGCCCTCTCCCCAACAATCACATACACTGGGGGTTCAGTCTTGGCAGGATCAAGGGCTTCCCCTTCCACTGGTGCTCTTACTAGGATATTCATTGCTACCTATGAGGTCAGAGTCCAGGGTCAGTCTTTGGGTAGTGGCTTAGTCCCTGGAAGCTCTGGTTGGTTGGCATTGTTGTTCATATGGGGTCTTGAGCCCTTTCAAGCTCTTCCAGTCCTTTCTCTGATTCCTTCAACTGGGGTCCTGTTCTCAGTTCAGTGGTTTGCTGCTGGCTTTCGCCTATGTATTTGCTGTATTCTGGCTGTGTCTCTCAGGAGAGATCTACATCCGGTTCCTGTCTGCCTGCACTTCTTTGCTTCATCCATCTTATCTAATTGGGTGGCTGTATATGTATGGGCCACTTGTGGGGCAGGCTCTGAATGGGTGTTCCTTCTGTGTCTGTTTTAAAATTTGCCTCCTTATTCCCTGCCAAGGGTATTCATGTTCCCCTTTTAAAGAAGGAGTGAAGCATTCGCATTTAGGCCATCCCTCTTGACTTTCATGTGTTCTGTGCCTCTAGGACAATTCAGGCATTTGGGCTAATATCCAGTTATCAATGAGTGCATACCATGTGTGTTTTTCTGTGATTGGGTTACCTCACTCAGGATGATATTTTCCAGTTCCATCCATTTGCCTATGAATTTCATAAAGTCATTGTTTTTGATAGCTGAGTAATATTCCATTGTGTAGATGTACCACATTTTCTGTATCCATTCCTCTGTTGAAGGGCATCTGGTTTCTTTCCAGCTTCTGGCTACTATAAATAAGGCTGCTATGAACATAGTGGAGCACGTGTCTTTTTTATATGTTGGGACATCTTTTGAGTACATGCCCAAGAGAGGTATAGTTGGGTCCTCAGGTAGTGCAATGGCCAATTTTCTGAGGAACCTCCAGACTGATTTCCAGAATGGTTGTACCAGTCTGCAATCCCATCAACCATGGAGGAGTGTTCCTCTTTCTCCACATCCTCGCCAGCATTTGCTGTCACCTGAGTTTTTGATGTTAGCCATTCCCACTGGTGTAAGGTGAAATCTCAGGGTTGTTTTGATTTGCATTTCCCTTATGACTAAAGATGTTGAACATTTCTTTAGGTGTTTCTCAGCCATTTGGCATTCCTCAGCTGTGAATTCTTTGTTTAGCTCTGAACTCCATTTTTTAATAGGGTTATTTGTCTCCCTGCAGTCTAACTTCTTGAGTTCTTTGTATATTTTGGATATAAGCCCTCAATCAGTTGTAGGATTGGTAAAGATTTTTTCCCAATCTGCTGGTTGTCGTTTTGTCCTAACCACAGTGTCCTTTGCCTTATAGACGCTTGGCAGTTTTATGAGATCGATTATTTTTCTTTTTTCTTTTTCTTTTTTTTTTTTTTTCGGAGCTGGGGACTGAACCCCGGGCCTTGCACTTTCTAGGCAAGCGCTCTACCACTCAGCTAAATCCCCAACCACCTCCCCCATTTGTCGATTCTTGATCTTAGAGCATAAGCCATTGGTGTTTTGTTCAGGAAATTTTCTCCAGTGCCCATGTATTCGAGGTTCTTCCCCACCCTTTCTTCTATTAGTTTGAGTGTATCTGGTTTAATGTGGAGGTCCTTAATTCACTCAGACTTGAGCTTTCTACAGGGTGATAAGAATGGATTGATCTGCATTCTTCTACATGCTGACCTCCAGTTGAACCAGCACCATTTGATGAAAGTGCTATCTTATTTCCATTGGATGGTTTTGGCTCCTTTGTCAACAGTCAAGTGACCATAGGTGTGTAGGTTCATTTCTGGGTCTTCAATTCTTTTCCACTTGTCTATCTGCCATACCAATACTATAGAGTCTTTTATCACTATTGCTGTGTAATACTGCTTGAGTTTAGGGATAGTGATTCCCCCGGAAGTCCTTTTATTGTTGATGATAGTTTTAGCTCTCCTTGGTTTTTTCTTTATTCCAGATGAATTTTAAATTGTTCTGTCTAACTCTCTGAAGAATTGGATTATAATTTTGATGGGGATTGCATTGAACTTGTAGATCGTTTTTTGGTAAATTGGCCATTTCTACTTTAGTAATCCTGTCAATCCAGGAGGCTGCAAGATCTTTCCATTTTCTGAGATCTTCTTCAGTTTCTTTCTTTAGAGGCTTGAATTTCTTAACTTACAGATCTTTCACTTGCTTGGTTAAAGTCAACCGAGGTATTTTATATTATTTAGGACTATTATGAAGGGTATCATTTCCCTAATTTCTTTCTCGGCTTGTTTCTCTTTCATGTAGAGGAAGGCTACTGATTTATTTGAGTTAATTTTATACTCAGTCACTTTGCTGAAGGTGTTTGTCTGATTTAGTAGTTCTCTGGTGGGGCTTTGAGATCACTTAAATAGACGATCATATCATTTACAAATAGCAATATTTTGACTTCTTCCTTTCCAATCTGTATCCATTTGATCACGTTTTGTTTTCTGATTGCTCCGGCTAGAACTTTGAGAACTATATTGAATAAGTAGGGAGAGAGTCGGCAGCCTTGTCTATTGCCTGTTTTTAGTGGGATTGCTTCAATAAGCATATATTTTTATACAATACAATCTGATCTGTATTTTTGTTTTCTTCATTCCTCCCTGAATCCTTCCTCTCTCCAAACTTGCTTAATTCCATAACCTACAGCCCTTTATGAACATTCAAGGGATTGGTCTCCTGGCATTCGTTTATAGTGACAAAGAGAGATTTAAAAATCTGTAATTGTCAGTACATTTTCACTTTTAAAAATCATTACATAATATATATATATTTGTGTTATGGATTATCATATCTATTAGTATGTACAAAACATAGTAATAAAATCTGAGGCTGAATATTACTCAGGTGTACGGCACCTGCTCCTAGAATGAGTATCTGAATTGAACTTCAGCACTTAGCTGAGAAGCGGCTGGGATGGTGAATCACATGATCTGAACTCTTGTTATCCATTGTGTTTTTGTTTCATCTCAACCACTTTATATCTGTGGTTCCTAACCTAAGGATGGCTATTCCCTCTCATGCCATGAGATCAATTGATTTAAGTCTATGAATGTGAAAAATAGCCTGATCTCTTGGATAAAACAGAGGCCTCATTTTAACAGGGACTAGTGATTTTTCTAAAGTTATATTTATTAATTAAAATGAGGGATGCATTTTTGCAACATTACCATTTGAATTAAGGTCTTACTAATGCTACCCAAGAGCTACATCATTAGCCTAACTCCTAGTACTAAATGAGGAATCAAACAGAATGTACTTTGTCCTTCAGACTGATGTGTGTTTGAGCAGCTCTGTTTTTAGGGTTTACCATCTCTGGTTTCTTTTGCTTCTCATGGAACTGATGCTGGTCACATCATGGAATCACCTCTGCCTTGTGTTCATGTCAGAGCACATCTTACATTTAAAATCAATTATAATGGAGCTGTGAAAATATCCGTGGTTCATTTCTTGTTAAACAAGGGACACTGCATGGTATCTTATCCTTGAACTTAGTTCTCTATGCCTACACAAAGAGTTGGGTGTGGCAGCCAGCCAGTCATCCAATCCATGACATGTGAGCACAGAGCAACCACAGGAGCTTGCTGTCCAAACATTCTAGTCAGTGTGTGACTTTTCACGCTCAGTGATAGAACTTGTCTTAAAATCTATGGTGCAGATGGATAGAGTGTGCACAGATACCCACACACACATACACACGAGGGGAAAGGGAGGCTCTAAAAGACAGGTAGTATAATAAATTAATATGAAAATGTATACCACAGTTGAAAATGCATATTTCAATAAGATTTTGGATACTTCAAGGAATAGTATACAGTGTATGTTTAGAATGAGTCCAGAAATAAAGGAGTCCATTCTTTAATGCTTCTCTGAACATGTCACTCTCTGTAACTCAGAGCTCTGCTGTTGTGGTTTGCCTTCGATTTATCTGTATATTGATGTTCATTCCTCTGCCTCAAGGGTGGCTGCCTAGTCACTATTCAGGACTTAGATGACTTCATCAGAACCTACTCTCCATTTAATTTTTAAAATAAAGGCGAGAGCCAGTGATTGGGCAGGGGAAGAAAAGGTGGGGCAGAAGGAGGGAGAGAGGGTTTCTGAGAAGGAGGAAGATGGAGCTGAAGCACATGCCATGGAGAAACTGCAAGTTCTGAGGGATTTCACAGCTCGGGAATAGGATAGTGTAGTGGTAGATCTGCCCAATCTAAGCATGGGCTTGTATTCATATTAATCGAGTTGTGTTTTCTTTGCATGGACATATTTGGGTTGAAGAGGTTACAGAAGCACTCTGGATGCTCTCAGAGGCTCCTGCTCATGCTGAGCTCCCTGCAGGGAGGTCAGTTTCTGAGTTCTCTGTGATATTCCCTCATTATGTCTCTTGAACAGTAGTACATGGTCATGTCCTCAAACTTCAGACTGCTACTTTCCAGGTACAAGGTGTTCTTGGCAGTGCCTCTTGGATAAATTGTCCCTACAAGGGTTTGGCATAGTTGAGGCAAGTGCCATCACTATTAATGCATGTTTCCCACCTCAGCTCTTTTCCTGGACCCTGGTGGAACTTGGCCCTGCCATGTGGGGCAGTGGACTGTGACACAGACAGAAAACCTGGTAAGGTTGAGTGGACTCAGGAACTCCAATACTTACCATAATTGAGGATTGTTAGGCATTAAAATCTACTCCTGACCAAGATACTGTCTTGGAAGAGATGACCTCTATACCCGGTGAAGAGGAATGAGACAATCAGTCACATCAGGGCAATATCTGAAGTCCTTCCACATGATGATGAGGCATCCATAACATCTGAGACCAAGCCAACAGAAAACATCTGCTTTAAGATCCCAATCCACACCAAAATGTTCAAAAGATCCAATCTACAAGGAAGAAACTGTACTAGTCATTTCACCAAAGATTGTTTGAGAGTATCAGACTTGTCATGCTGTACCACTCCAGGGAAGACTATTGTCTCCTGAAGCTTTTGTTGCCAGAAGCTGCTCAAGCATACTGCAGCCATTTCCTGCTCAGTGGAGTGGCCTTGGCTCTTAGCTGCCTACTGCATCCTGATGCAGAGCAGTGGTGGCTGCAGTAGAGCCACTCTTTGGCTGCTCTAGCTGAGCCAGAGGTCTTCAGATCCTTGCTGATCACATCAGGTATGCAGACACCCAATGCCAGTTCCTGAAGGTGAAACCAGATGCTGGACAGCAGAGTTTGAGGGTCTTTTCTGGGTGCACTCAGCTTCCCCCACACTGCTCTGACTGCAATTTGCACTACCTGCAAACACACAGAATGCTGGTCAGAAAACTGTCACAAAAAGCATTTTTTGTCTTTTTTCCTGTCCACACAAGACAGAATCTCATCTCCATCAGGTACCTTTAAATAACCATAAAAAATACAAGGAAAACCAAGCAGAGCCCCACGTACACAGAGAATAATCTGTGTTCAGTGCTGATCAGTGAATGAGAAGAGTTGGCTATCGAGGGCTGGCCTCCTCTCCTCAAGCTGGAGGGTCAGGACAAAGCTCACTTTCATGGACTCAGGGAAGCGATATTTACCTGTCCTCTTGCTCTTTCTCTTGCAAGTTCTACAGTTGGACACTTGGCAGGAGACACTGCTCATAGAAGATATAAACTATCAAATACAGTGATGACAGTCACAGAATTTAACACAGTATTGCAGTTTCATATTCACATTTTCTTTGTTAAGCATCCAACACACTGCATTTCCTTTTTTCTTGTGCATGTTCATAGAACTTGCTTTTTACACATTCTATCTCCTTACTAGGAAAGGGAAATAAAAAACTGTTACACTCAGTTGTGTTTCAGGAACTCAGTCTTTCCCTTTGTATTGTCTGGACATGAGTCCTCCCTGATATTCTTGCAGAAGGTCAGACCTCCCATGTGAGGTTAGCAGAACCCATTCTCTATGAGGTGAACACTCAGGATATTTCTGTATTTTACTTTTTCTTGAGAGAACACTGTCCTCAGGCCTAATAAAGGCTTGAAAATTAGACATTCTAAGACAATGTCTTTCTATAATTCCAGGTTTGCTAATCAGAAATATTTCTATTTGCAGCAAACTGACTTGTTTTTCATCCAGAAATTCTCAACATGATGTCTGTAACATCACCATTTTCTTTGTCCGTTGTTATACAAGGCAAGTGCTGCCTGCCTTCATGGTGTATTAACCTAGGTTCCATTTTTCCCCCATTACAATAAATTAGCAAAACTGGGTTTGTACATTAACTCTTTGTATGACCTTGAAATTACTTAACTGGTTGTGTTTTCCCCTTCTAATCTTAATTTTCTCACCACTGCACTGGTCACAATATTCCCCTTCTTTTGGTTTTCTTTGTCGCTGACTTAAGATACCATTCCTTTCTAGGCAGACTGCAAGATCTTGGTGCTGCAAGATCCAAGAGTTCTACATCTTGATTTGGAGGTATCCAGGAAGAGACCATCATTTGCAGACAAGAAAGAGTGGCTCTCTTCCAGAGTAGGGAGAACTTGAACATTGGACTTCACCTGTCTTCTACCGAATAGTGATGTACTTTTTCAACAAGGCCATTGTTACTCCAACAAGTCCACACCTCGTAATAATACCACTTCCTATGGACCAATTATATTCAAACCACAACAGATCTCAATAACACATTATACATGCTCTTTGTAAAAAAATAAATCCTTAAGAATTGGAAATCTAAATGTTGGTTCTGGTATATTTCAGTTCAATCCCACTTCCCATTCATTCTTTTTCACCAATGAATTGATCTTCAGCCTGGTCCTTTGTCACATGACAGTGGATGATTTACATTTAACATTGTGTGGAGCTGTTCAACTTCCTGTTTAGAACCAGAATTCTAATAGTTCCATCCATCTGTCTTGAAAAACTACCTCAAATTGATTCCGTTGAGATGGAACCCACAGCCAAGACTGCCTCTCTGAATAATGCTTTTCTAGCTCAAATGTGAGACACTAGGTTCTTCCAGTCAGCAGAAATCTCTGGGCCCTGGTCACAGTGTTCTCAAGTGAAGTGTCACGTGTGCCACTGAAGTTTATTTGAAACATCATTCTAACAATGCTATTCCATGCCCATTTAGAATTTAGACTTTTCTGATATGTACAGTCGAAATTATTTTAAAGTTTATCTTATGTCTTTTTAATTTCCAGCATCTTCTTAATACATAAATTATGTGTAATATATGTTTTAAGAGTGTGATCAGGTGGTGGTGGGCTCATAGCATATGTATCTCCTTTAATTCAGCTGTATTCTGTAATGCTACTGTATGACATTTATGGATCATGATTTCAGAATCTGGTATTTCAGGATACTGTCCTTTTCCACAGACTTAATCCTCAGGGTAGGTGTTAATTATCCCAGAGAGACCACAATGTCAGAAGTGATATGCCTTTTCATATATTTAGGGCAAATTATAATTTTTTACAGAGAACTCATTCCAGCAAAACATTGAGGCCACTGTGTGCACTAATCATAGGATGAGAGCCTGATTTGTCCATGTGGGCTTATTTGAACAGATTAACTGAAATCCACTGATGTGGGGGCCTGTTCATTGTTTACTGGACTCTGATTCATTTCTGTGGCTTCTGTGATGGGAGTCCCAGGACTGTGTGAACTGTGTGCTGAAGGATTATCGTGGAGATTCTTCTTCCATCAGTTAAGATGAGCAGTGAGACTGGAGCATAGGGAGGCTGGGGTCCTTTGGGTCACCTGAGCCTCAAAGGATTCCTACCATTACCTGGATGTACAATACTGATGATGAGACACAAAAGCTTAGAGATATTCATTCTCTGATCTCCCGGTATCTGCCAATCTCCCACTACTCAATATCTTCCTCTCTCTTTCATTTTTTCTCAAGGAACCATTCTTTCCTTACAGAAGACACATATTTTACACAGATTTTCAATTTTCAATTTCAGAAGAAATTAGCCACTGTCCTAGTCAGGGTTTCTAGTCCTGCACAAAAATTATGGCCAAGAAGCAAGCTGTAGATGAAAGTGTTCATTCAGCTTAAACTTTCCACATTGCTGTTCATCACAAAAGGGAGTCAGGGCTGGAACTCAAGCAGGTCAGGCACAGGAGCTGATGCAGAGGCCATGGAGGGATGTTACATACTGGATTGCTTCTCCTGGCTTGCTCACCTTGCTCTCTTATAGATCTCAAAACTACTAGCCCAGGGATCGTACTACTCACAAGCCCTGCCACCTCCACCCCTGAACACTAATTGAGAAAATGCCTTACATCTGGATCTCATAGAGGAATTTCCTCAAGGGAGGCTCTTTCTCTGTAACAACTCTTTTGCATAATTGTACAGGTTTCATATTTGGCTGACAATATTTTTAACCTGGTGTTTTCAAGATTATGTAGAACCCTCTGGCAAATTTGGGGTCAGATGATCTCGACGTCTGGCCACTGCAAGAGCCACCTTCTTATCAGATACATGTCTAAAACCTTCACTGTCCATCCCTCTCTATGCACACAGATCATCAAAGAAAAATAGAAAACATTCTGTATTTAGTTCATCACTCACTGATCTGAAAGCCAACAAAACAAACTCTTGTACTGCTCACTTAGTTCTTAGGTCAAGTACATATTTTTACAGACTCTTGTAACATGATACCATGTCGCTGCTTTGCTTATATGTTAATAAGATACTGTGAAATATGACCCAGAGTGGACTGAGGTGACCATTGTGTAATTGCGGTGAAGTAAACATTGGTGATGAACCCACATCCTAGCACTTCTTCGGCTACTGAACAAGATTGAAGGGGACATATTCAAGGAAGTGGTGGTGATCTATATGTTGTAACCAACTCAGCCCTATTGTTGCAGCCTTTATGGAAGTACAGGGATCTAGTGCCATTTCACTCCTCTCTTCATTTGCTTTATGCTGCAATCTTCTACCTTGTGCTCCATGATCTCATTTTGGGCCTGTTG
This sequence comes from Rattus norvegicus, assembly GCF_021556685.1. NCBI lineage: Eukaryota > Metazoa > Chordata > Mammalia > Rodentia > Muridae > Rattus > Rattus norvegicus. The sequence continues at coordinate 139,145,484 of NC_141539.1, forward strand.
CTGGACCTTCTTTTCCTCATGCTTTTCTCCATTTCCATCCCACACAGTTCCTTTACACAGGAGCAATTAGGGCTCAGAGTTTTCACTGTGGGATAGAAATCCCCATTCCTCACTTGATGTTCAGTGTTTCTGCTGTAGGTGGGCTCTACAAGTTACCTCTCTTTAGTGTTGGGCATTTCATTTAAAGTCCCTTCCTTTGAGTCCTAAGGGGCTGTCACCTCCCAGGTTTCTGGTACAGTCTGGAGGGTCCTCCCAAGCTCCTAACTCCCAAACTTGCCTGTTTCCATACTTTCTGCTCATCCTCAGGGCTTCAGTCCCTTTCCTCCATCCAATACCAGATCCATTTCTCCTCTCCTGTAACCACCACTCCCCTGAGGCAGCACTGCCCCGCCCTAAGACACTCCCTACTTCCCCCTGCATTCGCTTTCATCTGCCTCCGAAGTGGGACTGAGGCATCCTCCCTTGGGCCCTTCAGCTTGTTGAACTTTTCAGGAACTGTGAACTGTATCTTGAGTAGTCTTTACCCTTTTTTTTTCTAATATCCACTCATTATTGAGTAAATATAGTGCATGTCCTTCTGAGTCTGAATTACTTCACACAGAATGATGTTTTTTTTTTAAATTCCATCCATTTGCCTACAAAATTGAACATGGCCTTTTTCTTAATAGCTGAATAGTAATCCATTGTATATATGAATGACATTTTCTGTATTTATTCTTCTGTCCTGGGACATCTGGGTTGTTTACAGCTTCTGTTTATCACAAATAAGGCCACTATTTCTATACTGGAACATGTGCCCCTGTGGCAAGGTGGGGCATCTTTTGTATATATTTCTAGGATTGCTATTGTTGTGTCTTCAAATAGACCAATACCAATTTTCTGAGACACCTTCAAATTGATTTCCAGAGTTGTTTTATCAGTTTAAATCCCACCACCAATGGTGGAGTGTCCTCAGTTTGATATTTGTTCAGTTTTAAGAAAACTTGGCTCTTGGATGTGTCTCTGCTGATGCTGAGTCAGGATTTGAGATGTGAATTATACAATGTGATTTCACTGCTTCACATTGCTGGCATCCACTGCAGATCCTTTCCTGAGGCTGGAGGACCCAATGTATACCATAGAAACCGTGGATGGTTAATGAGCAGCCAGAGACTGGGCAGGTGAGAGACAGGCTTTGTGAGGTCTACAGAAGGTCAGGTCCTGACTCCTTTAGTTGTACCTCTACAAGGCACCTTGGGACATACAACATCACCATCAGTCATCCATGTCATAGGTGTCAAGCCTGTCTCCTTCTCCGGAAGGCCTGAAATACTTACAGCTTGGAAAAGTCACCACGTAGAGGGGTTCTAAGCGAACCAAACAACATCTTGTCAAATGCAACCCCCAAAGTGATCTGAAGCAAAGTAAAATTAAGGCAGACTGGTTGTGGGCCTTGTACCGGATGCTGTTCACAGTGATCTCCAGCCAGGCCAGGTGGGAGGGTTCATGCAAAGGGGGAAGGGCATGAGCAGGGAGAAGGAATTGCCTCTGAGGCCAGTGTGTCTTTGCTGCTGCTGCTACTGAAGGTGCTGTTTCTCCAAGATGCTGCACTGGGTTGCAGGGGAGCTCCTGGCAGCATTTTACAAGATAAGTTATCTTCCCTGGTGGTGGTGTTACAGCACTTATGACAGAAGCTCTCAGAAGGCAAAGTAATTTTCATGCAGCTTTATACCTTCTGGATAAAATCTGTATACACAGATTGTGGTGGGATGGGATCTGACAGTGAGTGCTTCCTGTAGGCTTGGTCTGAGAGGTTAGGGATGCCTCACCTACATGCAGAAGGGCTTGGAGGTGTTGTCCCTAAGTGACTGATGGCCACAAACTATCTGGGGTTGGGGGGCTGTGGAAAACTGCAGTTTAGTGACAGAGGCCTGGTGCTAGGAGAAGGCAAAGCTCCTACCATCCCTTCAGGATTTCTGGGTCTTCTAGCCTTATCTCAACCTTACCAGGGTTTTCCTCACTGCCCACACTTATGTGGCAGATTATAATTTAGACAGTGTAGAATGAGAAAACTAGTCAGTTAGATGGAAAGGGTTATTTCGATAATAATATGTATGGATGTTGGCCACAGTTAATAACAATGTATTGTGGTCTTTATATATGGAAAGAGGAAAACATGAGTTAGCCCTCAAAGCGATAATTATTTCATCATTAAATTGTGCACATGTATTTGAAAAGTTTGTGTTAGAGAAGATGAATGCAATTGTCTTCAAACTTAATTTACATAAACAGTAGAAATGTTACTAAAACTGCAGTCATGAGAGAAACAATACATTACCAAATCTTGAGGGTGTCCTCATCCACAGCGTTTCACTGAGTTTTCTTCATAAATATCAACTCAATAATTTATTCTTTTTTTTTTCAGAGCTGGGAGCCGAACCCAGGTCTTGTGCTTGCTAGGCAAGTGCTCTACCACTGAGCTAAATCCCCAACCCCAATTTGTTCTTATTTTACACTGTTAGATTATAGAACCACTTAATGTTTCTTCTATTGTGTGAAGAAACAAGAAGTTTAATAGAGTATGATACTGAAAAGCATGTTCTAGAGAATTTCCATGGCTGGAAGAAGAGTCCATTTCTTTAACACTAAAACACATGCTCAAACAGCATAGGGTATATCTTCCTAGATTCTGAAGTGATCCTGAAAGGAACTTGTTGATCCTCAGCGCCCCCTACTGGCCCTAAGAATCCTAGTAGGGAAGGTTTTGTGCAAGTTCACAGTGGACTTCCCTCACTGTGTCTGGCACAGAAGTACATGGCTGTGTCTTCAGTTTGCACACTGTTCATTTTTAAGAAAACTTGGCTCTTGGAGGTGTCCCTGCTGATGCTCAGTCGGGATTTGAGAGCTGAATTATAATCTGTGCTTCCACCATTCTGTATTCTTCCCATCCACTCCAGACCCTTTCCTGGAGGCTGGCGAACCCAGTGCACATGATAGCTGGTTAATGAGAATCCAGAGACAGTGCAGGTGAGGGACAGGGTCTGTGAGGGCTGCACCAGACCAGGTCCTGACTCCTTCAGCTGCACCTGGGACAGGACACCTGGGGACAAGCAACATCACCATTAGTCATTCATCCTATAGATTAAATGCCTGAGTCCCTCTCCTGAAACTCTGAAACACTTACAGCTTTGAAATGTTACCAGGCAGAGCAACAGCACCAGGACAGCCATGCTGTGATGGAGGCTCTAGTGAGAAGGAGATGTGGCTCCTCAGCTAGGCCTGGGCTTTCATTCTGAGCCTGAGGGATGCTTTGCATTGGGGGAGGATCCTGAGTAGATAAAAGGAAGAGCAGGACAGAATTTCTAGTTTCCTCTCCATGTGCCTGAGATTACATTTGTGCTTAGAAAAAATGGAGCTGAAAACTCAGGAACTTTTCCCTAGTAATGTTTGGATTTCCAATTCCAAATAAAAAACAGAAAGTAGTAGTCAAATTGTGCAGGCCTCGGAAGCTAAGAAGGGGCGGGGTGATAGGGAGGTTTACAGTAGGTGAATCTTTATTCATGCAATACAAGTAGAACAGGTTACCTTATCTTCAATGCAATCGTACATCTTTGTAAATTGCACTAGAGGAGGTAGGATGGAATTGAGCATCGTTTTTCCCCCAGAAATTCTTTCTCTTGAATTCTTTTCTATTATTATATTTTTAGGTTTTTCTATTTCATTATTCCCTTCAGAACAGCATTAGTGGCCCCTGCATCACCAGCTGGTTTGAGAGTAAAGAAGCAAAACCACAGACCTTAAGTAGCCTTGTATTGCAATTGATTTTCAAGTTATTTTCACATAAATTGGCAACCATCAATATCAGTAGGATAAGTATGCATTATTTGCATTTGTTTTAGTATAAAATATAAAAGTAATGATTATTCAATTGAGTGCAAAAATCTGGAATGGAGCTCGGCCTTGTGGCCTGGCGGGGGCAGCTGCGTGTTTCCGGAAGACCTGGCGGCTCAGCCCGGGTAGTGTCGCTGAGGTTCTTCTCTGGACTAGGCTTCGCAGAGTGGGCCCCGAGGCACCGCGGTTCTCGCCGCCGCTGCCGCCATGATCTCCCTCATGGATACCCAGAAAATTGGCATGGGCTTAACAGGATTTGGAGTGTTTTTCCTGTTCTTTGGAATGATTCTCTTTTTTGACAAAGCACTGCTGGTGATTGGAAAGGTTCTGTTTGTGGCTGGTTTGGCTTTTGTAATTGGTCTAGAAAGAACATTCAGATTCTTCTTCCAGAAGCACAAAGTGAAAGCCACTGGATTTTTCCTGGGTGGTGTGTTCGTGGTCCTTATTGTTTGGCCTTTGATAGGCATGATCTTCGAAATTTACGGATTCTTTCTCTTGTTCAAGGGCTTTTTCCCAGTGGTGGTTGGCTTTATCAGAAGAGTGCCTGTCCTTGGATCCCTCCTGAATCTCCCTGGAATCAGATCATTCATGGACAAGGTCGGAGAAAGCAACAATATGGTATAACAACGAGGGAACTGAAGAATTTAAATACTGTATTATTTATAAAACCCTTTTGAAGAATATTCAGCACAAAGTTAAATTTCACGAACTAGCGTATAAAGTTCCTTACAGAAGTTTAAAACGTACGCCCTCCAAAGTCCCGACAGCTGTGGCAGAAGCGGCAGCAGACTCGTGAGGTCGGAGACGGGAAGGAAGATGGAGAGGGCGCGGCCTATTGCAACGCTTAGTGACTTCAGACGGCTGTCTCTTAGTCTTGCTGCAACGTGTGAGACGGTCGTTCGTAGACAACCATGGTGTCTGTTACTGTTTTTTAGAAGATTCGGGAACACCACTAGGCATTTGATTTTTTTTTTTATGATGTCCATTGTGATGGCCCAGATCTATCTAGGTGTGCTGGGTTTCTAATGATGCCTGGATTGGATTGGATTATGTCGTCTCTATGTATCAGCCAAAGGAAGCCCAGTTTCATGTGTGAATCACTTTTTTTCTAAACATGGATAAAATAAAACTTTTGTGGTCCTTTTGAATCTTAATATTTTGGAGCCAGATAAAAATATGAACTAGTCTTTTTTTTAAATACACAGAGGTCATTCTGAGCTGTTACTTCCTTAATCATAGCTGACCACATTCTTTCTTGACTCCATAACACTCCGGAAGCTCAGATCTCTCAAGTGTGGCCTGGATGTGTTCATACAATCTATCCCACGCAGAACCTGAGCAGAGAGCATTCTGACCATGGAGTAGTCTGCTACAGAGACTATTGGAATCAGTTTTGGGGATCCTAAGTGACACACACCACATGCGTTCTCCCATGCCATGATGTAGTTTTTCTTGTTGGGTTCATAATGAAATTCGGCCATAGTTTCTCACCTTGTTTTCATGACTTACAGTGACCTTGAAGGTGTGTAACATGTGAAAGGTTTATTCTGTGACTGTGAGAAGGGCTGATTATTTAATCTCGATTTTTCCTCTTATTTTCAGCTTTGTTGTAATATCCAAAAATCAGCATGCACCGTATCTGCTTCCCTTGCTGTTCCGCACCTGAGTTAGGAAGGAAGACGCCCTGTTGACATGTAAAACCTCGCTCTATATAACTAAACCGGCTGTAGCTTCTCCTAACCATCATGCTGGGGAAGCATGCTGTTCCCATCTGTGGCCAGTTCCCCACAGGGACAATGATGATTTCCTTCCTCGCCTGAGGTGTTGGCTTTCCTGTGGGACATAGGAGCCCTTGGTCAGACACAGCACGATTTGTCTTACTGATGATTGCACTGTTTATTTGTCTCTTAGAGACTTACAGTCTCTAAGCTTTTTAATGCACAAAGTCATAATGGAAATTGTATTTATTTACAGACCATTTCTACAGGACATTACAATGTTGTTTTCACTTAAATCTCTCAATGCCAGGAGAATCCCCCGCCTTGCCCATCTACGGAAGGAAGGAAGGAAGGACTGGTTCGTAGTGGGATGGTTCGTTCTTGTGGATTACTGTCATGTTTGGTACTTGCATCCAACTCTGGTGTAACCTGTGAAAACTCGATAATTGGAGAATCCAACCTCAATAGCTCATGGGATAATAAAAGACCTGGCGTTGTGTCTGATGTTCCTCAAAAAGTCATTCCTTTCCTGAAGTGTCAGTGCTGTGCTTTGAGACCTGGCCCGTGTAAGGTGCCATGTAGATTTATAATAGGCTTTGGCCTCTATGATTGACAGGGGCTAGATATCACACCTGTTAGAGCAAGAGTCTGCCGTTTAACTCCTTTGTAGACATGACCCTGTCACAGTGGCTTTTGTACTACAGCAGGCATCCCCTTTCAGCAGCCTGATTTCAGAAAACACTGGACCTGAGAAGACACGAGAAGTTCCTAGTCCTCAGAGAGGCAGAGGGCTGAGGTGGCTTTCAGTTTGGAGTGAATCTGCAGTGGACCTGGGACTGCTTGGCAACGCTGTTTTTCAGTCAGAACCATGAGGCTCTGTTTTTAAACAAAGCAGCCCTCAGACTTCTGGAAGCCCTATTGTAAGTTCCCTCAACCCTACTCCCTTCTGAAATGAGCCTTCTGTCTTTAACAGAAAACAAGCAAACAGAAAACATACTTTATTCCCCCCAAGATGGAGGACAAGGTCCGGTACTCAGCCTTAAGTATTTCTGTCATGGTCAAATGTATCTTCTGTAACAGAAACATACTTCAATGTTTCCTTTCCCTTAGAATTCTCTGGAATTCAGCTGCTTTAGAAGTCTCATGGTCAAATTATATACTCTAACAATGGCATATTGTAAATACATTTGTCTTACCTTCTATTCAAAAAAATCTGTACAGTTGTTACTTAGAAAATAGTCATGAAATTGTTTTCCAACTATATATTTATACCTTTGTATATATGAGGAATCAATTCTTTTAGAAAACACTTTCTGTGGACTCACCTTAGTCTCATCATGCCTCTAGAAATAACTTTTAAGGAAGCAGTTCACAAATATTTAGTCCATTTTATTTCAAAGGTTTATCTGAGAGTAGATCCAAGAGACTGATGTGGGTCCTATATCAGTTGGCTGAGTGACTTAGCCTCCCTATTTAGGGACACTGTATTTGGGACCTAGTCTTTGCACCTCTTGATTTATGTCAGTATCTGTATCAATGTACTTTTATATCTCACTGTCTCTTGTTTCAGTTTGTAGCAAATAAATGTATTCTAAATATGATTATCCCTTGGTGAGTGAAGGGAAGGTCAGCTGTTCATAGCAATTCATAAAAATCAGTAGACTGACACCATTTTTTATGTTAACTGAAGTGAAAGGTAAGCCAGAGATCACTGAGTGATAAGACAAAGTGGAGCAGAGGGCAGGCATGAACATGAGGAACCTTGTGTTGAGCACCATAGAGAGGAAGAGACTGGACAGCTTCTCCTCATGCCTTGGTAATGGGAACACCAAGGAAGAGAACTGCAGAGTTATCACAATCTGTTTGCTAGGACTCAAAGAATGTGGATCTATTACTTTTCCTTGGAGTCCCCACATTTTGTTTTTCTTATTTCCTTGTGCATAATCTTTGTACTGTGAGCAGCTGTGGTGCAGACCAGTCACATTAGATAGAAAGCCATCCATTTAATGGTCATTAACAGTATTAGAGCTGTGTTCCTCTTGTTCTGATACTCTGAGAGTTAGGAGGATGTTATTCAGACTTTCTTCTTGTAGGTCTCATCTTGAGTTTCATATTTTTACTGTGGTTACAAAAATTTGGAAAGGAGTATCATAGGAATAAATGCACCTTTCTACACTATATTAGGAAATATGGTTTAAGTCCACTTATTCATGTGTTTTTGTCTTTTGTTACTTCAGAGATAATCTGTGTCCCTATTCTGTCCCATAATACTGCTTTTCAATAAATCTCTCTACAATAAACTTACTAGGAAAAAGTCATTAGCAAAAGCATGAGTTCATGATAAATCCACACATGATTTATAGTTGTCTTAAATTCCAGAGGTGGATCCTTGTTGGGAGCGATGACCTTGAAACCCACCATTATTGATGTTATTATTATGATTAGAGTTAAGTATGACTGGGTTCATGGAAAATCCCCAGCAGGTTGCAGAAAACTAATACAAATCTAGTGGTCAGGATGAAGAATGATATGATAAATCTCTGACTTGCTGAGAAATATATCTGATGCCCAATGTGATGATCTGTAATCTTTCTGAAAAACCAACATCCTGCTGACTAATAAATAATATGACAAACCTGTAACCTTTCTGAAAAACCAACATCCTGTTGACATCAGCTGACCACAGGAATACTGTGTCCTTGGCCTGCATAAATGTTTCTTACTTCCCACCTCCCTCTGTCACCCCTGTTATGGTGTAAATTCAGCCTTGGGAAAAAACAAAATTGTTGCCTTGATCAGACTCTTGTCTTGGCGTCCTTCTTCGCATCTCTTGTAACCCATTCTCTTCCAGGTACCCTCAGAGCCATCGTTGACAGATCCTTACTAATGTCTTTCTTCAGTCACTTGTTTTCTTATATAAATCTCAAACGTGAATACCCATTTAATTCGTATTTGCTCAATTATATAACATACAGCCTTTTATGAATATTCAGTGGATTGGTCTGATTGCATTCGTTCATATTGACAAAGAAAGATTTAAAAACCTGTAATTGTCAGTACATTTTCACTTTTAAAAATAATCATATTATGTATATATTTGTGTTACACATTACAATATTTATTAGTATGTGTAAGGTGTGATAATAAAATCTAAGGCTGAAGATTACTCAGGTGTATGGCACCTGCTCTTAGAATGAGTATCTCAGTTAACCTTCAGCACGTAGCTGAGAAGAGGGTGGGATGGTTTATCACATGATCTGAACTCTTGGGATCCATTGAGGCTTTGTTTCATCTCAACCACTTTATGTCTGTACTTCCTAACCTAGGGACAGCTATTCCCTCTCATGACATGAGATTAACTCATTTTAGTGTATGAACGTGAAAAATGAGCTGATCTCTTAGATGAAACAGAGGCCTCATCTTTAAGAGCGACTAGTGATTTATCTAAAGTTATATTTATTAATTAAAATGAGGGATGCATTTTTGCAACATTACCCTTTGAATTAAGGTCTTACCAATGCTACACAAGAGCTCCACCATTGGCCTAACTCCAAATACTGAATGAGAAATCAAAGAGAGGGCACTCATATATACTACCAGTGGTCTGGTAAATGGAAAGAGGTCATCTGTGAGCAGTCATTTAACTATCTTTGCTCCAACCCCTTCCTGTGTTCCTCTTATTTCCCCAACCCAACTTCTCTTAGCCATGGAACCTCCACCAGATGAAGCTACAACTCTCAATCCAGCTAACAAACTGCCTCCTTCTTGCAGCAGGCCTGTATCCACACCTTGAATAACTCAAAGCACCACCTCAGGTTTTCATTCTCACCATGCTACCCAAGAACCTCCTTGCTCAACCTCTCCAGATGCATCCCCTCCTCCTGTGACAGCTTCAGGCAACTACAATGCAGGTGCCCTGAATTGGTACCTATCTTCACCTCTCCCATCAGCTGCTCCAAGCCTGTAGACAAACCCCCAAGTCCTTCATTACCAGGGACACCTGACCAAGCACTGCTCTTTCCTTTAAGGAAAGAAGCTGAAAGATGGTCCTGTCAGTGTACATATTCCTTTCTCATTAATGAACTTTCTCAGATAGAAAGAAGAGTGGGTCCCTATACCTCTAACTCCTGTGCCTTTACTAAAGAAGGTTCAGAACCTTAATCTTATAGCTTGTCTTTCCACAATGTACATATACTCCTTTCCAATAGTTTACTTCCTGACAAAGGCAGGTGAGTTTTGGAGCAGGTGAGAATACATGCAGACCAGGTGCATCAAACAGATGGATTATATCCAACTGCATTTGTGGTGGTAACTGACCAAGACCCCGAATAGAATTATAATTCTGAAGGTGACATTTTAGCCAGAGATAGATTCTTAACCTGCCTCCTGGCAGTTTCCATAGGGTAGCTTTACATCCAGTAAAATGCGAAAATCTCCAAGAGGTCATTCAGGAAAAACAGAAAAACCCATCTCAATTTTCCTAATGCCTCACAAAGGCTTTATTATAATACACTAATCTGGGTTCTGAAAACCCAGAAGGTTACCAACCTCTGATGACCTACTTCTTTCCCCAGAGCAACCCCAGCTTAGAAACCTGGAGAGGGGACCCCTAACTCCACAGACAAAAGTTTTGTCCCTGACCTTCAATGTGTACCATCAGAGACATAAGGAGGATATGAGACAAAAATACCATATGTTGGCATAAGCTCTGTGATAAGCCCAAGCTATTGTCATGGACTCCTTGTCTTTTCTGGCTCAGAGACCACCTGAGCTACAAATGGGCTCCTGCTACAAATGTGGTCAACAAAGTCATTTGGTGAAGGCTTGTCCTAACTTCTGCAAGCCAAGGGAACCATGTCCTAGGTGCCATCAGGAGGGGCATTGGGCTGTCGATTGCCCTCATGTTGGGCAGGACAGAGGGACATCACTCCCAGATAATGCTCCAGCTGATCTCCTAGGCTTAGCTATGGGCAACTTAAGGGGACTGAGCTTGCTTGGCATGGCCACTGCCATCACTAGGGAGCTCTGGGTAGCCATCTTGGTATGTGAGTGGCCCATCTTTTTTTTCTTGATACTGGGGTCACTTACTCAATCCTTATGAAGTTTTGGGGCCCACTTCATCTTTTTTCCTATTGTCAAGGTAGTAGGACAACCTGACCTTCCTCACCAGACCCCACCACATAGTTGCATTTTTAGGGTGTGTACCTCTCACCCATTTCTTTTTGGAAGTGCCAACATGTACTGTACCCTTATTGGAAAAGGATCTTCTAGCTAAGAGGGGAGCCTGTTTCCTTTTGCCTAAATCCAAGCTCGCCAGTTATCTCTCTGCTCCTTCTTCTAGCCTGTCAACCTACTAAACCTAACGACTGACATCTCAGAAAAGTGATAAAAATTATTTGTTCTTTAGAAGAAAAATGAGTTGACTGTGTTGAAGAACTTCAATTTTCATATGAAATATATCACAGAGCATGTTTAAGTCAAGGGAATTTTGATGCCAACTCCATATTATTGGTATTTCTCTTCTTCAGAAGAGCATCCTTATCTGTATGTTTTTCTTATTTATTTAATATTTATTTATTTATTTATTTATTTATTTATTTAGAATTTACAACTCAGTCACAGTCCCCATTTCTCTCTTCCCAGTTTCACCCTTACAAATCCCTTCCCAAATTGCCCTTTTCCTTTACCTGAGTATAAGGGTACCACCCCACCCTGTGGCATCTAGTCTCAGTAAGCCTCACAATGAGCCCCAACAAGGCAGTTTAAATAAGGAGAAAGGGATTCAATAGCAGAGAGCAGAGACCAGGACACATCCTGTTGAACTTCTTAGGGTACCCTCATGAGGACAGAGCTGCACATTTGCTCAAATATTTATGGGGTTTAGGTTTGGCTCCTACATGCCCCCTGGTTGGTGGCCCAGGCTGTATAGACCCCCAAATGGTCCATGATATTTGACTCTACTCGTCTTGCTGTGGAGTCTGGACACTTCCAACTTGCTCATTTCTATCTCTCACTCTACGGCAAGAGCCCCTGGGATCTGCATTGTGTTTGGCTGTACATCTGCCTCCATCTACTGCTGGATGAAGTCACCCAGGAGGCAGTTTTGCTATGGCCCCTGCACATCTTGTAGGCAAGTCAAAATATGGGTGGAAGATTTTGTGGTTGAAGTAATGTGCCAATCCCCCTTCTGTAAGCACTGCCAGGCTACAAGGGTTATCCACTTCAGTTTCTATACCCCCTTATGATAGGAATCTCAGATAGATCATCCCCATAGACTTCACATATTCTATTCTGGCCCAGACCTCTAGCTAGTTACTAGAGAGGCACACTTCCACTACGACAGATTTTTATTCTAATTTCCAGCCATCTCTCTAGCCTACTTCTCACACTTGATTGCCATTGCCAAATCCCTTCTCTCCTCTCCTACACACTTCATCCTCTCCATTCACCTCAGCTTACTTATTTACATTTTGAGTGAGATTCATGAATCCTCCTGTGGGAACTGTTTAATATTCAACTACTTTGGGTTTTTTGATTGTGGAATGGTTTTCCTGTACTTTTTGACTAATGTATACTTATAAGTGCATACATATTATATAGGTGTTTTTGGTTCTGGATTACACCACTCAGCGTGATTCTTAAGTCCCATCCATTTTTCTGCAAATTTCATGATGTCTTTGTAATAGCTGAATAGTATTCTATTTATAGCTATTAAACATTTTTTATCTATTCTTCAGTTCAAGGACATCTACATCTATTTGTTTCAAGTTTTCTGGCTATTACACATAATGTTGTTGTCAATGTAGCTGAACAAATGTCCCTACAGCGGGGGGTGTTTTGGGATTATACCCAGGAATGGTATAGCATGATCATGATGTAGAACTATTCCAAGATTTCTATGAAACCATCAAATATATTTTCAAAAAATTTTGTACTTGGTACATTCCCAGTAGCAAAGGATGATTTTTCCTCTTGCTCTGAATCCTTCCCAGTATGTGTTATCATTCGAGTTTTCAATCTTAGCAATTCTGATGAGGGTAACATGTAATCTCATGGTATGTTGCATTGCATTTTTCTGATGACTAAGGATGTTAAATATTTCTTTAAGGGATTCTTGAACATTCAGTATTCCTCTCTTGAAAATTTTCTTTTTAATGCTTACTGTTCCCCTGTTTTCTTTCCTTTAGTGGACATTTTCTTTTTTCATATTTTAAATATTATTCCATTTCCTTGTTTTCCCTCCAGAAAAATCTGTCTAATGCCTCCAAACCCTGCCTCCTTGAATTTGCTCCCCAACACATCCACCACATACCTTTTGCCCCTATGCCTTTGCATTCTCCTGTACTGGGGAATCACACCTCACAGGACCAAGGGCCTCTCTTCCGTTAGATGCTTAACAAGGCCTTCTCTTCTCGGTTGTCTGGTATGTTGATATTGTTTTTCTTCCAATGGAGGTGCAACCCCCTTAGTTACCTAAGTTCATTCTCTATCTCCTCCAATTTGAACCTAGTTCAATGGTTGTTTGTGAGCATCTGCCTCTCTATGTACCTCACTGATGCTGAAACAAGAAAGCATAGAGATGTTTGACTCTCTAATCCACATTCATCAGCCGGTCTTCCATGACCCAACTTTCTCTTCTCTTTATTTCATTTACCTAGATTATTCATATTTTCCTTACATAAGACAGACGTTTCATATAGGTTTCATTTTTTTCTTTTGAAGATCCTAGTATGGAGTAGCTTAATAAAATTGTTGAAAATGAGTATTACATTCTATCGCTGTATGTGAACTAACCAGGATAATGGCCTGCTAATGGCTTGAGTTTGATATTTTATCAAAAGTTGGACATTCTATATCTGCAGGAGAATCCCTGCTTTTACTGGGGATTAAAATTGTGGTGATGAAACACTGCGAAAAATAAACTTGAAGTGAAAATATTCATTTGGGCAACCCTTCTACATTCCTGTTAATTAGAAAAAGAAATCAGAACTAGAAAACAGAAAGGGCAGGAAACTAGAGACAAGAGTCAGTGCATAAGGATCAGCATAAAAGTAAAGATGGTGTTCCAAATATGTTCTCTTTATTGAAAGCACAGGAAAATCTGTGTGACTAATGTTGGATGGATTTCAGTGTTACATCCTAGCGGTCCTGCCACTTCAAGAGCCTCCTTCCTCATCAGATACATGTTTCTCATTTTGTCTGGGTGTGCACAGACCATGAAGAAACAACAAAAATTATTCTGTATTTAGTTCATCAATCACAGATCTGAAACAAGCAGCAAAATTTCTTGCACTCCTCACCTAGGTGATGTATATACATTTAAAGACTCTCATGACATGTCACTATGTTGATGCTTCCCCTGTGTGAAAATAGAATATTCTGAAAAGTAACCCAGAATGAAGTGATGTAACAACTTGAAAAATAGCAGAGAATTAAGCATTTGCGATGAACCCACATTCTAGCAATCCTATGGCCAGTGAATAAGATTGAAAGGGACATATTCCAGGCAGTGTTTTGGCGGCAGTGGTGATATTTTATATATTTTAGACAGCTCAGCCCTATTGCTATAGCATTTGTAGAAATTCAGGGGTTTATTGACATTTGTCCCCTCTCTTCATTTGCTTAAGTGCTGGAATATTTTACCCTGTTTTCTGTGGTTCCCATGGCCACTTCCTCTGCATTGTTGTGCACATATATACACTTACTTTACAAATGTACAGAAATTATAAGAACTTTGGCATTTGGCTCTGAGAAGATTTCAATAACCAAAGAAATTTGCACACTGTTAATCAAGTTGTGTTGGAAATTGAGATGAAATCAGAAAATTTGTCAGTCTCAAGCGTCATTGGCAAGTCTGGACCACAGTTTTTAGTTATCCAGTCATTCACTACTGTAGTTGAAGCTGTGAGTTCCTTGTAGACATGATGTTAAAGCCTCATTTCCCTTTCAGAAACTGTCATCATACAGGCGAATGGAATTGATGGTGGCAGAGCAGGACAGAGAATGTAGAATCATTCTGTTGAGGCATCTGTGGTGGTACCTGACAGCATCTTCTAGTCTATGTTAATTTGGTAAACCAGGAAATAGAGACTATTTCTTTATTTCTACAGAACTCACAGGAAATGAATGAGTTGCATTCCCAGCTATGCCACTATCACAGGAGTTTCAGCTCAATGACAATCTGAGAATTATACACAGTTTCCCAAGTTACCTCATGTTTTGAACAATAATCATTCCCTGGTGTCTAATACTTTCCTACTCTCTCAGGGATCTTATGATTCAGGGTGGGATGACCACAGAACCTACTATTCTTTTATGGTGTCACCAAGCATATGACCAGAATGCCATTGAGAAGTATGTGATATTTAGATTCTATATGCCACACCTGACTTCTAATGAGGAAAACCAACTCAAAATGAACTAATCGTCATTTACATCATGTTTCTTGGGCAAAAGCATAGAAGAAAATCCTTAGAAACTCTCATGTGTTCCTTATTTTTTGGGGATCTGAACCAGGGTCCTCAAACAGATTCTTGTCTTCCTTACATGATGTTCTGCCTTTTGTTCAAGTCACAGTTTATCCTACATTGAAAGTCATCTCTAATGGGAGTATAGGTATAATTTTGTGCTTTAAGTTCTTACCACACCAGCAGGAAGATTTGTGTTTAGTCTCCATAACTAAAAAATAATTCAGTTTGGCAGGCAGCCAATCAGAAAGCCTACTTCTCAGAGGTGAAGACAGTGTGATATTGGGACTCCAAAACCAAGCAGTCTAGCAATATACTGTGATCCATGTCTAGTGATGAAATACAGGCTTACTGATGGACTTTATTTCAACCTCATTATGTAGATGGATAGAAAAAGACATCTCAACCATCTCAACACACACACACACACACACACACACACACACACACACACACACCGAGAGAGAGAGAGAGAGAGAGAGAGAGAGAGAGAGAGAGAGAGAGAGAGAGAGAGAAGCATCAGAAATCCATGAACAGAGCCTTGAAGAGACAGAGAGGCAAACAGAGACAAAGAAACTCCATAACATATAAATAAATGAATACAATGAATACAAAGCACATATTAAATATGGTAACAAAAAATCAAATAAACATTTGTCGACTACAAGGGTTATTACAAGATCACTTGGAGAGAGAATCCTTGTAGAGAGGCAACTTAGACACTAAGGAGTCCCAGGCTTACTTTGTTCCAGGTCTTTCTACATAAACTAACACTCAGTAACTGGATGCTTTCTGTGCTCCTTGTGCCCCCTGCTGGTCAATAATACCATGCAAGAGGTTTGTGTTTAAGCTCACAGTAACATTCACTCACTGTGTCTGTTGTACAGTAATAAGTGGCCGTGTCCTCAGACCTCAGACTGTCCATTTGCAGGTATAGGGTGCTTTTTGCATTATCTCTGGAGATAGTGAATCGGCCCTTCACGGAGTCTCGATAGTAAGTGCTACCACCACTAGTACTAATGTATGCAACCCACTCCAGACCCTTCGTTGGAGCCTGGCGGACCCAGGTCATGTAATAGTTACTGAAAGTGAATCCTGAGGCTGCACAGGAGAGTTTCAGGGACCTTCCAGGCTGCACTAAGCCTCCCCCAGACTCCACCAGCTGCACCTCACACTGGACACCTGCAAACAGGGAATACTGGTTAGAAAACCATCACTAACACAACAAAACAAAATAATTTTCTTATTCTCATGTGCACACAACAGAGATAATCACATTTTATCAATTACCTTTTATGAAAAGGACAAGGAAAACCAAGCTTAGCCTGATGTCCATGGTGAGGAGTCTGTGCAGTGCTGCAGTACTGATTACTGAATGGGAGAACCTCAGAGTCCAGGACTGGGCTCCTCCGTCAGAGCTGCAGGGTCAGGACAGGCTGGTTTTCATGGGCATAGAGAAGAATTATTTGCATATCTTACTGCTAAAACATGCTATGGAATTACACCTGAGCTGAAAACAGTGCACATAGCAGATATATGATATTAAGGATATGGATGTCAGTTACAGAGTTTGACTAAGTGTTGTGGCTTCATATTCACATTTTTTTGTAAAGATTCACCATATTACATTTAGTTTTCTTTTGTCCTTGTGCACAGAAGTTTTGTTTTCATAGTCTGTATTCTTTAGTAAAAATATGTAATTAAACAGCACCATACATACTTGTGTTTCTACATATGCGCTCAGTCTTTTCCAATACCTGAGCAGGACATGGCTTCTCCCAACTGTGATTTTTGGAAATAGTTACTCCTATAAGGTTATGGTAGCAGAACTCGTTTTTGTCACAAGAACACTGGGTTTTTTTCTGAAAGTTACTTCTTCATGATAGAATACTGTCCTTAGACTTTATATATATTTCTAAATTAGACATTGTAGAGACTGTCTAAGACTCAAAATTGGCCATGGAGACAGATGCATATTTGCAGCAAACTCACTCATTTTTCATTCTGAAGTTATTAATTTATTCCTTTACAACCCCCCCTCCAACATTTTCTCTCTGCATGTGTATACCATTTAACATGTGACTGTTTTATGTTGTATTATATTAGTTTTTATTTTCTCCAGTTAGCATACTCCATATACCTGTTTCTTTTAATTATCTTTTAGGGTGCATTTTTCATATTTAATCATTTCTCTTGTTTCAGTCCTCCCAATTCGGTTCCACGTACCACACTTCAATTTTGCTTTCACATCAGCAATATTCCCTTGTCCTTGGTCATCCGTGACCTATGCATAAGCTGTGGCCCTTTCTTACGTTTCTAGTTCCTAATGCTACAAAATAGAATTCACAACTGCAGGCACCCAAAGAATGTTTT
This sequence comes from Rattus norvegicus, assembly GCF_021556685.1. Lineage (NCBI taxonomy): Eukaryota > Metazoa > Chordata > Mammalia > Rodentia > Muridae > Rattus > Rattus norvegicus. The sequence goes on from NC_141539.1 coordinate 139,162,912, forward strand.
GCGTATCAAACAGGCTGTTTTTGTCTTCTCAAGGCTTTGTTTTATTGTTTGAGGTAATATTTTACAGTCACCTTTAAATTCCTCCAAGGCTCAGAGGGCATGAATTAAGAGGACATAGAGAAAATTAAACATGTGAAACTTGGGGTTAAGTACTGTGAAATAATGTCTTGTGAACAGGACCTGCGTATCCAATCCATGCACTGATGATGGCTGTTTTCTGTGTAAGCCCCACCTGAAACCAAGTCAATCATAACCTAATAAAGACTTTGTAAGTATTTTCCAGGCCTTCTGTCTTAGTGAGGCACTGCTTTATATAGATTTCATGAAGAAGAGCACAATGTGGTCATTAGTCGATTTTCTATGCTGCAATGTTTGCCTTTACAAACATGCACATATGGGCAGCATTTTGGGATAAAAATGCCATGATGTTGAGAGTCGTTGAGTTGAGATATGCGGTTGGCAAAGATATGGGGATGTTGAAGGGGAAAATAGGATAGAGACATAAACATATTACACTTATACACGTGGCATATACAATTCTTCAGAACTTAGAAAAAGGTGCCTACTAGATGGGTGAATTGTCTAAAGACAATAAATCCCCAAAGAAAATGTTAAGATATATGCTGCAAAATGTAATGGTGGCTTGGTAAGTCAACACTCAGTAAAGGCAATGGTAAAGGAGGTTTTCTTTTTCCTTTTTTAAATTTTACTACACCATATTTCAAGGAACGGTTTGAAACCATGATAATAGAACCAACATTGCCGTTGCACATATACAAACAGAGAGAGAGAGAGAGAGAGAGAGAGAGAGAGAGAGAGAGAGAGAGAGAGAGAGAGAGATGTCTGGGAGAAGAGGTACAGAGACCTGAGGTTGTATATGGTTTTTGTGAACATGCCAAGGAAACAATAACGAAGCAGTGTAAGAGGTGTAGGTAATAGTTGGGTCCATTGCTTGTTTTGGAGAACAGGACAGGAACCAGGAGGAGGTGCCAATTTACCTCTTAGATTTTCTCACCCAAGGGGCAAGTGAAGGGTCCCTGAATGGTGAAAACATAACTACAGATACTCTAAACAGAGAAGGGTTGTGAAATAAGGTACAGAATATTGGGGTGTGGTATGTGCAGCTTTGGCATGTGTGGCTGTGGTACATGGTGTGAGAAACCTTAGGGAAAAAGTGCTGGGAGCTAAAGACCAAGGTCTTTTATTTTGCTGTTTCGTGGATTAGTGGGATAAGTAGAGGACCTTTGACAATGTCTGTATGTGATCTGGATTCCTAAATGAATGGGGACCAGTAACAGAAATAGAAGACACTGAGCAGACATTGAATGAACATTTCGGGAACCACTATTGGTACAGCTACTGAAGAGGATCCACGGCATTCACTGGGTTTTAAAGGGCTATAGGACAATTGTAGGATTTCTGTTGGGGAAGATAACAAAAACCATAACTGTTTTTCTTAAGTGCATGTGTTAAAATCTTTTAATTATTAAATGTTGTAGGATACAAAGATGTTGCATACCATGTATTCCCAAACCTTGAAGACACAGGCCTTCTGTAATCAAAGGTATGAGGCAATAAATCTTGAGTTTAGAAAACAAAGAAGAAAGTTTTTCTTCCATTAGAAAAATACATTCACCCTCTATCCTAGGTCATGGGAAAATGTCAGGAGAACTCATCCTGACATATAATAAATAAATAAAGATTGTCAGTATATTTTCTGCATACAGAGTCACTTGATCACATATGGAAATAGTGACAGGAACTTCAGCCCAGTGGTTTTCTCTTATTTTTTTATTTTTTATTTTTAAGGGGCTGAGGACAGAACCCAGGGCCTTGCACTTGGTAGGCAAGTGCTCTACCACTGAGCTAAATCCTCAACCCCTTGACAGGAACTTCAGGAAAGCAATGAATGTTTTTCTCTCTTGCAGTATAGTGGTTTCATCACATTTGCCCACATGTAAACTCATAAAATAAAACCAATAAAATGCATGCTAGTAAATAGACATCCTTGAATTCACATAGTACCTCAGGAAATTATCTTTAACAATCTGACTGAGGTAACTTCTGTCCCTCAAGGACTAGTTCTATGACAATATCTCATAGGAAGAGGACCATAGGTATATGTAGATACAAGCACCATTCAGTGAGAGTGTCTTCCTATGACTTCACACCTCATGCCTCCTGACAGAGATCCTAGCAGTGAGAGACAGTGTGACTGTGAGATCAAGAAATGAACTTAGAAATGCAAAAATATATTTCAAATGAAAATGTCACTACCTGCCATCACTGTACAACCATACAGGAGATTTCTAGGTCACATGATTGCTATTTTGAAATCCATGGGATCCTGCATATTGTATGCCAAAGTTGAACAGAGTCATGCTAATGTTCATAGGGAACAGGGACCCCTTTCTCTCCAACCAGGCAACACTTCTTTTCACTCATTTTTAAATGTTCTAATATCATTGATTATCAGGAGAGTTTCACTTAGAATTTAAATTCCATTTCTGTTATTATTGGAGATGATGACTTTATGAATCCTCTTCTGTCCACATTCTCTGATTGAAAGGAAGGATCCCAGTTAGTTAGAGGTGGACAGAAGACAGAAAGTTGTGTGCCCCAGAGAATACTATGTCTCTCTTCTCTTTATTGTAGTCTATGTTTTATCTTAGAGACTCACGTCTCAGACAAGTGGTAAAAATGTTCTTTAGAAGAAAAATAAGACAACTCTTAGCATTTTATCTGAGCTCTGCCCCAGAGTTACCTGACAATAGCCAGAAATGCCTGACTCACTAAAAAAGGGGCTGCTTGCCCACTCTGCTCTCTTGCTCTTGACTTCTTGCTCTCACTCTGTCTTCCTGTTCCATCCCCGTTTTCTCCTCATTCAATCTGCTCCTGCCCAGTGCTCAAGGACATCCTTTCCTCCTCCACTCTTCTACTCTTTCTGTGTGTTTGTCTCTGTGTGTCTGTCTCTGTGTGCATGTGTCCATGTCTCTATTTCTGTTTCTCTCCCTCTCCCCCCTCTCTCTGCCTTTGTTTCTACTAGCATTTTATTCTCCTCCCTACGCCCTAAACAGTCTTTTCTATACTATCCCTTATTGAGGCTGGTCCCTCAGAGGGAAAGAAGGCCTCAGTATGTGCCTGAGGAGTTGGCACCTAACCCTATACCTTCCCATTCATCCACCAAAACATTCCTTCTCTCACCTTTTTTCTTTTTATAAGCACAACATCTAATGTGTTAGAGTACTTCAATTTTTCATATAAAATATAATCACATGATATATTTAAGAGAAGAGAATTTTGAGGGCATCTCCATTCTGTTGCCTCTTCTATTCTACTACACACAAGCATCCCTGTCTGCATTATTTATTTGATTGTTTACTTGCTTATTTATTTATTTTCTCTTTACACCTCTATCACAGCCTCATTTCTTCCCTCTTCCTAAACTTGCCCTTATACATCCCCCCCACACTGCCCTTTCCCCTTCTCCTCTGATAAGAGGAGTCACCCTTGCTTACCACCCCACCCTGGGGTGCCTTGTCTCTGCAGGACTAGACACATCTTCTCCTACCTAGACTCAACAAGGCAGTTCGGGTGTGGGGAAAGGAATCCAATGATAGGCAGGAGAGACCATAACAGTGACTCTTCCACGTTTTAGGGGACACACATGAGGACCAAGCTGTGTACTTGTTACAGATATGTAGAGGGTCTAGGTCTGTCTCCTGTATGCTCTGTTGTTGGTACCCAGTCTGTTTGGCCCTGCATCTGCCTCAGTATCCAGCTGGAGGAAGCCTCTCAGGAGACAATTTTGTAATCTTAATGGGAAGACAGTTTTTGTGGGTTAATGAATGTCTCCATCCCTACTTTTGAAGTCCTGTCATGGTACAAGAGGTGGCCACTTCAGTCTCTATATCCCGGCTGGTAGGAATCTCAGCTGTGGTTACGGTCATAGACGTCCCATGTACTCTCCTGTCCTACAGCTCTAGTTAGGAAACAAAGATGCCCCCAACACCACTGTGCATATCTCAATTCTCATTCCCAGCCATCTCTTGCCTCTATCTCCCTAGAACTGATTGGCATCCTCTGCCCTCTTCTCATCCCTTCTCTCTACATAGTTCCCTTTCTCTCTCTACCTCCACGGAGTATTTCATTTCCCTTCTTAGTGAGATCCATGCATCATCCCTTGAGACTAACTTATATCCAGTTACTTGTGCTTTTAGATTGTAGCATGATTGTCCTGCACATTATGACTGGTGTAAACTAGTGAGTACATATCATAAGTGATTTACGGTTCTGTGTTTCCTTATTCAGCACGATATACTCAAGTTCCAATAATTTGCCTGCAAAATTCATGAGGTTTTTGTTTTTAATAGGAATAGAATCACACTGTCTAGATGTTTCACATTTCCTATCCTTTCTTCAGTGGAGGGACACCTATGTTGTTTCAAGTTTCTGGATATTATGAACAAATCTGATATGAACGTTCTTGAGCAAGTGTCCCTGTGGTATAGTGGGTAGTCTTTTGAGTATATGCCCAGGGATGAGATAGCTCAGTATTGAGTTATAAGTATTCCCAGATTTTTGTAAAACAACCAAATGTAATTTGAGAGAGGCTGTACTAGTTTTCACTCCCACCTGAAATGGAATGTCTTCTTGCTACAAGTCCTTGTCAGCATGTGCTATCACTTTGGGTTTTGGTCTTAGTAATTTGCCTGCCTGTAAATGGAATCTTAGCTAGAGCCCCTGAAATTTAATGATTTTTCTGCATATGAAAGAAAGAGGTAGTGTTTGCCATTTCAAGCTTTTAACAAATTGTTTGATACAACATTTTCCATAGAGAGTAGATTTTTTTGTTTAAGCTCATACTGAAGTCCACTCAGTGTTTCTCTGGCAAAGAGATAGATGGCTGTGTCCTAAGTTTAAACTTTGTTCAGTTTTAAGAAAACTTGACTCTTTGATGTGTCCCCGCTGATGCTGATTCAGGATTTGAGATCTGAATCATATAATGTGATTTCATTACTTCACATCAATAGCATCCACTGCAGACCCTTTCCTAGAGGCTGGAGGGCCCAGTTTATCTTTGATATTTAATGAGAAGTCAAAGATAGGGCAGTTGAGAGACAAGCTCTGTGAGGGATTTAGCAGGTCGGGTCCTGACTACTTCAGTTGAATCTCTACAGGGCACCCTGTGTCGTATAACATCACCAGCAGTCATACATGTCATAAGAGTCAAGCATGGTTTCCTCTCCTGAAAGCCTGAAACACAAACAACTTGGAAAAGTCACCAGGTACAGGACCTCCAAGAGAGCAAAACATCTATTCAAATGGAACCCAGGAACTTATCTGAGGAAAAATAAAACTAAGTCAGGTTGATTATGTGCCTGTGTACTGGAGGCTCTCCACAGAGATTTCCAACCATGCCAGATGGAAGGGTTCAAGCACAGGTGAAATTTCATGAGCAAGGAAGGGGAACAGCCTATTTGGACTCCGTGGCCTCTGCTGCTGCAGTCTCCACTGCTACTGTAGTTGCTGTTGTTCCAAGATGCTGCACTGGTCACTGTAGTGCAGGGAAGCTCCTGGAGGCATTTTAGGAGAGAAATTCTCTTTCTTGGTGGTGATGTTACAACTCTTATGACAGAATCTCTCAAAAGACAAAGTAATTCTCACACAGTTTATTTCTTCTGGATAGGATATTTGTGTATCTTTCCAGGGTGTACTGGGGTCTGACAGTGTATACTTCCGATTGGCTTGGTCTGAGATGTTTGGAGTGTCTCATTTACCTGGGGAAGTGCTCGGAGGTATTGCCTCTAAGTGTCTGACTGCTACAAATATCCCTATGGGGAGGGCGATGTGGAAGGATGCAGGTAAGTGAAGGGGGCCTGGTTCTAGGAACAGGGAAAGCTCCTACCATCGCTATCTGCTAACCTTAACTCAACCTTAGCAGATTTTCTCTCACTGCCCATAGCCATACAGTACATCATAGCTCAGACAGTGTAGAATGAGAAGACTAGTCAATTAGAAAAGGATAATCTCAATAATAATATGTATGGATGTTGGCCACATTTAATAGCCATGTATTATGTTCCTTATGTATGGAAAGAAGATACTGTCAGTTAGTATTAAAAATGCTAATTGTATCATCACTAAATTTTGGACATGTACTTGAAAACTTTATGTTACAGAAGAACAAGGCAATTGTTTTCACATATCATTTAAGTAAACAGTACAAATGTTACTAGAACTGAAGTAATAGGAGAAACAATACATTACCAAATCTCACTGGCTTTTCTCATTCACTGAGTCATTTTCAAAAATATCAACTTAATAATTTGTTCTTATTTTACACTGCTAGATTATAGAACCACTTAATGATTCTTCTATTGTGTGAAGAAACAAGAAGTTTAATAGAATATGACACTGAAGAGCATGTTCTAGAGAATTTCCATGGCTGGAAGAAGAGTCATATCTTTAATCATAAAAGCGATGCTTAGACATCATAGGGCAGAGCTTCTTAGATTCTGAAGTGATCCTGGAAAGAACTTGCTGATCGTCAGCGCCCCCTGCTGGTCCTAAGAATCCCTGTAGGATGTTTTTGTGCAAGTTCACACTGGACTTCCCTCACTGTGTCTCTGGTACAGTAGTAAATGGCTGTGTCAACCGTTTGCAGACTGTTCATTTTTAAGAAACTTGGTTCTTGGAGGTGTCCCTGCTGATGCTCAGTCTGGATTTGAGAGCTGAATTATAACATGTGTCTCCATCATACCTCATTCTTCCCATCCACTCCAGACCCTTTCCTGGAGGCTGGTGAACCCAGTGTACATTGTAGCCAGTTAATGAGAATCCAGAGACAGTGCAGGTGAGGGACAGGGTCTGTGAGGGCTGCACCAGACCAGGTCCTGACTCCTTCAGCTGCACCTGGGATAGGACACCTGGGGACAAGCAACATCACCATTAGTCATTCATCCTCTAGATTAAGTGCCTGAGTTCCTCTCCTGAAACTCTGAAACACTTACAGCTTGGAAATGTCACCAGGCAGAGCAACAGCACCAGGAAAGCCATTCTGTGATGGAGGCTCTAGTGAGAAGGAGTTAGGTCTCCTCAGCTAGGCCTGGACTTTCAGTCTGAGCCTGAGGGCTACTTTGCATGGAGGGAGGATCCTGAAAATATAAAAGGAAGTGCAGGGCAGAATTTCTAGTTTCCTCTCCATGTGCTTGAGATTACCTTTGTGCTTAGAAAAAATGGACCTAAAAACTCAGGAATTTTTCCCTGTTAATGTTTGGATTTCCAATTCTAAATAAAAGACAGAAAGTATTAGTCACATTGTGCAGGCCCTGGAAGCAATGAAAGGGGCAGGGAGATGGGTAGGTTTATGGGTGAATCCTTTTTCGTACAGTACAAGTAAAACTGGTTACTTTATCTTCAATGCAATCGTATATTGTTGTAAACTACAGTAGAGGATTAGGATGTTTTGGGGGTTCATTTTTTCCCTCAGGAATTCTTTCCCTTGGATTCATTTCTTTCCTTTTATTTTAGATTTTTATATTTCATTTTTGCCTTCAGAACAGCATTAATGACACCTGCTTCACCAGGCGGTTTGAGAATAAAGATACAAAACCACAGACTTTAAATAGTCTTGTATTGTGATTGCTTTTCAAGTTATCTTCAAATAAGTTGACAACTATAAGTATTGGTATGATAAGTACCTATTATTTGATTTTTAGTATAAAAATATAGAAGTGATGATTATTTAATTGTGTGCAAAAACTGTATAATTATTACCTAACAAATAGTCATCAAATTGTTTTCCAACTATATATTTATACTTTTTTATATATGAGGTATCAACTGTTTTAAAAAAGAAAACACTTTCTGTGGACTCTCCTTAGTCTCATCACTTCCGAAGAAGAAGAAATAACTTTTAAGAAAGCAGTTCACAAATATTTAGTCCATTTTCTTTCAAAGGTTTATCTGAGAGCAGATCCAAGAGACTGATGTGTGTCCTATGTCAGTAGGCTGAGTGACTTAGCCTTCCTCTTAGGGACACTGTAGTTGGGACCTAGTCTTTGCACCTCTTAATTTTTGTCAGTTTCTCTGTATCAATGTACATTTACATATCTCTGTTTGTCTCTTGTTTCAGCTTGTAGCACATAAACATGTTCTAAACATGATTATCCATTGGTGAATGTAGGGAACATTAACTGTTCATAACAACTCATAAAAATCAGTAGCATGACACCAGCTTGTTATGTTAACTAAACTGAAAGTTAAGCCAGAGTGATGAGACAAAGTGGAGCAGAGGGCAGGCATGAACATGAGGAACCTTGTGCCTTGGGGTGTTGATCACCATAGAGAGTATGAGACTGGAGAGCTTCTCCTTATGCCTTGGTAATGGAAAGACCAGGGAAGAGAAGTACAGAGCTATCACAGTTTGTTTGCTAGGACTCCAAGAATGTAGATCTATTACTTGGCGTTGGTGTCCTCACATTGTGTTTTTCTTATTTTTGGTGCATGATATTTGTACTCCATTCACATTAGGGAGAAACTCATCCATTTAATGGTCATTAACAAACAGTATTAGTGCTGTGTTCCTCTTTTTCTGATCCTCTGAGTGTTAGGAGGATATTTTTCAGACATTATTCTCAGTAGATCTCATCTTGGGTTTGTCTGATAGTTTCATTGTGGGTACAAAAGTGGGGAAAGGAATATCATAGAAATAAATGCACCTTTCTATACTATATTGGAGAATGTGATGTAAGTCCACGTATTAATGTGTTTTTGTCTTTGGTTACTTCAGAGATAATCTGTGTCCCTATTCTGTCCCACAATGCTGCTTTCCATAAATCTACCTACAATAAAGTTACCAGGAAAAAGTTATTAGCAAAAGCATGAGTTCATGATAAAGCCACACATTATTTGTAATCGTCTTAAATTTCAGATTTGGATCCTTGCTGGTGTCTTTCTTTGGTCACGTGTATATTTACATCGATAATCATTTATTTGGTTATGTTGCTAGGACAATACCAGACTGTTTGTTTGTGTGGTGACTAGGATTTTATCAATGCAATACAAACTATAGTCATCAGCACAAAAGGAACCTCAATTGAAAAAAACAAAACAAAACAAAACAAACAAACAAACAACAACAACAACAACAACAACAGCAAACAACCCATCCATCAGACTGGTCTACAGGCAAGTCTGTGGAGTTATTCTTATAAATGACAGTAAGGGAAATCCCAGGCAGATGTGGTTGGTGCCACTGTGGTACTGTGTTCCTGAGTTGTCTTAGAAAGGTCGTAGAACCACCATGGAGACACGATTATTCAGAGGAGTTTCTTCATGGTGTCTCATTCAGTTCTCACTTTCAAGTTCTTTCCTTGACTTCATGTTCTAATTTTCCTCTGTGATATTTCATAAGAATAAAGATGGCAGAAACTCTTTCCTTCCCCCATTGCTTCTGATCATAATGTTCTATGCCAATATCACAGGAAGAGCAAGATAGGCATGTGTGAGCTACAAGCAACATTCAGTGAGAGTGTCTTCCTATGACTTCACACGTCATGCCTCCTGATAGAGTTTCCTGACAGAGAGACAGTGCAACTGTGAGATCAAGACGTCAACCCTGACATGTAAAAATGTATTTCAAATGAAAATGTCACTACCTGCCATCAGTGTACAAATGTACATGAGTTTTCTGGGTCATGTGATCGCTATTTCTAAATCCATGGGATCCTGCATATTAAATGCCAAAGTTGAACAGGATCATGCTCATGTTCATAGGGAACAGGGGCCCCTTTCTCTCCAAGCAGGCAACTCTTCTTTTCATTTACTTTTTCAAATGTTCTCATATCATTGGTTATCAGAAGTGTTTCATTTAGAATTTAAATTCCATTTCTGTTGTGATTTGAGATGTTGAATTTATGAAACGTCTTCTGCCCACATTCACTGACTAAAAGGAAGGACCCCAGTTATTTAGAGGAGGACAGAAGGCAGAAAGTTGTGTGCCCAAGAAAATACTATGTCTGTCTTCTCCTTTTTGTAGTCTATGTTTTATCCTGGAGACTCACATCTCAGACAAGTGATAAAAATCAATTGTTCTTTAAAAGAAAAATATGACAACTGTTGGCACTTTGTCTGAGCTCTGCCACAGAGTTACCTGACAATGGCCAGGTATGCCTGAATCACTGTAAAAGGGGCTGTTGCCTGCTCCACTCTCTCTTGCTCTTGTCTTCTTGCTCCCACTCTGTCCTCCTGCTCCATCCCCATTCTCTCCTCATTCAGTCCTCTCCTCTCCAGTGCTCAAGGCCATACTTTACTCCTCCATTCTTCTACTCTCTCTGTGTGTCTTTGTTTCTGTGTCTGTGTCTGTCTGTCTGTCTTTCTCTGTCTCTGTTTTTCTCTCTGTCTCTCTGTTTCTGTTTCTGTTTCTGTCTCTGTCTCTGTCTCTCTCTCTCTCTCTCTCTCTCTCTCTCTCTCTCTCTCTCTCTCTCTAACTTTCTTTGTTTCTACTAGCCTCTTTAGTACCCACTCTATGCCCTGAATTAATTCTCTTCTATACTGTGCATTATTGTGGCTGCTCCCTCGAAGGGAAAGAATGCCTCTGTATGTGCCTGAGGTGTTACCCCCCTACACTATATCTTACCGTTCGCTCAACAAAACATATTCCTTCTCTCACCCTTCATCATTTTATAAACACAAAAACCACTGTATTAGAGTACTTCAATTTCTCAAATTAAAAAAAATCATATGATATATTTAAGAGAAGAGAATTTTGATGGCACCTCCATTCTATTGGCTCTTCTATTCTACTACAGACAAGAATCCCTGTATGCATTATATATTTGATTGTTTACTTGCTAATTTACATATTTTCCCTTTACATCCCAATCACAGCCCCCTTTTCCCCCTCTTCCCAGTCTTGCTTTAGAAATCCCTCCCCACATTGTCCTTTCCCCTTCTCCTCTCATAAGGGGAGTCACCCTAGGATACCACCCCACCATGGCATGCCTTATCTCTACAGGACTTGACACATCTTCTCCTACCTAGGCTCAATGAGGTAATTTGGGTATGGGGAAAGGAATCCAATAATAGGGAGTAGAGACCATAACAGTTACTCTCCCACTTGTTAGGGGACCCACATGAGGACCAAACTGTGTATTTGCTACAGATATTTAGAGTGTCTAGGTCTGTCTCCTGCATGCTCTGTTGGTTGCCCAGTGTGTTTGACCTTGCATCTGCCTCAATATACAGATGGATGAAGCCTCTCAGGAGACAGTTTTGTTAATCTCAATGGGTAGACAATTTTTGTGGGTTAATGAATGTCTCCAACTCCCCTTTTGAAGTCCTGGCATTGTACAAGAGGTGGTCACTTCAGTCTCCATATCCTGGCTGGTAGGAATCTCATGTGGGGTTACCATCATAGACTTCCCATGTACTCTCTTGTCCTAGGGCTCTAGTTAGGAAATTAATATGCCCCCAAAACCACTGTGCATATTTCAATTCTCATTCCCACACATCTCTTGCCTCATTCTGCCTAGAATGATTGGCATCCTCTGTCCCCTCCTCATCTCTTCTCTCTACCTAGTTCCCTTTCTTTGTCTACCTCCATTGAGTTTTCAATTTCCCCTTCTTAGTGAGATTCATGCATCATCCCTTGGGACTAACTTACTATCCAGTTACTTGTGGTTTTGGATTGTAGCATGATTGTCCTGCACATTATGACTAGTGTACACCTATAAGTGAGTACATACCATATATGTTTTATGGTTCTGTGTTACCTTATTCAACATGATATTCTCAAGTTCCTTTTTGCCTGCAAAATTTATAATGGCTTGCCTTAATAGGAATAGTATTCCACTGTCTAGATGTTTCACACTTCTTATCCATTCTTCAGTTGAGGAACACCTATGTTGTTTCAAGTTTTAGGCTATGATGAATAAAGCTGCTATGAACATTGTTGAGCAAGTGTTCCTGTGCTATAGTGGGTAGTCTTTTGGGTATATGCCCAGGAATGATATAGCTTGGTATTGAGTTATAAGTATTCCCAGATTTTTGTAAAACAACCAAATGTAATTTGAGAGATGTTGTAAAAGTTTTCACTCCCACCAGCAATGGAGGAGACTTCTTGGTAAAATCCTTATCAGCATGTGCTATCACTTGGATTTTTGGTCTTATTAATTTGGATGCATGTAAATTGAAACTCAGTTAGAGCTCCTGACATTTAATGCAGGTTCTGAATATGAAAGAAACAGCGAGTGTTTTTCCTTTCAAGCTTTTGTCAAATTGTTTGATACAACAGATTACATAGAGAGGATGTTTTTTGTTTAGGCTCATACTGAAGTTCTCTCAGTGTTTCTCTGGCACAATGGTAGATAGTTGTGTCCAAAGTTTGAACTTTTTTCAGGTTCAAGAAAACTTTACTGTTCGATGTATCCCTCCTGATGGTGACTTAGAATTTGAGATCTGAATTGTACAATGTGATTTCATTACTTCACATTGCTAGCATCCACTGCAGAACTTTTCCTAGAGACTGAAGGACCCAGTTTACACCATGGGTGTTTAATGACAAGTCAGAGATAGGACAGTTGAGAGACAGGGTCTGTGAGGTATGCAGCAGGTCAGGTCCTATCTACTTCAGTTGTACCTCTACATGGCACCTGGGGTCATATAACATCACCAGCAATCATCCATGTCATAGGTGTCAAGCCTGTCTTTCTCTCCTGAAAGCCTGAAACTCTTACAGCTTGGAAAAGACACCAGGTACAGGAGCTTCACAGAAACAAAACATCTTGTCAAATGGAACCCCCAAACTGATCTGAAGGAAAATAAAATTAAGGCAGGCTGATTGTGGGCCTGTGTACTGGGAGCTATCCACAGAGATCTCTAGCCAGGCCAGATGGGAGGGCTCATGTAAAGGGGAAAGTGTGTGAGCAGAGAGGGAGAATTACCTTCTCAGGCTCTGTGGCCTCTGCTGCTCTTACTGCTGCTGCTGCTGCTACCTCCAATCTTACTAGAGCTGCTGTTTCTCCAAGATGCTGCACTGAGTTGCAGGGACCTCCTGGCAGTGTTTTGCCAAGAGTAGTTATCTTCCCTGGTGGGGGTGTTACAGGTCTTATGACAGAAGCAGAAGGCAAAGTAATTCTCACACACCTTTGTTCCTTCTGGATAAAATCTGTATACATAGTTCTGTGGTGGGTTGGGATCTGACAGTGGGTACTTTCTATAGGCACGCACTGGGAGGTTAAGGATGTCTCATCTACATGTAGAATGACTTGGTGGTGTTGTTTATAAGTGACTGTTGGCCACAAATAACTCTGGGGGTGAGGGTGGGGCTGCAGAAGGCTATGGTTTAGTGACAGGGGCCTGGAGCTAGGAACAGATAAAGTTCCTACCATCCCTTCAGGATCTCTGGTGTTTCTAGCCTTAGCTCAACCTGACCAGGCTTTCTCTTACTGCCCACCCACATGCAAGACATCATAGCTTAGACGGGATAGAATGAAAACACTAGTCAGTTAGATGGTAAGGATTATTTCAATAATAATATGTATGGATGTGGGCCACAGTTAATAACAATGTATTGTGTTCTTTATGTCAGGAAAGAAGATATTATACGTTAGCACTGAAAGTGCTAATTGTTTCACCATTAAATTGTGGACATGTATTTGAAAATGTTAGAGAAGATGAATGCAATTGTCTTCAAACATCATTTAAGTAAACAGTAGAAATGTTATTAAAACTGCAGTCATGAGAGAAACAATAGGTTATCAAATCTCACTGGCTTTCCTCAACCACAGTGTTTCACTGAGTTTTCTTTATAAATATCAACTTCATAATTTGTTCTTATTTTACACTGTTAGATTGTAGAAACACTTAATGATTCTTCTATTATGTGAAGAAACATGTTTAATAGAATATGATTATCACACTGAAGAGCATGTTCTAGAGAATTTCCATGGCTGGAAGAAGAGTCTATATATTTAACACAAAAAACACATGCTCAAAGAGCATAGGTCATAACTTCCTAGATTCTGAAGTGATCCTGGAAAGAACTTGTTGCTCCTCAGCGACCCCTGATAGTCCTAAGAATCCCTGTAGGGAAGTTCTTGAACAGGTTCACAATAGACTTCCCTCACTGTGTCCCTGGCACAGAAGTACATGGCTGTGTCTTCAGTTTGCAGGATGTTCATTTTTAAGAAAACTGGCTCTTGGAGCTGTCCCTGCTGATGCTTAGTCAGGATTTGAGAGGTGAATTATAATCTGTGCTTCCATGACTCCATATTGCTTCCATCCACTCCAAACCTTTTCCTGGAGGCTATCAAACCCAGCTTACTCCACAGCCGTTTAGTGAGAGCCCAGAGACAGTGCAGGTGAGGGAAAGGGTCTCTGAGGACTGCACCAGGCCAGGTACTGACTCCTTCAGCTGCACCTGGGACAGGGCACTTAGGGATAAGCAACATCATCATTAGTCATTCATCCTCTAGATTAAGTGCCTGAGTCCCTCTCCTGAAACTCTGAAACACTTACAGCTTGGAAATGTCACCAGGCAGAGCAACAGCACCAGGACAGCCATGCTGTGATGAAAGCTCTAGTGAGAAGGAGGTGTGGCTCCTTAGCTAGGCCTGGGCTTTTAGTCTGAGCCTGAGCCCGATTTTGCATTGGTGGAGGTTCCTGAAATGATAAAAAGGAATTGTGAGGCAGAATTCCTAGTTTCCTCTCCATGTGTTGAGATTACCTTATGCTTAGAAAAAAAAAATGGAGCTGAAAACTCAGGAACTTTTCCCCGCTAATGTTTGGATTTCCAAATTCTAAATAAAAAACAGAAAGTATTAGTCACATTGTGCAGGTCTTGGGAGCAAAAAGGGTTTGGAGGATAGGGAAGTTTTAGTAGGTGAATCTTCATTCATGCAATACAAGCAGAACCAATTACTGTTTTGTCTTTTTTTCTGTCCACACAACACAGAATCTCATCTCCATCAAGTACCTTTAAATAACTATAAAATAAATACAGGTAAAGCCAAGCAGAGTCCCAAGTACACAGAGAATAGTCTGTGTTCAGTGTTGATAACTGGATGTGAAGAGTTGGTTATCTAGGGTTGGGCTCCTATATTCAAGCTGCAGGTTCAGAGTAGGGCTGGCTTTCATGGGCTATATTTATTACAGTTTCTACCATTAGACACTAGGCAGGAGGTAGTGCTCAGAGAAGATATAACACATCAAATACATTGATGACAGTTACAGAATTTAACACAGTAGTGCAGTTTTCATATTCACATTTTCTTTGTTAAGCATTCAACACACTGTATTTTGTTTTCTCCTGTGCATTTTCCTAGAACTTACACACACACACACACACACACATATATATATATATATATATATATATTCTAACTCCTTAGTGTGAAAGGGAAATTAAAAAATACTGCTATACACAGTTGTGTTTGTATATAGGAACTCAGTGTTTCCCTTTTTGTCTTGTCTGGACATGATTCCTCCCTCATATTATTGCACAGGTCAAATTTCTTTGTGAGTTTAGCAGAACTACTTCTCTATGAGGCAAACACTTGGGATATTTCTGTATTTTAATTTTTCATGAGAGAACACTGTCTTCAGGCCTTACAAAGGCTTGTAAATTAAACATTCTAAGTCAATTCTTTATATAGCTCCATATTTGCTATTCAGAAATATTTCTATTTGCCGCAAACTGAATTGCTTTTCATCTAGAAATTCTCCATTTAAACCCTATAACTTCACTATTCTTTTTTTCCATTGTTATATGAGTCGTGTGCTGCCTGCCTTCATGTTGTATTAGCCTACTTTTCATTTTCCCCAATAAACATAAATTAGCAAAATGGTATTGTACATTAAGTCTTTGTATGAACTTGAATTTATTTAACTGTTTTTTTAACCTTTCTGATTTTAATTTTCTCACCACAGCCCACTTGTGTGCACTGGCCACAATATTCCCCTGCCTTTGATATTCTTTGTCCCTGACTTAAGATGACATTCCTTTCTAGGCAGACATGGAGCTGAAAGATACAAGAGTTGTACATCTTTATTTGAAGGCAGCCAGTAAGAGACAATTTTTTGCAGACAACCAAGAGTGGCTCTCTTCCACAGTAGGCAGAGCTTGAGCACAGGATTTCACCCCTCTTTCTTCCCCTGCATAGCAATGTACTTTTTCTTTCTTTTTTTTAGTTTTTTTTCCATCTTTTTTTTAAATTCGGTATTTCTTACTTACATTTCAAATGTTATTCCCTTTCCTGGTTTTCAGGTCAACACTCCCCTAACTCCTACCCCTCCACTTCTAATTGGATGTTCCTCTTCCCATCCTCCTCCCCATTACTGCCCTCCCCCCAATAATCCGATTTTCTGGGGGTCCAGCCTTGGCGGAACCAAGGGCTTCCTTATCCACTGGTGCCCTTACTAGGCTATTCATTGCTACATATGCAGTTGGAAGCCAGGGTCACTCCACATATATTTTGGGCAGTGTCTTAGCCCCTGGCAGCTCTGGTTGGTTGGCATTGTTGTTCAGGGTCTCAAGCCCCTTTAGCTCTTTTAGTCCTTTCTCTGATTCCTCCAACTGGGTTCCCGTTCTCAGTTCAGTGGTTTGGTGCTGGCATCTGCCTATGTATTTGCTGTATTTTGACTGTGTCTCTCAGGAGAGATCTACATCCGGCTCCTGTCGGTCTGCACTTCTTTGCTTCATCCATCTTATCCAGTTAGGTGACTGTATATGTGTGGGCCACATGTGGGGCAGGCTTTGAGTGGGAGTTCCTTCAGCCTCTGTTCTAAACTTTTCCTCCCTATTCCCTGCCAAGGGTATTCCTGTTCCCTTTTAAAGAAGGAGTTAAGCGTTTGCATTTTGGTCATCCTTGTGTTTCATGTGTTCTGTGTATCCAGGGTAATTCAAGCATTTGAGCTAATATACACTTATCAATGAGTGCATACCATGTGTGTTTTTCTGTGATTGGGTTGCTTCACTCAGGATATATTCAGTTCCATCCATTTGCCTATGAATTTCATGAAGTCATTGTTTTTGATAGCTGAGTAGTATTCCATTGTGTAGATGTACCACATTTTCTGGGTCCATTTCTCTGTTGAAGGGCATCTAGGTTCTTTCCAGCTTCTGACTATTATAAATAAGGATGCTATGAACATAGTGGAGCACGTGTCTTTTTTATATGTTGGGGTATTTTTTGGGTATGTGCTCAGGAGGGGTACAGCTGGGTCCTCAGGTAGTACTATGTCCAATTTCCTGAAAAACCTCTAGACTAATTTCCAGAATGGTTGTACCAGTCTGCAATCCCTCCAACAATGGAGGAGTGTTCCTCTTTCTCCACATCCTCGCCAGCATCTGCTATCACCAGAGTTTTTGATCTTAGCCATTCTGACTAGTGTGAGGTGTAATCTCAGGGTTATTTTGATTTGCTTTTCCCTGATGACTAAAGAGGTTGAACATTTCTTTAGGTGTTTCTCAGCCATTCGGCATTCCTCAGCTGTGAATTATTTCTTTATCTCTGAATCCGTTACTTTAATAGAGTTATTTGTCTCCCTGCAGTCTTCCTTTGTGAGTTCTTTGCATATTTTGGATATAAGCCCTCTATAGGTTGTAGGATTGGTAAAGATCTTTTCCCCATCTGTTGGTTGCCGTTTTGTCCTAAGAACAATGCTTGCCTTTGAGAAGCTTTGTAGTTTTATGAAATCCCATTTGTGGATTCTTGATCTCATCCCAGCAAAACATTGAGGCCACTGTGTACACTAACCATAAGATGAGAGTCTTGTTTGTCCATTTGTGCTTATTTGCACAAATGAACTGAAATCCACTAGTGTAGGTTCTGTATGTTGTTTACTGGACTCTGATTCAGTTCTATGGCTTCTGTGATGAGTGTCCCAGAATAATTGTGTGCTGAAGGAATATCTTGGAGATTCTTATTCAATGATTTAAGATGAGCAGTGAGACTGGAGCATAGCGTGACAAGGAGGTTGGGTTCCTTTTGGGTCACCTGGGACTCAAGTGTTCCTAACATTACCTTGATGTACATCACTGATGATGAGACAGAAAAGTTTAGTGATCTTCATTCTCTGATCTCCCTGCATGAGCCATTCTCCCATTACTCAATATCCTACTCCTTCTTTCATTTTTTTTTGCTAGGGAACCATACTTCCCTTACAGAAGACCCAGTTTTTACATAAATTTTCAATTTGTATTTAGAAGATCTTTGTGGCTGTCCTAGTCAAGGCTTCTAATCCTGCACAAAACATCATGACCAAGAAACAAGTTGGGGAGGAAAGGGTTTATTTAGCTTTCACTTTCTACATTGCTGTTCATCCACAAAGAAGGTCAGGGCTGGAACTGAAGAAGGTGAGGGAGCAGGAACTTGTTTAAAGGCTGTTGAGAGACATTGCTTGCTGGCTTGCTACTCCTGGCTTGCTCAACGTGCTTTTTTATAAAACCAAGACTACTAGCCCAGTGATAGTACCAGTTACAAGAGGCCCTCCCCCTTGACCACTAATTGAGAAAATGTCTCATAGCTGGATCTCATGGAGGAATTTCCTCTAGGGAGGCTCCTTTCTCTGTGATAACTCTTTTGAATTATTGCACAGGTTTCATATTTGATGACAATATATTTAACCTGGTGTTTTCAAGTCTATATAGAGGCCTCTGGTAAATGTGAGGGCAGATGATCTCTGAATGTGGCCAGTATAGGAACCTCCTTCTCATCAGACACAGGTCTACAACCTTGGCTCTCCATCTCTGGGTGTGCACAGAACATCAAAGTAAATAGAAAACATTCTGTATTTAGTTCATCACTCACAGATCTGAAAGACAACAACATAAACTCTTTTACTGCTCACTTAGGACTTAGGCCAAGTATATATTTTTAACCTGACACCATGTTGCTGTTTGCTTTTATGCTAATAAGATACTGTGAAATGTTACCCAGAGTGGACTGAAGTGACCACTGTGAAATTGTCGTTAAGTACACATTAATGATGAACCCACATTCTAGCACACTTTCACCACTGTACAAGATTGAAGGACACATATTCAAAGTAGTGGTGATGTTTTATAATGTTGTAAACAACTCAGCCCTATTACTTTAGCCTCTATGGAAATACAGGCATTTAGTGACATTTCACTCCTCTTTTCATTTGCTTTAGTGCTGCAGTCTTCCACCTTTGCTCCGTGGTTATTCATGGTTCTCGTTCCTCTGCGTTGCTGTGTACATACACACATCTATGTTACAAATTACAGAAATTACAAGAACATTGAATTTTGGCTCTCGGAAGATATCAACAACTAAAACATTTAGAAACCATTAGGAACAGTCCGGTGGGAACTGGGATTAAATCAGAGAAATTGTCAATCTCAGGCTATTTATTCACTTGACTAGTTGAAGTTGTGATGCTGTAGTAGCAAAATACTCAATCCTCTCTCCCTTTCAGAAACATTATCTTCACACAGAGAGAGGACCTGATGATGGCAGAGCAAGACAGAACGTAGAATCACTGTACAGAAGAACCTGTGGTGGTTATTGGAGCATCGTCCAAATATCGGTCTAATGAGTGAACCAATGAGAACAGAATCCTCATCTTCCCTTTGATTAGAAATCACATCACACCAATATATTGCAGACAGAGCTATTCCATCAACACAGGCAGGAGAAGTGCCTGAAAATCTGACAATTTAGACAGATTCCATAGACACTTCCTGTTTTGGTTGAACAACCCTCATCCCTTTTTTCCCAATACCCACCTAGTCTTCTATAGTGACACCATCCATATGTTCCCAGAATGCTACTGAGAAGAAGGTTGTATTTAGGTAGTTGATGCCACACCTGTCTTCTGATGAGGATCCCCAACTCAGAATAGTCAAGAATCGTTTGCATTATGTTTCTGGGACAGAAATGTAAAGAAGATTCTTAGAAGCTTGGAAGAAGGAAAGGGATTAATGTGTTAAAACAAAATCTTTTTAATAGGGTTATTTGGCTCCCTGGAGTCTAACTTCTTTAGTTATTGTATATATTGGACATTAGCCCCCTAACGGAGATAGGAATGGTAAAGATCTGTTCCCAAATTGTTGGTTGCCGTTTTGTCCTAGTGAAAGGGTCTTTCGCCTTACAGAAGGTTTGCAGTCATATGCGACCACATTTGTTAATTCTAGATCTTGACCATAAGCCAATAGTGTCCTGTTACGAAAGTTTCCCCATTACCCATGTGTTCAAGTCTACTCCCCAAATTTTCTTCTATGAGTTTCTGTTTCTAGTTTTTGTGGAGGTCCTTGATCCACTTGGACTTAAGCTTTGTACAAGGTGATGAGAATGTGTTGATTTTCATAAGTCTACATTCTGCCCTCCAGTTGTATCAGCACCATGTGTTGAAATTACTATCTTTTTTTCAATTGGATGCTTTTCAATCCTTTGTCAAAGATCAAGTGACCATAAGTGTGTGGGTTCATTTTTGGTTTTTCTATTTTATTCCATTCATCTAATGCCGGTCTCTGTACCAGTATGATAACTTTTTTAATAATATTGCTGGCCGTCAGGGTTGGTGATTCTTTATTTTTTTCCTTTCCTTTTTTTCCCCAGAGCTGGGGACTGAACCCAGGGCCTTGTGCTTGCTAGGCAAGTGTCCTACCATTGAGCTAAATCCCCAACCCCTTTTGTTGATTCTTTTTATAGTTCTTTTTGTTTCAACTTGGTTGATTTCAGCAGTGAGTTTGATTATTTCTTGTTGTTTACTCTTCTTGTGTATATTTGTTTATTTTTGTTCTAGAGTTTTAGGTGTGCTGTCAAGCTGCTAAATAATGAACTGTACATTTTTTTGGAGACACTCAGAATTATGATTTTTTCCTCTTAGCACTGCTTTAATTGCATTCCATAAGTTTGTGTATGTTGTGCCTTCCTTGTAAAATGTCTTTGATTTGATTCTTTATATCGTCCTAAACCAAGTTATCATTGAGTAAAGCATTGTACAAATTCCATGTATATATTGGATTTCTCTCATTTTTATTGTCATTGAAACTTTAGTCCATGGTGATCTGATAGGATGCATGGGATTATTTCAATCTTCTTGTATCTGTTTAGGGCTGTTTTGTGACCGACATTATGGTTAATTTTGGAGAAGGAAGAATGAGGTGCTGAGAAGAAGATATATTCTTTTATTTATCTGTTACACCATCTGGTTCATAACTTCTGTTAGTTTTTTTATGTCTCCATTTAATTTCTGTTTTCATGATCTGTACACTGATCAAAGTAGGGTGTTGAAACTCCCACTATTTTTGTGCGAGGTGCAATGTGTGCTTTGAGCTTTAGTAATGTTTGTTTTGGGAATGTAATTTCCCCTGCATTTTGAGCATAGATATTCAGAATTGAGAATTCATTTTGGTAACATTTTTCCTTTGTTGAATATTAAATGTCCTTCCTTATCTTTTTGATATCTTTTGGTTGAAAATCAATTTTATTCAATATTGGAATGGCTACTCCAACTTGTTTCTTGGGACCATTTCCTTTTAAATTGTTTTCCATCCTTTTGCTCTGAGGTAGTGTCTGTCTTTTTCTCTGAGGTGTGTTTCCTGCATGCAGTAAAATGCTGGGTCCTGTTTCTGTATCTAGTCTGTTAGTCTATGTATTTTAATGGGGGAATTGAGTCCATTGATGTTAAGAGACACTAAGGAATAATGATTGTTGTTTCCAGTTGTTTATGTTCTTTTAGATGGAATTATGTTTGTGTATCTCTCTTCTTTAGGTTTCATTACAAAGTGATTACTTTCTTGCTTTTCGTACACTGTAGTTCCCCTCCTTGTGTTGGAATATTTGATTATCCTTTTTCTGGCTGTGTTTGTAGAAAAATATTGTGTAAATTTGGTTTTGTCATGCAATATCTTGGTTTATTCATCTATATTAATTGAGAATTTTAATTGATATAGTAGCCTGTGCTGGCATTTGCATTCCCGTAGGGTCTGTATGACATTTGCTCTGAATATTCTGGCCTTCATAGACTCTGGTGAGAAGTCTAGTTTAATTCTGATAGATCTGCGTTTATAGTTACTTGACCTTTTCCCCTACTGGTTTTAATATTATTTCTTTGTTTTGCTTGTTTGCTGTTTTGACTTTTATGTGACAGGAGGAATTTCTTTTCTTGTCCAATGTATTTGGAGTTCTGTGGGGTTCTTCTATGCTCATGGGCTTATCTTTCCTTAGGTTATTGCTTCTATAATTTTACCTACAAATTTTTCAATCTCTTTACTGGCACATTAAGTTGGAGGGGGCTTAGATCTCTTCTATACCTGTTATCTTTAGGTTTTATCTTCTCATCGTGTCCTTGATTTCCAGGACGTTTTGGGTTAGGAGATTTTTGCATTTTACATTTTCTTTAACAGTTGTGTTAATATTTTGTATGGTGTCATCTGCCCATAAGATTCTCTCTTCTATCTCTTGTATTCTGTTGGTGATGCTTGTATTATGTCCCCTAATCTCCTTCGTAGGTTTTCTATCTCCCACAGTTGTCTCTCTTTTTTCTTTATTTATTGTTTCTATTTCCATTTTTAAATCCTATATGGTTTTGTTCAGTTCCTTTACCTTTAATTCTTTCTGTAATTCTTTAATGGATTTTGTGTTTCCTCTTTAAGAGCTTCTATTCTTTACCTCTGCTGTCTTGTATTTCTTTCAAGGAGTTATTTATTTCATTCTTAAAGTCCTCTATCATCATCATGAAATGTGATTTTAAATGCTTATCTTGTTTTTCTGAGTATTTGCTCTGGTAGGAGAACTGGGCTCTTATGCTGCCAAGTGTTCTTGGTTTCTGTTTCTTAGGATCCTGTGCTTGCCTCTCCCTATTAGGTTGTCTCTGGTGTTAGTTTGTCTTACTGTCTCGACAGTCGCTTGACTCACTTGTTAGCCCATATGTAACTACTCCTGTAGACCTGGATTTTTCAGATGGATCTGGGAACAGAGAGCTGTGAGACCAGTTAAGCTTGCTGTGCAGGCAGAAACCCAAAGTGTCTGTAACATACTGCTCCTGTGTTTCTATGCCTGAGGCCACCAGGCAGGTCGTTGGAGCAGAAGAGTTGGTCTTCCTTCTGTTCTCAAGCATGTAGGCACTCCTGATAACTTGTTTCAGCTCTGCGCTCAGGCAGAAACTGGAAGTTTCCTGCAACTGACTTGCCTAGATAATTTTAGAATTCCCCCACCCCATTCCAGTTTTCTTACAGTGGAAATATGGCCACGAGGGTGCACTGGACAAGTAGGCTAACCAGCACTGTCTGCCCACTGACAGAAAATGTCTAAAAATATGTTAATGATTGATAGAAAATGAATCTTCAGTCAATATGTACACAAACAACCCCCATACACATTCACTGTAATGAACAAACACACAAATGAAAGCCAGGAGCAAGGCAAATATTTGAATTAATATGTGGACCCATGATTGATTACTACACACTCTATTTGTATAGAAAATCTCTGAATATGATATTTAGAGGAAGCCCAGACTCAAAGGATAAAGACAGTGCAGGAATTGTAATAATGGCTAACCCGCAACAGGCTTAAACTAAGACCTATCCCATGGTCAAGAACCAATCCCTCTTCCTAATAATGATACTGTTATTTTTGCTGACAGGAGCCTAGCATAATTCCTCTGAAAGGCTCCACACAGAAGCTGACCAAAGCAGATGCAGAGACTCAAAGTCTTCAAAGGTTAAAACTTACTATTTGGACCTTCTGTACAGATGGGGTAACTGGATCATCATAGCCATGCAGAAAGCATAACATTAGAGGGTGCTGACAAGGACGTCAGGGAGAAGGGTCATGGAATACTAGCGTAGTGGCAAGTAGGGCTCTTGGTTATATCTTAGGAGCAATTCTCTGGGAGATAAATGTTCAAAGTCATCATACTGGTCTCCTTAATTTGATTGAAGGCTCCTGATAGTCTGTGGTTGGAATTTGGCCAGTACTAAGCAAAAGGCACCAGGAGAAGAAGTGCAACATATTAGTTAGGATAGATGATGATTTGGGGATTCCCTTTTCATGAGGAGAACAAAGGAATGTTAAGGGAGGGTCTGGGTCACTCTAGCTTATGGGACCTTGGAGGTCCATGATAGTTGAAGGTTGGGAACATTTATGATAATTACCATTCTTGTATCTGTAAAATTTAATTTAATTAAAATATAAACTTCTGGAGATTAAGAAGAGGGGTATACAATGATATTGCAAAATAGTGATTCCTCAAACCTGAAGTAACAAGAATGCTGAAAGAGATCCTGGAGGAAATCAATCCATGAGTGTGGTAACATTGAAACTGGGCAATTCTGCTTCCATTAGAAAAATTAGTCAACCTCTGTTTTAAGGTAAACATCCATTAT
Source organism: Rattus norvegicus (assembly GCF_021556685.1). Classification (NCBI taxonomy): domain Eukaryota; kingdom Metazoa; phylum Chordata; class Mammalia; order Rodentia; family Muridae; genus Rattus; species Rattus norvegicus. The sequence goes on from NC_141539.1 coordinate 139,187,276, forward strand.
CCCATGAGCAATGGGCAAACTCATTCAGAAGGCATGGGTCTTGTCAGTACACATGGCCTAAAATGGTTGAAACAATGAGATAAGTGTGTGTTTACAGTGGCTTTGGGAAGCAAGAGATATATTATTATCTTATGCTACAGTGACTTTGTAGCTACTTACTCGCCTGGAAACTCACCAATGTGTATACAGGAATATGTGTAGAGTATTTTATGCCCACTCTAATGGCTAAATTATGTTACCAATTTGACTACAAACAAAAATGGAGAACATACCTGTTAGGGATTTCTGATTATGTTTATTTGTGAAGATATATTTATCATCTGGATATTTGAGGAAAGAAGACACATTTATTTTCGGAGCTTAGGATGGAACCCAGGTCCTTGTGCTTGCTAGGCAAGTACTGTACCACTGAGCTAAATCCCAAGCCTCATGAAGACACATTTAATGCCATTTTTATTCTAGATACAATCTGGACCTGACTTTCTGATGGAAGCTTGTATAAGGACTTAGAACAAGGAAGCAATCCCTCTGCATTGCTTGCTCATCTTGATTTCTTACAGAATCCATGTTTTTTTTTTATTCTAAAGCCCTGGGGTTTGCCTCAGCAATAGTAGGATAAACCCTTCTATCTTAATCACCTTTGAAGAAAGTACCTCACAGGCTTTTCTACAGCCAGATCTAATGAAGGTATTTTCTCAATTGAGGCTTCATTTCTTGGATGATTCCAGTTTGTCTAAAGTTGACAAAGAGCCTGCCAGGACATCCAATGTACATCCACTTAAAAATGACTTATATTACTCTATTTTTATAATTCTCATGGACAAATCCAGGCTGGAGACATATAGAAGGACCATAGGAATGTGAGAGCTAGAAACACAATTCAATGTGTGTAACCTGATAAGAGTTCAGAGGGCAGACCTCCACAGACACACTCACTGAGAGACAGTGGAGAGGGATCGGGAAAAGTAATAGTATAATTTAAACTTTAAATGAAATATTAATTTCCTTGTATACTGTCACATGGTGTAGTATGTTGCGTGTGCCAAACTATTTTCAAACATTGTAAGCCATGCTCCCATTACACGGAAGAGGGTTCAATTTTAACTCCATCTTTATAACCCTTATTTTTATTCTTTCTTTGTAAATGGCTTTCACATCATTGGATACAGGCAATATAGAATTTTGGATTTAGTTTCAATCTTTTCAGTGATTAGAGATGTTAGCTTTATGCATCCTCTTCTGCCTATCTATATATGCATCAAACCAAGACCCTATTAAGGATGCCAAGAAGTGCTTACTGATAGGAGCCAGATACACATATCTCCTGAGGGTTTGTCTGTCTATCTATCTATCTATCTATCTATCTATCTATCTATCTATCTATCTATCTATCTATCTATCAATCTATCTATCTAATCAATCTATAATATCTGAGTTTGGTGACCATATATGGGATTGATCACCAGGTTAGGCAGTCACTGGATGGCCTTTCCTTCATTCTCTGCTCCACACTTTGCCTCTGTATTTCCGACTGTGAGTATTTTGTTCCCCCTTCTTATTTTTTCTTTTTCAATTTTATATTTTCATTTAAATTTCAAATGTTATTTTATTTAAAATCCAAATGATATTCCCTTTCCTGCGTTCTCATCCATAAACTCCCATCTCCCTCCTTAATCTAGAAAGGCATTCCCTTGCCCCAACCAACCCCACCTACCTGCCTCTCTCTCTGACATTCCCCTGTACTGGGGGTTCCAGCCACATATGCAGCTGGAGCCATGGGTCTGTCCATGTGTACTTTTTAGGTAGTGGTTTAGTCCCTGGGAGCTCTGGTTGGTTGGTAATGTTGTTCTTATGGGTTGCCAAAAACTTTAACTACTTCAATCCTTTCTTCAACTTCTTCAACAGGAATCCCATTCTCATTTGAATGGATTGCTGCTAGTATTTGTCTCTGTATTTGTCATGCTCTGGATGAGCCTCTCAGGAGACATCCTATCAGCATACACTTCTTGACTTCATCAATATTGTCTAGTTGTGGTGGATATATATATATATATATATATATATATATATATATATATATATATGTGTGTGTGTGTGATATATATATATATATATATATATATATATATATATATATATATATTTCAGTCTCTGCTCCAAACTTTGTCTCCATATCTCCTTCTATTAATATTTTTGTTCTCCCTTTTAAGAAGGACTGAAGCATATGAACTTTGGTTGCCCTTCTTCTTGAGCATTATGTGGTCCATGGATTGTGTAAATTTGATTTAAACAAATCAGTAGCCCTCCTCAACTAAAAGGATAAACAGACTGTGAAAGAAATTAGAGAAACGACACCCTTCATAATAGTAACAAATGACATAAAATAGCTCTGTGTCACTGTAACCAAGCAAGTGAAAGATCTGTACAGGAAGTTCAATTCTCTATAGAAAGAAACTGAAGATCTCAGAAGATGGAAAGACCTCCCATGTTCATGAATTAACAGGATTAATATAGTAAAAATGGCCATTTTTCCTAAAGCAGTGTACAGATTCAATGCAATCCCAATCAAAATTCCCTCAATTCTTCGTAGAGTTAGAAAGAGCAATTTGAAAATTTATTTGTTACCCATTCTAAGAAGGAGTGAAGTAATGAAAATTTGGTCTCCTTCTTGAGTTTCATGTGATCTATAAATTGTATCTTGTGTACTCTGAACTTTTGGGCTAATATCACTTACCAGTGAGCACATACCATGTGTTTTTCTTTATGTTTGTGTTACCTCACTCAGGATGATATTTTTGTTTCCATCCATTTGACTAAGAATTTCAAGAAGTCATTGTTTTTAATAACTGAGTAGTATTATTCCATTGTGTAAATGTAACACTTTTTCTATATGCATTCCTCTGTTGAAGGACATGTGGGTTCCTTCTAGTTTTCGACTATTATAAATAAGGCTGCTATGAACATAGTGGAGCATCTGTCCTTGTCATATGTTGGACCACCATTTGGGTATATGCCCAGGAGTTGTGTAGCTGGGTCCTCAGGTACTACTATGACAAATTTTCCAAAGAATAGCTGGACTGATTTCCATAGTGGATGTACCAGCTTGCAATCCCACCAACAATGGAGGTGTGTTCCTCTTTCTCCACTTCTTTACCAGCATCTTCTGTCACCTGAGTTTTTTATCTTAGCCATTCTGATTGGTTGAGGTGGTGTCTCAGGGCTGTTTTCATTTTCATTCTACTGATGCCTGAGAAAGTTGAACATTTTTACAGGTGTTTCTCACCCATTCGATATTCCTCAGTTGATAATTTTTTATTTAGCGCTGTATTCCATATGTTAAGATGGTTATTTGATTCTCTGAAGTCTAATTTCCTGTCACCATCATATCAAGTGGAACAAAAACAAACTGATCTGAGGTACAGTGAGGCTGGTCATAATTTGAGCAGTGTAGAATGTTAAGACTCAAATAGTTGGGAAGGATTATTTCAATAATATATATATATATATGTGTGTGTGTGTGTGTGTGTGTGTGTGTGTGTGTGTGTATGTGTGTAAGACACAGTTAATAGCAGCATATTATGCTCCTTATATATGGATTGTAGACCTTATGAGTTAGCCGTCAAAATGATAACTTTGTCATCATTAAATTGTGGAGATGTGTTTAAAAAGTTCATGTTAGGGAAGATGAATACAATTAATCACAAAGATCATTTATGCACACAGTAAAAAAGGTTAATAAAAAAGTAGTCATTTGAGAAGCAATCTATTACCAAATATCTCTAATCATCCTCACACTCACGAAGTTCAACTAGGTTTTTTTTTATAAGTATCAGCAAAGTTACTTGTTCTCATTAAATACTGTTTTATTATAGAACCTTTTAAAAATTCTACTAGTGTGTGAACAAAAAGAACTCTAATAGTCTGTAACACTGAAGAGAAATCTCTAGAGAATTTCCATGGTAGAAGAGGCGTCCACATTTGTGACACTAAAACACATGCCTACACAACATGGGCTAACACTTCCTAGAGTCTGAAGAGGTCCTGGATATCATTGTTTGTCTTTACTGCCCTCTGCTGGTCCTGAGCATCCCTGTAGGGAAGGTTTTGTTCAGGTTCACAATCAACTTCCCTCACTGTGTTTCTGGCGCAGTAATACATGGCTGTGTCATCAGTTTGCAGACTGTTGATTTTTAAGAAAACTTGGCTCTTGGAGGTGTCCCTGCTGATGCTCAGTCTGGATTTAATTGCTGAATTATAATCTGCGCCTCCATCATAATGTATTACTCCATCCAGTCCAGACCCTTCCCTGGAGGCTGGCGAACCCCGTGTACACGGGAGCTGGTTAAGGAGAACCCAGAGACAGTGCAGGTGAGGGACAGGGTCTGTGTCGGCTGCACCAGGCCAGGTCCTGTCTCCTTCATCTGCACCTGAGACAAGACAGCTGTGGACAAACAGCATCACCATTAGTTACACATCTAGCTGTCGTGTCTGAGTCCCTCTTCTGAAACCCTGAAACACTTACAGCTAGGAAATGTCACCAGGCAGAGTAGCAGCACCAGGACAGCCATGCTCTAATGAAGCCTCTAATGAGAAGAGGATGAGGCTTCTCATCTAGGCCTGGGCTTTTATCCTGAGCCTGAGGGCTGCTTTGCATTGAGGGAGTTTCCTGAGAGGATAAAAGGAAGCACTGGGCAAGCTTTCCAGTTTTCCCTCCTGCTGAGAGAAATTTGCCTTCTGCTTCATAAAGCACCTTGAGAGGAAATAAGGAACACTTTTCTGTTAATGTCAGGAATTCAAATTATAGATAAAAAGAAAGTTATAGGATTCACACTGTGCTGGTCCAGGAAGAAAAACATGAGAATATTTAAAATAAATAAAACCACATTCATGAAGTACAGACAGAACAGGGCTCCATGTCCTATGTGCATTTTTAAATGAGTTATAATCCATTATACAAACATTTTTATGTGATGTGGTATCCAAGCCAATTATCCTTCTCTCCTGTAGGCTGCTCTGCAATGTGACTTTTCTTTTCTCATCAGACTTGTGAAGTCTTATCTTGTAGTTTTTAAAATTTCTTTTCTTCCTTTTTTCCTACATATTTATTAAATTGGGTATTTCTTATTTACTTTTCAATTGTTATTACCTTTCCCAGTTTCCAGGCCAACATCCCCCTAATCCCTCCCTCTCCCCTTCTATATGGGTGTTCCCTTCCCCATCCTCAGCACATTACCTCCCTTTTCCCAACAATCCCATTCACTGGGGATTAAGTCTTGGCAGGACCCAGGGCTTCCCCTTCCACTGGTGCACATACCAGGTTATTCATCGCTACCTATGAGGTCAGAGTCCAGGGTCAGTCCATGTATAGACTTTGGGTAGTGGCTTAGTCCCTGGAAGCTCTGGTTGGTTGGCATTGTTGTTCATATGGGGTCTCAAGCCCCTTCAAGCTCTTTCAGGCTTTTCTCTGAGTCCTTCAACGGGGGTCCCGTTCTAGTTCAGTGGTTTGCTGCTGGCATTCGCCTAAAGTATTTGCCATATTCTGGCTGTGTCTCTTAGGAGAGATCTACATCCGGTTCCTGTCAGCCTGCACTCCTTTACTTCATCCATCTTATGTAGTTTGGTGGCTGTATATGTATGGGTCACATGTGGGTCAGGCTCTGAATGGGTGTTCTGTCAGCTTCTGTTCTAAATTTGCCTCCCTATTCCCTCCCAAGGGTATTCTTGTTCCCCTTTTAAAGCAGGAGTGAAGAATCTGCATTTTGCGCTTCCTTCTTGAGTTTCATGTGTTCTGAGCATCTAGGGTATTTGGAGCATTTGGGCTAATATCCACTTATCAATGAGAGCATACCATGTGTGTTTTTCTGTGATTGGGTTACCTCATTCAGTATGATATTTTCCAGTTCCATCCATTTGCCTATGAATTTCATAAAGTCATTGTTTTTGATAGTGGCATAGTATTCCATTGTGTAGATGTACCACATTTTCTGTATACATTCCTCTGTTGAAGGACATCTGGGTTCTTTCTAGCTTATGGCTATCATAAATAAGCCTGCTATGAACATAGTGGAGCGTGTGTCTTTGTTATTTGTTGGAGCATCTTTTGGGTATATGCCCAAGAGAGGTATAGCTGGGTCCTCAGGTAGTGTGATGTCCCATTTTCAGAGGAACCTCCAGACTGATTTCCAGAATGGTTGTACCAATCTGCAATCCCACCAACAATGGAGGAGTGGTCCTCTTTTTGCAGATCCTCGACAGCATCTGCTCTTGCCGGAGTTTTTGATTTTAGCCATTCTGACAGATCTGAGGTGGAATCTCAGGGTTGTTTTAATTTGCATTTCCCTTATGACTAAAGATGTTGAACATTTCTTTAGGTGTTTCTCAGCCATTCGTCATTCCTCAGCTGTGAATTCTTTGTTTAGCTCTGAACCCCATGTTTTAATGGGGTAATTTTTCTCCCTGTGGTCTAACTTCTTGAGTTCTTTGTATATTTTGGATATAAGGCCTCTATCTGTTGTAGGATTGGTAAAGATCTTTTCCCAATCTGTTGATTCCCATTTTGTTCTAACAACAGTGTTCTTTGCCTTACAGAAGCTTTGCAGTTTTATGAGATTACATGTGTCAATTCTTGATCTTAGAGCATAAGCCATTGGTGTTTTGTTCAGGAAAGTTTCTCTAGTAACCATGTGTTTGAGATTCTTCCCCAATTGTTCCTCTATTAGTTTGAGTGTATCTGGTTTGATGTGGAGGTCCTTGATCCACTTGGACTTTTAAGCTTTGTACAGGGTGATAAGCATGGATCAATCTGCATTCTTCTACATGTTGACCTCCAGTTGAATCAGCACCATTTGCTGAAAATGATATCTTTTTTCCATTGAATGGTTTTGGCTCCTTTTTCAAAAATCAAGTGACCATAGGTGTGTTGGTTCATTTCTGGGTTTTTAATTCTGTTCCACTTGTCTATCTGCCTGTCTCTGTACCAATACCACATAGTTTTATCACTGTTGCTCTGTAGTACTCCTTGAGTTCAGGGATAGTGATTCCCCCAGAAGTTCTTTTATTGTTGAGGATAGTTTTAGGTGTATCCTGGGTTTTTTGTTATTCCAGATTAATTTGCAAATTGTTCTGTCTAACTCTCTGAAGAATTAGATTGGAATTTTGATGGGGATTGCATTGAATCTATAGATTGCTTTTGGTAAAGTGGCCATTTTTTCTATATTAATCCTGCCAATCCATGAGCATGGGAGATCTTTCCATCGTCTGAGATCTTCAATTTCTTTTTTCAGAGGCTTAAAGTTCTTATCATAGAGATTTTTCACTTGCTTGGTTAAGTCACACTGAGGTATTTTATATTATTTGGGACTATTATGAACGGTGTTGTTTCCCTAATTTCTTTCTTGGCTTGTTTCTCTTTTGTGTAGAGGAAGGCTACTGATTTATTTGAGTTAATTTTATACCCAGCCACTTTGCTGAAGGTGTTGATCAGGTTTAGTAGTTTTCTGGTGGAACTTTTGTGATCACTTAAATACACTATCATATCATCTACAAATTGTGGTATTTTGACTTCTTCCTTTCCAATCTGTATCCCTTTGATCTTCTTTTGTTGTCTGATTGCTCTGGCTAGAACTTTCAGAACTATATTGAATAAGTAGGGAGAGAGTGGGCAGCCTTGTCTAGTCCCTGATTTTAGTGGGATTGCTTCATGTTTCTCTCCATTTAGTTTAATATTAGCTACTGGTTTTCTGTATATGGCTTTTACTATGTTTAGGTATGGGCCTTGAATTCCTATTCTTTCCAGGACTTTTATCATGAAGGGTTGTTAAATTTTGTCAAGTGGTTTCTCAGCATCTAAATAAATGATCATGAGGTTTTATCTTTCAGTTTTTTTATACAGTGGATTATGTTGATGGTTTTCCATATATTAAACCATCCCTGCATACCTGGGATGAAGCCTACTTGATCATGATGTATGATTGTTTTGATGTTTGATGTGCCCTTGGATTCAGTTTACAAGAATTTTATTGAGTACTTTTGCATTGTAATGCATAACGGAAATAGTTCTGAAGTTCCTTTTCCTTGTTGGGTCTTTGTGTGGTTTATGTATAAGAGTAATTTTAGCTTCATAGAAGGAATTCAGTGGCACTCCATCTGTTTCAATTTTGTGGAATGGTTTTGATAGTATTGGTATGAGGTCTTCTATGAAGGTCTAATAGAATTCTGGCTGAACCCATCTGACCTGGGCTCTTTATGGTAGGGAGACTTTTAAAGATGGCTTCTATTTCTTTAGGAGTTATGGGGTTGTGTAAATGGTTTAACTCTTCCTGATTTATCTTTGGTACCTGGTATCTGTCTAGGAAATTTTCCATTTCCTGCAGATTTTCAAGTTTTGTTGAATGTAGGCTTTCATAATAGGATCTGATGATTTTTTGAATTTCATCTGATTCTGTTGTTATGTCTCCCTTTTCATTTCTGATTTTGTTAATTTGGACACACTCTCTGTGTCCTCTGGTTAGTCTGCCTAAGGGTGTATCTATCTTGTTGATTTTCTCAAAGAACCAGCTTTTGGTTCTGTTGATTCTTTCTATGGTCCTTTTTGTTTCTACTTGTTTGATTTCAGCTCTGAGTTTGATTATTTCCTGCCTTCTACTCCTCCTGGGTGTATTTGTTCCTTTTTGTTCTAGAGCTTTTAGGTGTTCTGTCAAGCTGCTCATATATGCTCTCTCCTGTTTCTTTCTACAGGTACTCAGTGCTATGAGTTTTCTTCTTAGTACAGCTTTCATCTTGTCCCATAAGTTTGGGTATGTTCTACCTTCATTTTCCTTAAATTCTAAGAAGTCTTTAAACTTCTTCCCTGACCAGGTTATCATTGAGTAGAGCACTGTTCAACTTCCATGGATATCTGGACATTCTTTCCTTACTGTTATTGAAGACCAGTATTAGCCCCTGGTGGTCTAATGGGAAGCATGGGATTATTTCTATCTTTCTGTATCTGTTGAGTCCTGTTTTGTGACAGGTTATATGGTCAATTTTGGAGAAAGTACCATGAAATGTTTAGAAGAAAGTATAACCTTTCATTTTTGGATATAATGTTCTATAAATATCTGTTAAGTCCATTTGGTTCATGACTTCTCTTAGTCTCTCTATGTCTCTGTTTAATTTCTGTTTCCATGACCTATCCATTGATGAGAGTGGGGTGTTTTAATTCTGTGAGATGCAATGTGTGATTTGAACTTTAGTAAGGTTTCTTTTATGTATATAGGTGCCCTTGTGTTTGGAGCATAGATATTTAGGATTGAGAGTTCATTTTGGTGGATTTTTCCTTTGATGAATATGAAGTGTCCTTCCTTAATTTTTTTGTTGACTTTTGGTTGAAAATCGATTTTAATCGATATTAGAATGACTACTCCAGGTAGCTTCTTCAGACCATCTGTTTGGAAAGTTGTTTTCCAGCCTTTTACTCTGAGGTATTGTCTGTCTTTGTCTCTGAGGTGTTTTTCTATAAGCAGCAAAATGCTGGGTACTCATCCCATATCCAATTTGTTAATCTGTGTCTTTTTATTGGGGAATTGAGTCCATTGATTTTCAGAGATATTAAGGAATAGTGATTTTTGCTTCCTGTTATATTTATATCGGGAAGTGAGCTTATGTTTGTGTGCTTGTCTTCTCTCTGTTTTCTTGCAAAGCAATTATTTTCTTGCTTTTTCTAGGGTGTAGTTTGCCTCCTTGTGTTGGGCTTTACCATTTATTTTCCTTTGTAGTGCTGGATTTGTAGAAAGATATTCTGTAAATTTGGTTTTGTCGTGGATTATCTTGATTTCTCCATCTATGTTAATTGAGAATTTTGCTGGATACAGTAACCTGGACTGGCATTTGTGTTCTCTTAGGGTCTGTATGACATCTGTCCAGGATCTTCTGTCTTTCATAGTCTCTGGTGAGAATTCTGGTATAATTCTGATATTTCTGCCTTTGTATGTTCCTTAACCTTTTCCCTTTACTTCTTTCAATAATTTTTCTTTGTTTTGTGCATTTGGTGTTTTGACTATTATTTGATGGGAGGAGTTTCTTTTCTGGTCCAATCTATTTGGAGTTCTGTAGGCTCTTTGTATGTTTATGGGCATCCTTTTCCTTAGGTTAGGGAAGTTTATTTCTATGAATTTGTTGAGTGTATTTACTCGTCCTTTGAGTTGGGAGTCTTCACTGTCTTCTGTACTTATTATCCTTAGGTTTGATCTTCTCATTGTGTCCTGGATTTCCTGTATGTTTTGGGTCTGTAGCTTTTTCCATTTTATATTATCTTTGACAGTTGTGTTGATGATTTCTATAGTATCTTCTGCTCCTGAGATTCTCTCTTCTATCTCTTGTATTCTCTTCGTGATGCTTGTATCTACAGCTCCTTGTCTCTTCCTTTGGTTTTCTATATCCAAGGTTGTTTCTGTTTTTGCTTTCTTTATTGATTCTATTTCCATTTTTAATTCCTTCACCTATTTGATTGTGTTTTCCTGAAATTCTTTCAGGGATTTTTGTGTTCCCTCTCTATAGACTTCTATTTGTTTCTTTGTTTTTTCGTGCATTTATATAAGGGGATTCTTTATGTCTTTCTGGACGTCCTCCATCATCATGATCAAATGTGATTTGAAATCTAAATCTTGCTTTTCTGGTGTGTTTGGATATTCAGTGTTTGCTTTGGTGGGAGAATTGGGCTCCGATGATGCCATGTAGTCTTGGTTTCTGTTGCTTGGGTTCCTGTGGTTGCCCCTTGCCATCAGGTTGTCTCTGCTGTTACCTTGTTCTGCTATTTCTGACAGTGGCTAGACCATCCTATAGGCCTGTGTGACACGAGTGCTCTAGACCTGTTTTCTTTCAGCCAGTTATGGGAAAAGAGTGTTCTGCTTTTAGGCATGTAGTCTTTCCTGTCTACTGGTCTTCAGATATTCCTGTGGGTGTGTGTCCCCAGCCCAATATGCAGGTCACTTGGAGCAGAAAAGTTTGTCTTACCTCGGGTCCCGGGTCTGACGTCGCTCCTTGTGGCTGTGTTTCAGCTCTTCATGAGGGCAGCAACCAGAAGGGCCTGCCCCAACTTCTCTAGGGTCGCTGTGCACATGGGGCCCAGATGGCACTAGGCTTTTTCCTCTAGAGTCAGAAATGTGGGCAGAGAGTAGTCTCCTTTGGCTTCCCAGGCGTGTCTGCCCTTTGAAGTTCTAGCTCTCCCTCCCACAGGATTTGGGTGCAGGAAGCTGTTTTACTGGGTCCCTTCAGATCTGGGTGCAGTCTGGACTGCATGTCACCTGTAGCTTGAATGCCCCTATCTTCCTGTTCCCAGAGACCCTGTACAGTTTCCTCCTGTGCCAGGGATGTGGGCAAGTGTGTGCAGTACTGGCGGTCTCTTCTGCCCTGCAGTCTCAGGAGTGCCCACCTGTCTGTGTGATGAGCTTTCTCTCCCACAGGGTTTGGAAGCAGGGAGCTGTGGGCTGGGATCAGCAAAGTCGGGTTCCAGGTAGAAACCAGAAGTGTCCAGACCCAGAGTCTTCCCTTTTTATACTCCTGATTTTATTCCCTTCCTGTTCCATCTTCTGACTGTACTACATCCCATATCTCCTCCCTGACACCCTTTCCATTGTCTCCAAGAGGATAACCCCATACCACCTGTCCCACCAGACCTTTAAACTCCCTGGGTTCTCCAGTCTCTTGAGGTTTATGTGCATTTTCTCTGACTGAACCCAGACTCCTCTGCTGTATATGAGCTGGTGTATGCTTCCTGCCTGTTGACCAGTGTCTGAGAGATCTTGAGTGTCCATGTTAATTGAGACTACTGGACTTTTTACATTGTGGCCCTCATTCTCAGGATTTCCCAGCTTTCTCTAATTCAACCCAGGGATCACCAGCATCTGTTCCTTCATTGTATACAAATATCTACAATTAACTCTTTAAGCTGCTTGTTGAGGTTTTTGGAGGGAAGTCTGTTAGGTCCCTTTTTGTGAATACCCCTTAGCCTCAGTAATAGTGTCAGCCTTAGGGCCTTCACTTGAGCTGGATCTCATTTTGGGCCTGTTGCTGGACCTTCTTTTCCTCATGGTTTTCTCCATTTCTATACCTACAGTTATTTCAGACAGGAGCAATTTTTTTCAGACAAGACAGAGTTTTGACTGTAGGATAGAAATCCCCATCCCTAATTTGATGTTCAGTCTTTCTGCTGTAGGTGGCCCCTACAAGTTACCTCTCTCCATCTTAGGACATTTAATCAAAGGTCCCTCCCTTTGAGTCCTAAGTGTCTGTCACCTCCCAGGTCTCTGGTACATTCTGGAGGGCCCTCCCAAACTCTTATCTCCCAAGGTTGCCTGATTTCCTTCTTTCTGCTGGCCCTCAGGGCTTCAGTCCTTCCTCCCCCCCCCAGATTAGGTCCCCCTCTACCATCCCCTCTCTGCACCACTGTCCTTACCCTATGAAGACACTCCCTACTGCCCCTTGTGTTTGCTTCAGTGGGAATCACTATCCATGAACTCAAGCAGTATTACAGAGCAATAGTGACAAAAACAGCATGGTATTGGTACAGAGACAGACAGATAGACAAGTGGAATAGAATTGAAGACGCAGAAGTGAACCCACACACCTATGGTCACTTGATTTTTGACAAAGGAGCCAACACCATCCAATGGAAAAGAGATAGCATTTTCAGTAAATGGTGCTGGTTCAACTGGTGGTCAGCATGTAGAAGAATGCAGATGGATCCAAGCTTATCACCCTGTACAAAGTTTAAGTCCAAGTGGATCAAGGACCTCCACATGAAACCAGATACACCCAAACTAATAGAAGAAAAAGTGGGGAAGAATCTAGAACACATGGGACTGAAGAAAATTTCCTGAACCAAACACCAATGGCTTTTGCTCTATGATCAAGAATGGACAAATGGGATCTCATAAAACTACAAAGCTTTTGCAAGGCAAAGGACACTGTTGTTAGGACAAAATAGCAACCAACAGATTGGGAAAAGATCTTCACCAATCCTACAACTGATAGAGGGCTCATATCCAAAATATACAAAGAACTCACGAAGATAGATGGCAGGGAGATAAGTAACCCTATTAAAAATGGGGTTCAGAGCTAGACAAAGAATTCACAGCTGAGGAATGCCGTGTTGGTAAGAAGCACCTAAAGAAATGTTCAACATCTTTAGTCATAAAGGAAATGCAAATTAAAACAACCCTGAGATTCCACCTCCGACCAGTCAGAATGGCTAAAATCAAAAACTCCAGCTACAGCAGATGCTGGCGAGGATGTCGAGTAAGAGGAACACTCCTCCATTGTTGGTGTGTTTTCAGACTGGTAAATCTATTCTGGAAATCAGTCTGGAGGTTCCTCAGAAAATTGGACATTGCACTACCAGAGTACCCAGCTATACCTCTCTTGGGCATGTATTCAAAAAATGCTCCAACATATAAAAGGACACGTGCTCTACTATGTTCATAGCAGCCTTATTTATAATGGCCAGAAGCTGGAAAGAACCCAGATGCCCTTCAACAGAGGAATGGATACAGAAAATATGGTACATCTACACAATGGAATACTACTCCACTATCCAAAACAATAACTTTATGAAATTCATAGGCAAATGGATGGAACTGGAAAATATCATCTTGAATGAGGTAACCCAATCACAGAAAAACACACATGGTATGCACTCATTGATAAGTGCCTATTAGCTCAAATGCTGAAATTACCCTAGATCACAGAACACATGAAACTGAAGTAGGATGACCAAAATGCAAATGCTTCACTCCTTCTTTAAAAGGGGAACAAGAATACCCTTGGGAGGGAATAGGGAGTCAAAGTTTAGAACAGAGGCTGAAGGAACGCACATTCAGAGCCTGCCCCACATATGACCCATACATATACAGCCACCAAACTAGATAAGATTGATGAAACAAAGAAGTGCAGGCTGACAGGAACCGAATATAGATCTCTCCTGAGAGACACAGTCAGAATATGGCAAATATATAGGCGAATGCCAGCAGCAAACCACTGAACTGAGATCAGGATCCCTGTTGAAGGAATCAGAGAAAGAACTGGAAGAGCTTGAAGGGGCTCGAGATCCCATATGTACAACAATGCCAACCAACCAGAGCTTCCAGGGACTAATCCACTACCCAAAGACTATACATGGACTGACCCTGGACTTCAACTGCATAGGTAGCAATGAATAGCCTAGTAAGGACACTTGTGGAAGGGGAAGCCCTTGGTTCTGCCCAGACCCCCCAGTGAACGGGATTGTTGGGGGGAGGGCAGTAAGGGGAGGAGGATGGGAAGGCGAACACCCATATAGAAGGGGAGTGGGAGGGGCTAGGGAGATATTTGCTTAGAAACTGGGAAAATTATGAACAATTGAAATGTAAATAAGAAATAACCAATTTAATAAAGATGGAGAAAAAAACGAATATAAAAAATTCTTCCAGTGTGTGAACAATCAAGTTTAATATAATATGATATTGAAGAACATGCTGTAAAGAATTTTTGTTGCCTGGAAGGAGAATTCAAATCTCTAACATTAAAACATGTGCTCATAGAGCTTAGCCTTGAACATTCAAGATTCTAGAAGTGATCCTGGGAAGTCTTTTTTGGTCCTTGTCGTCCCCTGGTGGTCCTCAGCATCCCTGCAGGGAGAATTCTTTCCAAGTTCACACTGGCCTTCCCTCACTGTGTCTCTGGTACAGTAGTACATGACTGTGTCTTCAGTTTTCAGACTGTTCATTTTTAAGAAAACTTGGCTCTTGGAGGTGTCCCTGCTGATGCTCAGTCGGGATTTGAGAGCTGAATTATAATCTGTGCTTCCACCACTCCATATTGCTGCAATCCACTCCAGACCCTTTCCTGGAGGCTGGCGAACCCAGTGTACACCACAGCTGGTTAGTGAGAACCCGGAGACAGTGCAGGTGAGGGACAGGGTCTGTGAGGGCTGCACCAGACCAGGTCCTGACTCCTTCAGCTGCACCTGGGACAGGACACCTGGGGACAAGCAACATCACCATTAGTCATTTATCCTGTAGATTAAGTGCCTGAGTCCCTCTCCTGAAACTCTGAAACACTTACAGCTTGGAAATGTCACTAGGCAGAGGAGCAGACATGCTTTAATGGAGGGTCTAGTGAGATGGAGATGAGGATTCTCCTTAGGCCTGGGTTTTCATTCTGAGCCTCAGAGCTGCATTGCCCTTGGGGAGTTTCCTGAGGGGATGAAAGGAAGCATTCTGCAAGGTTTCCATTCTTTTCCTCCAAGTAATTGACTTTCCTTGTGCTTTTTAGGGGAAATGGAAATGTATTCTGATGAACATTGTTTCTGGTTCAGTCTGGATTTCCAAGTCCAAATAAGCAGAAAATCTAATGATTCTCATTCTTTATGCGTTGGAAGTAATCACTGAGATGTTTACGGGAGATGAGTCCACATTCAGGCAGTGCAGGCAGAACAAGATATCTTAACCTTTATGAATGAATTTGTATTGCTCTGAAAATTTCAGGAGACAGTTTAGGATGTAATCGTGTCTCTTATTTTTGGAAATTCTGTCAAGTTATTACTTAAAATTTTTCCTTTGGCTTCAGAATAGCAAGTTGTATTCTTATCCCTCATCTATAAAATATAACTTGTAGGGAGCTCTTTACAAGTTTAGTATATGTGATATCATGTGTTTATCTGCATGTAATTTTAAATGTATTTTTTATTCTCTGTTCAGTGTGCAGCTTATAAAAACTCAGGTTCCTAAATATACTTCTGTACTGATATAGATTTAGTCTGCTATTTATAACAAGTCGTAGTGATCTATGCAGCCAGGCTTGAGGATTATGCTCATGAATTAAGGAAAAAAAAACTAGAGACCCCTAAGTGATAACCACAAATGAAACAAAGGGCAGGAATGTACATGGGGACCCTGTTTTTTTGAGGTCCAAATTACCTCAGAAAACCCAAGTCTGCAGTGCCTTTTCCCGTTTGTAATATACACCAAGAGCGGATAGAATTGAAGAGGTAGGAAAAAAAACTGTTCATTCAGCAACCAGAAATTTTCTGTCTGCCTTATTGGAATTGGGACATCATGTTTTATGTCTCTTATTACTTTATGTATAATCTATGTACTGTGAGTGGCAGTGGCGAAGACAGGTGTTGACATTGTGCAGACAGCCGGCCTGTGCAAATTCTGATGGGTACACACCACTGTGAGTACTCTACTCCTTCTGTTTGAATTGGAAGAATATTTGTCATACAGGGTACTCAGAATATCCCATTTGGGTTTATCTGATATTTTCATTATCCTAACAAACTTTTTGGAAAGAGGATCAGAGGAATAAATGTCCTTTTCTCATAGGGCATTGGGGAAGTTTATATGAGACCACTTACTCAAGAAATTTTATGTGTGTATATTTGACATTGTTTGTGTAGTTTACTGTAATCTCATTCCACTTAGATGTTTCTTTTCCATGAAACTGTGAAGATGGCAGCCACCAGGAGACTTACCTTTTACAAAGGGAGGGAATTCATGATGAAGCCTTAGGTCATTTGTGGTTGTTTTATAGTTACTTATAGTTCTATTTGTGAGGTACTTATTCTTTTTTAATTTTTTTTATTTATTTTATGCATGTGAGTACACTGTAGCTGTCTTCAAACACACCAGAAGAGGGCGTCAGATCCCATTACAGATGGTTGTGAGCCACCATATGGTTGCTGGGAATTGAACTCAGGACCTCTGGAAGGGCAGTCAGTGCTGTTAACCACTGAGCCATCTCTCCAGCCCGTGAGGTACTTATTCTTAAATGTTACTTCAGTAATTAAATTTTGTCTATTGTACATGCAGACACTCATTAATGGGTCATTTTTTAATGGGTAAAAATATTTTATTGTTTATAGTATTCATTAAATTATTTGTTTGTTTAATTATGATGAAATCTTTCCCTACGTCTCCTGCCAG
Source organism: Rattus norvegicus (assembly GCF_021556685.1). Taxonomy (NCBI): domain Eukaryota; kingdom Metazoa; phylum Chordata; class Mammalia; order Rodentia; family Muridae; genus Rattus; species Rattus norvegicus. Next base: position 139,204,216 of record NC_141539.1, read on the forward strand.
TTTCTCCCTTGTATTTCAACTCCTCTGGTCCCTTTTTCCTTCTCTCCTTAACAATGGGAGTCCTCCCATGGATACTACTAGGCTCATCTTCCTCAGTGAGGTTGGAAAAGACAAACAAGTTAGGGAACAGTGTCCTAAGGAAGACAATAGAGTCAGAAACAGCCCTAGAAACTGTGGTTTGGAGTATGACATATAAACCAAGCTGCACATCTGTTTCACATGTGTAGAGGGCCTAGGCCTATCTCATGTATGCCCTCTGGTTGGTGGTTAAGCCTCTGTGAGTCCCTATGGCCTGATGTTCATTGATTTGTACATTTTCTTGGGATGTCTTTGAAGATTCCTGTTTCTTAAAATCTCCCTCCCCTCTTGCAAAGGATTCCACAATCTCTTTCCACACAAATCCTAGGGTTTGGCATTGGGTCTCTGTATTGGTTTCCATCAGCTGCTGGGAGAAAACATCTGATTGGATAGTTATGCTAGGTTCCTTTTTGCAATTATAGAAAATATTGTTAATAGTGTCAGAGGTGGATGCTCTCATGGCATGGGTCTCGATTTGGGTCAATCATTGCTTGATCGTTCCCTCAGAGTCTTCTACAACTTTATTCTGAACATCCTGCATGTAGAACACGTGTGTGTATGAGGTTTTGTATCTGGGTTGGTGTCTTCATCCTTCAACTGGAAATTATGTCTTGTTACAGGAAGAAGCTGCTTCAGATCCCATTTCACCTATTGATCAGAATCTTAGCTAGGGTTACCCTTATAGACTTTAGGGAATTTCCATTGTCCCTGGTTTCTAGCTCATTTCAGAATTCCCTCCACCCCATTCAAGCTTTCTTACAGTACAAATATGATCAATATTGTTCACTGGACAAACAGGAGAACCAGGTGGTAAAGTAATGCCCAGGTACAGAACATGTCTAAAAATATGGTACTGATTTGAGAAAGGAAGCCATCTTCTATCAACATGTACAGAAACACACGCAGTCACATACACTGTAATAAACAAATACACAAAAGACTGTCATATGGATCTTGGATAATTCAAGCTTTTGTGCTAATACCCACTCCTCAATGAGAGCATACAATGTATTTGTATGTGTGTGTGTGTGTGTGTGTGTGTGTGTGTGTGTGTGAGAGAGAGAGAGAGAGAGAGAGAGAGAGAGAGAGAAGATTGGGTTCTGTCACTCTCAGCATGATATTTTCTACTTCCATTCACTTGACTATGAATTTCATGAAGTAATTGTTTTTAATAGCTAAGTAGTTCTCCATTATGTAGATGTACCACATTTTATGTATCCATTCCTCTTTTGAGAGATTTCTGTGTTCATTTTATTATAAATAAGGCTTCAATGAGCACAGTGGAGCATGTGTCTTTGTTATATGTTAGAGAATCTTTTGGGTATGTGTCCAGGGGATGTATAGCTGGGTCCTGAGGTTGTAGTATGTCCAATTTTCAGAGGAACTGCCAGACTGATTTTCAAAGTGGTTGTTTCAGCTTGCAATCCTACCAACAATGGAGGAGTGTTCCTCTTTCTCAACATCCTAGCCAGTATCTGCTCTCACCTGAGTTTTTGATCTTAGCCATTCTGACTAATGTGAGGGGAATGTCAGCATTGTTTTGATTTATATTTCCCTGATGACAGAGGATGTTGAATATTTCTTTAGGTGCTTCTTGACCATTCTATATTCCTCAGTTGGTAATTCTTTATTTGCCCTTGCACCCCAATTTTAATAAGGTTATTTGATTCTCTGGAGTCCAATTTCATATCACCATCATATTAAGTGGAACAAAAGAAACTGATCTGAGGTAAAGTGAATAATGGGAGGCTGATCATAAGTTGAGCAGTATAGAATGAGAAGACTAGATAGGTAGTTATGAACAATTATTTCAATAATAATATGTATGTGTGTTGGCCACAGCCAATGTCAGCATATTATGTTCCTCATATGTGGATTGTAGATCCTATGACTTAGCACTCAGAATGATAACTGTGTCACGATTAAATTGTGGAGATGTGTTTGAAAACTTCATGTTCGGGAAGATAAATACAATCAATTTTAAATATAGTTTGTGTGAGACTGCCCCCTAGCATTGGTGAAGGGTAAAATGATTGTCCGACACACGGGATGTTGCAAGCATATAATATTTATTACTGTTATACCAGAGTTACCCTGGGCTCACGTTGCATCGTGTTTAACTGCAGAGGAAATGGCCCAGGTTGCAACAGCTATAACAATACGCAAAAACATCCCAGCATTTTGCGTGTTGCACCAGGGATTGTTTCTTGCTTTGTCCCATTGCTAGTATGGCTGCTTAGTCCCCAAAGCTTCCCAGCTCCACATAAATGAGAGCAGCCACTGCCCTTCCAGACAACACAGACTACTGTGACTTCTAACTCTGTCTCATTCTCTTTGAGCCACTGGTATGGAGGAGGGGACTCAGCCTCCTGACTGGAGGGGGTTAAAATACAGACAAGCAACCTTGATTTGTCTGCTTACTGGAACAGTGGCATCTTGCCAGACTGTTTTCACAGCGCTAACTACAGAGCAAAATTATGGGAGCAAGGAAGAGCCACAGAAATTGACAACCTCATGACTGACTTCGCCTGGGAAAGGCAGGCACGCCAACAGCAGCATTTAGACAAGCTAGAACTGTCACCCTGCCCATGTGTACTGCAAAATAAATAAAGATTCTGTTATTGTACACTAAAAAAAGTAGTCATGTGAGAAACAATCTATTACCAAATCTCCCAAGATATCCACATCCACAAAATGTTCTACTGAGTTTTTTTTAAATAAGTATCAGCTCAAAAACTTGTTCTGATTAAATACTGTTTTATTATAGAACCATTTAAAAATTCTACTAGTGTTTGAACAAACAAGGTCTTTAATAGTATATGACACTGAAGAGAAGGCTCTAGAGAATTTCCATGGGAGAAGAGTGCACATTTCTAACATTAAAAAACATGGACAAAAAACATAGGCTAACACTTCCTAGTCTGAAGTGATCCTGGAAAGTCGTTGTTGGACTTCACTGTCCTCTGTTGTCCATGAGCATTCATGTAGAGAAGTTTTTGTTCAAGTTCACAATGGGCTTCCCTCACTGTGTCTGTGGCACAGTAGGACGACATGGCTGTGTCATCAGTTTGCAGACTGTTGATTTTTAAGAAAACTTGGCTCTTGGAGGTGTCCTTGCTGATGCTCAGTCTGGATTTAAATGCTGAATTATAATCTGTGCTTCCACCACTCTGCATTCTTCCCATCCACTCTAGACCCTTCCTTGGAGTCTGCCAGACCCAGTGTACATTGTTACTGGTTAATGTGAACCCAGAGACAGTGCAGGTGAGGGACAGGGTCTGTGTCGGTTGCACCAGGCCAGGTCCTGTCTCCTTCAGCTGCACCTGGGACAAGACAGCTGTGGACAAACAGCATCACCATTAGTCACACATCTAGCTGTCATGTCTGAGTCCCTCTACTGAAACCCTGAAACACTTACAGTTTGGAAAGGTCACCAGGGAAAGGAGCAGCACCAGGACAGCCATGCTTTAATGAAGGCTCTAATGAGAAGAGAATGAAACTTCTCTGCTAGGCCTCGGCTTTTATCCTGAGTCTGAGATCTGCTTTGCATTGAGGGAGTTTCCTGAGAGGATAAAAGGAAGCACTGGGCAAGCTTTCCAGTTTTCCCTCCTGCTGAGAGAAATTTGCCTTCTGCTTCATAGAGCACCTGGAGAGGAAATAAGGAACACTTTTCTGTTACTGTCTGGAGTTCAAATTATAGAAAAACAGGATGTTATAGGAGTCACACTGTGAAGGTCTAGAAAAAAATGGGGAAATTTATAGTAAATGAACCCACATTCATAAAGTGCAGGCAGGGCAGGTTCCCATGTCCTATATGCAATTTTTTAAGTAGCTTTTTAATTTATTATTCAAACATTTTTATTTGGTGTAGTGTCTAAGCCACATGGCTTTCTGTCCTGTAGGCTGCTGTACAATGTGATCTCATTAGATTTGTGAAGACTTACCTGGTCTTTTCTATTATTCCATTTATTTCTTTTTTATTAATACTCCATATATTATTCCCCTCCTTTTCCATTCTCTGGTTGTTACACATCTGCTACTTCCTCCATGACCCCCTACCCCTCTCTCCACAAGCATTTCTCAGCCCTACCCACCCCACTAGACATCTAAACTCCCTGGGGACTCCAGCCTTTTGAGGATTATGTGCATCTTCTCTGACTGAACCCAGTACTCCTCTGCTGTGTATGTACTGGGGTCCTGATCTTAGATTTTGTATGCTGCCTGTTTGGTGACCAGTATCTGAGAGATCTCAGGGTCCAAGTTAATTAAGACTGATGGTCTTCCTAAAGGGTTGTCCTCTTCAGCTTCATCCAGCTTGTCCCTCATTAAACCACTGAGGTCAGCACCTTCTCTTCCTTGGTTTCCTGTAAATATTGGCATCTGACTCTCTCAGTTGCTTGTTGGATATTCTGGTGGGCAGTCATTTTAAGTCCTTTTTTGTGAGTACCTCATAGGCTCAGTAATGATGTCAGATCTCAGGGCCTCCTTTTGACCTGGATCCCATTTTGAGTCTGTTGTTGGACCTTGTTTTTGTCAGGCTTTTCTCCATTTCTATCCCTGCAGTTCTTGAGGACAGGAACAATTATGGGTCAGAGTTTTGACTTTGGGATTAAAAAACCCATTCCTCACATAATGCTCTGTCTTTCTGCTGGAGGTAGGATCCACACGTTCCTTCTCACCACTGTAGGGCTTTTCATCTAGAATCCCTTTCTTTGAGTTCTGAGAGTCACTGCTCAGGTCTTTGGTACGTTCTGGAGTGTCCTCCCAACCTCTTACCTCACAAGGTCCCTTGTTTCCATTCTTCCTGCTGGCCCTCAGGGATTCCTTCCTTTTCCCCAACACAATACCAGATCATGTTCTGCTCTCCCCTCAAGTCCCTCCTTACCCTCCTCTGTGTTTTCTTTAATCTCTCTGCCAAGTGGGAGTGACACATCCTGTCTTGAACCCTTCAGATTGTTGATCTTTTTTGATTCTATGGACTTTATCATGGGTAGTTTGTACTTTTTTGGTTAATATTAACTTATTAGTGATGACACATAGTGCATGTCTTTTTGGGTATGAGTTACCTCCCACTGGATGCTATTTTTTAGTTCTATCCATTTGTCTACAAAACTAAGGATATCCTCATTCTTAATAGCTGAGTTCTAGTATTCCATTGCATAAAAGGACCAAATTTTCTGTATTCCTTCTTCTGTTCTGGGAAATCTGGGACATCTTTTGTTCAACACAAATAAGGCCACTATGAACGTAGTGAACGTGTGCCTGTTGACCAACTTCTGGGTATATTTCCAAGAATGGTATTGATGGGTCTTCACGTAGATATATTTCCAACTTTCAGAGGAAACTTCAAATTGATTTCCAGGGTGGTTGTATCAGTTTAAAATCCCACCAGTAATGGGGGAGTGTGCCTCTTTCTCTATGTCCTACCCAACATGTGTTGTCATCTGAGGTTTTGATCTTAGCCATTCTATTTGGTGGAAGGTGGAATCTCAGGGTGGTTTTGAGTTGCATTGATCTAATCTCTAAGGACTTTGGACATTTCTTCCAAAGGGCTTCGCAGGCCTTTGAGATTCCTTTGCTGTGAATTCTTGGTTAAGTTCTGTTCCCCAGGTTCAGTTGGGTTGTTCAGTTTTTATGGTGGAGAGCTTCTTGAGTTCTTTATTTATTTTGGAGATTGGTACTCTATTGGATGTTGCATTAGTGATAATTTCTCCCAATCTCAAAGTTGCCAATTATTCTTCTTGACTATGTTCTTTGCCTTACAGAAGCTTTCCAGTTTTATGTGGTCCCATTTATCAATTCTTGATCTTAAAGCATGATCATGAGTTCAGCTTAGGTGTTTCCCCCCCGGGCCAATGATTTCAATACCTTTTCCTACTTTCTCTTCTATTAGATCAAGTGTATCTGGATTTATGTTGAATTCCTTGATCCAAGTGGACTTGAACTTGGTGCAAGGTGACAAATATGGGTCTAATTTCATTTTTCTACATACAGACAACCAGTTAGACCAGCACCATTTCTTGAATATGCTTTCTATTTTCCATTGTATATGTTTGACTTCTTTGTCAAAGATCAAGTAAGTGTACATTTGTGGTTTTATTTCTGTGTCTTCAATTCTATTCCATTGATCAATCTGTCTGTTTCTGCACCAGTACCGTGCAGTTTTTATCAATATTGCTCTATGATAGAGCTTGAGATCAGGGATGGTGATTCCCCTCTGCTGTTCCTTTATCGTTAAGATTTTTTTCACTGTTCTGGGATTTTGCCTTTCCAGATGAATTTGAGAATTGCTTTTTTCCATGTCTTTGAAAAATTGTGTTGGGATTTTGATGGAGCTTGCACTGATTCTGTAGATTACCTTTGGTAGTATGGCCATTTTACTATGTTAACCCATGAACATGGGAAACCTCTCCATTTTCTGAGAGCTTCTTTGATTTCTTCCTTGAAAGATTGTAAATTGTTGTCATTCAGATCTTTCACTCGTTTGCTTAGAACTACCCCATGTTATTTTATAGTATTGTGGCTATTGTGAAGAGAGTTGTTTCCCTAATTTCTTTCCCAGCCTGTTTATCATTTGTATGAAGGGAGGCTACTGATTTATTTGCATTACTTTTACATCCCACCACTTTGGTGAAGTTGTTTATCAGCTGGAGAACTTCTGTGGTAGAATTTTTTGGTTCACTTTTTTATACTATCACATCATCTGCAAGGAATGTTACCTTTATTTTTTTTTTTGCCAGGTTGTACCCCCTTGTTGTTTTTGTTGTTGTTGTTGTTGTTGTTGTTGTTGTTGTTGTTGCTGTTGTTGCTGTTGTTGTCTTATTAGTCTAGCTAGCACTTGGAGTCTATCTTGAATCTATATGGGGAGAATGGGAACCTTCTTCTTGTCCCCAATTTTAGTTGGATTGCTTCAAATATCTCTCCTTATAATTTAATATGGCCTTGTCTTTCAGGAAATTGTGTTTATTAGGTTTCGGTATGGCCATTGCATTCCTGATTTCCCCAATACTTTTAACATGAAGGGTGTTTTGTCAAATGCCTTTTCTCTATCTAAGGATATGATCATGTGATTTTTTCTTTGATTTTGTTTATATTGTGGATTATGTTAATGGAATTTTGTATATTGAACTAACCCTGCATTCCTGGGAGGAAGCCTACTTGATCATGGCGAATCATGGTTTTGATGTGCTCTTTGACTTAATTTTCAAGGATTTTATTGAGTATTTTTTGCATTAATATTCACAAATGAGATATGTCTGAAGTTCTCTTTTTTGGTTGGTTCCTTGTGTGGTTTAGATATCAGAGTAATTGTGGCTTCATAGAATGAGTTAGTGTTCCTTATGTTTCTATTTTATGGAATAGTTTGAGGAATATTGGTTTCAGGTCTTCTTCGATGGTCTGGTAGAATTCTGAACAAAATACATCTGGTCCTGGGCTTTTTTTGGTTGATATGTTTTTAACGACATTTATTTCTTTATAGGATATGGGCTTGTTTAGATAGTTTCCCTGCTCTTGATTTAACTTTTGTATATGGTATCTTTTTAGAAAACCATTCATTTCACCTATATTTTCCAGTTTTGTAACATATAAGCTTTTGTAGTAGGATCTGATAGTTTTTTCAATTTTCTCCATTTCTGTTTTTATGTCTCTTTTTTCATTTCCTATTTTGTTCATTTGGATACTGCTCTGGGCTCTTTAGTTAGTTTGCTAGGGGTTTATCGATCCTGTTTGTTCTCTCAAAGAACCAGCTTTTAGTTTCCTTGAGCCTTTGTATTGTTTTCTTGCTTTCTAGTTGCTTGATTTCATGCCTGAGTTTGATTATTTCCTGCTTTCTACTCCTCTTTAGTGATTTTGTTTCTTTTTGTTCTAAACCTCTCAGGTGTGCTGTTAAGTTGCTAGTATAAGATGTCTTCAGTTTCTTTACCAGGGCACTTAGTACTATGAGTTTTCCTTTTAGCACTGCTTTTATTGTGTCTTATAATTTTGGGTACGGTGTGTCAACATTTTCATCAAATTCCAGGAAGTATTTAATTTCCTTCCTTATTTCTTCCCTGACTAAATTTTCGTTGAGTCAAAAGCTGTTCAATTTCTAGTTGTATTTATGCGAAAGTACAGAAATGTTGTTATGCTGTTATTGAAGACCAGCCTTAGAGCATGGTGTTCTGATAGGATGCATGGAATTATTTCAGTCTTCTTGTATTGGTTAAGGGTTGTTTTGTGAGCCCTTGTATGGATGATTTTGCAGAAGGTACCATGTGGTACTAAGAAGAAGATAGAAATGTTCTGTAGATATCTGTTAAATCCATTTGGTTCATAACCTCTATCAGTTTCACTATGTCTCTGTTTAGTTTCTATTTCAATGACCTATCCATTGGAGAGAGTGGGGTATTGATATCTCCCTTTATTATTGTGTGGGGTTCAATATGTGTTTTGAGCTAAAGTTTCTTTTATGAATGTAGGTACCCTTGCATTTGGAGCATAGATGTTCAGAATTGAGATTTCTCTTGATGGATTTCCCTTTCAAGAATACGAAGTGTCCTTTCTTATCACCCTTGATGTCTTTTGGTTGAAAGATAATTTTATTGGATATTAGGATGGCAACTCTGGCTTGTTTGTTTGGAAGTTCTTTTTCCATCCTTTTATTCTGAGACAGTGTCTCTCTTTGCTATTGTGTATCTCTTTTGTATGCAGCAAATTGCTAGGTGTTCTTTGTCTGTCCAGTCTGTTAGCCTATGTCTTATTATAAGTGAGTTAAGACCATTAATATTGTGAGATATTAAAGACATGTGGCTGTTGGTCCCTGTTATATTTGTTTTGGTATGTGGGTTTATGTGTTTGTGATTCTTTCATTTTGTCTTTGTTTTGAGATCCTTTATTCCCCCCATCTTTATTAAATTGGGTATTTCTTATTTACATTTCAAATGTTCCCTTTCCCGGTTTCCAGGGCAACTTCCTCCTAGTCCCTCCCCCTCCCCTTTTATATGGGTGTTCCCCTCCCCATCCTTCTCCCATTGCCGCCCTCCCCCCAACAATCCTGTTCACTGGGGTCCAGCCTTGGCAGGACCAAGGGCTTTCCCTTCAACTGGTGCCCCTACTAGGCTATTTATTGCTACCTATGAATTTGGAGCCCAGGGTCAGTCCATGTATAGTCTTTGGGTAGTGGCTTAGTCCCTAGAAGCTCTGGTTGCTTGGCATTGTTGTTCATATGGGATCTCGAGAACCTTCAGCTCTTTCAGTCCTTTCGATGATTCCTTCAACAGGGGTCCCATTCGCAGTTCAGTGGTTTGCTGCTGGCATTTGCCTATGTATTTGCCATATTCTGGCTGTGTCTCTCAGGAAAGATACACATCCGGTTCCTGTCAGCCTGCATCTCTTTGCTTCATCCATCTTATCTAGTTTGGTGGCTGTATATGTGTGGGCCGCATGTGGGGCAGGCTCTGAATGGGCGTTCCCTTCACTCTCTGTTCTAAACTTTAGCTCCCTATCCCCTCCTAAGTGTATTCTTGTTACCCTTTTAAAGAAGGAGTAAAGCATCCACGTTTCGGTCATCCTTCTTCAGTTTCATGTGTTCTGTGCATCTTGGGTAGCCTGAGCATTTGAGCTAATATCCACTTATCAATGAGTACATACCATGTATGTTTTTCTGTGATTGGGTTACCTCACTCAGGAGAGATCCTTTAAAAAAAAAAAACAATAATTTTCCCTTCATCCATCTTTCTTTCTTTCTTCCTTTCTTTCCTTCCTTCTTTCTTTCTTTCTTTCTTTCTTTCTTTCTTTCTTTCTTTTTTCTTTCTCAATTAAAAAATTTATTAGATATATTTCTTTACTTACATTTCCAATGTTATTTCCCTTCCCAGTTTCCTGTCCATAAGCCCCCATCCCCTTCGCTCACCCTCACCCATATCGGTAATCCCCCAATACATCCCCTTACTGCTCCCCCATATCCCCCTGCACTGGGGGTCCAACCTTGGCAGGGCCAAGCGCTTCCCCTTCCACTGGTGCCCCAACAGTTCTCTGCTACATTTGCAGTTGGAGCCCTGGGTCAGTCCATGTATAGTCTTTCAGTAGTGTTTTAGTCCCTGGATGCTCTGGTTGGTTGGAATTGTTGTTTTTATGGGGTGGCAAGTTCCTTCAACTCTTTCAATACTTCCTCTAACTCCCCCAAAGGGGGTTCTGCTCTCAGTTCAGTGGTTTGCAGCTATCATTGACCTCAGCATTGGACATAATCTGGAGGTGTCTCTCAAGAGAGATCAATATTCAAATATTCAGGTCCTTATAGCATGCATTTTTTTTAGCTTCATCAATCTTTTCTAATTTTGGTATATATATATGGTTCACATGTGGGGCAGGCTCTGAATGGCTGTTCCTTCATTCACTGCTCTAAACTTTGCTTCCATATCCAGTCCTATGGATAGTTTTTTTCCCCTTTAAAGAAGGAGTGGGAGAATTCACATTTGGTCATCCTTCTTCTTGAACTTCCTGTGGTCTGTGGATTGTATCTTGTGTAATTCGAGCTTTTTGGCTAATATCCACTCATCAATGAGGTCATACTAAGTGTGTTTTTCTATGATTATTACCTCACTCAGGATGATATTTTCTAGTTCATTCCTTTTGCCTATGAATTTTATGAAATCTTTGTTATTGATAGGTGAGTAGTACTCCATTGTATAGATGTACCACATTTTTTTAATCCATTCCTCTGTTGAAGAGCGTCTGGGTTCTTTTCAGCTTCTGGCTATTATAAAGAAGGATGCTATGAACATATTGGAGCATATGTCTTTGTTGTATTTTGGAGCATCTTTGGGTATATGCCCAGGAGAGGGATACCTGGGTCCTTAGTTAGTGGAATGTCTAATTTTCTGAGGAACCTCCAGACTGATTTCTATAGTGGCTGTACCAGTTTGCAATCCTACCAACAATGGAGGAGTGTTCTTTTTTCTCCTCATCCTCGCCAGCATCTGCTGTCACCTGAGTTTTTTTATCTTAGCCATTCTGACTGATGTGTGGTGGAATCTCAGGGTTGTTTTGATTTGAATTTCCCTGATGACTAAGGATGTTGAACATTTCTTTAGGTGCTTTTTGGCCATTCAATAATCCTCAGCTGAGAATGTTTTGTTAGCTCTGCACCCCACTTTTAATAGGGTTATTTGGCTTTCTAGAGTCTAAATTCTTGAATTCTTTGTATATTTTGGACATTAGCCATCTATCAGATGTAGGATTGGTAAAGATCTTTTCCCAATCTGTTGGTTGCTGTTTTGTCCTAATGACAGTGTTTTTTTGCCTTACAGAAGCTTTGCAGTTTTATGAGGTCCCATTTGTCGATTCTTGATCTTAGAGCATAAACCATTGGTGTTTTGTTCAGGAAATCCTCCCCATTGTACATGTGTTTGAGACTCTTCCCCACTTTTTCTTCTAATAGTTTGAGTGTATCTGCTTTGATGTGGAGGTACTTGATCCACTTCAACTTAAGCTTTGTACATGGTGATAAGGATGGCTAGATTTGTATTCTTCTACATGCTGACCTCCAGTTGAACCAGCATCATTTGTTGAAACTATCTTTCTTCCATTGGATGGTTTTAGCTCCTTTGTCAAAGATCAAGTGTGTGTACGTGTGCGGGTTCATTTCTGGGTCTTCAATTCTGTTCCACTGATCTATCTGCCTGTCCCTACCATTACCATATAGTTTTTATGACTGTTTCCACTTTGTAGAATAGTTTGGACAGTATTGGTATGAGGTCTTCTATGAAGGTCTGATAGAATTCTGCACTGAACCCATCTGGACCTGGGCTCTTTTTGGTTGGGAGACTTTTAATGACTGTTTCTATTTCTTTAGGAGTTATGGGGTTGTTTAGATGGTTTATTTGTTTCTGATTTAAATTTGGTACCTGGTATCTGTCTAGGCACCTCCAGATTTTCAAGTTTTGTTGAATATAGGCTTTTGTAGTAGGATCTGATGATTATTTGAAATTTCTTCAGATTCTGATGTTATGTCTCCCTTTTCATTTCTGATTTTGTCAATTTGTATACACTCTCTGTGACCTCTGGGTAGTCCGGCTAAGGTTTTGTCTATCTTGTTGATTTTGCCAGAAAACCAGCTTCTGGTTTTGTTGATTCTTTGTATAACCCTTTTTGTTTCTACTTGGGTCATTTCAGCCCTGAGTTTGATTATTTCCTGCCTTCTACTCTACAGTTTTACGTACCCCCTTTTTTGCTTTTTGTTTTTGTTTTTTGTTGTTGTTGTTGTTCCATATGAAGTTAAGATTTGCTTTTTCTAGGGCTGTAATAAATTGAGTTGCAAATTTCATGGGAATTACTTTGAATCTGGAGATTTCTTTCATTAAGATCTTTATTTTCACTGCCTATCCATGAGCATGAGAGCTTTTTCCATCATCTAACTTCTTCTTAAAGTTCTTTCTTCAGGGACTTGACATTCTTGCCACAGGATGTTTTCACTTGCTTGATTAGAGTTACACCACATTGTTTTATATTATTTGGGGTTATTAAGAAGAGTGTTGTTTTTCTAATTCCTTTCTCATCTACTTTGTCTTTTGTATAAGGGAGGGATACTAAATTTTCAGAGTTAATTTTGTTTCTAGCCACATTCCTGAAGGTATTTATCAACTTTAGGAGTTCTCTGGCAGAATTGTTTAGGTCAAGTATGCATATTATCCTACCATCCACCAATTACAATACTTTCTTTTTTATTTCAGTTTATATCCCCCTGATCTCTTTAGTTGTCTCATAATCCTAGCTAGAACTTCAAGTACATTAATGAGTAGATAGGGTAGATTAGGCAACATTGTCTTCTCCCTGACTTTAGTAAAATTGATTTAAGTTTCTGTTTATTTTGATGCCTTGCTTTGTGTTGCTTTTATTATGTTTATGTATGTGACTTGAACCCCTAATCACCCCACGATTTTTCCTTTAGTCTGCCACTTTCTCTCTTGCTTGGTTTCTTTCTGTTCTATATCTTGCTCCCTTCCAGTTGCTCCTTATCTGAGCTCCTTAGTCCATCTCCACTCCCATTCTTTTCTGAGTGGTTGGGAAAGCACTTGGATATTGTACAACCCTGGCACACATCAAGTCTCTCTAGCATGACACTCATCTACTACTGAATTAGGACAAGGCAGCCCTCTGCTATGTATGTGCCATGGGGTCTTGATCCAGCCCATCTATGCTTTTTGTTTGGTGATCAGTCTCTGAGATCTCCCATGAGTCCAGGTTTGTTGAATCTGTTGGTCTTTCTGTGGGGTGCCTATCTTCTTAAGGTTTCTCAATCCTTCCCCCAACTCTTCCCCAAGAGACCCTGACTTCCAACCAATGATGGGAGGTGCTATTTTATCAGTTTCAAAAGATGCTGTTTAAAGTCTCTCTGAGAATTGTAATTCTAGTCTCCTGTCTGGAAGCATAATGGAGTGTCATTAATAAAGTCAGCGACTGGTAAATGCTCATGGGTTGGGTCTCAAGTTGGCAGGTTATTGTTTGAAAGTTCCTATACTCTCTGCTCCATCTTTGCCACTGTATTTATTTTAGAGAGGACAAATTTGTGGTCAAAGTTTTGAGAGTGAGTTGATGTGCTTATCCCACTAGTGGTTGTCCTGCCTGGCTGGAAAAGTTGGCCTCTCCAGGTTCCATCTTTTCACTGATAGGTGACTTGTCTAAAGTTACCCATATTGACTCCTGGGAGCATTCTGCATCCCAGATCTCATGGTCTTGTCATCTTCCATTTCTACTATTCTTAGCTTAGGTATTTTCATGATATCTTAAACCTCTTGGATTTTTTTGGGTATGGAATTATTTAGATGTACCATTTTCTTTGACTGATACAGCAAGTTTTTCTATTGTAACTTCTATGCTTCAGAATCTGTCTTCCATCACCTGTGTTCTGTTGCTGATGCTTCAGTCTTTTGTTCCTGTTCTGTAGGTTTTCATTCTTCAGGATTTTTCACTTTGTGTTTTCCGTACTGCTCCTGTGTTTATTTTCATGACCTGATAAGTTTTATTTATTTCCATTACCCATTTAATTGTATTTTCTTGTATTTCTTTAGGGATTTTATTTGTTTCCCCTTTCAAGGCTTCTACACATTTTACTGTATTTTCCTCTATTTCTTTAAGGGATTAATTTATTCCTTTTAGAAATCTATATCATTTTTCATAAGATTGGATTTAAGGTCATATTCCTGTTCTTTCATTCTGTTAGGATATGCAAGGTTTGCTCTAACATGATAGCTAACCATAAGACAGCATGGGGACCCCAAAGGACAAGTCAGAGAAAGGATTGAATGAGCTGAAGTGGTTTGCAACCAAATAGTAAAACAATAATATAAACCAATCAGTCCCACCAGAGCTCCCAGGGGATAGACCACCAACCAAAGTGTACACATGGAGGGACCCATAGCTCCAGCTGCATATGTAGCAGAGGATGGCATTGTGTAGAATCAACAGGAGGAGACACCCTTGGTCCTGTGAAGGCTCATTTTCCCAGTGAAGGGCAATGCAAGGGTATTGAGGTAGGCATAGGTGTGTGGGAGTGGGAACATCTTCATAGAAGCAGGGGGATCAGTGAAAGGAATGGTGATTGGGGAAAGGGGATACCATTTGAAATGTAAATATATAAACTATTGAATAAAATGATTAAAATGAAAGTTATCTATGATGGGGCTGTTTCTATATTATTGGGTGTTATGTTCTTTCCACACAAGTACAAGTATCTGTCTTTAGTTCTCATTCCCTCTACAAAGAGGTGGGTTTGATTTCCGTGGAAATGTCCAGGTTGAAAAATGAACTTTACTTGAAAGTTATTGTGTAGACTGATAAAATGTGTACACACTCAAACACACACTCACATTCACAGACAGTCATACTCAATCCTTGAGGGTTAGAGAGGGAAAGGGAGAGAGAGAGAAAGAGAGAGAGAGAGAGAAAGAGAGAGAGGAAGGAGGAGGAGAAAGAGGAGGAGGGAGAGAAACAGAATCACAAACAGTGAGAAAAATAAGCACAGAGTACCTAAAAAGAGAGACAGAAATACTATAATAAGTAAACGATTACAAAGCACATATAACACAGGAAAACAAAAATACTCTATTAAATATTTTTATATTTCAAGGATTGCTACACACTATACTTGTAGAGAGAATCCCTGTAGAAAGGCAACCTAGACACAGATGAGCCCAGCTCTCTGTCCTCTCAGGCCCTGAGCTTTGTGTGCTCTCTGTGACCTGTGTTGGTCATGAATGCTCCTTAGGCAGTTTGAGCTCATGGCAGCATTCACTTACTGTGTGTCTTGTACAATAATATAGGGCTGTTTCTTCAGACTTCCGACTGCTCATTTGCAGGTATAGGGTCTTCCAGGCATTGTATCTGGAGATGGTGAATTGGCCTTTCCCTGTGTTTGTGCAATAGATGCTAACTGCCATATTACTGATGGAGGCTACCCACTCGAGGTCCTTCTCTCGAGCGACATTCACTAGTCACTGAAAATGAATCCCGAGGCTGTACAAGAGAGTTTCAAGGAACTTACAGGCTGAACTAAGCCTCCCCAGACTCCATAAGCTGCACTTCTCACGGGGCAACTGCAATCAATGACTGCTGGATAGAAACTGTTGCTAAAAAGCAAAATAAAATAAAGAAACAAAACAATTTTTGTATTTCTCATGTGCACAAATCAGACAGAATCTCATCTCTACAGATTACCTTTCAAAATAAGGACAAGGAAAACTGAGCTGAGTCCAAAGTCCATGGTAAGTGGTCTGTTTTGGGTGCTGATCACTGAATATGAGGACCTGGGTATCCAGGGCTGGACTCCTCTGTCACAGCTAAAGGGTCAGGTCAGAGATGGTTTTCAGGGGAGAAAGGAAGCATTATTTGCATGTCTTCTTGTTATAGCATGGTTTGCACTTGGACTCAAGCAGAATGCAGTCCTCATAGTATATGTAAGACCCCAAAGACATTGATTTAAGTTCCAGAGTTTGACAACGTATGGAGGTTTTATATTCAGATTTTTGGTTAAAGTTTCACCACAGTCCATTTAGTTTTCCTTTGTGCATGTGCATAAACATGCTTTGTTTTCATACTTTCATGTGTCCTCGTATACAAGGGTAATTAACACAACACATAAGTGTGTTTCTGGACATGAGCTTAGTTTTTACCAATGTCTCTGCTGTCCCACTGTATGGCATTTCCATAATGTGCTTGTTATACAGGGATACACCTGCAAAGTTATGGTAGCAGAATGCATTGTATTCTGGGAATTTTTAGAGGTGGACATATTATGACAACATGCTGACTTCAGGTCTTGTGGAGTCTTGTACCTGAGATATTCCCAATCCCTGTCTTTCTACCACTCAGAGTTCACTATGGATCCATATTTATATCTGAGAAAAATTTGGTTGTTGGGCATCCTGATTTCCATTTAGTCCTTTAAGTCCTCCACCATCTTATTTTTGCATCTTTGCACCAGGTTCTTGTGATTGTCTTTTTGTTGCTTTAGGCTAGTTTTCACTTTACTCAAGAAATATAAGTAGTATAACAAAGGAGTTTAATTAAATTTTAGGATAACTTTTCCTATCAGGTTAATTTGAGATTATTTTTACAGTGTATTGTAATCTTATGCCACTTAGATTTTCCTTGTCAAACTCTACAGCAGGGAGTCGCCTATTTACTTCCCTTTACAGAGGAAAGGAATTCATGGTGGAGCTACATTTTATTTACAGTTATCCTCTATTTCAGAAGCAGATATTTATTCTTAAGTGGTTGATCAGTCATTACATTTTGTCTCGTATACTTGGAGACACTTATTTCATATGCCATTTTTATGAGTAGTAATATTTTGTTGTTTATATTTTTCATTATATTATTTATTTAATTTTGATGAAATATTTCCTTCTCCCTCTTATTTCAACTCCTCCAGTCTTTTCCTTCCTTTCTCCTCAAAGAATGATAGTCCTCCCATGGATATCAACTTCCCTTGGCTTATCAACTTGTAGTACTAGTAGGCTCATCTTCTCCTACTGAGAGCACAACAGAAATTCACTTTATGGGACAGTCATCCAATGTAGGCAATAGAGTCAGAGACAGCCCCAGCACCCATGGTTTGGGGACCCACATGAAGACCAAGCTGCACATCTGTTTCATATGAGGAAAGGGCCTAGGAATATCTTTTGCATGCATATTTGTTGATGTTCAAGTTTCTGTGAGTCCTTGTAACATGATGCTAATTGACACTGTACTTTTTTCTTGTGCTGTTTTTGACCTTTCTGGTTCCGTAAATGCAGCCCTACACCCCTTGCAACAGATTACCCAATCTCTTCCTAATGTTTAGCTGTGAGTTTTTTCTTTGGTTCATATCAGCTGCTAGGTCAAACATCTGACATGGCACTCATGCCAGACACACTCTTCAATTATAGATAAATGTCATTAGTAGTGTCAGGGGTGGTCTCTTTCTCATGGCATGGGTCTAAATTTGGGCCAGTCATTTGTTGACCATTACTTCGATTCTTATTTAACTTTATCTCTGAACATCCTATATGTAGGGCAAGTTTGAGTCTAAGGTTGTGTGGCTAGGTTGATGTCTCCATCCTTCAACTGGAATTTATATCTGTTACAGGAGAGAGATGTTTGAGATCCCATATCACTTATTTATCAGAGTCTTACCTATGGTTACTCTTATAGATTCCTTAGAATTTCCATTTTCACTGGTTTCTAGCTCATCCCAGAATTCCCCCCCCCCACACACATTCCAGTTTTCTTACAGAGGGTATATGATCACTATGTCTCACTAGATAAACAAACTGAACAACTGGTAAAGTAAAGTTCATTGACAGAACATGTCTAAAAATAAGGTACTGATTGACAGAAGAAGGCATCTTCTGTCAACATGTAGACACACACAAACACACACATACACACACATACACCACAGACACACACATGCATGCACACCCCCACATCTGTTGATAGAGATATCCTGTAATAAACAAACACACAAATAAATGTCATATGGAAAGCAGAAATTGAATAAATTTGTGGAATCATTAAAGATTACTGCCTACCTTATTTGTATAGAGGATTCCTGAATGTGATTTTTAGAAGCAGTACAGATTCAAAGGACGAAGATTGAGTAGAGATTGAAATAATGGCTAACCCAGAACTGGCCTGAACTGAGACACATCCCATGGATAAGAATCAATTCCTGACTCTAATAATGATAGTGCTATGCTTGCTGACAGGAACCTAGCATAACTGTCCCCTGAGAGGCTCCACACAGCAGCTGACCAAAACAAATGCAGAGCCTCAAAGTCTTCAGAGATCAAAGTCACTATTTGGACTTTCTGTTCAGGTCAGACAACTGGAAAGAAAGAATAACAGTAGAAGGTGCTGACAAAGAGGACAGAACGAGGAGTCACAGAATACTGGGGCATTGGCAAATGAGGCTCTTGGGTATATTTAGGGGACATTTAGTGGGAGTTAAATGTGTTAAATCATTATATTGGTCTCCTTACTTGGTGGGATAATGAAGAGTCCCTGATAGTCTGTGATCTGTTTTTGAGTAGTATTCAGGAAATTGACCAGGAGAAGAAGATACTAGCTAAAAGGGTAGAGGAAGATTTGGGGACTCCTTATTGGTGAAGGGTACTGAGGAATAGTTGAGGATTTACCTGAGCCTCTCTAGCCTATGAGAACTTGGATGGTCCCTGATTTTTGGAGTGTGACAACATTTGTGATAATTATCTTTTATCTGTCTGTAAGAAATTGATTTGATTAAAATACAAATTTTCTGGTGATTTAGGACAGTGGTATACAATGATGCTGCATAATAGAGATTCCCCACACCTAAAGTAACAAGTAGGCTGAAAGGTAGATTCTGGAGGAAAACAATCCATGACTATGGTGCCATCGAGACTGGGCAATTCTGTTTCTATTAGAAAGCTTAGTCAACCTTTCTACTAAGGGAAAGAGCTAGGATTCCATGAGGAATGGATGAACTGATCCTGAAGGCATAGGCATTGTTAGTACACATGACCTAAAATGGCTGATACAATCAGATAACTGGGTGTTACAGTGGCTTTGGGAAACAAGGAATGCTTTATTATCTTATACTATACAGTGTTTTTATGGCAACTTACTCACCTGGAACCTCTCTCCCTATGTGGAGAACATTATATGCCCACTGTAATGGCTATTTCATTCTGTCAATTTGACTAACAACCTAAAATGCAGATCATACTTGCTAGGAGCTTCTGCTTAATTTCATGTGGGAAGATATATTTTTCACATGCATATTTGAAGAAAGAAGACACATTAAATCATATTTTTATTCTAGAACTAATCTGGGACTTGCTTTCTGCTGGAAACTTGTATAAGAACTTGGCACAATGAAGAGTTTCTTCTGCATTGCCTGCTCATCTTGCTGTTTTACAGAATCCAATTTTTTTCATATAAAAGCCCAGTAATTTTCCACATCTATCATGGGCCAAGCCCTTCCATTTTTATCACCATTGAAGAAACTACCTCACAGGCTTGTCTATAGTCAGATCTCATGAAGGTATTTTCTCACTTGAGGATTCCTCCCTAGGATGATTCCAGTTTGTTTAAAGTTTGAAAGGAAACTGTGAGGACATCCAGTTTACCTCCATAATTTTAAAAAATAAGTTATTTTAGTTTATTTTACAATTCTCCTGGATAAGTCCAGGCTGACAACACATAGGAGAAAGATCATAGGGATGTGAGAGCTAGAAGCACAATTCAATGATGGTATTCTTGTAAGAGTTCAGAGTGCAGGGCTCCACAGAGAGACTCACTGAGAGATATCAGGTTAATGAAGTGAGGATGTGGCATAGCAAAGTATCATTTAGATGAAATGTTACTTTCTTTATATATGTCACATGATCTTGAAAGTGTAATAACTTTCATGTTCTCCTTCATAGACTTAGCTTTCTGATCAGGTCTGTACATTAGAGATGTGACTTGCTCATATTTAGGTGACATGGACAAGGGGTAGACTTAAAAATTATGTTTGGTGGGAAGAAGTATCACCTTTCACAAACATGCCAACAACCTAGAACTACAAACTAAAATCACAAAGAAAATTTGAATTCGATGGCCTCCTATACTTGGCTCAGAAATAGTAAACAACTATAAGATTGAAAGGTTGATTGTATTGGGAACAAAATTTTATCTTTCTACAAATTGTCCACAATAAAGTAAAATTGGAATGTGTAGTAGTTGGGGTTTTTGAGGTTGTCCAGCTCTTCTGAAGTCTGAGGGTATGTTTTCAAAAGAACTCAACACAAGTGTGGGGTGAATGTGTGGACTGAAGAATTTACTTTCTGATGGTCTCCAGCACAGGAAGTGGTTAGGTGAACCACTGTCTTCTTTCCAAATAGGCTGAAGGGAGACTTGGCTCTGCTCTCCTTTTTCCAACAGATCAAAGCAGCTGGATTTAGCCCATGTTCCTTTAATTATCAATGTCTGGGAACCCTCAGTTGAAAGATTCTGTTATCAAGTCTGAATTTTTCATTATCTGGTTTAAGGTTTCCTTATAAATGTGTACTGTGGCTCCCTTTGGCAGTCTTTAGACCATATTTTATAGGATATTTAAGAATTACTTTATGAAGGGATAATGAATGTTTCCTTACAAAGGGCAGGTCTTAGATGTGGAAGATCTATCAGACCAAGGAAGACAAAGTCTAAAATCAAGTTTAACAACTAGCTTCTCTTGTTCATTGAATGAACAATAGACACTAAACTTATTTCTTTTAATTATGTGTGTATGTGTTTGTGTCAGCAGTATAGTCCTCATGGAGGCTAAATTTATACCGATGCTTCTGTATGTACATGTGGTTATAAGGTGCATATTGTGGGTATCAGGAAATTAAGTTTTACCCCTCCCAGACCAATATTCTCTTTTAACCATTGGGTTGTTTCTACTGCACCTGGAGTACCAATGATAAAGTTTTTACTCTCATTTTTGCTGCAGCTATGTTCACTATGAACTGAATATGACATTTATCTGTGTCATATTCTGGAGGACACTTTTCAATGACTATTAGGCACTTTCATATCAAGAACACAAAATCTCATCTGAGATAAAATTAAATTAGAGCAAGCTGATCGTAGATTGAGCAGTGTAGAATAATAAGACTAATGAATCAGATGAGAAGTATTATTTCAGAAATAATAGTAGTATGTATGGAAGTTGCCCACAATTAAAAAACACATAAAATGTTATTATTATATGGAGTGTAGATCTTATTAGCTATCACTCGGAATGACATCTGTGTCATCATTAAATTGGGCAAATGTGTTTGAAATCTCCATGTTTTATAAGATGAATACAATTGATCTGAAATATCAATTAAGTTCAGTAAATAGCAGAAACGTTAGTAAAAATGCAGTAATGTGAAGAGCAATACATTATGAAATCTCCCTGTCCTCACCAACACAGTTTTCCACTGAGTTTTCTTCATAAATATCAACTCAATAATTTGGTCTTTTTTCATGCTATTAGATGAGAGTATAATTTAAAATATTCTCCCAGTGTGTGAACAATCAAGTTTAATAGAGTAGGATACTGAAGATCATGCTTTAAAGAATTTTCTCTCTGGAAAGAGAATCCACATCTCTAACATTAAAACACATGCTCAAACAGCCTAGAATTGAACTTTCTAGATTTTAGAGGTGGTCCCTGGAAGTCTCATTTGGTCCTCATTGCCCCCCTCCCTGCTGGTTCTGAGCATCCCTGCAGGAAGGATTTTGTGCAAGTTCACAGTGGACTTCCCTCTCTGGCACAGTAGTACATGGCTGTGCCTTCAGTTTTCAGACTGTTCATTTTTAAGAAAACTAGGCTCTTGGACGTGTCCCTGCTGATGCTCAGTCGGGATTTAAGAAATGAATTATATGCTGTGCTTCCATCACCCCATATTCCTCCCATCCACTCCAGTCCTTTTCCTGGAAGCTGTTGAACCCACTGCAAATCATATCCAGCTAGTGAGAACCCGGAGAGAGTGCAGGTGAGGGACAGGGTCTGTGAGGGCTGCACCAAGTCAGGACCTGACTCCTTCCACTGCACTTGGGACAGGACACCTCGGGGAAAGCAACATCACCATTAGTCATACATTCCATACATGTCATTTCTGAGCCACTCTCCTGTAACTCTGGAACAGTTACAGTTTAGAAATGTCACCAGGCAGAGGAGCAGCACCAGGAGAGCCATGCTGTAGTGGAGGCAGTAGGCAGAAGGAGATGAGGATTCTCAGCAGGTCTGGGTTTTCATTCTGAGCCCAAGAGCCGCTTTGCATTGATGGAGGTTCTTGCGGGGATAAAAGGATGCACCCTGCAAGGTTTCCATTCTTTGCCCCCAAGTAATTGAGACTTTCCTTGTGCTTTTTAGGGGAAATGGAAAGGTATTCTCATGAAGATTGTTTCTGGTTCAGTCTGGATTTCCAAGTCCAAATAAGCAGAAAATTTAATAATTCCCATCTTTTAGGCCTTGGAAGTAATCACTGAGATGTTTATATGAGATGAGTTCACATTCATGCAGTGTAGGCAGAACCAGGTATCATAATCTTCATGACTCTGTATAGTTCTGTAAATGTTAGGAGACAGTTTAGGATGTCATTGCACTTCTTATTCTTGGAAATCCTGTCAAGGAATTATGTACAATTTTTTGGCTTTGGCTTCAGAATAGTGAGTCTTATTTTTATCCTGATCTAGAAAATATAACTTGTAGGGAGCTCTTAGAACGTTTAGTATATGTGATTTATTGGTTGATCTGCGTGTACTTTATATGTCTTTTTTATTCTCTGGACAGCATGTAGCTCAAAAAAACTGAGATTTCTAAATATATTTCTGTATTGGTATAGGATTGGAAATTCTGCTGTTTATAACAGATCATCATGGTCTATGCGGCCAGGCTTGAGGATTTACGTTGATGATTTAAGGAATAAACCAGTGACCCATAACTGATGACCACAAATGGAACAAAGGACTGGAATGAACCTGGGGACCTTGTCCCTTGAGGTGTTGATGATCAGAGAATCAGTGTTTTTAGTGCTTTTCTCCATTTGTAATATACACCATCAGAGGATAAAATTGAAGAGCTGGAATAAAACCTGTTCATTCAGCAACTTGAAATTGCCTGTCAGTCTTATTGGCATTGGGGACATGAAGTTTTATGTCTGTTATTACTTTGTGCATAATCTTTGTACTGTGGGTGGCAGTCATAGAGACAGGTGTTGATGTTGTGGAGAAAGCCATCGTGTGCAACTTCTGATGGGTACACACCACAGTGAGTGTTCTACTCATTCTGTTTGGTTCAACGGAATATTTTTCAGACAGGGTGGTCACTCTATTCTACTTGTGTGTGTCTGATATTTTTGTTGTCCTTACAAACTTTAGGAAAGAGGCTTGATGGAATAAATGTCTTTTTCTCATAGGGCATTGGGGATGTTGATATGATTCTCCTTACTCATGTAATTTTTCATGGTTTGAGATTGTTTGTGTAGTATGTTGTAGTCTCATGCCATTTAGAATTTCCTTTTCCATGAAACTGTGTAGATAGTAGTTGCCAAGAGACTTATATTTTACTAAAGGAGGGTGTTCATGATGAACTCCTATGATATTTATAGTTGTTGTATAGTTGTTCATAGTTCTATTTGAGAGGTATTTATTCTTATGTGTTTCTCCAGTCATTAAATTTCATTTACTGTACATGCTGACACTCATATAATTGGTCATTTTTTATTGGTAATAATATTTATAGTTTATATTGTTCATTAAATTATTTACTTAATTCTGATGAATTCTTTCCCTATTTCTTTTCCTCCCTGTGTCTCTCTCTTATTTCAATTCTTCCAGTCTTTCCTCCTACTCTCCTTAGACAATGGGAGTCCTCCCATAGATATCAAATTGTCTTGCCCTATCAACTTTTAATAGTACTACTAGGCTTATCTTCCTCAATGAGGCTAGAAAAACAGACAAGTTAGGGAACAGCGTTCCAGGGAAGACAATAGAACCAGAGACAGCCCCAGACGTTTTACATTTGTATGGGGTCTATCTCTATGGCATGTATGCTCTCCAGTTGATGGTTAAGTCTCTATTATTCCCTGTGGCCTGATGTTAGTTTTTTTTCTGTACATTTTCTTAGAATGTCTTTGAAATTTCTTGTGTCTTAAAAATCCCCCCCCCCTCTTGCAAAGGATTCTTCAATTGATTTCTACACAAAGTCTAAGGTTTGGATGTGGGTCTCTATGTTGGTCTTTATAAGATGCTGGGAGAAACATCTGCTATGACAATTATGCTACACTCCTCTCTGCAATTATAAAAGAATATTATTAATAGTGTCAGGGGTGGACTCTCTCTAATGGCATGGGTCTCAATTTGGGCCAATTTTCGCTGACCATTCTCTCAGAGTCTTCTACAACTTTATCCTGAACACCCTGTATGTAGAACAAATAGTTTGTCTAAGGTTTTGTATCTGGGCTGGTGTCTTCATCCTTATGACTTGTTACAGGAGGAAGTTGCTTTAGATTCCATTTCACCTATTGATCAGAGTCTTACCTAGGGTTACCCTTAAACATCTCTCGGAATTTCCTTTACCCCTGGTTTCTACCTCATTTTAGAATTCCTCCAACCCATTCTAATTTTCTTACATTGGAAATATGATCACAATGCTTCACTGGAAAAACAGGAGAACCAGCTTGTAAAGTAATGCCCAGTAACAGATCATGTCTGAAAATATGATACTGATTGACAGAGGAAGACATCTTTTGTCAACATATACACAAAGAGATAATGACAAGCACACACACACACACACACAGACAGACACACACACACACTGAAATAAACAAACATACAAATGAAAGTCATATGCAAAGCAAAAATTTGAATAAATATGTGGACTCATCAATGACTGCTACACATTCTATCTGTATAGAGAATCTCCAAAAGTGATATTTAGAGGGTGTTCAGACTCGAAGAAAAAAGATGGAGCAAAGATTGAAGCAATGGCTGACACACAACTCCCTAAACTGAGACCCATACCATGATCAAAATGAATCCCTGATACTAGTAGTGATATTGTTATGCTTGCTGACATGAGCCTAGCATAACTGTCCTCTGAGTGAGTCCATACAGTGATTCACGAAAACTGATGCAGAGACACATAGTCTTCAAAGCTTCAAAGTCACTAGTTGGACCTTCTGTTTAGATGGGTCAACTGGAAGTTCCTAGACATGCAGAACGCATAACAGTAGAGAGTGCTAACTAATAGGGAAGGGGGAGGATCCACGAAATAGTGGGGTAGTTCTGGGTTATATTTTACGGGAGTTTTTCTTGGAGTTAAATGGGCAAGATCATTCATTATATTGGTCTCCCTAATTTGTAGGGCAATGGAGGGCCCTGAAAATCTGTGGTCAGAATTTGGCTAGTACTAAGGAAAATGCACAAGGGAAAGAAGAGTGAGATACTAGCTAGAGGGGTAGATGAGGATTTGGGGATTCCTTTTTGGTGAGGAGTACTGAGAAACTGTAAGGGTGTTGTCTGAGCCTCTGTAGCCTATGGGATTTTGGAAGGTGCCTGACAGTTTGAGGGAGGTACCATATATGATATTTACCTTTCTTTTATCTGCAAGCAATAAATTTACTTAAAATGCAAAGTAACTGCTGAGTTATAAGACAGTAGGATATACAGTGATGCTGAATAATAGAAATTCTCCACACTTGAAGTAATGAGCAGCTGAAAGAGAGATCCTGGGGGAAAACCATCCATTAGTGTAGAAACCTCGGGTTTGGGTGTTTCTGCTTCTGTTAGAAAACGTAGTCAACCTCTTTCCTAAGAAAAACAGCCAATATCCCATGAGCAATTCGTGAAGTATTCCAAAAGGCATAGGCATTGTCATTGTCAGTACATATGACCTCAAATGGCTGAAACAAACAGATAAGGGAGAGTATACACCGGCTTTGGGAAGCAAGAAATGTTTTATTATCTTACACTACAGTGATTTTGTGGCTACTTAGTAAGCTGGAAATTCACAAAGATATATACATTATTATGTGGAGATTATTTTATGCCCACTTTATGTTGTCAATTTGACTAAAAACTAAAACTGGAGAAAACACCTGTTAGGCGATTCTACTAAATTTAATGTAAGAAGATATTTTTCTCATCTGGGTATTTGAGGTAAGAAGTCACATTTCACCACATTTTTAATCAGATCTAATCTGGGCCATGCTTTCTGCTGGAAGCTTTTATAAGAACTTGGAACAAGGAAGTTTTTCCTTTGGTTTTCCTGTTCATCTTGCTTTCTTATAGAATCCATGTTTTGTTTTTCTTATAAAAGCCCAAGGGTTTTCCACATGCATAGTGGACTAAGTCCTTCCATCTTAACCACTATTGAAGAAAGTGATCCACAGGCTTGTCTACAGCCAGATCTTATGAAGGTATTTTATCAACTGAGGCTTCCTTTCTCAGATGATTCTAGTTTGTATAAAGCGAACAAAGAACCTGACAGGGCATCCAGTTTACTTTAATACTTTAAAGAAATGACTCACATTTATCTATTTTCATAATTCTCATGTACAAGTCTAGGCTGGCAATACATGGGAGAAGGACCATGGGGAGGTGAGGTCTAGAAACACAATTCAATGAGGGTAACCTTGTAAGAGTTCAGAGTGCAGGCCTCCTCGGAGAGACTTACTGAGAGACAGTGGAATAGTGGAATGAGGAAATGGAATAGAAAATGTAAAATTTATGTGAAATGTTACTTTTCTCGTATATTGTCACATGGTCTGTTGAGTGTTAAATGTTGCATGTGCTCTAAACTGTTTTCAAATATTGTAAAGCCATGCTCCCATTACATGAAACTGGGTCTGATTTTACTCCATCTTCACAACCATTGTTTTTATTATTTCTTTTAGTAAAGTCTTTCACAACATTGTTAATGGGAATATAGATTTTGGGTTTAATTTCTATCATTTTGTGATTAGAGATGTTAGCTTTATGCAACCTCTTCTTCCTACATATATATGCATCAAACCAAGATGATATTGAGGGTGCCCAGAAGTGCTTACTGAAAGGAGCCAGATAAAAATGCCTCGAGGTGTCTAGGTTTGGTGACTATATATGGGATGGATTCCCAGTTTGGGCAGTCTCTGCCTGGCCTTTCCTTCTGTCTCTGCTCCACACTTTGCCTGTGAGTTATTTGCTCCCCGTTCTAAGAGGACTGAAATATCCATACTTTTGTCGTCCATTTTCTTGAGCCTCATGTGTTCTGTAAATTGTATCTGAGCTTTTATCCTAATATCCACTCATTAGGGAGAACATACCATGAGTGTTGATTGGTGATTGTGTTACTTCAGGCAGAATGATGTTTTCTAATTCCTTCCATTTGCCTAAGGATTTCATGAAGTCATTGTTTTTAAAAGCTGAATATTATTTCATTGTGTAAATGTACCACATTTTCTCTATCCTTTCCTTTGCTGAAGGAAGTCTGGGTTCTTCCTAGCTTCTGGCTAATAAAAGAAGGCTGATATGAACATAGTGAGCATGTGTGCTTATTATATGTTTGAACATCTCTTGGGTATATACAGGTGTTGTGCAGCTAGGTCCTCAGGTATTGTCATGCCCAATTTTCCAAGGAACTGCCAGATAGATTTCTACTTGGAATCCCACCAACAATGGAGGAGTGTTCATCTTTCACCACATACTCACCAGCATATGCTGTCACCTGAATTTTTGGCCTTGGCCATTCTGACTAATGATAGGTTGAATCACAGCATTGTTTTCATTTGACTTTCCGTTATGATAATGATGAAAAATATTTCTTTAGGTGCTGCTTGACCATTCTATATTTCTTTGTTGATAATCTTTATTTCCCTCTGCTTCCCAAATATTGTTATTTGATTCTCTGGAGTCCCATTTCATATCACCCTCGTATTAACTGGAACACAAACAACCTGATCTGAGGGAAAGGGAATAATGGGAGGCTGATCATAGCTTGGGTAGTGTAGAAAGAGAAGACTAGATAGATAGTTATAAAGGATTATTTCAATAATAATAATAATAATAATAATAATAATAAAAGATATGTGTGTTGGCACATCAATTTCAACATATTATATTCTGCACATATGGATTGGAGATCCTGTGACTTAGCATTCAGGATGATAACTGTGTCATCATAGAATTGTGGAATGTATGTCAAAACTTCATGTTAGAAAAGAAGAAAACAATCAATTTCCGACATTATTTATGTAAACAGTAGAAATGTTACTGAGTCATCATGTTAAAAACAATCTATTAACAAATCACCCTAGTTATTCTAACCCACACAATGTTCAACTGAGTTTTCTTAGTAAATATCAGCTCAACAACTTGTTCTCATTAAATACCGTTTTATTAAAGAATCATGTAAAATTCTTCTAGTGTATGAGCACACAAGATCTTTTTTTCCCCATCTTTAATAATGAGTATTTTTTAAGGAGAAAAGCATTTATTTCTTCTTTTTATTTTTTTATTAATTTGAGTATTTCTTATTTATATTTCGAATGTTATTCCCTTTCCCGGTTTCCAGGCCAACATCCCCCAACCCCTTCCCTCCCCTTAATATGGGTATTCCCCTCCCCATCCTCCCCCCATTACTGCCCTCTCCCCAACAATCACGTTCACTGGGGTTTCTGTCTTAGCAGGACCTAGGGCTTCTCCTTCCACTGGTGCTCTTACTAGGCTGTTCATTGCTATCTATGAGGTTGGAGCCCAGGGTCAGTACATGCATAGTCTTTGGGTAGTGGCTTAGTCCCTGGAAGCTCTGGTTGGTAGGCATTGTTGTTCATATGGAGTCTCGAGCCCCTTCAAACTCTTCCAGTCCTTTCTCTGATTCCTTCAACGGGGGTCCCATTCTCAGTTCAGTGGTTTGCTGCTGACATTTGCCTATGTATTTGCTGCATTCTGGCTGTGTCTCTCAGGACAGATCTATATCCGGTTCCTGTCGGCCTGCACTTCTTTGCTTCATCCATCTTGTCTAATTGGGTGGCTATATATGTATGGGCCACAAGTGGGTCAGGCTCTGAATGAGTGTTCCTTCTGCCTCTGTTTTAATCTTTGCCTCCCTATTCCCTGCCAAGGATATTCTTGTTCTCCTTTTAAAGAAGGAGGGAAGCATTCGCATTTTGATCATCCGTCTTGAGTTTCATGTATTCTGTGCATCTGGGATAATTCAAGCATTTGGCCTAATAGCCAATTATCAATGAGTGCATATTATGTGTGTATTTCTGGGATTGGGTTACCTCACTCAGGATGATATTTTCCAGTTCCATCCATTTGCCTATGAATTTCATAAAGTCATTGTTTTTGATAGCTGAGTAATATTCCATTGTGTAGATGAACCACATTTTCTGTATCCATTCCTCTGTTGAAGGGCATCTGGGTTCTTTCCAGATTCTGGCTATTATAAATAAGGCTGCTATGAACATAGTGGAGCACGTGACTTGGTTATGTGTTGGGGCATCTTTTGGGTATATGCCCAAGAGAGGTATAGCTGGGTGCTCAGATAGTTCAATGTCCAATTATCTGAGGAACTTACAGAGTGATTTCCAGAATTGTTGAAACAGTCTGCAACCCCACCAATAATGGAGGAGTGTTCCTCTTTCTCCACATCCTCACCAGAATTTGCTGTCACATGAGTTTTTGATCTTAGCCATTCTCACTGGTGTGAGGTGAAATCTCAGGGTTGTTTTGATTTGCATTTCCCTTATGATGAAAGATGTTGAACATTTCTTTAGGTGTTTCTCAGCCATTCGGCATTCCTCAGCTGTGAATTCTTTGTTTAGCTCTGAACCCCATTCTTTAATAGGTTTCTTGAGTTCTTTTTATATTTTGTATATAAGCCTTCTATCAGTTGTAGGATTGGTAAAGATCTTTTCCCAATCTGTTGGTTGCCATTTTGTCCTAATCACAGTGTCCTTTGCCTTACAGAAGCTTTGCAGTTTTATGAGATCCCATTTGTCGATTCTTGATCTTAGAGCATAAGTCTTGTTCAGGAAATTTTTTCCAGGACCCATGTGTTGGAGATTCTTCCCCACTTTTTCTTCTATTAGTTTGAGTGTGTCTGGTTTGATGTGGAGGTCCTTGATCCACTTAGACTTAAGCTTTGAACAGAGTGATAAGCATGAATCGATCTGCATTTTTCTACATGTTGACCTCCAGTTGAACCAGCACCATTTACTGAAAACGCTATCTTTTTTCCATTGAATGGTTTTGGTTCCTTTGTCAAAATTCAAGTGCCCATAAGTGAGTGGGGTCATTTCTGGGTCTTCAATTCTTTTCCATTGGTCTATCTGTCTGTCTCTGTACCAATACCATGTAGTTTTTATCACTATTGCTCTGTAATACTGCTTGAGTTCAGGGATAGTGATTCCCCCTGAAGTCCTTTTAATGTTGAGGATAGCTTTAGCTATCCTTCGTTTTTTGTTATTCCAGATGAATTTGAAAATTGTTCTGTCTAACTCTTTGAAGAATTGTATTGGTATTTTGATGGGGCTTGCATTGAATCTGTAGATTGCTTTTGGTAAAATGGCCATTTTTACTATATAAATCCTGCCAATACATGAGCAAGGGGGATTTTTCCATCTTCTGAGGTCTTCTTCAATTTCTTTCTTCAGAGTCTTGAAGTTCTTATTGTACAGATCTTACTTGCTTGGTTAATGTCACACCGAGGTATTTTATAATATTTGGGACAATTATGAAGGGTGTCGTTTCCCTAATTTCTTTCTCTGCTTGTTTCTCTTTTGTGTAGAGGAAGGCTACTGATTTCTTTGAGTTAATTTTATACCCAGCCACTTTGTTGAAGTTGTTTATCAGCTTTAGTAGTTCTCTGTGGAACTTTTGGGATCACTTAAATATACGATCATATCATCTGCAAATAGTCATATTTTGGCTTCTTCTTTTCAAATCTGTATTCCTTTTATCTCCTTTTGCTGTCTGATTGCTCTGGCTAGTACTTCAAGAACTATATTGAATAAGTAGGGAGAGAGTGGGCAGCCTTGTCTAGTCCCTGACTTTAGTGGTACTGCTTCAAGTTTCTCTCCTCTTAGTTTAATGTTAGCTACTGGTTTGCTGTATATGGCTTTTACTATGTTTAGGAATGGGCCTTGAATTCCTATTCTTTCCAGGACTTTTATCATGAAGCAGTGTTCAATTTTGACAAATGCTTTCTCAGCATCTAATGAAATGATCATGTGTTTATAGTTTGTTTATATAATGGATCACTTTGATGGTTTCTTATGTACATTTTGATGGTTATTCCCCTTCCCGGTGTCCGGTGTCCAGGCCAACATGCCCCTAACCCACCCTCTCCTTCTGTATGGGTGTTCCCCTCCTCATCCTCCTCCTATTACCACCCTCCTGGGAGGAGGGGGTTCACCTCCCGTTCACTGGGGGTTCAGTCTTGGCAGGACCAAGGGCTTCCCCTTCCACTGGTGCTCTTACTAGGCTCTCCATTGCTACCTAGAAGACTAGTCCGTTAGATGGAAAGGATTCTTTCAGTAATAATATGTATGGATGCTGGCCACAGTTAATAACAATGTATTGTGTTCTTTATATACTGAAAGAAGATACCACGGGTTAGCACTCAATGTGCTAATTGTTTCATCATTAAATTGTGGACATATATTTGAAAACTTTGTGTTAGAGAAGATGAATGCATTTGTCTTCAAATATCATTTAAGTAAACATTGGAAATGTTATTAAAACTGCAGTCATGAGAGAAACAATATATTACCTAATCTTGAGACTGTCCTCAACCACAGCGTTTCACTGAGTTTTCTTCATAAATATCAATTGAATGATTTGTTCTTATTTTACTCTGTTAGATTATAGAACCACTTAAGTATTCTTCTATTGTGTGAAAAAACAAGAAGTTTAATAGGGTATGACACTGAAGAGCATGTTCTAGAGAATTTCCATGGCTGGAAGAAGTGTCCATTTCTTTAACACTAAAACCCATGTTCAAACAGCATAGGGCACAAATTTCTAGATTTTGAAGTGATCCTGGAAAGAAAGTGTTGATCCTCAGCGCCCCCTGCTGGTCCTAAGAATCCCTGTAGGGTAGTTTTTTGTGCAAGTTCACACTGGACTTCTCTCACTGTGTCTCTGGCACAGTAGTAAGTGGCTGTGTCTTCTGTTTGCAGACTGTTCATTTTTAAGAAAACTTGGCTCTTGGAGGTGTCCTTGCTGATGCTCAATCGGGATTTGAGAGCTGAATTATACTGTGTGCCTCCAGTATTCCAGATTACTCCCATCCACTCCAGACCCTTTCCTGGAGGCTGTCGAACCCAGTGCACATTATAGCTGGTTAGTGAGAACCCAGCAACAGTGCAGGTGAGAGACAGGGTCTGTGAGGGCTGCACCAGACCAGGTCCTGACTCCTTCAGTTGCACCTGGGACAGGACACCTGGGGACAAGCAACATCACCATTAGTCTTTCATCCTATAGATTAAGTGCCTGAGGTCCTCTCCTGAAACTCTGAAACACTTACAGCTTGGAAATGTCACCAGACAGAGCAACAGCACCAGGACAGCCATTCTGTGATGGAGGCTCTAGTGAGAAGGAGATGTGGCTCCTCAGCTAGGCCTGGGCTTTCATTGTGAGCCTGAGGGCTGCTTTGCATCAAGGGAGGATCCTGAAAAGATAAAAGGAAGTGCAAGGCAGATTTCTAGCTTCTTCTCCATGTGCTTGAGATTACCTTTGTGCTTAGAAAAAATGGAGCTGAAAATTGATGAAATTTTCCTTGTTAATGTTTTGATTTCCAATTCTAAATAAAAGATAGAAAGTAGTAGTCACATTGTGCAGGCCTTGGAGGTAAAAAAAAAGGGTCAGGGAGATAGGGATGTTTATAGTAGGTGAATCCTTATTCATGCAATAGAAGTAGAACAGATTACCTTATCTTCAATGCAATTGTATATCTTTGTAAATTGCACTAGAGGATTTAGGATGGAATTGGGGATATTTTCCCCCAGAAATTCTTTCTCTTGGATTCTTTTCTTTTATTATTTTTTTAGATTTTTTTTATTAACTTGAGTATTTCTTATATACATTTCGAGTGTTATTCCCTTTCCCGGTTTCCGGACAAACATCCCCCTCCCCCCTCCCCTTCCTTATGGGTGTTCCCCTCCCAGCCCTCCCCCCATTGCCGCCCTCCCCCCATAGACTAGTTCACTGGGGGTTCAGTCTTAGAAGGACCCAGGGCTTCCCCTTCCACTGGTGCTCTTACTAG
Organism: Rattus norvegicus; assembly: GCF_021556685.1. Taxonomy (NCBI): domain Eukaryota; kingdom Metazoa; phylum Chordata; class Mammalia; order Rodentia; family Muridae; genus Rattus; species Rattus norvegicus. Next base: position 139,237,565 of record NC_141539.1, read on the forward strand.
GATATTCATTGCTACCTATGGGGTCAGAGTCCAGGGTCAGTCCATGTATAGTCTTTAGGTAGTGGCTTAGTCCCTGGAAGCTCTGGTTGCTTGGCATTGTTGTACTTTTGGGGTCTCGAGCCCCTTCAAGCTCTTCCAGTTCTTTCTCTGATTCCTTCAATAGGGGACCTATTCTCAGTTCAGTGGTTTGCTGCTGGCATTCGCCTCTGTATTTGCTGTATTCTGGCTGTGTCTCTCAGGAGAGATCTACATCCGGCTCCTGTCGGTCTGCACTTCTTTGCTTCATCCATCTTGTCTAATTGGGTGGCTGTATATGTATGGGCCACATGTGGGGCAGGCTCTGAATGGGTGTTCCTTCAGTCTCTGTTTTAATCTTTGCCTCTCCCTTCCCTGCCAAGGGTATTCTTTTTCCTCATTTAAAGAAGGAGTGAAGCATTCACATTTTGATCATCTGTCTTGACTTTCGTTTGTTCTAGGGATCTAGGGTAATTCAACCATTTTGGCTAATAGCCACTTATCAATGAGTGCATACCATGTATGTCTTTCTGTGATTGGGTTAGCTCACTCAGGATGATATTTTCCAGTTCCAACCATTTGCCTACGAATTTCATAAACTCGTTGTTTTTGATAGCTGAGTAATATTCCATTGTGTAGATGTACAACATTTTCTGTATCCATTCCTCTGTTGAAGGGCATCTGGGTTCTTTCCATTTTCTGGCTATTATAAATAAGGCTGCGATGAACATAGTGGAGCACGTGTCTCTTTTATATGTTGAGGCATCTTTTGGGTATATGCCCAAGAGAGGTATAGCTGGATCCTCAGGCAGTTCAATGTCCAATTTTCTGAGGAACCTCCAGACTGATTTCCAGAATGGTTTTACCAGTCTGCAATCCCACCAACAAAGGAGGAGTGTTCCTCTTTCTCCACATCCTCGCCAGCATCTGCTGTCACCTGAGTTTTTGATCTTAGCCAATCGCACTGGTGTGAGGTGAAATCTCAGGGTTGTTTTGATTTGCATTTCCCTTATGACTAAAGATGTTGAACATTTCTTTAGGTGTTTCTCAGCCATTCGGCATTCCTCAGCTGTGAATTCTTTGTTTAGCTCTGAACCCCATTTTTTAATAGGGTTATTTGTTTCCCTGCGGTCTAACTTCTTGAGTTCTTTGTATATTTTGGATATAAGGCCTCTATCTGTTGTAGGATTGGTAAAGATCTTTTCCCAATCTGTTGGTTGCCGTTTTGTCCTAACCACAGTGTCCTTTGCCTTACAGAAGCTTTGCAGTTTTATGAGATCCCATTTGTCGATTCTTGATCTTACAGCATAAGCCATTGGTGTTTTGTTCAGGAAATTTTTTTCCAGTGCCCATGTGTTCCAGATGCTTCCCTAGTTTTTCTTCTATTAGTTTGAGTGTGTCTGGTTTGATGTGGAGGTCCTTGATCCACTTGGACTTAAGCTTTGTACAGGGTGATAAGCATGGATCAATCTGCATTCTTCTACATGTTGCCCTCAAAGTTGAATCAGCACCATTTGCTGAAAATGCTATCTTTTTTCCATTGGATGGTTTTGGCTCCTTTGTCAAAAATCAAGTGACCATAGGTGTGTGGGTTCATTTCTGGGTCTTCAATTCTACTCCATTGGTCTATCTGTCTGTCTCTGTACCAATACCATGCAGTTTTTATCACTATTGCTCTGTAATACTGCTTGAGTTCAGGGATAGTGATTCCCCCTGAAGTCCTTTTATTGTTGAGGATAGCTTTAGCTATCCTGGGTTTTTTGTTATTCCAGATGAATTTGCAAATTGTTCTGTCTAACTCTTTGAAGAATTGGATTGGTATTTTGATGGGGATTGCATTGAATCTGTAGATTGCTTTTGGTAAAATGGCCATTTTTACTATATTAATCCTGCCAATCCATGAGCATGGGAGATCTTTCCATCTTCTGAGGTCTTCTTCAATTTCTTTCCTCAGTGTCTTGAATTTCTTATTGTACAGATCTTTTACTTGCTTGGTTAAAGTCACACCGAGGTACTTTATATTATTTGGGTCTATTATGAAGGGTGTCGTTTCCCTAATTTCTTTCTCGGCTTGTTTCTCTTTTGTATAGAGAAAGGCAACTGATTTATTTGAGTTAATTTTATACCCAGCCACTTTGCTGAAGTTGTTTATCAGCTTTAGTAGTTCTCTGGTGGAACTTTTGGGATCACTTAAATATACTATCATGTCATCTGCAAATAGTGATATTTTGACCTCTTCTTTTCCGATCTGTATCCCTTTGATCTCCTTTTGTTGTCTGATTGCTCTGGCTAGAACTTCAAGAACTATATTGAATAAGTAGGGAGAGAGTGGGAAGCTTTGTCTAGGCCCTGATTTTAGTGGGATTGCTTCAAGTTTCTCTCCATTTAGTTTAATGTTAGCAACTGGTTTGCTGTATATGGCTTTTACTATGTTTAGGTATGGGCCTTGAATTCCTATTCTTTCCAGGACTTTTATCATGAAGGGGTGTTGAATTTTGTCAAATGCTTTCTCAGCATCTAATGAAATGATCATGTGGTTCTGTTCTTTCAGTTTGTTTATATAATGGATCACGTTGATGGTTTTCCGTATATTAAACCATCCCTGCATGCCTGGGATGAAGCCTACTTGATCATGGTGGATGATTGTTTTGATGTGCTCTTGAATTCGGTTTGCCAGAATTTTATTGAGTATTTTTGCGTCGATATTCATAAGGGAAATTGGTCTGAAGTTCTCTTTCTTTGTTGTGTCTTTGTGTGGTTTAGGTATAAGAGTAATTGTGGCTTCGTAGAAGGAATTCGGTCGTGCTCCATCTGTTTCAATTTTGTGGAATAGTTTGGATAATATTGGTATGAGGTCTTCTATGAAGGTTTGATAGAATTCTGCACTAAACCCGTCCGGACCTAGGCTCTTTTTGGTTGGAAGACCTTTAATGACTGCTTCCATTTCCTTAGGAGTTATGGGGTTGTTTAACTGGTTTATCTGTTCCTGATTTAACTTCGATACCTGGTATCTGTCTAGGAAATTGTCCATTTCCTGAAGATTTTCAAATTTTGTTGAATATAGGTTTTTATAGTAAGATCTGATGATTTTTTGAATTTCCTCCGAATCTGTAGTTATGTCTCCCTTTTCATTTCTGATTTTGTTTATTTGGACACACTCTCTGTGTCCTCTCGTTAGTCTGGCTAAGGGTTTATCTATCTTGTTGATTTTCTCAAAGAACCAACTTTTGATTCTGTTGATTCTTTCTATGGTCCTTTTTGTTTCTAATTGGTTGATTTCAGCTCTGAGTTTGATTATTTCCTGCCTTCTACTCCTCCTGGGTGTATTTGCTTCTTTTTGTTCTAGAGCTTTTAGGTGTGCTGTCAAGCTGCTGACATATGCTCTTTCCTGTTTCTTTCTGCAGGCACTCAGCGCTATGAGTTTTCCTCTTAGCACAGCTTTCATTGTGTCCCATAAGTTTGAGTATGTTGTATCTTCATTTTCATTAAATTCTAAAAAGTTTTTAATTTCTTTCTTTATTTCTTCCTTGACCAGGTTATCATTGAGTAGAGCATTGTTCAATTTCCACGTATATGTGGGCATTCTTCCCTTATTGTTATTGAAGACCAGTTTTAGGCCGTGGTGGTCCGATAGCACGCATGGGATTATTTCTATCCTTCTGTACCTGTTGAGGCCCGTTTTTTGACCAATTATATGGTCAATTTTGGAGAAAGTACCATGAGGAGCTGAGAAGAAGGTATATCCTTTTGCTTTAGGATAGAATGTTCTATAAATATCCGTTAAGTCCATTTGGCTCATGACTTCTCTTAGTCTGTTGACATCACTGTTTAATTTCTGTTTCCATGATCTGTCCATTGAAGAGAGTGGGGTGTTGAAATCTCCCACTATTATTGTGTGAGGTGCAATGTGTGTTTTGAGCTTTAGTAAGGTTTCTTTTACGTATGTAGGTGCCCTTGTATTTGGGGCATAGGTATTTAGGATTGAGAGTTCATCTTGGTTGATTTTTCCTTTGGTGAATATGAAGTGTCCTTCCTTATCTTTTTTGATGACTTTTAATTGAAAATTGATTTTTTTTGATATTAGAATGGCTACTCCAGCTTGCTTCTTCTGACCATTTGCTTGGAAAGTTGTTTTCCAGCCTTTCACTCTGAGGTAGTGTCTGTCTTTGTCTCTGAGGTGTGTTTCCTGTAGGCAGCAGAATGTAGGGTCCTCGTTGCGTATCCAGTTTGTTAATCTATGTCTTTTTATTGGGGAGTTGAGGCCATTGATATTGAGAGATATTAAGGAATAGTGATTATTGCTTCCCGTTATATTCATATTTGGATGTGAGGTATGTTTGTGTGCTTTCATTCTCTTTGTTTTGTTGCCAAGACGATCAGTTTCTTGCTTCTTCTAGGGTATAGCTTGCCTCCTTATGTTGGGCTTTACCATTTATTATCCTTTGTAGTGCTGGATTTGTAGAAAGATATTGTGTAAATTTGGTTTTGTCATGGAATATCTTGGTTTCTCCATCAATGTTAATTGAGAGTTTTGCTGGATACAGTAACCTGGGCTGGCATTTGTGTTCTCTTAGGGTCTGTATGACATCAGTCCAGGATCTTCTGGCCTTCATAGTTTCTGGCGAGAAGTCTGGTGTGATTCTGATAGGTCTCCCTTTATATGTTACTTGACCTTTTTCCCTTACTGCTTTTAATATTCTTTCTTTATTTTGTGCGTTTGGTGTTTTGACAATTATGTGACGGGAGGTGTTTCTTTTCTGGTCCAATCTATTTGGAGTTCTGTAGGCTTCTTGTATGTCTATGGGTATCTCTTTTTTTAGGTTAGGGAAGTTTTCTTCTATGATTTTGTTGAAGATATTTACTGGTCCTTTGAGCTGGGAGTCTTCACTCTCTTCTATACCTATTATCCTTAGGTTTGATCTTCTCATTGAGTCCTGGATTTCCTGTATGTTTTGGACCAGTAGCTTTTTCCGCTTTACATTATCTTTGACAGTTGAGTCAATGATTTCTATGGAATCTTCTGCTCCTGAGATTCTCTCTTCCATCTCTTCTATTCTGTTGGTGAAGCTTGTATCTACAGCTCCTTGTCTCTTCTTTTGGTTTTCTATATCCAGGGTTGTTTCCATGTGTTCTTTCTTGATTGCTTCTATTTCCATTTTTAATTCCTTCAACTGTTTGATTGTGTTTTCCTGGAATTCTTTCAGGGATTTTTGCGATTCCTCTCTGTAGGCTTCTACTTGTTTATTAATGTTTTCCTGTGTTTCCCTAAGTGTGTTCATGTCTTTCTTGAAGTCCTCCAGCATCATGATCAAATATGATTTTGAAACTAGATCTTGCTTTTCTGGTGTGTTTGGATATTCCATGTTTGTTTTGGTGGGAGAATTGGGCTCCGATGATGCCATGTAGTCTTGGTTTCTGTTGCTTGGGTTCCTGCGCTTGCCTCTCGCCATCAGATTATCTCTAGTGTTACTTTGTTCTGCTATTTCTGACAGTGGCTAGACTGTCCTATAAGCCTGTGTGTCAGGAGTGCTGTAGACCTGTTTTCCTCTCTTTCAGTCAGTTATGGGGACAGAGTGTTCTGCTTTCGGGCGTGTAGTTTTTCCTCTCTACAGGTCTTCAGCTGTTCCTGTGGGCCTGTGTCTTGAGTTCACCAGGCAGCTTTCTTGCAGCAGAAAATTTGGTCTTACCTGTGGTCCCGAGGCTCAGGTTTGCTCGTGGGGTGCTGCCCAGGGGCTCTCTGCAGCGGCAGCAACCAGGAAGACCTGTGCCGCCCCTTCCGGGAGCTTCAGTGCACCAGGGTTCCAGATGGTCTTTGGCTTTTTCCTCTGGCGTCCGAGATGTGTGTGCAGGGAGCAGTCTCTTCTGGTTTCCCAGGCTTGTCTGCCTCTCTGAAGGTTTAGCTCTCCCTCCCACGGGATTTGGGTGCAGAGAACTGTTTATCCAGTCTGTTTCTTTCAGGTTCCGGCGGTGTCTTAGGCAGGGGTCCTGCCGCTCCTGGGCCTAGATTTTTATAATTCATTATTCCCTTCAGAACAGTTGTAGTGGCACCTGCATCACCAGTTGCCATGAGAATAAAGGTACAAAACTGCAGACATTAAATAGCTTTGTATTGCAATTGATTTTCAAGTTATCTTCTCATAAATTGACAACCAGTAATATCTGTAGGATAAGTATGTATTATTTGCATTTGTTTTAGTATAAAGTACAGAAGGAATGATTATTCACTTGTTTGCAAAAAATTTCATAATTATTACTTAGCAAATGGTCATCAAATTGTTTTCCAACTATATATTTATACTTTTTCTAAATATTTAATATAAATATTTTATAAATATGTAATATTTTATAAATATTAAATAGCCTTGTATAAATGAGAAATCAACTGTTTTGAAAAAACACTGTCTGTGGACTCATCTTAGTCTCATCACTCCTGAAGAAATAACTTTTAAGAAAAAATTTTCCAAATATGTAGTCCATTTTGTTTCAAAGGTTTATCTGAGAGTACATCCAAGAGAGTGATGTGGGTCCTATGTCAGTAGGCTGAGTGACTTAGCTTTCCAATTTAGGGTTTCTGTAGTTGGAACCTAGTCTTTGCACCTCTTGATTTATGACAGTTTCTCTGTGTCAATGTAGTTTTATATATCTCTGTTTGTCTCTTGTTTCAGCTTGTGGCACATAAACAATGTGTTCTAAATAGGATTATGTATTGGTGAGTGAAGGGAACATCAGCTGTTCATAACAATTCATAAAAATCAGTAGACTAATTCCATGTTGTTATGCTAACTGAAGTGAAAGGTAAGCCACAGATCACTGAGTGATGAGGCAAAGTGGAGCAGAGGGCAGGTATGAACATGAGGAACCTTGTGAGTTGAGGTGTTGATCACCATAGAGAGAAAGAGACTGGAGAGCTTCTCCTCATGCATTGGTAATGGGAAAATAAGGGAAGAGAAGTACAGAGCTATCACAATCTGTTTGCGAGGACTCTGAGTATGTTCATCTATTACTTGTCCTTGGTATCCCTACATTTTGTCCTTCTTATTTCATTGCACATAATCTTTGTACTGTGAGCAGCTGTGGTTGCAGACCAGTCACATTAGGGAGAAAGTCATCCATTTAATGGTCATTAACAGTATTAATGCTGTATTCTTCTTGTTCTGATACTCTGAGGGTTACCTGGAGGATATTTTTCAGACATTGTTCACAGTAAGTTTCATCTAAGGTTTGTCTGATATTTTCATTGTGGTTAAAAAAATTTGTAAAGGATTATCATAGAAATAAATGCACCTTTCTATACTATATTGGAGAATGTGATGTAAGTCCATTTTTTTCATGTGTTTTTGTCTTTAGTTTCTTCAGAGATAATCTCTGTCCCTATTCTGTCCCATAATGCTGCTTTTAGATAAACCTCTCTACAATAAAATTACTAGGAAAAAGTCATTAACAAAAGCATGGGTTCATGATAAATCCACGCATTATTTATTATTGTCTGAAATTCAAGAGTTGGATCCTTACTAATATCTTTCTTCTGCCATTTGTTTACTTAAATGTAGTTTACAGGTTGTTACTCGCTTAATTGGTCATGTTGCTAGGACAATAGCAGACTGTCCATTTGTGTTGTGGCTAGGATTTTATCAACACAATACAAAGTATGGTCATCAGCAAACAAGGAACAAAACAAACAAGCAAACAAAAAAACCCCAATGTATCCATCAGATTGGTTTACAGGCAAATCTGTGGAGGTATTCTTTTAAATAATGAAAATATGTGATATCCCTGGCAGATGTGGCTGGTGCCATCCTTGGTTCTGCATTCCTGAGTTGTCTTAGAAAGGATGGAGAACCACCATGGAGACACAGTTGGTCAGATGAGTTTTTTCATGACTTCTGATTCAGTTCCCACTTTCAAGTTCTTTCCTTGCCTTCATGTCCTGATATTCCTCTGCGACGTGTTGTAAGGATTAAGATTCCAGAAACTCTCTACTTACCCTGGTGCTTTTGGTCATAATGTTTATCACCTAAACTATAACAAACTAGGACAATTGAAATTCTGATGGAAAGATGGGTACAGGGGACTTGACATTCTGCACAACTGCAACCACAGTGAAACACACACAGTCACAATTACAGATACAAGAGTACATTGCAACTCGCACACACGCAGCATCACATTCACAGACAGAAGTACATATTCAAAGGCAGAGGGCATGACTTTCTTAAATTCTCTCTTTAGGTATCTGTCCTTGGTCTGGGCTCACTCTATAGAACAAGCTGGCATTAAACTATCAGATATTGATTGTCCTGCCATTTTCTCCCTATTGAATGAGTTAAATGTGTGCACCACTATTCATGACCATCACATGTAGGTGCTTTTAAAAATTAATTATGAAAATAAAATTAATTAAAATAAACTAAAGCATATTTTTATACAATATATACTGTTCATTATTTTTGCTTTTCTCATTCCTCCATGAATCCTCCCTCTTTCTAAACTTGGTAAATTACATAACCTACAGCCATTTCTGAATATTCAAGTGATTGGTCTCATGGTATTCATTCATATTGACATAGAGAGATGTAAAAATCTGTAATCATGACCGATCAACAGCTCTCTGCACCCAAATCCCGTGGGAGGGACAGCTAAACCTTCAGAGGGGCAGACACACCTGGGAGGCTAGAAGAGACTACACTATGCCCACATTTCTGACTCCAGAGGAAAACACCTAATGCCATCTGTGACCCCCATGCACGGGGTCTCTGGGAAAAGGCGGTGCAGGCCCTCCGGGTTGCCGCCCTCAAAGAGAGCTCAAAAGCAGCCCCCCCACGAGCAAGTTGAGCTGTGGGACCACAGGTAAGACCAACTTTTCTGCTCCAAGAAACCTGCCTGTTGGACTCAGGATACAGTCCCACAGGAACAACTGAAGACCAGTAGGCCCGAAAGACTACACGCCTGAAAGCAGAACACTCTGTTCCCATAACTGGCTGAAAGAAAACAGGAAAACAGGTGTACAGCACTCCTGACACACAGGCCTATAGGAAGGTCTAGCCACTGTCAGAAATAGCAGAACAACTTAACACCAGAGACAACCTGATGGCAAAGGCAAGTGCAGGAACCCAAGCAACTGAACTAAGACTACATGGCATCATCGGAGCCCAATTCTCCCAGTAAAGAAAACACTGAATATCTAAACACACCAGAAAAGCAAGATGTAGATTTAAAATAATATTTGATCATGATGCTGGAGGATTTCAAGAAAGACATGAAGAACTCCCTTAGAAAAACACAGGAAAACATAAATAAACAAGTAGAAGCCTACAGAGAGCAATCACAAAAATCCCTGAAAGAATTCCAGGAAAACACAATCAAACAGGTGAAGGAATTAAAAATGGAAATAGAAGCAATAAAGAAAGCACAAAGGGAGATAACCATGGATATAGAAAACTAAAGGAAGAGACAAGGAGCTGCAGGTACAAGGAACACCAACAGAATACAAGAGAAAGAAGAAGAGAAACTCAGGAGCAGAAGATTCCATAGAAATCATCAACACAACCTTCAAAGATAATGTAAAACAGAAAAAGCTAATGGTCCAAACATGCAGGAAATCCAGGACTCAATGAGAAGATCAAACCTAAGGATAATAGGTATAGAAGAGAGTGAAGACTCCCAGCTCAAAGGACCAGTAATATCTTCAACAAAATCATAGAAGAAAACTTCCCTAACCTAAAGAAAGAGATACCCATAAACGTACAAGAAGTCTACAGAACTCCAAATAGATTGGACCAGAAAAAAACTACTCCTGTCACGTAATAGTCAAAAGACCAAATACACAATATAATGAAAGAATATTAAAAGCAGTAAGGGAAAAAGGTCAAGTAACATATAAAGGGAGACCTATCAGAATAACACCAGATTTCTCAACAAAGACTATGAAAGCCAGAAGATCCTGGATAGATGTCATACAGACCCTAAGAGAACACAAATGCCAGCCCAGGTTACTGTATCCAGCAAAATTCTAAAATAACATAGATGGAGAAACCAAGATACTCCATGACAAAACCAAATTTACACAATATCTTTCTAAAATCCAGCCCTACAAAGGTTAATAAATGGTAAAGCCCAACATAAGGAGGCAAGCTACACCCTAGAAAAAGCAAAAAACTAATCATATTGCCACAAAACAAAGAGAAGAAAAGCACACAAACATAATCTCACATCCAAATATGAATATAAAAGGAAGCAATAATCATTATTCCTTAACATTTCTCAATATCAATGGTCTCAACTCCCCAATAAAAAGACATAGATTAACAAACTGGAAACGCAATGAGGACCCTGCATTCTGCTGCCTACAGGAAACACACCTCAGAGACAAAGGCAGACACTACCACAGAGTGAAAGGCTGCAGAATAACTTTCCAAGCAAATGGTCTGAAGAAGCAAGCTGCAGTAGCCATTCTGATATCGAATAAAATCGATTTTCAACTAAAAGACATCAAAAAAGATAAAGAAGGACACTTCATATTCTTCAAAGGGAAAATCCAGCAAGATGAACTCTCAATCCTAAATATCTATGCTCCAAATACAAGGGCACCTACATACATAAAACAAACCTTACTAAAGCTCAAAGCACACATTGTACCTCACACAATAATCTAGGAGATTTCAACACCCCACTCTCATCAATGGAGAGATCATGGAAACAGAAATTAAAGAGAGACATCACAGACTAAGAGAAGTCATGAACCAAATGGACTAAACAGATATTTCTAGAACATTCTATCTTAAAACAAAAGGATATACCTTCTTCTCACTACCTCATGGTACTTATTCCAAAATTGACCATATAATAGGTCATAAAACAGGCCTCAACAGATACAGAAAGAAAGAAATTATCCCATGCCTCCTATCAGAACACCACGGGATAAAGCTGGTCTTCAATAACAATAAGGAAAGAACACCCACATATACATGGAAGTTGAACAATGCTCTACTCAAGGATAACCTGGACAAGGAAGAAATAAAGAAAGAAATTAAAGACTTCTTAGAATTTAATGAAAATTAATGTACAACATATCCAAACTTATGGGACACAATGAGAGCTGTGCTAAGTGGAAAACTCATAGCTCTGAGTGCCTGCAGAAAGAAAGATGAGAGAGCATATATGAGCAGCGTTGACAGCACACCTAAAATCTCTAGAACAAAAAAAGCAAATACACCCAGGAGTAGGAGACGCCAGGAAATAATCAAACTCAGAGCTGAAATCAACCAAGTAGAAGCAAAAAGGACCATACAAAGAATCAACAGAACCAAAAGTTGGTTCTTTGTGAAACTCAACAAGATAGATAAACCCTTAGCCAGACAAACAAGAGGACACAGAGAGTCTGTCCAAATTAACAAAATCAGAAATGAAAAGGAAGACATAACTACAGAATCAGAGGAAATTCAAAAGATCTTCAGATCCTACTACAAAAGCCTATATTCAACAAAACTTGAAAATCTGCAGGAAATGGACAATTTCTTAGACAGATACCAGGTACTGAAGTTAAATCAGGAACAGATAAACCATTTAAACAACCCCATAACTCCTAACGAAATAGATGCACTCATTAATGGTCTCCCAACCAAAAAGAGCCCAGGTCTAGATGGGTTCCGTGCAGAATTCTATCAGACCTTCATAGAAGACCTCATACCAATACTATCCAAACTATTCCACAAAATTGAAACAGATGGAGCACTACCGAATTCCTTCTTTGAAGCCACAATTACTCTTATACCTAAACCACACAAAGACCCAACAAAGAAAGCGAACTTCAGACCAGTTTCCCTTATGAATATCGACACAAATATACTCAATAAAATTCTGGCAAATGGACTCCAAGAGCACCTCTAAACAATCATCCACCATGATCAATTAGGCTTCATCCCAGGTATGCAGGGATGGTTTAATATATAGAAAACCATCAACGTAATCCATTATATAAACAAACTATAAACACATGATCATTTTATTAGATGCTGAGAAAGCATTTGACAAAATTGAACACCGCTTCATGATAAAAGTCCTGGAAAAAATAGGAATTCAAGGCCCATTCCTAAACATAGTAAAAGCCATATACAGCAAACCAGTAGCTAACATTAAACTAAATGGAGAGAAACTTGAAGCAATACCACTAAAATGGGACTAGAGAAGGCTGCCCAATATCTCCCTACTCATTCAATATAGTTCTTGAAGTTCTAGCAAGAACCATCAGACAACAAAAGGAGATCAAGGGGATACAGATTGCAAAAGAAGAAGTCAAAATATCACTATTTGCAGATGATATGATAGTACATTTATGTGATCCCAAAAGTTCCCCAGAGAACTACTAAACTTGATAAACACCTTCAGCAAAGTGGCTGGGTATAAAATTAACTAAAATAAATCAGTAGCCTTCCTCTACACTAAAGAGAAACAAGCCAAGAAAGAAATTTGTGAGATGACACCCTTCATAATAGTCCCAAATAATATAAAATACCTTGGTGTGTCCTTAACCACGCAAGTGAAAGATCTGTATGATAAGAACGTCAAGCCTCTGAGGAAAGAAATTGAAGAAGACCTCAGAAGATGGAAAGATCTCCCATGCTCATGGATTGACAGAATTAATATACTAAAAATGGCCATTTTTCCAAACGTGATCTACAGATTCAATGCAATCTCCATGAAAATACCAATCCAATTCTTCAGAGAGCTAGACCGAACAATTTTCAAATTCATCTGGAATAACAAAAAACTCAGGATATCTAAAACTATCCTCAACAATAAAAGGACATCTGTGGGAGTAACTATCCCTGAACTCAAGCAGTATTACAGAGCAATAGTTATAAAAACTGCAAGGTATTGGTACAGAGACAGACAGATAGACCAGTAGAATAGAATTGAAGACGCAGAAATAAATAGACACACCTATGGTCACTTGATTTTTGACAAATGAGCCAAAACCATCAAATGGAAAAAAGACAGGATTTTCAGCAAATGATGTTGTTTCAACTGGTGGTCAGCATGTAGAAAATGCAGATCGATCCATGCTTATCACACTGTACATAGCTTAAGTCCAAGTGGATCAAGTACCTCCACATCAAACCATATACACTGAAACTAATAGAAGAAAAAGTGGGGAAGCATCTCGAACACATGGGCACAGGAGAAAATTTCCTGAACAAAACACCAATGGCTTATGCTCTAAGATCAAGAATTGACACGTGTGATCTCATAAAACTGCAAAGCTTCTGTAACGCAAAGGACACTGTTGTTAGGACAAAACGACAACGAACAGATTGGGAAAAGATCTTTACCAATCCTACAACTGATAGAAGGCTTATATCCAAAATATACAAGGAACTCAAGAAGTTAGATCGCAGGGAGACAAATAACCCTATTAATAATGGGGTTCAGAGTTAAACAAAGAATTCACAGCTGAGGAATGCCGAATGTCTGAGAAATACCTAAAGAAATGTTCAACATCTTTAGTCATAAGGGAAATGCAAATCAAAACAACCCTGAGATTTCACCTCACACCAGTGAGAAAGGCTAACATCAAAAACTCACGTGACAGCAAATTCTGGTGAGGATGTGGAGAAAGAGTAACACTCCTCCATTAATGGTAGGGTTGCAGACTGGTTCAACAATTCTGGAAATCACTCTGTAGGTTCCTCAGAAAGTTGGACATTGAACTACCTGAGGACCCAGCTATACCTCTCTTGGGCATATACCCAAAAGATGCCCCAACACATAACCAAGACACATGCTCCACTATGTTCATAGGAGCCTTATTTATAATAGCCAGAAGCTGGAAAGAACCCAGATGCCCTTCAACAGAGGAATGGATACAGAAAATGTGGTTCATCTACACAATGGAATATTACTCAGCTATCAAAAACAATGACTTTATGAAATTCATAGGTAAATGGATGGAACTGGCAAATATCATTCTGAGTGAGGTAACCCAATCCCAGAAATACAGACATAGTATGCACTCATTGATAATTGGCTATTAGGCCAAATGCTTGAATTATCCCAGATGCACAGAACACATGAAACTCAAGAATGATGACCAAAATTTGAATTCTTCAAACCTTTAAAAGGGGAAAAACAATACTCTTGGGAGGGAATAGGGAGGCAAATTTAGAAGAGAGGCTGAAGGAACGCCCATTCAGAGCCTGCCCCACATGTGGCCCATACATACACAGGCACCAAACCAGATAAGATGGATGAAGCAAAGAAGTACATGCGGACAGGAGCCGGATGTAGATCTCTTCTGAGAGACAGAGCCAGAATACAGCAAATACTTAGGCGAATGCCAGCAACAAACCACTGAACTGAGAACGGGACCGCTGTTGAAGGAATCAGAGATAGGACTGGAAGAGCTTCAAGGGGCTCCAGACACCAAAGAACAACAATGCCTACCAACCAGAGCTTCCAGGGACTAAGTCACTACCCAAAGACTATACATGGACTGACCCTGGGCTCCAACCTCATAGGTAACAATGAATAGCCTAGTAAGAGCACCAGTAGAAGGGGAAGCCCTTGGTCCTGCCAAGACTCAACACCTAGTGAACATGATTGTTGGGGTTGATGGTGATAATGGGGTGAGGATCAGGAGTGGAAGCCAATATAGAAGGGCAGGGGGAGGGGTTAGGGGGATGTTGGCCTGGAACCAGGAAGGGGACTAACAATTGAAATGTAAATAAGAAATTCTCAAGTTAATAAAGATAAAAAAAGAAAAAAAAAACAAAAGAAAGGGTTAACTCCAAAAAAAAAATTCTGTTATGGTCAGTAATTTTTCACTTTTGAAAATCACTATACAATGTATATATTTGTGTTATAGATTGCAATATTTATAAGTATGTACAAGGTGTAGTAATAAAATATAAGACTGATTATTACTCAGGTATATGGCACTTGCTCCTCGAATGAGTATCTCAGTTGACATTCAGCACTTAGCTGGGAAGCGGGTGGGATGTTTTATCACATGATCTGAACTCTTGTGATCCATTGAGGTTTTATTTCATCTCAACCACTTTATGTCTGTACTTCCTAACCTAGGGACAGCTATTCCCTCTCATGACACAAGATTAACTCATTTTAGTGTATGAACATGAAAAATGAGCTGATCTCTTAGATGAAACAGAGGCCCCATCTTTAACAGCGACTAGTGATTTATCTAAAGTTATATTTATTAATTAAAATGAGGGATGCATTTTTGCAACATTACCCTTTGAATTAAGGTCTTACCAATGCTACACAAGAGCTCCACCATTGGCCTAACTCCCAGTTCTGAATGAGAAATCAAAGAGAGGGCACTCATATATACTACCAGTGGTCTGGTAAATGGAAAGAGGTCATCTGTGAGCAGTCATTTAACTATCTTTGTTCCAACCCCTTCCTGTGTTCCTCTTGTTTCCCCAACCCAACTTCTCTTAGCCATGGAACCTCCACCAGAGGAACCTACAACTCTCAATCCAGATAACAAACTGCCTCCTTTCTGCAGCAGGCCTGTATCCACACCTCGAATAACCAAAAGCACCCCTCAGTTTTTCATTCTCACCATGCTACCCAAGAACCTCCTTGCTCAGCCTCTCCAGAAGCATCCCCTCCTCCTGTGACAGCTTCAGGCAACTACAATGCAGCTGCCCTGAATTGGTACCTATCTTCACCCTTCCCATCACCTGCTTCAAGCCTGTAGCCAAAACCCAAAATCCTTCATTGCCAGGGACACCTGACCAAGCACTGCTCTTTCCTTTAAGGAAAGAAGCTGAAAGATGGCCCTGACAGTGTACATGTTCCTTTCTCATTAATGAACTTTCTCAGATAGAAAGTAGAATGGGTCCCTATACCTCTAAGTCCTGTGCCTTTACTAAAGAAGGTTCAGAACCTTAATCTTATAGCTTGTCTTTCCACAATGCACATATACTCCTTACCAATAGTTTACTTCCTGACAAAGGCAGGTGAGTTTGGAGCAGGTGAGAATACATGCAGACCAGGTGCATCAAACAGATGGATTATATCCAACTGCATTTGTGGTGGTAACTGACCAAGACCCCGAATAGAATTATAATTCTGAAGGTGACATTTTAGCCAGAGATAGATTTGTAACCTGCCTCATGGCAGTTTCCGTAGGGTAGCCTTACATCAAGTAAAATTTGAAAATCTCCAAGAGGTCATCCAGGAAAAACAGGAAAACCCATCTCAATTTTCCTAATGCCTCACAAAGGCTTTATTATAATACACTGTTCTGGATTCTGAAAACCCAGAAGGTTAGCAACCTCTGATGAGCTACTTCTTTCCCCAGAGCAACCCCAGCTTAGAAACCTGGAGAGGGGACCCCTAACTCCACAGACAAATATTTTGGCCCTGGCCCTCAAAGTGTACCATCAGAGAGATAAGGAGGATATGAGACAAAAATACCATATGTTGGTATAAGCTCTGTGATAAGCCCAAGCTATTGTCATGGACTCCTTGTCTTTTCTGGCTCAGAGACCACCGGGTTCCTGCTACAAATGTGGTCAACAAAGTCATTTGGTGAAGGCTTGTCCTAACTTCTGCAAGCCAAGGGAACCATGTCCTAGGTGCCATCAGGAGGGACATTGGGCTGTCGATTGCCCTCATGTTGGGCAGGACAGAGGGACATTACACCCAGATAATGCTGATCCCCTAGGCTTAGCTATGGGCAACTTAAGGGGCCTGAGCTTGCTTGACATGACTACTGCCATCACTACGGAGCTCTGGGTAGCCATCATGGTATGTGAGTGGCCCATCTTTTTTTTTTTTTTGATACTGGGTCACTTACTCAGTCCTTATGGAGTTTTGGGGATCCACTTCATCTTTTTTCCTCTTGTCAAGGTAGGAGGGCAACCTTAACTTTCCTCACCAGACCCCACCACTTAGTTGCATTTTTAGGGTGCGTACTTCTCACCCATTTCTCTTTGGAAGTGCCAACCGATACTGTACCCTTATTGGAAAAGGATGTTCTAACTAAGTGGGGAGCCTCTATTTCCTTTTGCCTACATCCAAGCTCGCCAGTTATCTCTCTGTTACTTCTTCTAGCCAGTCAACCTGCTAAAACTAACAACTGACATCTCAGAAAAGTGGTAAAAATTATTTGTTTTTTAGAAGAAAAATGAGATGACTGTGTTGAAGAACTTCAATTTTTCATATGAAATATAATCACAGAGCATGTTTAAGTCAAGAGAATTTTGATGCCAACTCCATATTATTGGTATTTCTCTTCTTCAGAAGAGCATCCTTATCTGCACTATTTTTCTTATTTATTGAATATTTATTCATGTATTTATTATTTATTTTGAATTTACAACTCAGTCACAGTCCTCATTTCTCTCCTCTTCCCAGTTTCACTCTTACAAATCCCTTCCCAAATTGCCATTTTCCTTTATCTGACTCTAAAGGTAACACTCCACCCTGTAGCATCTAGTCTCAGTAAGCCTCACAATGAGCCCCAACAAGGCAGTTTAAATAAGGAGAAAGGGATTCAATAGCAGAGAGCAGAGACCAGGACACAACCTGTTGAACTTCTTAGGGTACCCTTATGAGGACAGAGCTGCACATTTGCTCAAATATTTATGGGGTCTACGTTTGGCTCCTGCATGCCCCCTGGTTGGTGTCCCAGGCTGTGTAGACCCCCAAATGCTCCATGATATTTGACTCTATTCGTTTTCCGGTGATCTGGACACTTCCAACTTGCTCATTTCTATCCCTCACTCTATTGCAAGAGCCCCTGGGATCTGCATTGTGTTTGGCTGTACATCTGCCTCCATCTAGTGCTGGATGAAGTCACCCAGGAGGCAATTTTGCTATGGCCCCTGCACATCTTGTAGGCAAGTCAAAATATGGGTGGAAGATTTTGTGGTTGAAGTAATGTGCCAATCCCCCTTCTGTAAGCACTGCCAGGCTACAAGGGTTATCCACTTCAGTTTCTATATCCCCTTATGATAGGAATCTCAGCTAGATCACCCCCATAGACTTCACATATACTATTCTGGCCCAGACCTCTAGCTAGTTACTAGAGAAGCACCCTTCCACTACGGCAGATTTTTATTCTAATTTCAAGCCATCTCTCTAGCCTCCTCCTTCTCACACTTGATTGCCATTGCCAAATCCCTTCTCTCCTCCTCTCCTACACACTTCATTCTCTCTGTTCACCTCAGCTGACTAATTTACATTTTGAGTGAGATTCATGAATCTTCCTGTGGGACCTGTTTAATATTCAACTACTTTGGGTTTTTTGATTGTGGAATGGTTTTCCTGTACTTTTTGACTAATGTATACTTATAAATGCATACATATATAGGTGTTTTTGGTTCTGGACTACACCACTCAGCATGATTCTTAAGTCCCATCCATTTTCCTGCAAATTTCATGATGTCTTTGTAATACCTGAACAGTATTCTATTTATATCTATTAAACATTTTTTATCTATTCTTCAGTTCAGGGACATCTATATCTATTTGTTTCAAGTTTTCTGGCTATTACAAATAATGTCATTGTGAATATAGCTGAACAAATGTCTCTACAGCGGGGGGTGTTTTGGGATTATACCCAGGAATGGTATAGCATGATCTTGATGTAGAACTATTCCAAGATTTCTATGAAACCATCAAATATATTTTCAAAAAATTTTGTACTTGTTACATTCCTATCAGCAAAGGATGATTTTTCCTCGTGCTCTGAATCCTTACCAGTATGTGTTATCATTTGAGTTTTCGATCTTAGCAATTCTGATAAGGGTAGCATGTAATCACATGGTATGTTGCATTTCATTTTTCCGATGACTAAGAATGTTAAGTATTTCTTTAAGGGATTCTTGACCATTTAGTATTCCTCTCTTGAAAATTTTCTTTTTAATGCTTACTGTTTCCCTTTTTTATTTCCTTTAGTGGACATTTTCTTTTTTCACAGTTTAAAAATTATTCCCTTTCCTGGTTTTCCCTCCAGAAAAATCCATCCCATGCCTCCAAACCCTGCCGCCTTGAGTTTGCTCCCCAACACATCCACCAAATACCTTTTGCCTCTTTGCCTTTGCATTCTCCTGTACTGGGGAATCACACCTCACAGGACCAAGGGCCTTTCTTCTGTTAGATGCTTAACAAGGCCTTCTTTTCTTGGTTGTCTGGTATGTTGATATTGTTGTTCTTCCTATGAAGGTGCAACTCCCTTAGTTACCTAAGTTCATTCTCTATCTCCTCCAATTTGAACCTAGTTCAGTGGCTGTTTGTGAGCATCTGCCTCTCTATGTACCTCACTGATGGTGAAACAAGAAAGCTTAGAGATGATTGACTCTCATCCACCTTCGTCAGCCAGTCTTCCACGACTCAACTTTCTCTTCTCTTTATTTCATTTACCTAGATTATTCATATTTTCCTCACATAAGATAGACATTTCATGTAGGTTTCATTTTTTTACTTTTGAAGATCCTAGCATGAAGTAGCTTAATAAATTTGTTGAAAATGAGTATTATATTCTATCGCTGTATATGAACTAACTAGGGTAATGGCCTGGTAAAGGCTTGAGTCTGATATTTTATCAAAAGTTGGACATTCTATATCTGCAGGAGAATCAGTGCTTTTACTGGGGATTAAAATTGTGGTGATGAATCACTGTTAAAAAATAAACTTGAAGTGAAAATGATTATTTGGGCAACCCTTCTACATTCCTGTTAATTAGAAAAAGAAATCAGAACTGGAAAACAGAAAGGGCAGGAAACTAAAGACAAGAGGCAATGCATAAGGATCAGCAAACAAAGTAAAGATGGTGTTCCAAATATGTTCTCTTTATTGAAAGCACAGGAAAATCTGTGTGACTAATGTTGGATGGACTTCAGTGTTATATCCTAGCGGTCCTGACAGTTGTATTCCTGAATTGTTGCATACAGAACTCATAGATGTCTGACAATATATTGAACCTGGTATTTTCAAAGTTATTTGGCAGCAGGTGATCTCAGAGTGTGGCCACTTCAAGGGCCTCCTTCCTCATCAGATACATGTTTCTCATTTTGTCTGGGTGTGCACAGAGCATGAAGGAACAACAAAAAATATTGTGCATTTAATTCATCAATCACTGATCTGAAAGCAAGCAACACAAATTCTTGCACTCCTCACTTAGATGATGTATATACATTTAAAGATTCTCATGACATGTCACTATGTTGATGCCTCCCCTGTGTGCAAATAGAATGTTCTGAAAAGTAACCCAGAGTAAAGTGATGTAATAACTTGAAAAATAGCAGTGAATTAAGCATTTGTGATGAACCCACATTCTAGAAATCCTATGGCCAGTGGATAAGATTGAAAGTGACATATTCCAGGCAGTGTTTTGGGGCAGTGGTGATATTTTATATATTTTAGACAGCTCAGCCCTATTGCTATAACTCTTGTAGAAATTCAGGGGTTTAGTGATATTTGTCCCCTCTCTTCATTTGCTTAAGTGCTGGAATATTTTACCCTGTGTTCTGTGTTTCCCATGACCACTTCCTCTGCATTGTTATGCACATATATATACACTTACTTACAGTGTACAGAAATTATAAGAACTTTCGCGTTTGGCTCTGAGAAGACTTCAATAACCAAAGAAGTTTACAAACTGCTAATCAAGTTGTGTTGGAAATTGAGATGAAATCAGAAAACTTGTCAGTCTCGAGAATCATTGGTTGGTCTGGACCACAGTTTGTAGTTATCCAGTCATTCACTACTGTAGTTGTAGCTGTGAGTTCCTTGTAGACAAGATGTTAAAGCCTCATCTCCCTTTCAGAAAGTGTCATCACACAGGTGAATGGAATTGATGGTGGCAGAGCAGGACAGAGAATGTAGAATCACTCTGTTGAGGCACCTGACAGCATCTTCTAGTCTATGCTAATTTGGTAAAGCAGGGAATAGAGACTATTTCTTTTATTTCTACAGAATTCACAGGAAACCAATGTGTTGCATTCCCAGCTATGCCATTATCACAGGCATTACAACTCAATGACAATATGACAATTATACACACTTTCCCAGGTTACCTCATGTTTTGAACAATAATCATTCCCTGGTGTCTAATACTTTCCTACTCTCTCAGGGATCTAATGTTTCAGGGTGATATGACCACAGAACCTACTTTTCTTTTATGGTGACACCAAGCATGTGACCAGAATGCCATTGACAAGTATGTTATATTTAGATTCTAAATGCCACACCTGACTTCTTATGAGTGAAACCAACTCAGAATGAACCAATTGCCATTTGCATCATGTTTCTTGGACAATAGCATAAAAGAAAATCCTTAGAAACCTGAGGGAAGGAGATTAGATTAATGTGTTAAACACAAAAAATTATCTGTTCTATTAAACTCCTGGTGAACTATACAAACTAAACCATAACAAGTACAGAGAAAGAACTAAGAAATGTTACTCTTTGGGTGGAATAGGACCTGTGTAGAACTTTCCAAAGCTCAGTAAGTATTACTATTTACATTCACCTCATTTCTCAATTCTGGAGCCTCACACATTTTTATTACTGACACCACAAACTGGGTCTGTGTTGGGTCCATGTCATATGATATTTTTGATATTTATTGAGAGACACAAAGTCACCTTCTTCATGCAGTATTCATAACTACAAAATAGTTCAGTTTGGTAGGTAGCCAATCAGAAAGCCTACTTCTCAGATGTGATATTGCCACTCAGTAATCAGTCTAGCAATATACTGTGATCCATGTCTATTGATGAAATACAGGCTTAGTGATGGACTTCATTTCAATGTTATTGTGTAGATAGATAGAAAAAGACATCTCAACCATCTCAACACACACACACACACACACACACACACAGAGAGAGAGAGAGAGAGAGAGAGAGAGAGAGAGAGAGAGAGAGAGAGAGAGAAGCAACAGAAATACATGAACAGAGCCTTGAAGAGACAGAGAGGCAAACAGAGACAAAGAAACTCCATAACATATAAATAAATGAATACAATGAATACAAAACACATATTAAACAGGGTAACAAAAAAATCAAATAAACATTTGTCTACTACAAGGGTTATTACAAGATCACTTGGAGAGAGAATCCTTGTAGAGAAGCAACTTAGACACTAAGGAGTCCCAGGCTTACTTTGTTCCAGGTCTTTCTACATAAACTAACACTCAGTAACTGGATGCTTTCTGTGCTCCTTGTGCCCCCTGCTGGTCACTAGTATCCTGCAAGAGGTTTGTGTTTAAGCTCAGAGTAACATTCACTCACTGTGTCTGTTGTACAGTAATAAGTGGCCGTGTCCTCAGACCTCAGACTGTCCATTTGCAGGTATAGGGTGCTTTTTGCATTATCTCTGGAGATAGTGAATCGGCCCTTCACGGAGTCTCGATAGTAAGTGCTACCACCACCAGTACTAATGTATGCGACCCACTCCAGACCCTTCCTTGGAGCCTGGCGGACCCAGGCCATGTAATAGTTACTGAAAGTGAATCCTGAGGCTGCACAGGAGAGTTTCAGGGACCTTCCAGGCTGCACTAAGCCTCCCCCAGATTCCACCAGCTGCACCTCACACTGGACACCTGCAAACAGAGAATACTGGTTAGAAAACCATCACTAACACAACAAAACAAAATAATTTTCTTATTCTCATGTGCACACAACAGAGATGATCACATTTTATCAATTACCTTTTATGAAAAGGACAAGGAAAACCAAGCTGAGCCTGATGTCCATGGTGAGGAGTCTGTGCAGTGCTGCAGGACTGATTACTGAATGGGAGAACCTCAGAGTCCAGGACTGGGCTCCTCTGTCAGAGCTGCAGGGTCAGGACAGGCTGGTTTTCATGGGCATAGAGAAGAATTATTTGCATATCTTACTGCTAAAACATGCTATGGAATTACACCTGAGCTGAAAACAGTGCTCATAGCAGATATATGACATCAAAGATATGGATGTCAGTTACAGAGTTTGACTAAGTGTCATGGTTTCATATTCACATTTTTTTTGGTAAAGATTCGCCATAGTACATTTAGTTTTCTTTTGTCCTTGTGCACAGAAGTTTTGTTTTCATAGTCAGGATTCTTTAGTATAAATATGTAATTAAACAGCACCATACATACTTGTGTTTCTACATATGCGCTCAGTCTTTTCCAATACCTGAGCAGGACATGGCTTCTCCCAACTTTGATTTTTGGAAACAGTTACTCCAGTAAGGTTATGGTAGCAGAACTCGTTTTTGTGACAAGAACACTGGGTTTTTTCTGAAAGTTACTTCTTCATGATAGAATACTGTCCTTAGACTTTATATATATTTCTAAATTAGACATTGTGGAGACTGTCTAAGACTCAAAATTGTTCATGGAGACTGATGTATATTTGAAGCAAACTCACCCATTTTTCATTCTGAAGTTATTAATTTATTCCTTTACAACCCCCCCCAACATTTTCTCTGTGCATGTGAATACCATTTAACATGTGACTGTTTTATGTTGTATTATATTAGTTTTTATTTTCCCCAGTTAACATACTCCATATACCTGTTTCTTTTAATTATCTTTTAGGGTGCCTTTGTCATATTTAATCAGTTCTCTTGTTTCAGTCCTCCCAATGCAGTTCCGCGTACCACACTTCAATTTTGCTTTCACATCACCAATATTCCCTTGTCCTTGGTCATCTGTGTCCTATGCATAAGCTGTGGCCCTTTCTTACATTTTTAATTCCTAATGCTACAAAATAGAATTCACAACTGCAGGCATGCAAAGAAAGTTTTGCATATGAAACAGGCTGTTTTCGTCTCCTCCAGGCTATGTTTTATTTTTTGAGGTAATATTTTACAGTCACCTTTAAATTCCTCCAAGGCTCAGAGGGCATGAATTAAGAGGACATAGAGAAAATTAAACATGTGAAACTTGGGGTTAAGTACTGTGAAATAATGTCTTGTGAACAGGACCTGCCTATCCAATCCATGCACTGATGATGGCTGTTTTCTGTGTAAGCCACACTTGAAACCAAGCCAATCATAACCTAATATAGACTTTGTAAGTATTTTCCGGGTCTTCTGTCTTAGTGAGGCACTGCTTTATATAGATCTCATGGAGAAGAACACAATGTGGTCATTGGTCGATTTTCTATGCTGCAATGCTTGCTTTTACAAACATGCACATATGGGCAGCATTTTTGGGATAAAAATGCCATGATGTTGAGAGTGGTTGAGTTGAGATATGTTGTTGGCAAAGATATGGGGATGTTGAAGGGGAAAATAGGATAGAGACATAAACATATTAAACTTATACATGTGGAGTATACAATTCTTCAGAACTTAGGAAAAAGGTGCCTACTAGATGGCTGAATTGTCTAAAGACAATGAATCCCCAAAGAAAATGTTAAGGTATATGCTGCAAAATGTAAGGGTGGATACGTAAGGCAACCCTCAATAAAGGCAATGGTAAAGAAAGTTTTCTTTTTTCTTTTTTAAATTTTACTACACCATATTTCAAGGAGCAGTTTTAAACCATGATAATAGAACCAACATTGCAGTTGCACATATACAAACATGGGGAGAGAGAGAGAGAGAGAAAGAGAGAGAGAGAGAGAGAGAGAGAGAGAGAGAGAGAGAGAGAGAGAGAGAGGAGAGACAGGTGTCTGAAAAAGAGGTACAGAGAGCTGAGGTTGTATATGGTTTTTGTGAACATGCCAAGGAAAGAATAATGAACCAGTGTAAGAGGTGTAGGTAGGGGGGCTGGGGATTTAGCTCAGTGGTAGAGCCCTTACCTAGGAAGCGCAAGGCCCTGGGTTCGGTCCCCAGCTCCGGAAAAAAAAAAAAAAGAACCAAAAAAAAAAAAAAAAAACTAAATTGGGGGATCTCAGGCCCTGATACAATAGAAAAAGAGGTGTAGGTAGTAGTTGGGTTCATTGCTTGTTTTGGAGAACAGGATAGGAACCAGGAGGAGGTGCCAATTTACCTCTTGGATTTTCTCACCCCAAGGGGCAAGTGAAGGGTCCCTGAATGGTGAAAACATAACTACAGATACTCTAAACAGAGAAGGGTTGTGAAATAAGGTACAGAATATTGGGGGTGTGGTATGTGCAGCTTTGGCATGTGTGGCTGTGGTACATGGGGCTGTGTGAGAACCTTAGAGAAAAAGTGTGGGGAGATAAAGACCAAGGTCTTTTATTTTGCTGTTTCCTTGATTAGTCGGATAATTGGGGGACCTTTGACAATGTCTGTATGTGATCTGGATTCCTAAATAAATGGGGGCCAGGAACAGAAGTAGAAGACACTGAGCAGACATTGAATGAAGTTTTCACGATCCACTATTGGTACAGCTACTGAAGAGGATCCAGGGCATTCACTGACTTTTATAGGGCTATATGACAATTGTAGGATTTCTTTTGGGGGAAGATAAAAACTACCATAACTGTTTTTCTGAAGTGCATGTGTTAAAATCTTTTAATAATTCAAGTTTGTAGGACACAAATATGTTACATACCATGTATTCCCAACCCTTGAAGACACAGGCCTTCTGAAATCAAAGGTATGAGGCAATAAATCTTGAGTTTAGAAAACAAAGAAACAAGGAATTTTTTCTTCCATTAGAAAATTTTAATCAACCTCTATCCTAGGTCAGGGGAAAATGTCAGGAGAACTCTTCCAGAAACATAAAGATTGTCAGTATATAGAGTCACATGATCACATGTGGGAATATTGACAGGAACTTCAGGAAAGCAATGAATGTTTTTCTCTCTTGCAGTATAGTGGTTTCATCATGTTTTCCCACATGTAAACTCATAAAATAAAACCAATAAAATGCATGCTAGTAAGTAGACATCCTTGAATTCACCTAGTACCTCAGTAAATTATCTTTAACAATCTGACTGAGGTAACTTCTGTCCCTCAAGGACTAGTTCTATGACAATATCACGTAGGAAGAGGACCATAGGTATATGTGAGATACAAGCACCATTCAGTTAGAGTGTCTTCCTATGACTTCATACCTCATGCCTCCTGACAGAGATTCTAGCAGTGAGAGACAGTGTGACTGTGAGATCAAGAAATGAACTTCGAAATACAAAAATATATTTCAAATGAAAATGTCACTACCTGTCATCACTATACAACCATACAGGAGATTTCTAGGTCACATGGTTGCTATTTCAAAATCCATGGAATCCTGCATATTGTATGCCAAACTTGAACAGAATCACGCTAATGTTCATAAGGAAGAGGGACCTCTTTTTCTCCAACCAGGCAACACTTCTTTTCACTCATTTTTAAATGTTCTAATATCATTGATTATCAGAACTGTTTCATTTAGAATTTAAATTCCATTTCTGTTATTATTGGAGATGATGACTTTATGAATCCTCTTCTGTCCACATTCTCTGACTAAAAGGAAGGATCCCAGTTAGTTAGAGGTGGACAGAAGACAGAAAGTTGTGTGCCCAAGAGAATACTATGTCTCTCTTCTCTTTATTGTGGAGACTCACATCTCAGACAAGTGGTAAAAATGTTCTTTAGAAGAAAAATAAGACAACTCTTAGCATTTTGTCTAAGCTCTGCCCCAGAGTTACCTGACAATAGCCAGGTATGCCTGACTCACTCAAAAAGGGGCTGCTTGGCCTCTCCACTCTCTCTTGCTCCATCTCCGTTTCTCTCCCTCTCCCACTCCCTCTCCCTCCCTCCCTCGCCCTCTCTCTCTCTCTCTCTCTCTCTCTCTCTCTCTCTCTCTCTCTCTCTGACTTTTTCCTACTACCCTCTTTACTCCCCTCCCCATGCCCTGAACAAAGTCTATTCTATACTATACCTTATTGAGGCTGGTCCCTCAGAGGGAAATAATGCCTCAGTATGTGCCTGAGGAGTTAGCCCCTAACCCTATACCTTACCATTCATCCACCAAAACATTCCTCTTCTCACCTTTTATCTTTTTATAAACACAACAACTGCTGTGTACTTCAATTTTTCAAAGAAAATTAATCACATGATATATTTAAATGAAGAGAATTTTGAGGGCATCTCCATTCTATTGGCTCTTCTATTCTACTACAGACAAGCATCCCTGTCTGCATTATTTATTTGATTGTTTACTTGCTTATTTATTTATTTTCACTTTACATCTTAATCACAGCCTCATTTATCCCCTCTTCCCAATCTTGACCTTAGGAATCCCTCCCCACATTGTCCTTTCCCCTTCTCCTCTGGTAAGAGGAGTCACCCTTGCATAACACCCAACCCTGCGGTTCTTTTTCTCTGCAGGACTAAACACATCTTCTCCTACCTAGGATCAACAAGGCAGTTCGGGTGTGGGGAAAGGAATCCAATGATAGGCAGTAGAGACCATAACAGAGACTGTTCCCCCTTTTAGGGTACACACATGAGGACCAAGCTGTGTATTTGTTACAGATATGTAGAGGGTCTAGGTCTGTCTCCTGCTTGCTCTGTTGTTGGTTGCCCAGTCTTTTTGGCCTTGCATCTGCCCCAATATCCAGCTGGAGGAAACCTCTCAGGAGACAATTGTGTTAATCTCAATGGGAAGACAATTTTTATGGGTTAATGAAGTCCACATCCTTCCTTTTGAAGTCCTGTCATGGTACAAGAGGTGGCCACTTCAGTCTATATATCCTGGCTGGTAGGAATCTCACCTGGGGTTGCAGTCATAGACTTCCCATGTACTCTCCTGTCCTACAGCTCTAGTTAGGAAACAAAGATGCCCCCAACACTACTGTGCGTAATTCAATTCTCATTCCCAGCAATCTCTTGCCTCTATCTCCCTAGAACTGATTGGCATCCTCTGCCCTCTCATCTCTTCTCTCTACCCAGTTCCCTCTCTCTGTCTACCTCCACTGAGTATTTCATTTCCCCTTCTTAGTGAGATCCATGCACCATCACTTTGAACTAACTTACTATCCAGTTACTTGTGCTTTTAGATTGTAGCATGATTGTCCTGCACATTATGACTAGTGTAAACTAATGAGTACATATCATAAGTGCTTTATAGTTCTGAATTACCTTTTTCAGCACGATATACTCAAGTTCCAATAATTTGTCTGGAAAATTCATGAGGTTTTTGTTTTTAATAGGAATACTATTACACTGTCTAGATGTTTCACATTTCCTATCCTTTCTTCAGTGGAGGGACACTTATGTTGTTTCAAGTTTCTGGATATTATGAATAAATCTGCTATGAACATTCTTAAGCAAGTGTCCCTATGGTATAGTGGGTCGTCTTTGTTTATATGCTCAGGGATGATAGAGCTCAGTATTGAGTTATAAGTATTCCCAGATTTTTGAAAAACAACCAAATGTAATTTGAGAGGTTGTACTAGTTTTCACTCCCACCTGCATTGGAGTGTCTTCTTCTTGCTCCAAGTCCTTGTCAGCATGTGGGTTTTGATCTTAGTAATTTGCCTGCATGTAAATGGAATCTTAGCTAGAGCCCCTGAAATTTAATGATTTTTCTGCATATGAAAGAAAGAGGTAGTGTTTGCCATTTCAAGCTTTTGTCAAATTGTTTGATACAACATTTTCCATAGAGAGGAGATTTTTTGTTTAAGTTCATACTGAAGTCCCCTCGGTGTTTCTCTAGCCAAGAGATAGATGTCTGTGTCCTAAGTTTGAACTTTGTTCAGTTTCAAGTAAAACTTGACTATTTGTTGTTTCCCTGATGATGCTGATTCAGGATTATCATGTGACATCTGAATTATATAATGTGATTTCATTACTTCACATTGCTAACATCTACTGCAGAACCTTTGTTAGAGACTGGAGGGCCCAGTTTACATCGTTGATGGTTAATGAGAAGTCAGAGATAGGGAAGTTGAGAGACAGGCTCTTTGAGAGATGTAGCAGGATGAGTCCTGACTACTTCATTTGAATCTCTACAGGGCACTCAGGGTCATATAACATCAACAGAAGTCATACATGTCATAGGTATCAAGCATGATTTCTTCTCCTGAAAGCCTGAAACCCTTACAACTCGGAAAAGTCAAGAGGTACAGGAGCTCCAAGAGAACAAAACCTGTTCAAATGGAACTACTCAAATGGAACCCCCAAACTGATCTGAGGGAAAGTAAAACTAAGTCAGGATGATTGTGGGCCTGTGTACTAGAGGATCTCCACAGAGATTTCCAGCCAGGTCAGATGCTCAAGCACAGGTGAAAGTACATGAGCAGGGAAGAGGAACAGCCTCCTTGAGCTCCATGGCCTCTGCTGCTGCTGTCTCCACTGCTACTGTAGTTGCTGTTGTTCCAAGATGCTGCACTGGACACCGTAGTGTGGGGGAGCTCCTGGCAGCATTTTAGGAGACAAATTCTCTTTCTTGGTGGTGATGTTACAACTCTTGTTACAGAATCTTTCAGAAGACTAAGTTATTCTCACACACCTTTATTTCTTCTGGATAGGATCTTTAAATACCTTTCTGTGATGGATTGGGGTCTGACAGCGGGTACTTCAGATTGGCTTGGTCTGAGATGTTTGGGGTGCCTCATTTACCTGGGGAAGTGCTTGGAGCTATTGCCTCTAAGTGACTGACTGCTACAAATATCCCTATGGGCAGGGGGATGTGAAAGGATGCAGGTCTGTGAAAGGACCTGGTTCTAGGAACAGGGAAAGCTCCTACCATCCCTAGTTGCTAGCCTTAACTCAACCCTATCAGATTTTCTCTCACTGCCCAAAGCCTTACAGTAGATCGTAGCTCAGACAGTGTAGAATGGGAAGACTAGTCAATTAGAAGAAAAGGATAATCTCGATAATAATATGTATGGATGTTGGCCACAGTTAATAGCCATGTATTATGTTCCTTATGTATGGAAAGAATATACTATTTGTTAGTATTAGAGTGCTAATTGTGCCATCATCATATTGTGGATTTGAAAATTTATGTTAGAGAAAAGGAATGCAATTGTTTTCAAATATCATTTAAGTAAGCAGTAGAAATGTTACCAAAACTGCTGTAGTGAGAGAAACAATACATTACCAAATCTCACTGGCTTTCCTCATCCACAGTGTTTCACTCAGTCATCTTCATAAATATCAACTCAATAATTTGTTCTTATTTTACACTGTTAGATTATAGAACCACTTAATAATTCTTCTATTGTGTGAAGAAACAAGAAGTTTAATAGAATATGACACTGAAGAGTATGTTCTAGAGAATTTCCATGGCTGGAAGAAGAGTCCATATCTTTAATATTAAAACCCATGCTTAAACATCATAAGCCAGAGCTTTCTAAAATCTGAAGTGATCCTGGAAAGAACTTGTTGATCCTCAGTGCCCCCTGCTGGTCCTAAGAATCCCTATAGGGAAGTTTTTGTGCAAGTTCACACTGGACTTCTCTCACTGTGTCTCTGGCACAGTAGTAAGTGGCTGTGTCTTCAGTTTGCAGACTGTTCATTTTTAAGAAAACTTGGCTCTTGGAGGTGTCCCTGCTGATGCTCAGTCGGGATTTGAGAAGTGAATTATATGCTGTGCTTCCACCAGTCCATATTACTCCCATCCACTCCAGACCTTTTCCTGGAGGCTGGCGAACCCAGCTTACATGATAGCTGGTTAGTGAGAACCCAGAGACAGTGCAGGTGAGAGACAAAGTCTGTGAGGGCTGCACCAGACCAGGTCCTGACTCCTTCAGCTGCACCTGGGACAGGACACCTGGGGACAAGCAACATCACCATTAGTCATTCATCCTATAGATTAAGTGCCTGAGTCCCTCTCCTGAAACTCTGAAACACTTACAGCTTGGAAATGTCAGCAGGCAGAGCAACAGCACCAGGACAGCCATGCTGTGAAGGAGCCTCTAGTGAGAAGGAGATGTGGATCCTCAGGTAGGCCTGGGCTTTCAGTCTGAGCCTGAGGGCTGCTTTGCATTGAGGGAGGATCCTGAGTAGATAAAATGAAGTGCAGGGTAGAATTTCTAGTTTCCTTTCCATGTGCCTGAGATTACCTTCGTGCTTAGAGAAAATGGAGCTGAAAACTCAGGAACTTTTCCTGTTAGTGTTTGGATTTACAATTCTAAATAAAAATGTATTAGTCACATTGTGCAGGCCTTGGGAGCAAAAAAAGGGGGAGGGGATAGGGAGGTTTATAGTAGGTGACTATTTATTCATGCAATAAAAGTAGAACAGGTTACCTTATCGTCAATGCAATCGTATATTATTGCAAATTGCTCTAGAACGTGTAAGGTGGAATGGGAATTTTTTGCCCGGAAAGTAATTCTCTTCGATTCTTTTCTATTATTTTTTTTTAGATTTTTATGTTTATTATTCTTTTCATAACAGCATTAGTGGCACCTCCTTCACCAGGTGGTTTGAGAATAAAGATGTAAATCCACAGACAATAAATAGCCTTATATTGCAATTGATTTTCAAGTTATCTTCACATAAATTGGCAACCATAAATATCAGTAGGATAACTATGGATTATTTGCATTTGTTTCAGTATAAAAGTATAGAAGTGATGATTACTCAATTGTGTGCAAAATCTGTATAATTTTACTTAGCAAATAGTAATCAAATTGTTTTCCAACTATATATTTATACTTTTTTATATGAGTAACCAGCTCTTTTAAAAAACACTTACTCTAGACTCACATTAGTCTCATCACTTCTGAAGAAATAACTTTTAAGAAAGCAGTTCACAAATATTTAGCACATTTTGTTTCAGAGTTTTTTCTGAGAGTATGTCCAAGGGACTCATGTGGGTCCTATGTCAGTAGGTTGAGTGAATTAGCCTTCCTATTTAGGGACACTGTATTTGGGATCTAGTCTTCACACCTCTTGATTTATGTCAGTTTCTCTGTACCAATGTACTTTTTTATGCATCTCTGTTTGTTTCTTGTTTCAGCTTGTAGCACATAAATAATGTGTTCTAAATAGGATTATGCATTGGTGAGTAAAGGGAAAGTCAGATGTTCATAACAATTCATAAAAATCAGTAGACTGACACCAGGTATTTATGTAAATTGAAGTAAAAGGTAAGCCAGAGATCACTGAGTGATGAGGCAAAGTGGAGCAGAGGGCGGGCATGAACATGAGGAACCTTGTGATTGAAGTATTGATCACCATAGAGAGTAAGAGTGTAGGGAGCTTCTCCCCATACCGTGGTAATGGAAGCAGCATGGAAGAGAAGGACAGAGCTATCACAATCTCTTTGCTAGGACTCCGAGAATGTGGATCTATTACTTGGCCTTGTAGTATCAATATTTTGTTTTTCTTATTTCATTGTGCATTATCTTTGAACTGTGAGCAACTGTGGTTGCAGACCATTCACATTAGGAGAAAGTCATCCATTTAATGGTCATTAACAGTATTAGTGCTGTGTTCCTCTTGTTCTGATACTCTGAGGGTTAGGAGGATATTTTCAGACATTATTCTCAGTAGGTCTCATCTTGGGTTTGTCTGATATTTGTATTGTGTTTTCATTGTGGAAAGGAGTATCATAGAAATAAATTCACTTTTTATACTATATTGGGGAATGTGATTCAAGTCTACTTATTCATGTGTTTTTGTCTATGGTTACTTCAGAGATAACCTGTGTCCCTATTCTGTCCCATATCTCTGCTTTTCCATAAATTCCTCTACAGTAAAGGTACTAGGAAAAAGTGATTAGGAAAAGCATGAGTTCATGATAAATCCATACTTTATTTATAATTGTCTTAATTTCTAGAGTGGATCCTTACTAATGTCTTTCTTCATTCATTTGTTTACTTATATGTAGTTCACAGATGGATACTCACTTAACTTGTCATGGTGCTAAGACAATACCAGACTGTCCATTTGTGTGCTGGCTAAGATTTTATCAACATAATACAAACTACAGTAATCAGCATCAAGGAAACTAAATTTAAAAAACAAAACAAAACAAGCAAACAAACGACAACAACAAAGAACCCCCAACATATCCATCAGATTGGTCTGCAGGCAAATCTGTGGAGGTATTCATTTAAATAATGACAAACATTATATGCCAGGTAGATACGGTTGATGTCATCCATGATCCTGCATTCCTGAGTTGTCTTAGAAAGGATGTAGGACCACTATGGAGACACAGTTGGTCAGATGATTTTCTTAATGTTTTTTTGATTCAGGTCCCACTTTCAAGTTCTTTCCTTGACTTCATGTCCTGATTTTCCTCTGGGATGTTTTGTGAGAATTAAGATGGCAGAATCTCTCTCCTTCCTCAGTTGCTTTAGTCATAATATTGATCAAATAAAAATAGCGGACTCAGACAATCGAAATTCTTCTGATTGAAAAATGGGTATAGGGGACTTGACATTCTGTACAGCTGCAACTATAGTGACACACACAGTCACAATTACAGATACAGGAATACATTACAATACACACACAGAGCATCACATTCACAGACAGAAATATATCTTCATAGACAGAGGGCATTGCTTTCTTAAATCATTTCTTTAGACACGGGTAATGTTGTTGTTCTGGGCTCATTATGTAGACCAATCTGGTATTAAACTATCAGACATTTATTGTCCTGTCATTTTCTCCCTATTGACTGAATTAAAGGTGTGTATCACTATTCCTTACCATTACATGTAGGTGATTTGAAACATTAATTATGAAAATAAAATGAATTAAAAATAAATTTAAGGATCCAAGCCCACAGCTCACTGCTCCTAAACCCCTTGGGAGAGAGAGCTCACCGCCCAGACAGGTGGGCACTCCTGAGACTGCAGAGCAGGAGAGGCCACCAATACTGCCCACCCATGCCCACATCCCTGGTCCAAGAGTAAACTGTATAAGGTCTCTTGGAACCGGAAAATAGGGGCACCCTTATGGCAGACCACCTGCAGTCCAGACACCACCTGGACTTGAAGGGAATCAGGCAACAGTTCTCTGTACCCAAATCCCATGGGAGGGACAGCTAAACATTCAGAGGGGAAGACACACCCGGGAACCCAGAAGAGACTACACTCTGACCACATTTCTGACTCCAGAGGAAAACACCTAACATCATCTGGGACCCTGGTGCACCAGGGCTCTGCGAAAAGGTGTCACAGACCATCCTGGTTGCTGCCCTCACCAAGAGCTCAAAAGCAGCCCCTCATGAGCAACTTGAGCTGCAGGACCACAGGTAAGACCAACTTCTCTGCTCCAAGCAACTTGCTTTGTGGACTCAGGACACAGGCCCACAGGAACAGCTGAAGACCAGTAGACAGGAAAGACTACACGCTCGAAAGCAGAACACTCTGTTCCCATAACTGGCTGAAAGAAAACAGGAAAACAGGTCTACAGCACTCCTGACAGGCCTATAGGACTGTCTAGCCACTGTCAGAAATAGCAGAACAAGGTAACAACAGAGACAACCTGATGGCGAGAGGCAAACACAGGAACCAAGCAACAGAAACCAAGACTACTTGGCATCATCGGAGCCCAATTCTCCCACCAAAGAAAACACTGAATATCCCAACACACCAAAAAGCATGATCTAGATTTAAAATCACATTTGAACATGATGCTGGAGGATTTCAAGAAAGACATGAAGAACTCCCTTAGAGAAACACAAGAAAACATAAATAAACATGTAGAAGCCTATAGAGAGGAATCACAAAAATCCCTGAAGGAATTCCAGGAAAACATAGTCAAACAGGTGAAGGAGTTAAAAATGGAAATAGAAGAAATAAAGAAAGGAAACAAGGAAATGACCCTGAATATAGAAAATGAAAGGAATAGACTAGGAGCCATAGATACAAGCATCACAAACAGAATACAAGAGATAGAAGAGAGAATCTCAGGAGCTGAAAATTCCATAGAAATCATCGACACAACTGTCAAAGATAATGTGAAATGGAAAACGCTACTGGCCCAAAACATACAGGACATCCAGGACTCAATGAGAAGATCAAACCTTAGGATAATAGGTATAGAAGAGAGCAAAGACTCCCAGCTCAAAGGACCAGTAAATTTCTTCAACAAAATCATAGAAGAAATCTTCCCTAACCTAAAGAAAGAGATCCCATAAACATACAAGTCGGCAACAGAACTCCAAATAGATTGGACCAGAAAAGAACCTCCTCCTGTCACATAATAGTCAAAACACCAAATGCAGAAAACAAAGAAAGAATATTAAAAGCAGTAAGGGAAAATGGTCAAGTAACATATAAAGGCAGACCTATCAGAATCACACCAGACTTTTCGCCAGAGACTATGAAAGCCAGAAGATCCTGGACTGATGTCATACAGACCCTAAGAGAACACAAATGCCAGCCCAGGTTACTGTAACCTGCAAAACTCTCAATTAACATAGATGGAGAAACCAAAATATTCCATGACAAAAACAGATTAACACAAAATCTTTCTACAAATCCAGCGCTACAAAGGTTAATAAATGGTAAAGCCCAACATAAGGAAGCAAGCTACACCCTAGAAAAAGCAAGAAACTAATCGGCTTGGCCACAAAACAAAGAGAAGAAAAGCACACAAACATAATCTCACATCCAAATATGAATATACCAAGAAGCAATAATCAGTATTCCTTAATATCTCTCGACATCAATGGTCTCAACTCCCCAATCAAAAGACATAGATAAACAAACTGGATACGCAATGAGGATCCTGCATTCTGCTGCCTATAGGAAATACACCTCAGAGACAAAGACAGACACTACCACAGAGTGAAAGGCTGGAAAACAACATTCCAACCAAATGGCATAGCCATTCTAATACTGAATAAAATCGATTTTCAACTAAAAGTCATCAAAAAAGATAAGGAAGGACACTTCTTATTCTTCAAAGGAAAAATCCACCAAGATGAACTCTCAATCCTAAATATCTATGCTCCAAATACAAGGGCACCTACATACATAAAAGAAACCTTACTAAAGCTCAAAGCACATATTGCACCTCACACAATAATAGTAGGAGATTTCCACACCCCACTCTCATCAATGGACAGATCATGGAAAATTAAATTAAACAGAGACATAAACAGACTCAGAGAAATCATGAACCAAATGGACTTAAGAGATATTTGTAGAACATTATATCCTAAAACAAAATGATATACCATCGTCTCACCACCTCATGGTACTTTCTTCTAAATTGGCCATATAATTGGTCATAAAACACACCTCAACAAATACAGAAAGATAGAAATAATTCGATGCGTCCTGTCAGACCACCATGGGTTAAAGCTGGTCTTCAATAATAATAAGGGAATAATGCCGACATATAAATGGAAGTCGAAAATGATCTACTCAATGATACCCTGGTCAAGGAAGAAATAAAGAAAGAAATAAAACTTTTTAGAATATAATGGAAATGAAGGTACAACATACCCAAAAAATATGGGACAAAATGAAAGCTGTGCTAAGAGGAAAACTCAGAGCTCTGAGTGCCTGCAGAAAGAAACAGGAGAGAGCATATATCAGCAGCTTGACAGCACACCTAAAAGCTCTAGAACATAGAGAAGCAAATACACGCAGGAGGTGTAGAAGGCAGGAAATAATCAAACTCAGAGCTGAAATCAACCAAGTAGAAACAAAAAGGACCACAGAATTAATCAACAGAACCAAAAGTTGGTTCTTTGAGAAAATCAACAAGATAGATAAAACCTTAGCCAGACAAACAAGAGGACACAGAGAGTCTGTCCAAACTAACAAAATCAGAAATGAAAGGGAGACATAACTATAGAATCAGAGGAAATTCAAAACATCATCAGATCTTACTATAAAAGCCTATATTCAACAAAACTTGAAAATCTGCAGGAAATGGACAATTTCCTAGACAGATACCAGGTACCGAAGTTAAATCAGGAACAGGTAAACCATTTAAAAAACTCCCTAACTCCTAACAAAATAGAAGCAGTCATTAAAGGTCTCCCAACCAAAACGAGCCCAGATCCAGAAATGTTCAGTGCAGAATTCTATCAGACCCTCATAGAAGACCTCATACCAATAGTATCCAAACTATTCTACAAAATTGAAACAGATGGAGCACTACCGAATTCCTTCTATGAAGCCACAATTACTCTTATACCTAAACCACAGAAAGACCCAACAAAGAAAGAGAACTTCAGACCAATTTCCATTATGAATATCAACGCAAAAATACTCAAAGCAATTCTGGGAAACCGAATCCAAGAGCACGTGAAAATGATCAATCAACATGGTCAAGTAGGCTTCATCCCAGGCATGCAGAGATGGTTTAATATACGGAAAACCATCAGTGTAATCCATTATATAAACGAACTGAAAGAACAAAACCACATGATCATTTCATTACATGCTGAGAAAGCATTTGACAAAATTCAATACCCCTTCATGATAAAAGTCCTGGAAAGAATAGCAAATCAAGGCCCATACCTAAATATAGTAAAGGCCTTATACAGCAAACCAGTAGCTAACATTAAACTAAATGGAGAGAAACTTGAAGCAATCCCACTAAAATCGGGACTAGGCAAAGCTGCCCACTCTCTCCCTACTTATTCAATATAGTTCCTGAAGTTCTAGCCAGAGCAATCAGACAACAAAAGGAGATCAATGGGATACAGATTGGAAAAGAAGAATTCAAAATATCACTATTTGCAGATGATATGATAGTATATTTAAGCGATCCCAAAAGTTCCACCAGAGAACTACTAAGCCTGATAAACAACTTCAGCAAAGTGGCTGGGTATAAAATTAACTCAAATAAGTAAGTAGCCTTCCTCTACAAAAAAGAGAAACAAGCCGAGAAATAAATTAGTGAAACGACACCCTTCGTAATAGGCCCAAATAATATAAAATACTTCAGTGTGATTTTAACCAAGCATGTAAAAGATCTGTATGATAAGAAGTTCAAGCCTCTGAAGAAAAAAATTGAAGAAGACCTCAAAAGATGGAAAGATCTCCCATGCTCATGGATTAGCAGGATTAATATAGTAAAAATGGCCATATTACCAAAAGCGATCTACAGATTCAATGCAATCCCCATCAAAATTCCAATCCAATGTTTAAGAGGGTAGACAGATCAATTTGCAAATTCAGCTGGAATAACAAAAATCCCAGGATAGCTAAAACTCTCCTCAAAAATAAAAGGACTTCTGGGGGAATCACTATCCCTGAACTCAAGCAATATTGCAGAGCAGCAGTGATAAAAACTGCATGGTATTGGTACAGAGACAGACAGATAGACCAGTGGAATAGAATTGAAGACCCAGAAATGAACCCACACACATATTGTCACTTGATTTTTGACAAAGGAGCCAAAACCATCCAATGGAAAAAAAGATAGCATTTTCAGCAAATGGTGCTGGTTCAACTGGAGGTCAGCATGTAGAAGAATGCAGATTGATCCATGCTTATCACCCTGTACAAAGTTTAAGTCCAAGTGGATCAAGGACCTCCACATCAAACCAGATGCACTCAAATTAATAGAAGAAAACATGTGGAAACATCTCGAACACATGGGCACTCAAGAAAATTTCCTGAATAAAACACCAATGGCCTGTGCTCTAAGATCAAGAATCGACAAATGGGATTTCATAAA
Source organism: Rattus norvegicus (assembly GCF_021556685.1). Taxonomy (NCBI): domain Eukaryota; kingdom Metazoa; phylum Chordata; class Mammalia; order Rodentia; family Muridae; genus Rattus; species Rattus norvegicus. Next base: position 139,276,055 of record NC_141539.1, read on the forward strand.
ACTGGCAAAGGCAAAGGACACTGTTGTTAGGACAAAATGGAAACCAACAGACTTGGAAAAGATGTTTACCAATTCGACAACAGATAGAGGGCTTATATCCAAAATATACAAAGAACTCAAGAAGTTAGACCGCAGGGAGACAAATAACCCTATTAGAAATGGGGTTCAGAGCTAAACAAAGAATTCACAGCTGAGGAAAGCTGTATGGCTGAGAAACACCTAAAGAAATGTTCAACAGCTTTATTCATAAGGGAAATGCAAATCAAAACATCCCTGGGATTTCACCTCACACCAGTGAGAATGGCTAAGATCAAAAACTCAGGTGACAACAAATGCTGGCGAGGATGTGGAGAAAGAGCAACACTCCTCCATTGCTGGTGGGACTGCAAACTGGTACAACCATTCTGCAAATCAGTCTGGAGATTCCTCAGAAAATTGCACATTGAACTACATGAGGACCCAGCTATACTTCTCTTGGGCATACACCTAAAAGACCCCAACATATAACAAAGACACATGCTCCAATATGTTCATAGCAGCCTTATTTATAATAGCCAGAACCTTGAAAGAACCCCGATGCCCTTCAACAAAGGAATGGATACAGAAAATGTGGTATATCTACACAGTGGTATATTATTCACCTATCAAATACAATGACTTTATGAAATTCATAGGCAAATGGATGAAACTGGAAAATATCATCCCGAATGAAGTAACACAGTCACAGAAAAACACACATGGTATGCACTCATTTATAAGTGGCTATTAGCCCAAATGCTTGAATTACCCTAGATGCACAGAACACATGAAACTAAAGAAGGATGACCAAAACATGAATGCTTCACTTCTTTAAAAGGGGAACAAGAAACCCTTGCCAGGGAATAGGGTGGCAAAGCTTAGAACAGAGGCAGAAGGAACACCCATTCAGAGCTTTCCCCACAAGTGGCCCATACATATACAGCCACCCAATTAGATAAGATTGATGAAGCAAAGAAGTGCAGGCTGAGAGGAATCGGATGTGGATCTTTCCTGAGAGACACAGCCAGAATACAGCAAATTCATAGGCGAATTCCAGAAGCAATCCACTGAACTGAGATCGGGACCCCCGTTGAAGGAATCAGAGAAAGGACTGAAAGAGCTTGAAGGGGCTCCACACCTCATATGAACAACCATGCCAACCAACCAGAGCTTCTAGGGACTAACCTACTACCCAAAGACTATACATGGACTGATCCTGGGCTCCAACCTCATAGGTAGCAATGAATATCCTAGTAAGAGCACCAGTGGAAGGGGAAGCCCTGGGTCCTGCCAAGACTCAACACCTAGTAAATGTGATTGTTGAGAGGAGGTTGGTAATGGGGGGAGGATGAGGAAGGGATGCCCTTATTGGAGGGGAGGGGTAGGTGTTAGGCGGATGTTGGCCCAGAAACTGGGAAGGGGAATAATAATCAAACTGTAAATAGGTAATTCTCAAGTTAATAAAGTTAAAAAAATAAATGTAATTGTTACAAAAATAAGTGAATAAAATTAATCACAATTAACAAAAAAAATTAAAGAAATTTAAGGATATCTTTTTATACAATACATTGTGATCATAATTTTTGCTTCCTTCATCCCTCCCCGAATCCTTCCTCTCCCCAAACTTGCTCAATTACTTTAACTACAACCTTTTATAAATATTCAAGGGATTAGTTTAATGGCATTCATTCATATTGACAAAGAGAGATTTAAAAATCTGTAGTTGTCAATACATTTTCAGTTATAAAAATCATTATCTAATGTATATATTTGTGTTATAGATTACAATTCTTATTAGTAGGTACAAGGTGTAATAATAAAATCTAAGGTTGAAGATAAATCAGGTGTACGGCACCTGCTCATAGAAGGAGTTGACCTTCAGCACTTAGCTGAGAAGCAGGTGGGATGGTTTATCACATGATCTGAACTCTTGTGATCCATCTGACTTTGTTTCATCTCAAACACTTTATATCTGTGCTTCCTAACCTAGAGACAGCTATTCCCTCTCATGCCATGAGATCAACTCATTTAAGCCTATGGATATGAAAAATAGCCTGATCTCTTGGATGAAACAGAGGCCTCATCTTTAACAGGGACTAGTGATTTTTCTAAAGTTATAATTATTAATTAAAATGAGGGATGCCTTTTTGCAACATTACCATTTGAATTAAGGTCTTACCAATGCTACACAAGAGCTCTACCATTAGCCTAACTCCCAGTACTGAATGAGGAATCAAACAGACAGCACTTTGTCCTTCAGACTGATGTGTGTTTGAGCAGCTCTGTGTTTAGGGTTTACCATCTCTGGTTTATTTTGCTTCTTCTGGAACTGATGCTGGTCACATCATGGAATCACCTCTGCCTTGTGTTCATGTCAGAGCACATCTTACATTTAAAATCAATTATAATGGAGCTGTGAAAATATCCGTGGTTCAAGTTCTTGTTAAACAAGGAACATTGCATGGGATCTTTTATTCGAACTTAGTTCTCTATGCCTACACAAAGAGTTGGGTGCGGCAGCCAGCCAGTCATCCAATCCATGACGTGTGAGGACAGAGCAGTCACAGGAGCTTGCAGTCCAAACATTCTAGTCAGTTTGTGATTTTTCAGGCTTAGTGATAGAACTTGTCTTAAAATACATGGTGCAGATGGATAGAGTGTGCACAGATACCCACACACACATACACACCGAGGGGAAAGGGAGGCTCTAAAGTCAGGCAGTATAATAAATTAAGATGAAAATATATACCACAGTTGAAAATGCATATTTCAATAAGATTGTAGATACTTCCAGGAATACTGCACAGTGTATGTGTAGAGTGAATCCAGAAACAAAGGAGTCCATTCTTTAATGCCTGTCTGAACTTCTTCTAACTCTCTGTAACTCAGAGTTCTGCTGTGTGGTTTGCCCAGGAGTTATCTGTATTTTCATGGTAATTCTGCTGCAAGGAGGATGGCTGCCTTGTCTCTATTCAGGACTCAGGTGACCTCATCAGAACCTTCTCCCCACTTAATTTGTAAAATAAACTTGAGAGTCAGTGATTGGGCAGGGGCAGGGAAGCAGGAGAGGAGGGAGAGAGGAGTTCTGAGAAGGAGGAAAGATGGAGCTGAACCACATAGCATGAAGAAACCACAAGTTATGAGGGATTTCACTGCTGGGGAATGGGATAGTGTAGTGGGAGATCTTCCCAGTCTAGGCATGAGCTAGTATTCATAGTAATCAACTTGTGTTTTCTTTGCATGGACATATTCAGGTTGGAGAGGTGACAGCAACACTCTGCATGCTCTCAAAGCCCCTGCATGCTCTGAGCTCCCTGCAGGGAGGTCTGTTTCTAGATTCTCAGTGACATTCGCTCACTATGTCTCTCCCACAATAATACATGGCCATGTCCTCAAATCTCAGACTGCTAATTTCTAGGTACAAGGTGTTCTTGGCAGTGCCCCTTGGGGATATTGTCCCTTCAAGGTTTCTTGCATAGTTGATGCAAGTACTAGTACTATTAATGTATGTTTCAATCCCAGCCCTTTCCTGGATCTTGGAGGACCCAGGCCATGTCATGTGGGGCAGTGGACTGTGTCATAAGACAGAAAACCCGGTAACGTTCAGTGAATTCAGGAACTGCAGCAATTATCATAATTGAGGATTGTAGGAATTAAAACATATACCTGTCCAGGTCCCTGTCTTAGAACAGATGACCTCTACACCCCAAGGAGAGGAATGAGACAATCAGTCACATCTGGACAATATCTGACATCCTTCTACATGATGATGAATCATCCATAACATCTAATACAAAGCCTCTAGGAAACATCTGATTTAAGATCCCAATCTACACCAAATGTTTAAAAGATCCTCTGTACAAGGAAGAAAGTATACTAGTCATTTTACCAAAGATTGCTTGAGAGTGTTTGTCTTATTGAGCTGTACCACTCCAGGTAAGACTATTGTCTCCTGAAGTTTATGTTGCTAGTAGCTGCTCAAGCCTAGTGCAGCCACTTCCTGCTCAGTGGAGTTGGCCTTGGCTCTTAGCTGCCCACTGCATCCCACTGCCTGGCAGTGGTGGCTGCATTAGAGGCACTCTTTGGCTGCTGTATCTGAGCCAGAGCTCTGCAGAACCCTGCTGATCACATCAGGTATGCAGACAGCCAATTGCAGTCCCCAAAGGTGAAACCAGATGCTGCACAGTAGAGGTTGATGGTCTTTTTTGTTCACTAAGCCTCCCCCATACTCCTCTGCCTGCAATTTACATTGATACCTGCAAACACACAGAATGCTGGTCAGAAAACTGTCACGAAAAGCAATTTTTGCGTTTTTCCTGTCCATACAATACAAAATCTCATCTCTGTCAAGTACATTTAAATAACCATAAAATAAATACAAGGAAAATCAATCTGAGACTCAAGTATACAGAGAATAATCTGTGTTCAGTGCTGATCAGGGAATGTCAAGAGCTGGTTACCTAGGGCTGGACCCTTCTTCTCAAGCAGCGTTAGGGCAGGGCTGGTTTTCATGGTTATCAGGGAAGTGATATTTACATGTCCTCTTGCTCTCTCTATTGCAAGTTCTACAGTTGGAAAGTTGGCAGGAAACACTGCTCAGAGAAGATATAAAATATCAAATAAAATGATGACAGTTATAGAATTTAACACAGTACTGCAGTTTCATAGTCATATTTTCTTTGTTAAGCATCAACACACTGCATTTCCTTTTCTCTTGTGCATGTTCATAGAACTTGATTTAATATATATTCTATCTTCTTAGTATGAAAGGAAAATAAAAACCTGTTACACACAGTTGTGTTTCTATATAGGAACTCAATCTTTCCCTTTGTCTTGTCTGGACATGAATCCTACCTGATATTTTGAACAAGGTCACACCTCCCTTGCAAGGTTAGCAGAACTTGATCTCTATGAGCTAACACTTGGGATATTTCTGTATTATACTTTTTCATGAGAGAACACTGTCCTCAATCCTTATAAAGGCTTGCAAATTAAACATTTTAAGTCAATGTCTTTTTGAGCTCCATGTTTGATATTCAGAAATATTTCGATTTGCAGCAAATGACTTGTTTTTCATCTATAAATTTTCGATATGATTCCTGTAACTTCATCATTCTCTTTGTCAGTTGTTTTACCAGGCATATGCTGCCTGCATTCATGTTGTATTAACCTAGAACTCAACAAGTCAGGAAGCAGGAGCTTATGCAGAGGCCATGGAGGGATGCTACTTACTGGCTTGCTTCTCCTGTCTTGCTCAGCTTGCTTTCTTATAGAACCAAGACCATAGGCACAGGGATGGTGCTACTTACAAGAGGCCCTCCCCTTTTACCACTAATGGAGAAAATGCCTTACAGCTGAATGTCATGGAGGAATTTCCTCAAGGGAGGTCCCTTTCTGGTGACAACTTTTTGAATTATTGCACAGGTTTCATATTTGGCTGACAATATATTTAACCTGGTGTTCTCAAGACTATTTAAAGCCGTCTTGTAAATTTGGTGGCAGATGATCTCTGAGTGTGGCCAGTGCTGGAAACTCCTTCTTATCAGATACATGTCTACAACCTTGGCTGTCCATCCCTCAGTATGCACAGAAAATCAAAGAAAAATAGAAAGCATTCTCTATTTAGTTCAGTCTGAAAGCCAAAAACACAAACACTTATACTGCTCAAATAGCACTTAGGTCAAGTATGTATTTTTACAGACTCTTGTAAAATGACAACATGTTGCTCCTTTGCCTTTATGCTAATAAGGTACTGTGAAATGTGACCCAGAGTGGACTGAGGTGACCATTGTGAAATTGCAGTGAAGTAAACATTGGTGATGAACTCACATTCTAGCGCTCCTTTCACCACTGAACAAGATCGAAGAGGACATATTCAAGGTAGTGGTGATGTTCTATATGTGTAACCAACTCAGCCCTATTGCTGTAGCCTCTATGGAAATACCGGGATTTAGTGACATTTTACTCCTCTTTTAATTGGCTTTAGTGCTGCAATCTCCCACCCTATGCTCCGTGGTTCCTCATGGTCCTCCTTCTTTTGCGTTGTTGTGTACCTCCACACATCTACATTACAAATTACAGAGATTACAAGAACTTTGGGTTTTGACTCTCAGAAGACATCAACAAGTAAAAGTTTCAGAAACCATTAAGAACAGTCTGCTGGAAACTGAGATGAAATCAGAGAAATTGTCGGTCTCAGGCTTCTGCCTGTGTGGGTCACTCTTCCCAGTGACTCCTCATTCACTTGACTAGTTGTAGTTGTGATGCCGAAGTAGGCAAAACGCTCAGTCCTCCCCTCCCTCTTAGAAACGCTATCCTCACACACAGAGATGGAGCTGATGATGGCACAGCAAGACAGAGAATGTAGAATCAATGTATAGAAGAACGTGTGGTGGTTACTGGAGCGTCTCCCAATTATTGGGTTAATGAGTGAACCAATGAGTACAGAACTCTCTTTTTCCCTTTTGATTAGAAGTCATATCGTACCAATACGTTGCAGAGAGAGAGATTCTGTCATTACAGGGAAAAGAAGAGCCTGAAAATCTGATAAATTAGGCAGTTTTTAGAGACACTTCATGTTTTTATTGAACAAACATCAGCCCTTGATTTCCAATACCCACCTACTCTTTTATAGTGACACCATCCATATGTTCCCAGAGTGTCATTGAGAAGAATGTTGTATTTAGGTACTTGGTTACACACCTGACTTCTGTTGAGGAATCACAACTCAGAATGAGCCAAGAATTGTTTACATTATGTTTCTGGGACAGCAGTATAAATAAGATTCTTAGAAGTCTGGGGGTAAGAAAAGGGATTAATGTGTTAAAACAAAAAATCATATGACTCATAAAATTCTAGGGGTCAAAAGCTTAACTGATAAAGAGAAACAGGAGGAAAGAAAAGAGATGTTACCCATTAAGTGGGTTAAGAGCTGTTTGCAGCAAATTGAAGCTCGGTGAGTATCATCAGTTACCTTGGCCTCATGACTCAATTCACAATTCTTACACAAAATTTATTACCAGCATCACAGCGCATCAGGTCTGTTGCTTAGCACACGTGTGAGGATGTGAAGAGAGTGAACGTCATCAGGCTCATGGGTCACTGGCCCTTAATTATTTCTGTTTTCCTTTAAATCCTATATGGTGCTCTACCAGGGAGTCTTACTGACTCTCTGCCCTGAATCAAGGCCTTCCCAATCTTAAGACTTCTTTGCTTCTCCAGGTTCTAATCACGGTCTTCTAATAGAACAACTTCTGCCGTGAATGATGCTCTGATTTTGTGTTCAAGTCACAGGTGATACTACATTTAAAGGTCATCTAAAAAGGGACTGATTTTATAACTCTGTGCTTCAAGTTATAACCACATAATCCCAAGTATCTCTGTTAGTTCTATATATTTAGAAAGATGGTGGGTATGGTAGCCATAGGAAGATCCAGGCCCATGTATGGACTATTTCAGTGTTATTATATAGACTGATAGAAGTCATTTCATCTCAACATGTAAATACACACACACACACACACACACACACACACAGAGGCACATTCACACTCACACGCACACAGTCACTCACACACAAACACTGAGAGTGAAAGAAATATAAAGAGACACATTCAGAGAGAGACAGAGAGATAATAACAAGTGATAGAGAGGCAAAATAAATACAGATCTACATAGAGAGACAGAAACACTGTAATAAGTAAATGAATACAAAACACGTGTTATACAGGTAAACAGAAATTTGAATGGACATTTGTGTATTACAATGTCTTCTACACCCTGTACTTGTAGAGAGAATTCTTTCAGTGAGGCAACCTAGACACAAGGATTCCAGACCTCCCTAACTCCAGGTCTTTCTAAATAGACTGCTAAGACTCAGCTAATAGGAGCTTTGTGTTCTCTCTGAGCCCCCAGCTGGTCCTGAGTGCATGCACTACAGAAGGTTTGTGTTTGAGCTCACAGTAATATTTCCTCACTGTGTTTTGCAAAATAATACATGGCTGTGTCCTCAGACCTCAGACTGCTCTTTTCCAGGTACAGGGTGTTCTTAGAATTCTCTCTGGAGATGGTGAATTGACCCTTCACTATGTCTGCATAGTACTTGTTATCACTACCATAATAAATGATTGCTACCAATTCCAGACCCTTCTTTGGAGCCTGGTGAACCCAGCGCATGTCATACTTACTGAAAGTGAATCTACACAGGAGGCTGAAAGAGGCTACACAGGAGAGTTTCAGGGAACTTCCAGGCTGTACTAATCCTCCCCCAGACTCCACTAGCTTCACCTCACACCAGACACCTGCAAAGAACGAATGCAATTCAGAAAACTGTTACTAAGAAAACTAAAGAAAATAATGAAACAAAACAAAATTTTCTATTCCTCGTGTTCACAAAACAGACAGAATCTCATCTCTACCAATTACTTTTTAAAATAAAAAAAAAAGGAAAACCAAGTTGAGCCTGAAGTCCATGGCCAGTGGTCTGTGTTCAGTGCTGATCACTGATTGAGTGGATTTGGGTATCCAGTTCTGGGCTCTTCTGTCAGAGCTGCAGGGTAAGGGCAGGGCTGGTTTTCATGGGCACAGAGAAGGCTTATTTGCATGTCTTCCTGCTATAGTATTCTCTGGAATTGGAACTATGATGAAGCCAGTGATCATAGCAGATAAGACAAGAAAGTCACAGTTGTATGACAAATTAATGGAAGTTTCAAATTCACTTATTTTGCATAAGAATTTCCCACACTCCATTTAGTTTTTTTTCACATATGCATGAACATGTTTTGTTTCCATACTGTCATGTACCCTAAATGAGTAATTAAATGAATAATTAAATAGCACCACACATAATTTTGTTTCTAGATATGAGTATAGTCTTTCCTACTGTCTGAGGAGCTTATGTCATTTCCTGAATATGGTTCTTGGACAGGGTTACATCTGCAAGGCTATCATAGCAGAACTCATTTTTCTTATGGAAATTTTTAGAAGTTGATTATTCATGATAGCATGCAGTCCTCGGATCATTTGGAGGCTTGCACCAGAAACATTCCAGGTCCCAGTCTGCCTACCACCCGAATTTGCTAGGAAGACATATTTTTCTTTGAGGCAAATTTGGTTGTTATCTTTCCTTTTCATTAATAAATGTAATTAGTACAACCAGGGAATTTAATTAAATTCTGGGATGACTTTTACCCTATTTAAGCAGTTCTCTGGTATGAGGTAGAATCTCAGGGTTGTTTTGATTTGCATTTCCCTAATGGCTAGGATGTTGAGCATTTCTTTAGGTACTTCCCAGCCATTAGATACTCCTTAGCCGAGAACTCTTTTTTTACTTCTGTATCCAGTTTTTAATAGAGTTATTTAGCTTTCTGGAGTCCAACTTCTTGAGTTTTTGTATGTGTTGGACATTAGTCCCCTAATGGAAGTAGGATTGGTAAAGATCTTTTCCCAATCTGTTGGTTGCTGTTTTGTCCTAATGAAAGTGTCCTTTGCCTTACAGAAACTTTGCAGTCATATGAGGGCACATTTTTGATTCTATATCTTAGAGCATAAGCCATTAATGTCTTGTTCGCATAATTTTCCCCAGTACCCATGGTCTCAAGGCTCTTTCCCAAATTTTCTTCTATAAGTTTGCGTATCTGGTTTATGTGGATGTCCTTGATCTACTTAGACTTAAGCTTTCTACAGGATGATAAGAATAGTTTGATCTGAATTCTTCTACATCCTGACCTCCAGTTTTGCCAGCACCATGTGTTGAAAATGCTATCTTTTTTCCAATGGATGGTTTTAGATATTTGTCAAAGATCAAGTGATGTGTGTGTGCTTCATTTCATGGTCTTCAATTCTATTCCATTGATCTACCTGTCTGTTTCTGTACCAATACCATACAGTTTTTTTTTTTTTATCACTCTTGCTCTGTAATACTGCTAGAGGTATGCGATGATGATTCCTCCAGAAGTTCTTTTATTGTTGAAGATAGTTTTCTCTTTCCTGGGTTTTTTGTTATTCCAAATGAATTTGCAAATTACTCTTTCTAGCTCTGTGAAGGATTGAGAGAGAATTTTGATGGGGATTGCATTGAATCTGTAGAAAACTTTTGGTAAAATGTCAATTTTAACTATATTAATCCTGCCAATCCATGAACATGAGAGATCTTTCCATCTTCTAAGATCTTCTTCAATTTCTCTCTTCAGAGACTTGAAGTTCTTAGCATACAGATCTTTCACTTGCTTGGTTAATGTCACACCAAGGTAATTTATATTATTTGGGACTATTATGAAGGCTGTCAAGTGTTGTTGTAAAAATATAAAAATAAAAAAAGTGTGTTGTCTTTTACCTCACATAGGCCTGGCACCTCAATGCCCCAAGATATCTGCTAGATATCTTGGCAGAAACACATCCCAGCTCCCTGGCAGTCAACTGTCTCCTGTAGGTGCACACTTTGCTACACTCAGTCACATAAAAGAACACACAGCACAATAATCTTTGACCCAATTGGTAAGATATAATTGTGCACCCAAACATAAAAAGCCTAGGACCATCCATCCCTAAGGAACATTAATAACTACCTGTAAACACACAGTGAGGAATCTTAAAGTCAGCCTCCATCATCTTGCCATGGCTTCTCTCTCCCCCTTCCTCCACTCTTTGTTCCAGTCTCCTCCTGTTACTTCAAACTTCTCTCCCACCCATCCTTCCTTCTCCTCCAATGACAGGCCTCCTTCTATCCTGTACCTGCCCCTCACCTGTATTTTACAAATTCAATGGGGAGAAGGTTCTGGTGATGTCACCTGATTCCTGAGAGTGTGACTAGGCAGCTGTCCTTGAGGCAGTGGAATTAGCATCAAAATACAGATAACACCAGGGCAAATCACAACAGTCATTTCCCTAATTTCTTTCTCAGCTTGTTATCTTTTGTGTAGAGAAAGGCTACTGATTAGTTTGAATTTATTTTATACCCATCCACTTTGGTAAGGTTGTTTTTTCAGACTTAGTAGCTTTCTGGGGAACTTTTGGTGTCACTTAAGTATACTATAATATCATCTGAAAATAGTGATATTTTGACTTCTTCTTTCCAATTTGCATCCTTTCATTTCCTTTTGTTGTCTGATTGCCCTGGCTAGGACTTTGAGAACTACATTGAATAAATAGGGAGAGAGTGGGCAGCCTTGTCAAGTCCCTGATTTTAGTGGGACTGCTTCAAGTTTCTCTGCATTTAGTTTAATGTTAACTACTGGTTTGCTGCGTATGGCTTTTTACTATGTTTAGGTATGGTCCTTGAATTCCTGTTCTTTCTATGACTTTTATCAGGAAGGGGTGTTGAATTTTGTCAATTGCTTTCTCAGCATCTAATGAAATGATCATGTGGTTTTTAATCTTTGAGTTTGTTTATATAATGGATTATGTTGATGGTTTTCTGTATATTAAACCATCCCTGCATCAATGGGATGAAGCCTACTTGATTACGATGGATGATTGTTTTGATATGTTCTGTCATTTGGTTTGCAAGGATTTTATTAAGTATTTTTGCATCAATATTCCTATGGGAAATTGGTCTGAAGTTCTCTTTCTTTGTTGGTTCTTTGTGTGTTTTCAGTAGAAGAGTAGTTGTGGCTTCATAGAAGGAATTCAGTTGTGTTTCATCTGTTTCAACTTTGTGGAATAATTTGAACAGTATTGGTATGAGGTCTTCTATGAAGGTCTAATAGAATTCTTCACTAAACCCATCTGGTCCTTGGCTCTTTTTGCTTCAGAGACTTTTAGTGACTGCTTCTATTTCTTTAGGAGTTATGGAGTTCTTTAAATTGTTTATCTGTATCTGATTTAATTTTAGTGCCTGGTATTTGTCTAGAAAATGTCCATTTACTCTAGATTTTCAAGTTTTGCTTAATATAGATTTTGTAGTAGGATCTGATGATTTTTTTTAATTTTGTCTGATTCTGTTGTTATGTCTCCCTTTTCATTTCTGATTTTGTTAATTTGGGCACAATCTCTGTGCCCTCTTGTTAGTCTGACTAAGGGATTATCTATCTTGCTGATTTTCTCAAAGAACCAGCTTTTGATTATGTTAACTCTTTGTATAGCCCTTTTTTCTTCTACTTGGTTGATTTCAGCTCTGAGTTTTATTATTTCCTGCCTTCTCCTCCTCCTGGGTTTATTTCCTACTTTTTGTTGTAGAACTTTGAGGAGTACTGTCAAACTGCTGATGTATGCTGTCTCCTGTTTTTTTCTGCAAGCAATCAGAGCTATACATTTTCCTCTTAGCACAGCTTTCAGTATGTCCCATAAGTTTGGGTACGTTGTACCTTCATTTTCATTAAATTCTAAAAAGTCTACAATTTCTTTATTTCTTCCTTGACCAGGATATCATTGAATAGAATAGTGTTCAACTTCCATGTATATGCGGGTGTTCTTTCCTTATTGTTATTAAAGACCAGCTTTAGCCCGTGGTGGTCTGATAGGACGCATGGGATTATTTCTATCTTTCTGTATCTTTTGAGGCCTGTTTTTTTACCAAATATATGGTGAATTTTGGAGAAAGTATGATGAGGTGATGAGAAGAAGGTATATCCATTTGTTTTAGGATAGAATGTTCTATAAATATCTATTAAGTCCTTTTTGTTTATAACTTCTGTTAGTCTGTCTAGGTCTCTGTTTAATTTCTGTTTACATGATTTGTCTATTTATAAAAGTGGTTTGTTGATGTCTCCTACTGTTACTGTGTGAGGTGCAATGTGTGCTTTGAGCTTCAGTAAGGTTCCTTTTATGTATGTATTTGCCCTTGTATTTGGAGCATAGATATTTAGGATTGAGAGTTCATCATGTGAAATTTTTCTTTTAATGAATATGAAGTGTGCTTCCTTATCTTTTTTGATGACTTTTGGTTGAATGTTGATTTTACTCTATGTTGGAATGACCCTTCCAGGTGCTTCTTCAGACCATTTGATTGGAAAGTGGTATTCCAGCCCTTTACTCTGTGGTAGTGTCTGTCTTTGTCTTTGAGGTATGTTTCCTGTAGGCAGCAAAATGTTGGGTCCTCATTACTATCCTATCTGTTAATCTCTGTCTTTTTATTTGGGAATTGAGTCCATTGATATTGAAAGATACTAAGGAATAGTGATTGATGCTTCCTATTATTTTAGTATTTGGAGATGAGATTATGTTTGTATGCTTCTCTTCCTTTGGTTTTATTGTAAAAAGATTAGTTTCTTGTTTTTTCTCGGGTGTAGCTTGCCTCTTTGTGTTGGGCTTTGCCATATACTATCCTTGTAGGGCTGGAATTATAGAAAGATATTGTGTAAATTTGGTTTTGTCATGGAATATCTTGATTGCCCCATCTATGTTAATGGAAAGTTTTGCTGAATATACTAGCTTGTGCTGCCATTTGCATTCTGTTGTGTTCTGTATGATATCTTCTCAGGATCTTATGGCCTTCATAGTCTTTGGTGAGAACTCTGGTTTAATTCTAATAGGTCTGTCTTTATACTTACTTGACATTTTCCCCTACCTCTTTTAATATTCTTTCTTTGTTTTGTGTGTTTGTTGTTTTGATTTTATGTGACAGGAGGAATGTCTTTTCTTGTCCAATGTATTTGGTGTTCTGTAGGCTCTTGTATGCTCATGGGCATATCTTTCCTTATGTTAGGCAAATTTTCTTCTATAACTTTTTTCAAGGTATTTATGGTCCCTTTAAGTTGGGGGTCTTAAATCTCTTCTATACCTGTTATCCTTAGGTTTTATTTTCTCTTTGTGTCCTGGATTTCCTGGATATTTTGGGTTAGGTGCTTTTTGCATTTTACATTTTCTTTAGTCATTGTGTTAATGTTTTGTATGGGGTCTTGTGCCCCTAAGATTCTCTCTTCTATCCCTTGTATTCTGTTGATGATGCTTGCATCTACGTTCCCTGATCTCCTTCCTATGCTTTCTATCTCCCAGGGTTGTCTCTCTTTTTTCCTTCATTTATTTTTTCTATTTCCATCTTTAAATCCTGGATGGTTTCGTTCAATTCCTCCACCTTTAATTCTTCCTGTAATTCTTTAAGGGATTTTGTGTTTCCTCTCTAAGCATTTCTAATTTTTACCTCTGCTGTCCTGTATTTCTTTCAGGGAATTATTTATTTCCTTCTTAAACTCCTCTATCATCATCATGAAATGTGATTTTAAATGCTTATCTTGCTTTTCTGTGAGTTTTGATATCCAGTATTTGCTCTGGTGGGAGAACTGGGCTCTTATGCTGCCAGGTGTACTTGGTTTCTGTTGCTTAGGTTCCTGTGCTTGCCATCAGGTTTGTCTCTGGTGTTAGTTTGTCTTACTGTTCTGACAGTCACTTGAGTCTCTTGTAAACTTGTGTGGCAGTACTCCTGTAGACCTGTTTTCTTTCAACTGAATTGGGAACAGAGAACTGTGAGACTGGTTCAGCTCATGTTGCAGGCAGAAACCAAAGTGTCTGTAGCATGCTTCTCATGAGTTTCTGTGTTCTGGGGCCACCAAGCAGGTCATTTGGAGCAGAAGAGCTGGTCTTACCTCTGTTCTCAAGTATGTAGGCACTCCTGGTGACTAGTTTTCAGCTCTGGCCTCAGGCAGGAACTGGACGTTTCCTGCTACTGACTGCTCCTAGTTTCCCATATCCACAGGGCACTAGCCAAGTCATGTTTGGGCCAGGAATGTGAGCAGACGGGATCTCCACTTTGCTCACAGGATTGTCTGCATTTTTAGAGTCCAGCTCTCTCTTCCATGGGATTTGTGTATAGAGAGCTATGGTATCATTTCAGCTCTGGGTGCAGCCAGAAATCTGAAGTGTCCTGTCCCAGACTGCTCCTTCGTTTGTGAGTCCTGAGGCCCCCAAGAGGGTTGGTTGCTCAGAGCAGAAGTGTTTGTCTGACCTCTGCTCTTAGGTGTGTTGGCCCTTCTGGTCACTTGCTTTCTGTTCTGAGTGCAGGCAGAAACTGGAAGGTTCCTGCTCCTGACTGCTCCTAGGTTCCTATGTACAGAGGGCACAGAGGGCACTAGGCAGGTTTGTCTTGGGCCAAGATCATTTGATCATTTTTTGGTGCTTTTTTTTTTTTTTTTTTTTTTTTTACAATATTCGAGGACCTACTGCCATGGAATTAGTATGGGAATATTAGAAGATGGTAGTTCTTAGGGTCACTACAGGCCTCTCTGCAGGCTGTGATCCAGGCAAATCAGACTGTGTGGAAAAAGAGGGGGCAGGATTTAAACTGATTTTTCTTGGGGTATGCAGGCCTCTACGGGGAAGGAGAAAGCTTTTGGGGTGACTCTACAAGTTCCTTGGAATGAAATGGCAGGTCCCTTGCTAGCTACTGGAGGTTGGGAGCCATAGTCAACTGACCTCTGTTTGCAGTGCACCAGTGTCCCAGACTATGAGATGATTCAAGGGGCTGGTATTCAAGTTCGTTAATCCTGTGGCCCTGCGGGACTCCTTGGGAAATCCATCTTATTCCTACTACTTTTAGGTTTGTTCTTTTCATATGTTCCAATTTTCCTGTTTTTTTTTAAAGTAACCTTTTATCTTTAGCATTTTCTTTGACTGATGTATTAATTTCTTTTACCAGGACTCCTATGCCTGTTATACTTTCTTCTGTCCCTTTCATTTCTGTTTGTAATGCTTGTGTAAGTAGTACCTGTTCTCTGTGCTGGTTTTTCCATCTCCAGGATAGCCACAGTATATTTTCTTAATCGTTTATATTTTCTTTTTTACCTGGAAAAGTTTTATTTGTCTCTTTTACCTTTTTCCCTGTATTTTTCAGTATTTTTTAAGGGATTCACCCATACCCAACTAGAGGCCTCTATTATCTTTTTATTACCTTTATAAGATTAGATTTAAGGACATTTTCTTGTAATTCAGGTGTGTTAGCATTTTCAGGATGTGCTGTAACAGATTATGTGGGTTCTGTTGGTTCTATATTACCCTGGCTTTTATTGATTTTGTTCTTATGCAGACGTTTAGCCATCTGGTTATATTTTATGTTGATAAGCCTGGTAGCCCATCTGGTTATATTTATGGTTTATAAGCCTACAAACCTCTGTGCCTGCATGTAGAATTGGTAGTCTATGACACTAGTGTCCCTCTTTAACTGCAGGTAGAGGTAGGTTTCCTTGGTTACAGTGGGCCTCCAGGGACTCAGGCAGAGATCATGTTCCTTGGTGATAGCAAGCCTTTTGGGCTGGCAGATTTGAGGACAGTGTGACAAAGGACTGAGATGACAGCAGATTTCATGGCTGCTGGGTTTTCCTGGGAACCCAGTGGGACACGGCTTGGTGCTTATGAATCTCATTTGTTGTCCTGGACACCAGCAGGCTTCTAGGGATGTAGGCTGTCTATGGCCCAGAAACTACTGTGCATAGATGATAAGGCTGAACTTTGTGCCATGGGTTTGCCCAGAGGTGATGGTATGTCAAAAATTGTGGTTCAGGTTTCACCTGGTGATCCAATATGGCTGCAGGCCTCTGAGATTGTGGATAGGTGTTTGGGCCAAAAGATGGAGTGCAGAGGGTTCAGGGCAGATCTTAAGCCTATTGGACTTGATGGTGGATGGTGATTGCAGAGGTTTGGAGCTTGGGATCTTAACAGTTAGTACCCAGTGGGAGCCATATTGACGTTTCCTGATATACATCAATAGATACATGTTAATGTTTCTACTTAAGGTGTTAGCATATAGCACAAATAAATTACCATATTTAAAGTTTCTAAAATTCAATAAAATATATCCTTATCTTATTAGTTATAGCAAGGTTAGGTGCCTAACTGTAACAGGAATCTATGATTTATTGACTCTCTGAGGTCCTTCTCATTAATCAGAATTCCTTTAATATCAATATTTTTAGTTTTTACCTGGTAAGTGTATGAATCACTCAAACAACAAAATAGTAAGAATAGTAATAATCTGATTTAATTTTTCTAAACTGCATAACCAATTTGAGGATACCAGTCACTTTTAAACTTCAATTTTATTTCTGCTCTGACTGATCCAGTTGCAGCTACTCCATCAGGCAGGGACCACATTCCTCAGACCAGGAAGGACCTTTCTGGTATTTCTATAATATTTAATCACAGAAAATTTCCTTGTGATTTATAAAGTGTCCATCTAAATTTCTGTATTTGATACTTGACACTAAGGTAGTATTTCCTTATGGTGACAGAATTAGGAAAAAAAATCCCAGAAATACATGTCACTCCGGTGACACACTATCAGGGAACATGCTATAGGAACACTTATTCCAGCTAAGGGATTATCTATCTTGCTGATTTTCTCAAAGAAACAGCTCCTGGTTTTGATGATTCTATGTATAGTCCTTTTTGTTTTTACTTGGTTGATTTCAGCCCTGAGTGTGATTATTTCTGCCTTCTACTCCTCTAGGGTATTTTTACTTCTATTTGTTCTAGAGCTTTTAGGTGTGCTGTCAAGCTGCTAGTGCTCTCTCCTGTTTCTTTTTGGAGGCACTCAGAGCTATGAGTTTTCCTCTAAGCACTGCTTTCATTGGGTCGCATAAGTTAGGGTAGCTGTGCGTTTATTGTCCTTAAATTCTAAGATGTCTTTAATTTCTTTCTTTATTTCTTCCTTGATCAAGTTATCATGAAGTAGAGTGTGGTTCAACTTCCATGTATGTGGACATTCTGTCGTTTTTGTTGTTATTAAGACCAGCCAAAGTCCATGGTGATATGACAGGATACATGGGATTATTTCAATCTTGTATCTATTGAGGCCTGATTTGTGGCTGATTACATGTTCAATTGTAGAGAAGGTAATTTGTGGTATAGAGAAAAATGTATATTCTTTTGTTTTAGGATGAAATGTTCTATAAATATCTGTTAAGTCCATTCTGATCATAACTTTTGTTAGTTTCTTTATGTCTCTGTTTAATTTCTTTTTTTCATGATCTGTTCATTAATGAGAGTGGGGTGTTCAAATCTGCTTCTCTTATTGTGTGAGATGTAATATGTGTTTTGAGTTTTATTCAGATTTTAAGGATGTAGTTTCCTTTGCCTTTGGAGCATAGATATTCAGGCTTGAGTTCATCTTGGTGCATTTTTTTCCTTTCATGAATATGAAGGTTATTTCCTTATCTTTTTTTGATAATTTTTGGTTGTAAGTCAATTTTATTCAATATTAGCATTGCTACACCAGCTTATTTCTTTGGAACATTAGGTTGGAAATTTGTTTTCCAGCCTTTTTCTCCCAGGTAGTGTCTGTCTTTGTCTCTGATGTGGGTTACCTGTATGCAGCAAAATGCTGGGTCTTCTTTATGTATCCAGTCTGTTAGTCTCTGTCTTTTTATTGGGGAATTGAGGTCATTGATATTAAGAGATATTAAGGAATAGTGATTGTTGCTTCCTGTTATTTTTGTTGTTAGAGGTAGAATTATGTTTGTGTATCCCTCTTCTTTTGGTATTGTTGCAAGGAGATTACTTTCTTGATTTTCCTATAGCATACCTCCCTCCTTTTGTTGGAGTTTTTCATCTATTATCCTTTGAAGGGTTGAATTTGTAGAAAAATATTGTGTATATTTGGTTTGTTATGGAATAACTTGGTTTCTCCATCTATATTAATTGAGAGTTTTGCTGGATATGGAAGCCTGGGCAAGCATTTGTATTCTCTCAGGGTCTCTATGACATCTGCCCAGGATCTTCTGGCTTTCATAGTCTCTGGAGAGAAGTTTGGTGTAATTATTATAGGTCTGCCATTATATGATACTTGACCTTTTTCCCTTAATGCTTTAAATTTTTTCTTTGTTTAGTGCATTTGTTTCTTTTACTATTATATGGCAGGAGAAATTTCTTTTCTGGTAAAATCTATTTGGGTTTCTGTAGGCCTCTTTTATGCTTATGGATATCATTTTCTTTAGCCAGACTAACCAGAGGGCACAGAGAAAATATCCAAATTAATACAATCAGAAATGAAAAGCAAGACATAGCAACAGAATCTGAGGAAATTAAAAAAAAATCATCCAATCCTACTACAAAAGCTTATATTCAACAAAACTGGAAAATCTGGAGGAAATGAAAATTTTTCTAGACAAATACCAGGTACCAAAGTTAGATCAGGATCGGATAAACCATTTACACAACCCTATAACTCCTAAAGAAATTGAAGCAGCTGTTAAAAGTTTTCCAACCAAGTAGAGGCCAGGACCAGATGGGTTTAGTGCAGAATTCTATCAGACCTTGGTAGAAGAACTCATACCAATTCTGTCCAAACTATTGCACAAAATAAAAACTGATGGAATACTAAAAATTTATTCTATGAAGCCACAATTATGCTTCTAAGTAAACCATACAAAGATCCAACAAAGAGAGAGAACTTCAGACCAATTTCCCTTATGAATATTGATGCAAAAATACTCAATAAAATTCTTGCAAATTGAATCCAAGAATACATTAAAATAACCATCCATCATGATCAAGTAGACTTAATCCCAGGGATGCTGGGGCAGTTCAGTACATGGAAATCCATCAACATAATCCACTATTTAAACAATCTCTAAGAAAAATACCACATGATTATTTCATTAGATCCTGAGAAAGCATTTGAGAAAACTCAAAACTCCTTCATGATAAAAGTCCTGGAAAGATAAGGAATTCAATACCATACATAAACAGAGTAAAAGTAATATACAGCAAACCAGTAGCTAACATTAAACTAAATGTAGAGAAAGTTGAAGCAATCCCATTACATCTGGGACTAGACAAGGCTCCCCACTCCCTCACTACTTATTTAATAGAATAGTCAAAGTCCTGCCCAGAGCAATCAGAGAGCAAATGGAGGTCAAAGGGATACAAACTGAAAGGAAGAATTCATTATAGTATACTAAAATGACCCAAAATTCCACAAGAGAACTTCTACAGCTGATAAACAACTTCAACAAAGTGGCTGGGAATAAAATTAGCTCAAACAAATCAGTAGACTTCCTCTACTCAAAGTATAAACAGGCTGAGAAAGAAATTAGGGAAAAGACACCCTTCACAATAGTTCTAAATAATATGAAACACCTCGTTGTGACTAACCAAGCAAGTGAAAGGTCAGTACGACAGGAACATCAGTTCTCTGAGGAAAGAAATTGAAGAAAATCTCAGAAGATGGAAAAACTTCCCATGCTCATGGATTGGCAGGATTAATATAGTAAAACTGGCCATTTTCCCCAAGGCAATCTACAGATTAGATGCAATCTCCATCAAAATTTCAACTCAATTCTTCATAGACTTAGAAGGATCATTTTGCAAATTCACTGGGAAAGTAAAAAAAAAAAAACACAGGATACCAAAGTCTATACTCAACAACAAAAGAACTTCTAGGGTAATCACCATCAATGACCTCAAGCAATATTACCAAGCAATAGTGATAAAAACTGTATGGCATTGGTACAGAGACAGATAGGTAGATCAGGGGGATAGAATTGAAGACCCAGAAAAGAACCCACACACCTATAGTTACTTGATCTTTCACAAAGGAGCTGAAACCATTAAATGGAAGAAAGATAGCATTTTCAACAAGCGATGCTGGTTCAATTGGAGGTCAGTCAGCATTTAGAAAAATGCAAATCGATCCATTCTTATTGTCCTATACAAAGCTTAAGTTCAAGTAGACCAAGGACCTCCACATCAAAACAGATAGCCTCAAACTAATAGAAGAAAAAGTGGGGAAGAGTCTCTATCACATGAGCATTGGAGAAAATTTCCTGAACAAAATTCCAATGGCTTTTGCTGTAAGATCAAGAATTGACAAATCGGACTTCATAAAACTGAAAAACTCTTGTAAGGCAAAGGACACTGCCATTAGGACAAAATGTCAACCAACAGATTGTGAAAAAATCTTTTCCAGTCCTCCATCTTCTACAGGGCTAATATCCAAAATATATGAAAACTCAAGAGAGTCAAATAACCCTATTAAAAATGGGGTATAGATGTAAACAAGAATTCTCAGCTGAGAAATATCAAATGGCTGAGAAGTACCTAAAGAAATGCTCAAAATCCTTTGTCATCTCAGAAATGCAAATCGAAAGAACTGTGAGATTCCACCTCTCACCAGTCAGAATGGCTAAGGTAAAAAACTCAGGTGTCATCAGATGCTGGCAAGGGTGTGGAGAAAGAGGAACACTCCTCCATTGTTGGTGGGATTGTAAACAAGTAGAACCATTCTGGAAATCAGTCTGGAGGTTGCTCAGAAAATTTGACATTGCCATACCTGAGGACCCAGCTATACCTCTCCTGAGCATATACCCAAAAGATGCTCCAACATACAACAAAGACACATGTTCCACTATGTTCACAGTGGCGCTCTTTATAACAGTCATAAGCTGGAAATAAACCAGATGCCCTTCAAGAGTGGAAAGTATAGCCCGGCCCGCAGCAGCTTTCTGCTCCCAGACCCGGTGAGAGAGAGACCCAACCGCCTGGTCAGGTGGGCACTCCTGAGGCTGCAGAGCGGAAGAGACCACCAACACTGCTCACCCCTGCCCACATCCCTGGCCCAAGAGGAAACTGTATAAGGCCTCTGGGCTCCCGTGGGGGAGCGGCAGGACCCCTGCCAGAGACACCGCCGGACCCTGAAGGAAACAGACTGGATAAACAGTTCTCTGCACCCAAATCCCGTGGGAGGGAGAGCTAAACCTTCAGAGAGGCAGACAAGCCTGGGAAACCAGAAGAGACTGCTCCCTGCACACACATCTCGGACGCCAGAGGAAAAAGCCAAAGACCATCTGGAACCCTGGTGCACTGAAGCTCCCGGAAGGGGCGACACAGGTCTTCCTGGTTGCTGCCACTGCAGAGAGCCCCTGGGCAGCACCCCACGAGCAAACCTGAGCCTCGGGACCACAGGTAAGACCAAATTTTCTGCTGCAAGAAAGCTGCCTGTTGAACTCAAGACACAGGCCCACAGGAACAGCTGAAGACCTGTAGAGAGGAAAAACTACACGCCCGAAAGCAGAACACTCTGTCCCCATAACTGACTGAAAGAGAGGAAAACAGGTCTACAGCACTCCTGACACACAGGCTTATAGGACAGTCTAGCCACTGTCAGAAATAGCAGAACAAAGTAACACTAGAGATAATCTGATGGCGAGAGGCAAGCGCAGGAACCCAAGCAACAGAAACCAAGACTACATGCCATCATCGGAGCCCAATTCTCCCACCAAAACAAACATGGAATATCCAAACACACCAGAAAAGCAAGATCTAGTTTCAAAATCATATTTGATCATGATGCTGGAGGACTTCAAGAAAGACATGAACACACTTAGGGAAGCACAGGAAAACATTAATAAACAAGTAAAGCCTACAGAGAGGAATCGCAAAAATCCCTGAAAGAATTCCAGGAAAACACAATCAAACAGTTGAAGGAATTAAAAATGGAAATAGAAGCAATTAAGAAAGAACACATGGAAACAACCCTGGATATAGAAAACCAAAAGAAGAGACAAGGAGCTGTAGACACAAGCTTCACCAACAGAATACAAGAGATGGAAGAGAGAATCTCAGGAGCAGAAGATTCCATAAAAATCATTGACTCAACTGTCAAAGATAATGTAAAGCTGAAAAAGCTACTGGTCCAAAACATACAGGAAATGCAGGACTCAATGAGAAGATCAAACCTAAGGATAATAGGTATAGAAGAGAGTGAAGACTCCCAGCTCAAAGGACCAGTAAATATCTTCAACAAAATCATAGAAGAAAACTTCCCTAACCTAAAAAAAGAGATACCCATAGACATACAAGAAGCCTACAGAACTCCAAATAGATTGGACCAGAAAAGAAACACCTCCCGTCACATAATTGTCAAAACACCAAACGCACAAAATAAAGAAAGAATATTAAAAGCAGTAAGGGAAAAAGGTCAAGTAACATATAAAGGCAGACCTATCAGAATCACACCAGACTTCTCGCCAGAAACTATGAAGGCCAGAAGATCCTGGACTGATGTCATACAGACCCTAAGAGAACACAAATGCCAGCCCAGGTTACTGTATCCAGCAAAACTCTCAATTAACATTGATGGAGAAACCAAGATATTCCATGACAAAACCAAATTTACACAATATCTTTCTACAAATCCAGCACTACAAAGGATAATAAATGGTAAAGCCCAACATAAGGAGGCAAGCTATACCCTAGAAGAAGCAAGAAACTAATCGTCTTGGCAACAAAACAAAGAGAATGAAAGCACAAAAACATAGCCTCACATCCAAATATGAATATAACGGGAAGCAATAATCACTATTCCTTAATATCTCTCAGTATCAATGGCCTCAACTCCCCAATAAAAAGACATAGATTAACAAACTGGATACGCAACGAGGACCCTGCATTCTGCTGCCTACAGAAAACACACCTCAGAGACAAAGACAGACACTACCTCAGAGTGAAAGGCTGGAAAACAACTTTCCAAGCAAATGGTCAGAAGAAGCAAGCTGGAGTAGCCATTCTAATATCAAATAAAATCAATTTCCAACTAAAAGTCATCAAAAAAGATAAGGAAGGACACTTCATATTCATCAAAGGAAAAATCAACCAAGGTGAACTCTCAATCCTAAATATCTATGCCCCAAATACAAGGGCACCTACATACGTAAAAGAAACCTTACTAAAGCTCAAAACACACATTGCACCTCACACAATAATAGTGGGAGATTTCAACACCTCACTCTCATCAATGGACAGATCATGGAAACAGAAATTAAACAGTGATGTAGACAGACTAAGAGAAGTCATGAGCCAAATGGACTTAACGGATATTTATAGAACATTCTATCCTAAAGCAAAAGGATATACCTTCTTCTCAGCTCCTCATGGTACTTTCTCCAAAATTGACCATATAATTGGTCAAAAAACGGGCCTCAACAGGTACAGAAAGATAGAAATAATCCCATGCATGCTATCGGACCACCACGGCCTAAAACTGGTCTTCAATAACAATAAGGGAAGAATGCCCACATATACGTGGAAATTGAACAATGCTCTACTCAATGATAACCTGGTCAAGGAAGAAATAAAGAAAGAAATTAAAAACTTTTTAGAATTTAATGAAAATGAAGATACAACATACTCAAACTTATGGGACACAATGAAAGCTGTGCTAAGAGGAAAACTCATAGCGCTGAGTGCCTGCAGAAAGAAACAGGAAAGAGCATATGTCAGCGGCTTGACAGCACACCTAAAAGCTCTAGAACAAAAAGAAGCAAATACACCCAGGAGGAGTAGAAGGCAGGAAATAATCAAACTCAGAGCTGAAATCAACCAAGTAGAAACAAAAAGGACCATAGAAAGAATCAACAGAACCAAAAGTTGGTTCTTTGAGAAAATCAACAAGATAGATAAACCCTTAGCCAGACTAACGAGAGGACACAGAGAGTGTGTCCAAATTAACAAAATCAGAAATGAAAAGGGAGACATAACTACAGATTCGGAGGAAATTCAAAAAATCATCAGATCTTACTATAAAAACCTATATTCAACAAAATTTGAAAATCTTCAGGAAATGGACAATTTCCTAGACAGATACCAGGTATCGAAGTTAAATCAGGAACAGATAAACCAGTTAAACAACCCCATAACTCCTAAGGAAATAGAAGCAGTCATTAAAGGTCTCCCAACCAAAAAGAGCCCAGGTCCAGACGGGTTTAGTGCAGAATTCTATCAAACCTTCATAGAAGACCTCATACCAATATTATCCAAACTATTCCACAAAATTGAAACAGATGGAGCACGACCGAATTCCTTCTACGAAGCCACAATTACTCTTATACCTAAACCACACAAAGACACAACAAAGAAAGAGAACTTCAGACCAATTTCCCTTATGAATATCGACGCCAAAATACTCAATAAAATTCTGGCAAACCGAATTCAAGAGCACATCAAAACAATCATCCACCATGATCAAGTAGGCTTCATCCCAGGCATGCAGGGATGGTTTAATATACGGAAAACCATCAACGTGATCCATTATATAAACAAACTGAAAGAACAGAACCACATGATCATTTCATTAGATGCTGAGAAAGCATTTGACAAAATTCAACACCCCTTCATGATAAAAGTCCTGGAAAGAATAGGAATTCAAGGCCCATACCTAAACATAGTAAAAGCCATATACAGCAAACCAGTTGGTAACATTAAACTAAATGGAGAGAAACTTGAAGCAATCCCACTAAAATCAGGGACTAGACAAGGCTGCCCACTCTCTCCCTACTTATTCAATATAGTTCTTGAAGTTCTAGCCAGAGCAATCAGACAACAAAAGGAGATCAAAGGGATACAGATCGGAAAAGAAGAGGTCAAAATATCACTATTTGCAGACGATATGATAGTATATTTAAGTGATCCCAAAAGTTCCACCAGAGAACTACTAAAGCTGATAAACAACTTCAGCAAAGTGGCTGGGTATAAAATTAACTCAAATAAATCAGTTGCCTTCCTCTATACAAAAGAGAAACAAGCCGAGAAAGAAATTAGGGAAACGACACCCTTCATAATAGACCCAAATAATATAAAGTACCTCGGTGTGACTTTAACCAAGCAAGTAAAAGATCTGTACAATAAGAACTTCAAGACACTGAGGAAAGAAATTGAAGAAGACCTCAGAAGATGGAAAGATCTCCCATGCTCATGGATTGGCAGGATTAATATAGTAAAAATGGCCATTTTACCAAAAGCAATCTACAGATTCAATGCAATCCCCATCAAAATACCAATCCAATTCTTCAAAGAGTTAGACAGAACAATTTGCAAATTCATCTGGAATAACAAAAAACCCAGGATAGCTAAAGCTATCCTCAACAATAAAAGGACTTCAGGGGGAATCACTATCCCTGAACTCAAGCAGTATTACAGAGCAATAGTGATAAAAACTGCATGGTATTGGTACAGAGACAGACAGATAGACCAATGGAATAGAATTGAAGACCCAGAAATGAACCCACACACCTATGGTCACTTGATTTTTGACAAAGGAGCCAAAACCATCCAATGGAAAAAAGATAGCATTTTCAGCAAATGGTGCTGGTTCAACTGGAGGGCAACATGTAGAAGAATGCAGATCGATCCATGCTTATCACCCTGTACAAAGCTTAAGTCCAAGTGGATCAAGGACCTCCACATCAAACCAGACACACTCAAACTAATAGAAGAAAAACTAGGAAAGCATCTGGAACACATGGGCACTGGAAAAAATTTCCTGAACAAAACACCAATGGCTTATGCTCTAAGATCAAGAATCGACAAATGGGATCTCATAAAACTGCAAAGCTTCTGTAAGGGAAAGGACACTGTGGTTAGGACAAAACGGCAACCAACAGATTGGGAAAAGATCTTTACCAATCCTACAACAGATAGAGGCCTTATATCCAAAATATACAAAGAACTCAAGAAGTTAGACCGCAGGGAAACAAATAACCCTATTAAAAAATGGGGTTCAGAGCTAAACAAAGAATTCACAGCTGAGGAATGCCGAATGGCTGAGAAACACCTAAAGAAATGTTCAACATCTTTAGTCATAAGGGAAATGCAAATCAAAACAACCCTGAGATTCCACCTCACACCAGTGCGATTGGCTAAGATCAAAAACTCAGGTGACAGCAGATGCTGGCCAGGATGTGGAGAAAGAGGATCACTCCTCCATTGTTGGTGGGATTGCAGACTGGTAAAACCATTCTGGAAATCAGTCCGGAGGTTCCTCAGAAAATTGGACATTGAACTGCCTGAGGATCCAGCTATACCTCTCTTGGGCATATACCCAAAAGATGCCTCAACATATAAAAGAGACACGTGCTCCACTATGTTCATCGCAGCCTTATTTATAATAGCCAGAAAATGGAAAGAACCCAGATGCCCTTCAACAGAGGAATGGATACAGAAAATGTGGTACATCTACACAATGGAATATTACTCAGCTATCAAAAACAACGAGTTTATGAAATTCGTAGGCAAATGGTTGGAACTGGAAAATATCATCCTGAGTGAGCTAACCCAATCACAGAAAGACATACATGGTATGCACTCATTGATAAGTGGCTATTAGCCCAAATGCTTGAATTACCCTAGATCCCTAGAACAAACGAAACTCAAGACGGATGATCAAAATGTGAATGCTTCACTCCTTCTTTAAATGAGGAAAAAGAATACCCTTGGCAGGGAAGGGAGAGGCAAAGATTAAAACAGAGACTTAAGGAACACCCATTCAGAGCCTGCCCCACATGTGGCCCATACATATACAGCCACCCAATTAGACAAGATGGATGAAGCAAAGAAGTGCAGACTGACAGGAGCCGGATGTAGATCGCTCCTGAGAGACACAGCCAGAATACAGCAAATATAGAGGCGAATGCCAGCAGCAAACCACTGAACTGAGAATAGGTCCCCTATTGAAGGAATCAGAGAAAGAACTGGAAGAGCTTGAAGGGGCTCGAGACCCCAAAAGTACAACAATGCCAAGCAACCAGAGCTTCCAGGGACTAAGCCACTACCTAAAGACTATACATGGACTGACCCTGGACTCTGACCCCATAGGTAGCAATGAATATCCTAGTAAGAGCACCAGTGGAAGGGGAAGCCCTGGGTCCTGCTAAGACTGAACCCCCAGTGAACTAGTCTATGGGGGGAGGGCGGCAATGGGGGGAGGGTTGGGAGGGGAACACCCATAAGGAAGGGGAGGGGGGAGGGGGATCTTTGCCCGGAAACCGGGAAAGGGAATAACACTCGAAATGTATATAAGAAATACTCAAGTTAATAAAAAAAAAGAATTAAGTACTAAATAAAGCAATTAATGTATGATAATATAGTTTTAGATTATAGTTTGGTTTGTGTGCAAGTATGTTACCCAGCCTATATTTATGGGTTTTGTGATTCAAATGAACAATTTGTATACAAGTACCATGTTTTTGTGCCAAGAGAATTCATTTTACTCCCTTGAATAAAATCTTTTCATATTTGTCAAAAAAAAAAGAGTGGAAAGTATACAGAAAATATGGTACATCTACACAATGGAATACTACTCAGCTTTCAAAAACAAAGACTTCATGGAGTTCATAGACAAATGGATTGAACTAGGAAATATCATCCTGAGTGAGGTAACCCAATCACAGAAAAACACACTTGGTATCCACTCGATGATTAGTGGATATTAGCACAAAGATTCAAATTACCCTTGATACAATCCACAGACCACGTAAAACTCAATAAAAGGATGACCAATGTGCGGATGCTTCCCTCATTAAAAGGGAAATATTCTTAGGGTGGATATGGAGACAACGTTTGGAGCAGAGACTGAAGTAACGGCCATTCAGAGCCCACTGCACATGTGACACATATTTATGCAGCCACCAAAACTAGATAAGATCCTTTGGATTTGGCCTCCTGTAGAGTTGTTTAACTTATTATTACATGTGTCCTGAACTCAGAGTTTTAAATAATGTAGTCAATTTGGTCCCCATGGCTTCATCATACATTATTGGCGTAAGTTTCCAGAGAAGCTTCAGGGTCTAATTAAGGGTATGAGATAATAACCAACCAATAACTGTCTCAACTAGAGACCCACTCCAAAGACAAGCAGCAATCCCTCACACTGTTAATAATACTCTATTATGACTGCATGCAGGAGTCTAGTATGGTTGTTCTCTGAGAGGCTGTTCCCAATAACTGGCTCACACAAATTCAGAACTACACAGGCAAACAGAGAATGGAACTTGAGGACTCTGATGGAAGAATAGTAGGAAGGATTCCAGCCCCAACACAACTCCACAGGTAGACCAAGAAACTGTCTTCGATATTTGAGGCTCTCAGAGAATAAACCAGTAAGCAAAGGACATAGAAGAGGTAGACCTAGGACTCCTGGCACATATGTGTCAGATGTGAAGATAGGTTTTCATGTAGTTCCTCCAATAAATGGATCAGGTGTTGTCCAAATGCTCTTGCCTGCATTGGATAATGTTCCTCTACCTGGGCTGCTATATCTGGTCCCTTTGGAAAGGGAAACACTTGACCTCGTAGTGAATTGAAGAGCCAGGGATTGGGAATACCCAAGTGGACCTCTAACAGCTTAGAGGAAAAGGGGAAGTGGATGAGGAAAAGATTGTAGGAGGTGGTGAACAGGAGTGGGGCAGTGAGAGGGATGTAAAGTGAAAAAAGAAAAAGTAAATTAAAATTGAATTTTAACAACAACAAAAGAAAACATACACTCTAAACATACATCCTAAAAATGAACATGTCTGTGGCCTTCTCTTAAAACCCTGAAACACTTACAGCTTGGAAATATCACCAGACAGAGGAGCAGAGCCAGGACAGTCATACTCTGATGAATACTCTAATGAAAAGAGAAGGAGGAATCTAGCTTTGTCTGGGCTTTTATGCTGAGTATAAGGGCTGCTTTGCATTGAGGAAGGTTCCTGAGAGGATAAAAGGAAGCACTGAGAAAGGCTTCAAGTTTTAATAAAGTTTAATTTGTGCTTCTTAGAGAAAATGGCAATGTATACTCAGGAACACGTTCCTTTTCCAGTCTGACCAAATTTCAGACAAAGAAGACATTATATATGTCACACTGTACAGGCATTGGAATAAAGGATGTGGCTAATTACAGGAAGTGAGCCTCATTCATGCAGTGCAGGCAGACGAGGGATCCATATCCTGCAAGCATTCATATCTCTGTAAATTCCAGAAGTAGTTTGGGTTGTAATAGGGGCTCTTATGGTGGAAAATCTTGCTTCAGGAAATATTTAATTTAATTTTCTTGGTGTCTGTTGAGTGAGTCTTAACTTTATCACTCGTCTATAAAATATAACTTGTGGGGCAGCTCTTTAAAACATTTAGTATATGTGATTTGTTGGATTTATCTGTGTGTACTTTGTTTTTTGTTTGTCACTGTCTTCAGCTTATAGCAGATAAAAAGCTCATATTCCTAAATATATTTCTGTACTGGTGTAGGATTTAAAGGTCTGCTCTTTATAGCAGATCATAGTGGCCATGTGCAACCAGACTTGAGGAATATGTTGATGAATTAATGAATAATCCAGAGACTCCTAAGTGATGACTGCAAATGGAGCAGAGGGCAGGAATGAACATGGAGGACCCTGTTCCTTAAGGTGCTGATGACCATAGAGAAAAAAGGTCTGTAGTGCTCTTCTCTATTGGTAATATATACCACTGGAGAAAGGAAGTACAGAGTTGAAAACAACCTGTTCATACAGAAACCAGAAAATGTCTGTTTACCTTGTTGGTTTGGGGACATCATATTTTGGGGGCATAATATTTCATTGCATATAATCTTTTACTGTGAGAAGCAGCTGTGGAGTTAGGTCTTGATGTTAGGGAGAGAGTCATCCTGTGCAACTTCTGATGAGTACACACCACTGTGAGAACTCTATTCACTCTGTTTGGGTAGAATAATATTTTTCAGGCAGTGTGCTCAGTATATGCAATTTGGGTGTGTCTGATATTTTCATTGTCATTACAAATGCTGGGAAAGAGGATCAAAGGAGGAAATGTCCTTTTCTCACAGGGCACTGGGAAATCTAATATGAGACCCGTTACTCAAGTAATTTTTTATCTGGTTTATTTGAATTTGAGTAGTTTATTATAACCTCATGCTATGTAGATTATCCTTTTCCATGAAACTCTGTAGAAGGTAGTCACAAATAGGCTTCCCTTTTACAAAAGGAGAGAGTTGATGATGAAGTCATATGTTATTTACAATTTTTCATAGTTATCTATAGTTTATTTTGAGAGGGTTTATTCTTATGTGTTTCTCCAGTCATTAAATTGTATCTACTGTAATACAGACACTCATGTAATGGATCATTTGTATTGGTAATAATATTTTATCCTTTATATTTTTCATTAAATAATTTCTTTATTTAATTTAATTCCGATGAAATCTTTTACTACTTCTTCCCTTCCCAGGTTTTCCCTCTTACTTCAATTCCTCTGGTTTCTTCCTCCCTTTCTCCTCAGATAATGGAAATCCTCCCATGGATTTCATATTACCTTGGCTATCAACCTGTAGTACTTCTAGGCTCATCTTCCCATATTGAGGCTAGAAAGGACATCAAGTTAGGGAAGAGTGATCCAAGGAAAGCAACAGAGTCAAAAACAGCCAAAGAACCTGTGGTTTGGAGTATGACATATAAACCAAGCTGTACATTTGTTTCACATGTTTAGAGAGCCTAGGCCTATCTCATGTATGCCCTCTGGTGGATGGTTAAGTCTCTGTGAGTCCCTATGCACTGATAATAGTTGATTTGTAAATTTTCTTCAGATGTCTTTGATATTTCTGACTAAAATCTTTCTTTCCTCTTGCAAAAGATTCCAGAATCTCATTTCACAAAAAGACTAATGTTTGACTGTGTGTCTCTATATTGGTTTCCATCATCTGCAGGGTAAATCGTAAAAGTTATGCTAGATTCCTCTCTCAAATTATGGAAGAATATTATTAGTAGTATCAGGCATGGACTCTCTCTCACGGCATCTGTCTCCATTTTCCCTGCTTTCTAGATCATTTCAGAATTCCTCCACACCCTTCCAGTTTTCTTAGAGTGGAATTATGATCTTAGGGCTCACTGCACAGACAGACTAACCAGGTGGTAAAGTAATGCCCAGTGACAAAACATGTCTAAAATATAGTAATGATTGGCAGAGGAAGGCATCTTCTGTTAAAATGTACACACACACACACACACACACACAGAGAGAGAGAGAGAGAGAGAGACACGCACACACACACACAAAACACTGCAATAAACACACGAATGAAGTCATATGCAAAGCAGAAATTTGATCAAATATGTGGACTCATCAATGATTGCTACAGACTCTATTTGTATAGAGAATCTCTGAATGTGATATTTAGAGGGAGTCTAGACTCACAGGCCAAAATGGAGCAGCGATTGAAGGAATGGCTAACCCACAACTGGATTAAACTGAGACCAATCCAATGGTTAGGAACCAAACCCCAATACTAATAATGATACATTTATATTTGCTGACATGAGCCTATCAATAGTGATAAAACTGCACGGTATTGGTACAGAGACAGACAGATAGACCAGTGGAATAGAATTGAAATCCCAGAAATGAACCCCCTTCGGCTAATACTTTTTCTTTATCCCTTTCTCTCATTTTTCCTTTTCTTTCTTTTTTTTTGAGGAGAAAGAAATTCATTTTTTAATTTAGTTTTTCAATTTTTATTTGAGAAATACAATACACAGCAGTGATTTATTTCCTCCACCACTGTTCTTTCCCAAAGAAAACTGTGGAAATGTAACAGAAACATTTGGGTAGATCCTGAGAAAAAGAGAGGTCCAGTTATTTGGCAGCAGGTGATCTCAGAGTGTGGACACTTCAAGAGCCTCCTTCCTCATCAGATACATGTTTCTCATTTTGTCTGGGTGTGCACAGAGCATGAAGAAACAACAAATATTATTCTGTATTTAGTTCATCAATCACAGATCTGAAAGCAAGCAAAACAAATTCTTGCACTCCTCACTTAGGTGGTTTATATACATTTAAAGACTCTCATGTCATGTCACTATGTTGATGCTTCCCCTGTGTGAAAATAGGATGTTCTGAAAAGTAACCCAGAGTGAAGTGATGTAACAACTTGAAAAATAGCAGTGAATTAAACATTTGCAATGAACCCACATTCTAGAAATCCTATGACCAGTGAATAAGATTGAAAGGGACATATTCCAGGCAGTGTTTTGGGGGAAGTGGTGATATTTTATATATTATAGACAGCTCAGCCCTATTGCTATAGCTCTTGTAGAAATTAAGGGGTTTAGTGACATTTGTCTTCTCTCTTCATTTGCTTAAGTGCTGGAACATTTTACCCTGTGTTCTGTGGTTCCCATGGCCACTTCCTCTGCATTGTTGTGCACATATATACACTTACTTTACAAATGTACAGAAACTATAAGAACTTTGGCTTTTGGCTCTGAGAAGACTTTAATTACCAAAGAAATTTGCAAACTGTTAATCAAGTTGTGTTGGAAATTGAGATGAAACCAGAAAACTTGTCAGTCTCAAGCGTCATTGGTCAGTCTGGACCACAGTTTGTAGTTATCCAGTCATTCACTACTGTAGTTGTAGCTGTGAGTTCCTTGTGGACATGATGTTAAAGCCTCATCTCCCTTTCAGAAACCGTCATCACACAGGTGAATGGAATTGATGGTGGCACAGCAGGACAGAGAATGTAGAATCACTCTGTTGAGGCACCTGTGGTGGTACCTGAGAGCATCTTTTAGTCTATGCTAATTTGGTTAACGAGGAAATAGAGACTATTTCTTTTATTTCTACAGAACTCACAGGAAACCAATATGTTGCATTCCCAGCTATGCCATTATCACAGGCATTAGAACTCAATGACATTCTGACAATTATAAGTTTCCCAAGTTACCTCATGTTTTGAACACTAATCATTCCCTGGTGTCTAATACTTTCCTACTCTCTTGGAGATCTAATGTTTCAGGATGGTATGACCACAGAACCTACTTTTCTTTTATGGTGACACCACGCATATGGCCAGAATGCCATTGACAAGTATGTGATATTTAGATTCTAAATGCCACACCTGACTTCTGATGAGGAAAACCAATTCAGAATGAACCAATCATCATTTACATCATGTTTCTTGGACAAAAGCATAAAAGAGAATCCTTAGAAACCTGAGGGAAGGAGAGTAGATTAATGTGTTAAACACAAAAAATTATCTGTTCAGTTAAATTCTTGGTGAACTATACAAACTAAACCGTAACTAGTACAGAGAAAGAACTAAGAAATGTTACTCTTTGGGTGGAGTAGGACCTGTGTAGAACTTTCTGAAGCTCAGTAAGTATTACTATTTACATTGACCTCATGTCTCAATTCTGGAGCATCACACACACATTTTTATTGCTGACACCACAAGCTGGGTCTGTGTTGGGTCCGTGTCATATGATATTTGTGATATTTATGGAGAGACACAAAGTCAACTTCTTCATGTGTCACAGGCCCTGTTTGTTTCCCATGTTGACTCTATCTTGAAGACCACATAGTGTACTGTGAAGGGAATGTTATGGACTCTCTGTTTCCACACTCTCATGTGTTCCTTATTTTTGGGGGATCTGAACCAGGGTCCTCAAACAGATTCTTGTCTTCCTTACATGATGTTCTGCCTTTTGTTCAAGCCACAGTTTATCCTACATTGAAAGTCATCTTCAATGGGAGTATAGGTATAATTTTGTGCTTTAAGTTCTTACCACACCAGCAGAGAGATTTGTGTTTAGTCTCCATAACTACAAAATAGTTCAGTTTGGCAGGTAGCCAATCAGAAAGCCTACTTCTCAGATGTGAAGACAGTGTGATATTGGGACTCTGTAACCAAGCAGTCTAGCAATATACTGTGATCCATGTCTAGTGATGAAATACAGGCTTAGTGATGGACTTTATTTCAATGTTATTGTGTAGATGGATAGAAAAAGACATCTCAACATCTCAACACACACACACACACACACACACACATACACACACACACACACAGAGAGAGAGAGAGAGAGAGAGAGAGAGAGAGAGAGAGAGAGAAGCATCAGAAATACATGAACAGAGCCTTGAAGAGACAGAGAAGCAGAGACAAAAAAAAAAAACCAACTCCATAACATATAAATAAATGAATACAATGAATACAAAGCACATATTAAACAGGAAAACTGAAAATCAAATAAACTTTTTTCTACTTCAAGGGTTATTACAAGATCACTTGGAGAGAGAATCCTTGTAGAGAGGCAACCTAGACACTAAGGAGTCCCAGACTTACTTTGTTCCAGGTCTTTCTACATAAACTAACACTCAGTAACTGGATGCTTTCTGTGCTCCTTGTGCCCCCTGCTGGTCATTTATATCCTGCAAGAGGTTTGTGTTTAAGCTCACAGTGACATTCACTCACTGTGTGTCTTGCACAGTAATAAGTGGCCGTGTCCTCAGACCTCAGACTGTCCATTTGCAGGTATAGGGTGCTTTTTGCATTATCTCTGGAGATAGTGAATCGGCCCTTCACGGAGTCTCGATAGTAAGTGTTACCACCACCAGTACTAATGGATGCGACCCACTCCAGACCCTTCGTTGGAGCCTGGCGGACCCAGGCCATGTAATAGTTACTGAAAGTGAATCCTGAGGCTGCACAGGAGAGTTTCATGGACCTTCCAGGCTGCACTAAGCCTCCCCCAGACTCCACCAGCTGCACCTCACACTGGACACCTGCAAACAGAGAATACTGGTTAGAAAACCATCACTAACACAACAAAACAAAATAAACTTTCTTATTCTCATGTGCACACAACAGAGATAATCACACTTTTATCAATTACCTTTTATGAAAAGGACAAGGAAAGCCAAGCTGAGCCTGATGTCCATGGTGAGTAGTCTGTGCAGTGCTGCAGTACTGATTACTGAATGGGAGAACCTCAGAGTCCAGGACTGGGCTCCTCCGTCAGAGCTGCAGGTCAGGACAGGCTGGTTTTCATGGGCATAGAGAAGAATTATTTGCATATCTTACTGCTAAAATATGTTATGGAATTACACCTGAGCTGAAAGCAGTGCTCATAGCAGATATATAACATCGAAGATATGGATGTCAGTTACAGAGTTTGACTTAGTGTCGTGGTTTCATATTTACATTTTTTTGGTAAAGATTCACCACATTACATTTAATTTTCTTTTGTCCTTGTGCACAAAAGTTTTATTTTCATAGTCAGGATTCTTTAGTATAAATACGTAATTAAATAGCACCATACATACTTGTGTTTCTACATATGTGCTCAGTCTTTTCCAATACCTGAGCAGGACATGGCTTCTCCCAATTGTGTTTTTTGGAAACAGTTACTCCTGTAAGGTTATGGTAGCAGAAGTCATTTTTGTGACAAGAACACTGAGTTTTTTTCTGAAAGTTACTTCTTCATGATAGAATACTGTCCTTAGACTTTATATATATTTCTAAATTAGACATTGTGGAGACTGTCTAAGACTCAGAATTGGTCATGGAGACAGATGCATATTTGCAGCAAACTCACTCATTTTTCATTCTGAAGTTATTAATTTATTCCTTTAAAGTCCCCCTCCAACATTTTTCTTTCTGTATGTGTATACCAGTCAACATGTGACTGTTTTATATTGTATTATATTAGTTTTTATTTTCTCCAGTTAGCATACTCCATGTACCTGTGGCTTTTAATTTTCTTTTAAGGTGCCTTTTTCATATTTAATCAGTTCTCTTGTTTCAGTCCTCCCAATTTGGTTCCACATACCACACTTCAATTTTGCTTTCATATCACCAATATTCCCTTGCCCTTGGTCATCCATGTCCTATGCATAAGATGTGTCCCCTTCTTAGGTTTCTAATTCCAAATGCTACAAAATATAATTCAGAACTGCAGGCACACAAAGAATGTTTTGAATATGAAACAAGCTGTTTTTGCCTTCTCAAGGCTTTGTTTTATTTTTTGAGGTAATATTTTACAGTCACATTTATATTCCTCCAAGGCTCAGAGGACATGCATTAGGAGGACATAGAGAAAATGAAATATGTGAAACTTGGGGTTGAGAACTGTGAAATAATGTCTTGTGGACAGGACCTGCCTATCCAATCCATGCACTGATGATGGCTTTTATCTGTCCCCACCTGA
This sequence comes from Rattus norvegicus, assembly GCF_021556685.1. Taxonomy (NCBI): domain Eukaryota; kingdom Metazoa; phylum Chordata; class Mammalia; order Rodentia; family Muridae; genus Rattus; species Rattus norvegicus. Next base: position 139,312,723 of record NC_141539.1, read on the forward strand.
AACCAAGCCAATCATAACCTAATATAGACTTTATAAGTATTTTCCAGGTCTTCTGTCTTAGTGAGGGACTGTTTTATGTAGATTTCATGGAGAAGAGAACAATGTGGTCATTGGTCGATTTTCTATGCTGCAATGCTTGCCTTTACACACATGCACATATGGGCAGCATTTTGGGATAAAAATGCTATGATGTTGAGAGTGGTTGAGTTGAGATATGCGACTGGCAAAGATATGGGGATGTTGAAGGGGAAAATAGGATAGAGACATAAATATATTAAACGTATACACGTGGAGTATACCGTTCTTCAGAACTTAGAAAAAAAGTGCCTACTAGATGGCCGATTTGTCTAAAGACAATAAATCCCCAAAGAAAATGTTAAGATATATGCTGCAAAATATAAGGGTGGATAGGTAAGGCAACACTCAGTAAAGGCAATGGTAAAGAAGGTTTTCTTTTTTCTTTTTTAAATTTTAATACACCATGTTCCAAGGAGCAGTTTTAAACCATGATAATAGGACCAACATTGCAGTTGCACATATACAAACATGGAGAGAGAGAGAGAGAGAGAGAGAGAGAGAGAGAGAGAGAGAGAGAGAGAGAGAGAGAGAGATGTTTGGGAGAAGAGGTACAGAGACCTGAGGTTGTATATGGTTTTTGTGAACATGCCAAGGAAACAGTAATGAACCAGTGTAAGAGGTGTAGGTAATAGTTGGGTTCATTGCTTGTTTTGGAGAACAGAATAGGAACCAGGAGGAGGTGCCAATTTACCTCTTGGATTTTCTCACCCCAAGGGGCAAGTGAAGGGTCCCTGGATGGTGAAAACATAACTACAGATACTCTAAACAGAGAAGGGTTGTGAAATAAGGTACAGAATATTGGGGTGTGGTATGTGCAGCTTTGGCATGTGTGGCTGTGGTACGTGGGGCTGTGTGAGAACCTTAGAGAAGAAGTGCTGGGAGCTAAATACCAAGGTCTTTTATTTTGCTGTTTCCTGGATAGTGGGATAAGTAGAGGAACTTTGACAATATCTGTATGTGATCTGGATTCCTAAATGAATGGCGACCAGGAACAGAAATAGAAGACACTGAGCAGACATTGAATGAAGATTTCAGGATCCAATATTGTTACAGCTACTGAAGAGGATCCAGGGCATTCACTGAGTTTTATAGGGCTATAGGACAATTGTAGGATTGCTTTTGGGGAAGATAAAATCTACCAGAACTGTTTTTCTGAAGTGTATGTGTTAAAATCTTTTAATAATTCAAGTTTGTAGGATACAAATATGTTACATACCATGTATTCTCAACCCTTGAAGAGACAGGCCTTCTGAAATCAAAGGTAGGAGGCAATAAATCTTGAGTTTAGAAAACAAAGAAACAAGGAAGTTTTTCTTCCATTAGAAAAGTTCAATCAACCTCTATCCTAGGTCAGGGGAAAATGTCAGGAGAACTCTTCCAGAAACATAAAGATTGTCAGTATCTTTAATGCATATAAAGTCACATGATCATATGTGGGAATATTGACAGGAACTTCAGGAAAGCAATGAATGTTTTTCTCTCTTGCAGTATAGTGGTTTCATCACGTTTGCCCACATGTAAACAAATAAATTAAAACCAATAAAATACATGCTAGTAAGTAGACATCCTTGAATTCACATAGCACCTCATTAAATTATCTTTAACAATCTGACTGAGGTAAGTTCTGTCCCTCAAGGACTAGTTCTATGACAATATCACATAGGAAGAGGACCATAGGTATATGTGAGATACAAGCACCATTCAGTAAGAGTGTCTTCCTATGACTTCATACCTCATGTCTCCTGACAGAGATCCTAGCAGTGAGAGACAGTGTGACTGTGAGATCAAGAAATGAACTTCGAAATACAAAAATATATTTCAAATGAAAATATCACTACCTGTCATCACTGTACAACCATACAGGAGATTTCTAGGTCACATGATTGCTATTTTGAAATCCATGGGATCCTGCATATTGTATGCCAAAGTTGAACAGAGTCATGCTAATGTTCATAGGGAACAGTGTCCCCTTTCTCTCCAACCAGGCAACACTTATTTTCACTTGTTTTTAAATGTTCTAATTATCAGAAGTGTTTCATTTAGAATTTAAATTCCATTTCTGTTATTATTGGAGATGTTGAGTTTATGAATCCTCTTCTGTCCACATTCTCTGATTGAAAGGAAAGATCCAAGTTAGTTAGAGGACAACAGAAGACAGAATGTTGTGTGCCCCAGAGAATACTATGTCTCTCTTCTCTTTATTGTAGTCTATGTTTTATCTTAGAGACTCACATCTCAGACAAGTGATAAAAATGTTCTTTAGAAGAAAAATAAGACAACTCTAGCATTTTGTCTAAACTCTGCCCCAGAGTTACCTGACAATAGCCAGGTACGCCTGACTCACTAAAAAAGGGGCTGCTTACCCACTCTGCTCTCTTGTCTTGTCTTCTTGCTCTCACTCTGTCTTCCTGCTCCATCCCCGTTTTCTCCTCATTCAATCTGCTCCTGTCCAGTGCTCAAGGACATCCTTTACTCCTCCACTCTTCTACTCTTTCTGTGTGTTTGTCTCTGTGTGTCTGTCTCTGTGTGCATGTGTCCATGTCTCTATTTCTGTTTCTCTCCCTCTCCCCCCTCTCTCTGCCTTTGTTTCTACTAGCATTTTATTCTCCTCCCTATGCCCTAAACAGTCTTTTCTATACTATCCCTTATTGAGGCTGGTCCCTCAGAGGGAAAGAATGCCTCAGTATGTGCCTGAGGAGTTGGCCCCTAACCCTATACCTTACCATTCATCCACCAAAACATTCCTTCTCTCACATTTTTCTTTTTATAAGCACAACATCTACTGTGTTAGAGTACTTCACTTTTTCAAATAAAATATAATCACATGATATATTTAAGAGAAGAGAATTTTGAGGGCATCTCCATTCTATTGCCTCTTCTATTTACTACAGACAAGCATCCCTGTCTGCATTATTTATTTGATTGGTTACTTGCTTATTTATTTATTTTCACTTTACATCTTAATGACAGCTTCATTTCTCCCCTCTTCCCAATATTGCCCTTATACATCCCTCCCCACATTGCCCTTTCCCCTTCTCCTCTGATAAGAGGAGTCACCCTTGCATACCACCCCACCCTGGGGTGCCTTGTCTCTGCAGGACTAGACACATCTTCTCCTACCTAGACTCAACAAGGCAGTTCGGGTGTGGGGAAAGGAATCCAATGATAGGCAGGAGAGACCATAACAGTGACTCTTCCACGTTTTAGGGGACACACATGAGGACCAAGCCGTGTACTTGTTACAGATATGTAGAGGGTCTAGGTCTGTCTCCTGCTCGGTCTGTTGTTGGTTGCCCAGTCTGTTTGGCCCTGCATATGCCTCAATATCCAGCTGGAGGAAGCCTCTCAGGAGACAATTTTGTAATCTCAATGGGAAGACAATTTTTACGGGTTAATGAAGTCCCCATCCTCCCTTTTGAAGTCCTGTCATGGTACAAGAGGTGGACACTTCAGTCTCTATATCCCGGCTGGTAGGAATCTCAGCTGGGGTTACGGTCATAGACGTCCCATGTACTCTCCTGTCCTACAGCTCTAGTTAGGAAACAAAGATGCCCACAACACCACTGTGCATATCTCAATTCTCATTCCTACCCACCTCTTGCCTCTATCTCCCTAGAACTGATTGGTATCCTCTGCCTTCTCCTCATCTCTTCTCTCTACCCAGTTTCCTCTCTCTCTCCACCTCCACGGAGTATTTCTTTTCCCCTTCTTAGTGAGATTCATGCATCATCACTTGGAACTAACTTAGTATCCAGTTACTTGTGCTTTTGGATTGTAGCATGATTGTCCTGCACATTATGACTGGTGTAAACTAGTGAGTACATATCATAAGTGCTTTATGGCTCTGTGTTAATCTTATTCAGCATGATATACTCAAGTTCCAATAATTTGCCTTGAAAATTCATGAGGTCCTTGTTTTTAATAGGAATAGAATTACACTTTTTATATGTTTGACATTTCCTATCTATTCTTCAGTGGAGGGACACCTATGTTGTTTCAAGTTTCTGGCTATTATGAATTAATCTGCTATGAACATTCTTGAATCAGTGTCCCTGTTGTATAGTGGGTAGTCTGTTGGGTGTATGCACGGGGATGATATAGCTTGGTATTGAGTTAAAAGTATTCCCAGATTTTTGTGAAACAACCAAATGTAATTTGAGAGGAGTTGTACTAGTTTTCACTCCCACCTGCATTGGAGTGTCGTCTTGCTCCAAGTCCTTGACAGCATGTGCTAACACTTTGGGTTTTGGTCTAGTTATTTGCCTGCATGTAAATGGAATCTTAACTAGAGCCCCTGAAATTTAATGACTATTCTGCACATGAAAGGAAGAGGTAGTGTTTGCCATTTCAAGCTTTTGTCAAATTGTTTGATACAGTATTTTCCATAGAGAGGAGGTTTTTTTGTTTAGGCCCATACGGAAGTTCCCTCAGTGTTTTTCTGGCAAAGAGATAGATGGCTGTGTTTAATTTTGTTCAGTTTCAAGTAAAACTTGACTATTTGTTGTTTCCCTGATGATGCTGATTCAGGATTTGAGATCTGAATCTTATAATGTGATTTCAATACTTAACATTGCTGGCATCCACTGCAGACCCTTTCCTAGAGGCTGGAGGACCCAGTGTCTACCAAGAACACCATGGACGGTTAATGAGTAGCCAGAGACAGGGCAGGTGAGAGACAGGATTTGTGAGGACTACAGCAGGGCAGGATCTGACTCCTTTAGTTGTACCTCTACAAGGCACCTTGGGCATACAACATCACCAGCAGTCATCCATGTCATAGGTGTCAAGCCTGCTTCCCTCTATGGAAGGCCTGAAATATTTGCAGCTTGGAAAAGTCACCAGGTAGAGGGGTTCTAAGCGAACAAAACAACATCTTGTCAAATGGAATATCCAAACTGATCTGAAGCAAAGTAAAATTAAGGCAGGCTGATTGTGGGCCTGTGTACTGGAGGCTGTCCACAGTGATCTCCAGCAAGGCCAGATGGGAGGGTTCATGCAAAGGGGAAAAGGCATGAGCTGGGAGGGGTAACTGCCTCCTAGGCTACTGTGCCTCTGCTGCTGCTGCTGCTGCTGCTGCTGCTGCTGCTGCTGCTGCTGCTGCTCTCACCACTGCTACTGTAGCTGCTGTTTCTCCAAGATGCTGCACTGGGTTGCAGGGAGAGCTCCTGTAGGTGTTTTGCAAGAGAAGTTTTCTTCCCTGGTGTTGGCGTTACAGCTCTTATGACAGACGCACAGAAGGCAATTCTCATGTAATTCTCATGCACCTTTGTTCCTTCTGGATAAAATCTGTACACACAGATTGTGGTGGGCTGGGATCTAACAGTGGGTGCTTCCCATAGGCTTGGTCTGAGAGGTTAGGGATGTCTCACCTACATGTAGAAGGGCTTGGAGGTGTTGTCCCTAAGTGATTGATGGCCACAGATCATTCTGTGGGGGTGGGGCTGTGGAAAACTGCAGTTTAGTGACAGAGCCCTGGTGCTAGGAGCAGGCAAAGCTCCTACCATCCCTTCAGGATTTCTGGGTCTTCTAGCCTTATCTCAACCTTACATGGGTTTCTCTCACTGCCCACACTTATGTGGCAGATTATAGTTTAGACAGTGTAGAATGAGAAGACTTGTCATTTAGATGGAAAGAGTTATTTTGATAATAATATGTATGGAGGTTGGGCACAGTTAATAAAAATGTCTTGTGGACTTTATATATGGAAAGAAGATACCATGATTTAGCACTCAAAGTGCTAATTGTTTCATCATTAAATTGTGGACATGTATTTGAAATCTTTACGTTAGAGAGGAGGAATTAAATTGTCTTCAAACATCATTTAAAGAAACAGTAGAAATGTTGCTAAAACTGCAGTCATGAGGGAAACAATAGGTTACCAAATCTCACTGTCTGTCCTCAACCACAGTGTTCCACTGAGTTTTCTTCATAAATCAACTCAATAATTTGTTCTTATATATCACTGCTACTTTATAGAACCACTTAATGATTCTTCTATTGTGTGAAGAAACAAGAAGTTTAATAGAATATGACACTGAGGAGCATGTTCTAGAGAATTTCCATGGCTGGAAGAAGAGTCTATATTTTTAACCCTAAAAATCTATGCTCAAACAGCATGGGGCATAATTTCCAAGATTCTGAAGTGATCCTGAAAGGAACTTGTTGATCCTCATCACCCCCTGCTGGTCCTAAGAATCCCTGTAGGAAGTTTTTGTGCAAGTTCCCACTGGACTTTCCTCACTGTGTCTCTGGTACAGTAGTAAATGGCTGTGTCTTCAGTTTGCAGACTGTTTATTTTTAAGAAAACTAGGCTCTTGGAGGTGTCCCTGCAGATGCTCAATCAGGATTTGAGAGCTGAATTATAATTTGTATTTCCATTACCCCATATTCCTCCCATCCACTCCAGACCCTTTCCTGGAGGCTGGCGAACCCAGTGTACACTGTAGTCGGTTAATGAGAATCCAGAAACAGTGCAGGTGAGGGACAGGGTCTGTGAGGGCTGCACCAGACCAGGTCCTGACTCCTTCAGCTGCACCTGGGACAGGACACCTGGGGACAAGCAACATCACCATTAGTCATTCATGCTATAGATTAAGTGCCTGAATCCCTCTCCTGAAACTCTGAAACACTTACAGCTTGAAAATGTCAGCTGGCAGAGCAACAGCACCAGGACAGCCATTCTGTGATGGAGGCTCTAGTGAGAAGGAGATGGGGCTCCTCAGCTAGGTCTGGGCTTTCAGTCTGAGCCTGAGGGTTGCTTTGCATTGAGGGGGGATCCTGAGTAGATAAAAGGAAGTGCAGGGCAGAATTTCTAGTTTCCTCTCCATGTTCCTGAAATTACCTTTGTGCTTAGAAAACATGGAGCTGAAAACTCAGTAACTTTACCCTGGTAATGTTTGGATTTCCAATTCCAAATAAAAAACAGAAAGTAGTAGTCACATTGTGCAGACCTCGGAAGCAAAAAAGTGGCGGGGTAATAGGGAGGTTTACAGTAGGTGAGTCTTTATTCATACAATACAAGTAGAACAGGTTACCTTATCTTCAATGCAATCGTACATCATTGTAAATTGCACTAGAGGATGTAGGATCGAATTGGGGATCGTTTTATCCCCCAGAAATTCTTTCTCTTGTATTCTTTACTATTATTATATTTTTAGGTTTTTTCTATTCCATTATTCTCTTCAGAACAGCATTAGTGGCCCCTGCATCACCAGGTGGTTTGAGAATAAAGAGGCAGAACCACAGACTTTAAATAGCCTTGTAATGCAATTGATTTTCAAGTTATCTTCACATAAATTGGCAACCATCAATATCAGTAGGATAAGTACATATTATTTGCATTTGTTTTAGTATAAAATATAGAAGTGATGATTATTCAATTGTGTGCCACAATCTGTACAATTATTACTTAGAAAATAGTCATGAAATTGTTTTCCAACTATATATTTATACCTTTGTATATATGAGGAATCAACTCTTTTACAAAACACTTTCTGTGGATTCACCTTAGTCTCATCATGCCTCTAGAAATAAGTTTTTAGAAAGAAGTTCAGAAATATTTAGTCCATTTTGTTTCACAGGTTTATCTGAGAGTAGATCAGATGATGTGAGTCCTATGTCAGTTGGCTGAGTGACTTAGCCTTCCTATTTAGGGACACTGTAGTTGGAAACTAGTCTTTGCACCTCTTGATTTATGTCTGTTTCTCTGTATCAATGCACTTTTATATCTCTCTGTCTCTTGTTTCAGCTTGTAGCACATAAATGTATTCTAAATATGATTATCCATTGGTGAGTGAAGGGAAGTTCAGCTGTTCATAACAATTCATAAAAATCAGTAGACTGATACCACATTGATTTTTATGTTAACTGAAGTGAAAGGTAAGCCGGAGATCACTGAGTGATGAGACAAAGTGGAGCAGAGGGCAGGCATGAACATGAGGAACCTTGTGTTGAGCACCATAGAGAGGAAGAGATTGGACAGCTTCTCCTCATGCCTTGGCAATGGGAACACCAAGGAAGAGAAGGACAGAGTTACCACAATCTGTTTGCTAGGACTCAGAGAATGTGGATCTATTACTTTTCCTTGGAGTCCCCACATTTTGTTTTTCTTATTTCCTTGTGTATAATCTTTGTGTTGTGAGCAGCTGTGGTGCAGACCAGTCACATTAGAGCGAAAGCCATCCATTTAATGATCATGAACAGTATTAGTGCTGTGTTCCTCTTGTTCTGATACTCTGAGGGTTAAGATGATATTTTTTCCGAAATTATTCTCAGGAGATCCCATCTTGGGTTTGTCTCATATTTTCATTGTTGTTACAAAAATTTGGAAATGAGTATCATAGAAATAAATGCACCTTTCTATACTATATTGGGGATGTTCTATAAGTCTTCTTATTCATGTGTTTTTTCTTTGGGTATTTCGGAGATAATCTGTGTCCCTATTCTGTTCCACAATTATGATTTTCCATTATTCTCTCTACAATAGAGTTCCTAGAAAAATGTCATTAGGAATTATATGAGTTCATGATAAATCCACACATTATAGTTATCTTAAATTGCAGAGGTGGATCCTTACTAATGTCTTTCTTCAGTCATTTGTTTACTTATATGTATCTCACAGGTGGATACCCACTTAATTGGTCGTGTTGCTAAGACAATACCAGACTGTCCATTTGTCTGGCGGCTAGGATAGGTACCTTTTAAATAATGAAAATATGTGATATCCTAGGCAGATGTGGTTGGAGCCATCCATGGTTCTCCGATCCTCAGTTGTCTTAGAAAGAATGTATCACCATGGAGACACAGCTAGTCAGATGAGTTTCTTCATGGTTTCTGATTCATTCCCAATTTCAATTTCTTTCCTTGACTTCATGTCCTGATTTGCCTCTGTGATGTTTTCTAAGAATTACGATGGCAGAAACACTTTCTGTCACGTGTTGCTTTTGTCCATAATGTTGATTATATAAAAAGCTTACAAACTAGGACAATTGAAATTCTTCTGATGGGAAGATGGGTATAGGGAATTTGACATTCTGCACAACTGAAAATTCAGTGACACACACACTCACAATTATAGATACAGGAATGCATTACAATATGCACACACACAGCATCACATTCACAGAGAGAAATACATATTCATAGGCAGAGGAATGGCTTTTTTAAATCCTCTCTTTAGACAGGGATCCTGTCGTTGGTCTGGGTTCACTCTATAGACCAACCTGGTATTAAACTATCAGATATTGATTGTCTTGGCATTTTCCCCCTATTGACTGAATTAAAGGTGTGCACCAGTATTCCTGACCATCACGTGTAGGTGCTTTTAAAAATTAATTATGAAAATAAAATTAATTAAAATAAATTTAGGCATATCTTATTTTTTCATGTTTATCAAAACGGGTATTTCTTTTTTATCTTTATTAACTTGAGTATTTCTTATTTACATTTCAATTGTTATTCCCCTTCCCAGTTTCTGAGCCAACATCCCCCTAACCCCTACCCCTCCCCTTCTATATTGGCTTCCCCTCCCCATCCTCACCCCATTACCACCCTCCCCCCAACAATCACATTCACTAGGTGTTCAGTCTTGGCAGGACCAAGGGCTTACCCTTCCACTGGTGCTCTTACTAGGCTGTTCATTGCTACCTATGAGGTTGGAGCCCAGGGTCAGTCCATGTATAGTCTTTGGGTAGTGGCTTAGTCCCTGGAAGCTCTGGTTGGTTGGCATTGTTCATATGTGGACTCAAGCCCCCTCAAGCTCTTTCAGTCCTTTCTCTGATTCCTTCAACAGGGGTCCCGTTCTTAGTTCAGTGGTCTGCTGCTGGCTTTCGCCTATGTATTTGCCGTATTCTGGCTGTGTCACTCAGGAGAAATCTACATCCGGTCCCTGTCAGCCTGTACCTCTTTGCTTCATCCATCTTATCTAGTTTGGTGGCTGTATATGTATGGGCCACATATGGGGCAGACCCTGAATGGGCGTTCCTTCAGCCCCTGATCTAAACTTTGCCTCCCTATCTCCTCCAAAGGGTATTCTTGTCCCCCCTTTAAAGAAGGAGTGAAGCATATGAATTTTGGTCATCCTTCTTGAGTTTCATGTGTTCTGTGCATCTAGGGTAATTCGAACATTTGGGCTAATATCTACTTATCAATGAGTGCATACCATGTGTGTATTTCTGTGGTTGGGTTACCTCACTCAGGATGATATTTTCCAGTTCCATCCATTTGCCTATGAATTTCATAAAGTCATTGTTTTTGATAGTTGAGTAGTATTCCATTGTGTAGATAAACCACATTTTCTGTATCCATTCCTCTGTTGAAGGGCATCTGGGTTCTTTCCAGCTTCGGTCTACTATAAATAAGGCTGCTATGAACATAGTGGAGCATGTGTCTTTGATATATGTTGTGGCAACTTTTGGGTATATGCCCAAGACAGGTATAGTTGGGTCCTCAGGTAATACAACGTCCAATTTTCTAAGGAACCTCCAGACTGACTTCCAGAATGGTTGTCCCAGTCTGCAATCCCACCAACAATGGAGGAGTGTTCCTCCTTCTCCACATCCTTGCCAGCATCTGCCATCACCTGAGTTTTTGATCTTAGCCATTCTGACTGGTTTGAGGTGAAATCTCAGGGTTGTTTTGATTTGCATTACCGTTATGACTAAAGATGTTGAACATTTCGTTAGGTGTTTCTCAGCCATTCCGCATTCCTCAGCTGTGAATTCTTTGTTTAGCTCTGAACTCCACTTTTTAATACAGTTATTTGTCTCACTGCGGTCTAACTTCTTGAGTTCTTTGTATATGTTGGATATAAGCCATATCTGTTGTAGGATTGGTAAAGATCTTTTCCCAATCTGTTGGTTGTCATTTTGCCCTAACCACAGTGTCCTTTGCCTTACAGAAGCTTTGCAGTTTTATGAGATCCCATTTGTCGATTCTTGATCTTAGAGCACAGGCCATTGGTGTTTTGTTCAGGAAATTTTCTCTAGTGCTCATGTGTTTGAGGTTCTTCCCCACTTTTTCTTCTATTAGTTTGAGTGTATCTGGTTTAATGTGGAGGTCCTTAATCCACTTGGACTTAAGCTTTCCTCAGGGTGATAAGAATGGATTGATCTGCATTCTTCTACATGCTGACCTCCAGTTGAACCAGCACCATTTGCTGAAAATGCTATCTTATTTCCATTGGATGGTTTTGGCTCCTTTGTCAACAATCAAGTGACCATAGGTGTTTGGGTTCATTTCTGGGTCTTCAATTCTTTTCCACTTGTCTATCTGCCATACCAATACCATAGAGTCTTTTATCACTATTGCTGTGTAATACTGCTTGAGTTCAGGGATAGTGATTCCCCCGGAAGTCCTTTTATTGTTGAGGATAGTTTTAGCTCTCTTGGGTTTTTTGTTATTCCAGATGAATTTGCAAATTGTTCTGTCTAACTCTCTGAAGAATTGGATTAAAATTTTGATGGGGATTGCATTGAAACTGTAAAGCGTATTTGGTAAATTGGCAATTTTTACTTTATTAATCCTTTCAATCCAGGAGCCTGCAAGATCTTTCCATTTTCTGAGATCTTCTTCAATTTCTTTCATTAGAGGCTTGAAGTTCTTAACTTACAGATCTTTCACTTGCTTGGTTAAAGTCAACCAAGGATTTTTATATTATTTAGGACTATTATGAAGGGTGTCATTTCCCTAATTTCTTTCTTGGCTTGTTTCTCTTTTGTGTAGAGGAAGGCTACTGATTTATTTGAGTTAATTTTATACTCAGCCACTTTGCTGCAGGTGTTTATCTGATTTAGTAGTTCTCTGCTGGAGCTTTGGGATCACTTAAATATACTATCATATCATCTACAAATAGTGATATTTTGATTTCTTCCTTTCCAATCTGTATCCATTTGATCACTTTTTGTTGTCTGATTGCTCTGGCTAGAACTTTGAGAACTATATTGAATAAGTAGGGAGACAGTTGGCAGCCTTGTCTATTCCCTGATTTTAGTGGGATTGCTTCAATAAGCATACCTTTTTATACAATACATTCTGATCATTATTTTTGCTTTCTTCATTCCTCCCTGAATCCTTCCTCTCTCCAAACTTGCTTAATTCCATAACCTACAGCCCTTATGAACATTCAAGGGATTGGTCTCATGGCATTCATTTATAGTGACAAAGAGAGATTTAAAAATCTGTTATTGTCAGTAGATTTTCACTTTTAAAAATCATTATATAATGTATATATTTGTGTTATGGATTATAATATTCATTAGTATGTCCAAAACATAGTAAGAAAATCTGAGTCTGAATATTGCTCAGGTGTATGGCACCTGCTCCTAGAATGAGTATCTGAGTTGAACTTCAGCACTTAGCTGAGAAGCAGCTGGGATGTTTTATCACATGATCTGAACTCTTGTTATCCATTGTGGTTTTGTTTCATCTCAAACACTTTATATCTGTGCTTCCTAACCCAAGGATGGCTATTCCCTCTCATGCCATGAGATCAATTGTTTTAAGTCTATGATTGTGAAAAATGGGCTGATCTCTTGGATAAAACAGAGGCCTCATCTTTAACAGGGACTAGTGATTTTTCTAATGTTATATTAATTAATTAAAATGAGGGATGCATTTTTGCAACATTACCATTTGAATTAAGGGCTTATGAATGCTACCCAAGAGCTCCATCATTGGCCTAACTCCCAGTACTAAATGAGGAATCAAACAGAATGTACTTTGTCCTTCAGACTAATGTGTGTTCGAGCAGCTCTGTTTTTAGGGTTTACCATCTCTGGTTTCTTTTGCTTCTTCTGGAACTGATGCTGGTCACATCACAGAATCACCTCTGCCCTGTGTGATGATCTTCATTTTTTTCATGTCAGAGCACTTCTTAAATTTGAAATCAAGTATAATGGATCTGTGAAAATATCTGTGGTTCAAATCCTTGTCAATCAAGTAACATTGCATGGGATCTTTTCTTTGAACTTAGTTCTCTATGCCTACACAAAGACTTGGGTGTGGCATCCAACCAGTTATCCAATCCATGACATATGAGGACAGAGCACTCACAGGAGCTTGCTGTCCAACCCTTCAGGCTCAGTTATAGAAGTTGTCTTAAAATCTATGGTGCAGATGGATAGAGTGTACACAAATACCCATACACACATGCATACACACAGAGTGTCAAAGGGAAGCTGTGAAAGAGAAATAGTATAATAAATTAATATGAAAATGTATACCACAATTGAAAATATGTATTTCAAAAAGATTTTGGATACTTCAAGGAATAGTATACAGTGTATGTTTAGAATGAGTCCAGAAATAAAGGAGTCCGTTCTTTAATGCTTCTCTGAACATGTCACTCTCTGTAACTCAGAGCTCTGCTGTTGTGGTTTGCCTTGGATTTATCTGTATATTGATGTCCGTTCCTCTGCCTCAAGGGTGGCTGCCTAGTCACTATTCAGGACTTAGATGACTTCATCAGAACCTACTCTCCATTTAATTTGTAAAATAAAGGCGAGAGCCAGTGATTGGGCAGGGTAAGAGAAGGTGGAGCAGAAGGAAGGAGAGAGGGTTTTTGAGAAGGAGGAAGATGGAGCTGAAGCACATGGCATGGAGAAACTGCAAGTGAGGGATTTCACAACTCAGGAATAGGGTAATGTAGTGGTAGATCTGCCCAATCTAAGCGTGGGCTTGTATTCATATTAATCGAGTTGTGTTTTCTTTGCATGGGCATATTTGGGTTGAAGAGGTTTCAGAAGCACTCTGGATGCTCTCAGAGGCTTCTGCTCATGCTGAGCTCCCTGTAGGGAGGTCAGTTTCTGAGTTCTCTGTGATATTCCCTCATTATGTCTCTTGAACAGTAGTACATGGTCATGTCCTCAAACTTCAGACTGCTACTTTCCAGGTACAAGGTATTCTTGGCAGTGCCTCTTGGAGAAGTTGTCCTTTCAAGGGTTTGGCATAATTGATGCAAGTACCATCACTATTAATGTATATTTCCCACCTCAGCCCTTTTCCTGGATCCTGGTGGCACCTGGCCCTGCCATGTTGGGCAGTGGACTGTGCCACAAGACAGAAAACCTGGTAAGGTTGAGTGGACTCAGGAACTCCAATACTTATCATAATTGAGGATTGTTAGGCATTAAAATCTACTCCTGACCAAGATACTGTCTTGGAAGAGATGACCTCTATACCCGGTGAAGAGGAATGAGACAATCTGTCACATCGGGACAATATGTGAAGTCCTTCCACATGATGATGAGGCATCCATAACATTTAAGACCAAGCCACCAGAAAACATCTGCTTTAAGATCCCAATCCCCACCAAAATGTTCATAAGATCCAATCTACAAGGATGAAACTGTGTTAGTAATTTCACCAAAGATTGTTTGAGAGTATCAGGCTTATCAAGCTGTACCAGGGAAGACTATTGTCTTCTGAAGCTTTTTTTTTGCCAGAAGCTGCTCAAGCATACTGCAGCCACTTCCTGCTCAGTGGAGTTGGCCTTGGCTCTTAGCTGCCTACTGCATCCTGATGCAGAGCAGTGGTGGCTGCAGTAGAGCCACTCTTTGGCTGCTCTAGCTGAGCCAGAGGTCTGTAGATCCCTGCTGATCACATCAGGTATGCAGACATCCAATGCCAGTTCCTGAAGGTGAAACCAGATGCTGCACAGCAGAGTTTGAGGGTCTTTTCTGGGTGCACTAAGCTTCCCCACACTCCTCTGACTGCAATTTGCACTACCTGCAAACACACAGAATGCTGGTCAGAAAACTGTCACAAAAAGCAATTTTTGTCTTTTTTCCTGTCCACACAACACAGAATCTCATCTCCATCAGGTACCTTTAAATAACCATAAAAAATACAAGGAAAACCAAGCAGAGCCCCACGTACACAGAGAATAATCTGTGTTCAGTGCTGATGAGGGAATGTGAAGAATTGGCTATCTAGGGCTGGGTTCCTCTCCTTGAGCTGCAGGGTCAGAGATGTTCTGGCTTTCATGGGCTCAGGGAAGTGATATTTACCTGTCCTCTTGCTCTTTCTCTTGAAAGTTCTACAGTTGGACATTTGGCAGGACACAGTGTTCATAGAAGATATAAACTATCAAATACAGTGATGACAGATACAGAATTTAACACAGTATTGCACTTTCACATTCACAATTTCTTTGTGAAGAATCCAACACACTGCATTTCTGTTTTTCTTTTGCATGTTCATAGAACTTTCTCTTATATAATTTCTATCTCCTTAGTATGAAAGGGAAAAAACTGCTACACTAAGTTGGGTTTCTATGTAGGAACTCAATTTTTCCCTTTGACTTGTCTGGACATGACTTCTCCCTGATATTCTTGCACAAGGTAACACCTCCCTTGGGAGGTTAGCAGAATTCCTTCTCTATGAGGACAACACTTTACCTTTTCATGAGAGAACACTGTCCTCAGGCCTTATAAAGTCTTGCAAATTAAACATTCTAAGTCAATGTCTTTCTATAGCTCCGTGTTTGCTATTCAGAAATATTTCTATTTGCATCAAACTGACTTGTTTTTCATCCAGAAATTCTCCATATGATCCCTATAACTTCACCATTCTCTTTGTCCATTGTTATACCAGGTAAGTGCTGCCTTCATCTTGTATTAGCCTAGTTTTCATTTTCCCCAATAAACATAACTTAGCAAAGCTTGGTTTGTACATTAACTCTTTGTATGACCTTGAATTTATTTAACTGGTTCTGTTTTCCCCTTCTAATCTTAATTTTCTCACCACAGTCCACTTGTGTGCACTGGTCACAACATTCCCCTTCCTTTGGTCTTCTTTGTCGCTGACTTAAGATACCATTCCTTTCTAGGCAGACATGGTGCTGCAAGATTCATGAGTTCTACACCCTGATTTGAAAGCAGCCAGGAAGAGACCATCGTTTGCAGACAAGAAAGAATGGCTCTCTTCCAGAGTAGGGAGAACTTGAGCATTGGACTTCACCTGTCTTTCTTCCCCCGCATAGTGATGTACTGTTTCAACAAGACCATAGTTACTCCAACAAGTCCACACCTCCTAATAATACCACTTCCTATGGACCAATCATGTTCAAACCACAACAGATCTCAATAACACATTACACATGCTGTTAGTAAAAAATATAAATCCTTAAGAACTAGAAATCTAAATGTTGGTTCTGATATATTTTAGTTGAACCTATTTCCCATTCATCCCTTTTCACCAATGAATTGATCTTCAGCCTGGTCCTTTGTAACATGAGAGTGGATGATTTACATTTAACATTGTGTGGAGCTCTTCAACTTCCTGTTCAGATCCAGACTTCTAATAATTTCATACATTTGACCTCGAAAGCTGCCTCAATTTGATGATCCATTGAGATGGAACCCACAGCCAACACTGCCTCTCTGAATAATGCTTTTCTAGCTCAAATGTGAGACACTAAGTTCTTCCAGTAAGCAGCAGTCTCTGGGCCCTGGTCACAGTGTTCTCAAGTGAAGTGTCACGTGTACCACTGAAGTTTATTTGAAACATCATTCTAACAGTGCTATTCCATGCCCATTTAGAATTTAGACTTTTCTGACATATACAGTTGAAATTATTTTAAAGTTTATATTATTTCTTTTTAATTTACAGCATCTGCTTAATATGCAAATTATGTGTATTATGTTTTAAGAGTGTGATCAGGTGGTGGTGGGCTCATAGCATATGAATCTCCTTTAATTCAGCTTTATTCTGTACATGCTACTGTAGGACATTTATGGATCATGATTTCAGAATCTGGTATTTCAGGATACTGTCCTTTTCCACAGACTTAATCTACAGGGGATGTGTTAATTAACACATCCCAGAGAGACCACAATGTCAGAACTGATATGCCTTTTCATATATTTAGGGCACATTATGATTTTTGACATAGAACTCATTCCAGCAAAACATTGAGGCCACTGTGTGAACCAATCATAAGATGAGAGCCTGATTTGTCCATGTGGGCTTATTTAAACAGATGAACTGAAATCCACTGATGTGGGGGTCTGTTCACTCTATACTGGACTCTGATTCATTTCTGTGGCTTCTGTGATGGGAGTCCCAGGTCTGTGTGAACTGTGTGCTGAAGGAATATCTTGGAGATTCTTATTCAATGAGTTAAGATGAGCAGTGAGACTGGAGCATAGGGAGGCTGGGGTCCTTTGGGTCACCTGAGCCTCAAAGGATTCCTACCATTACCTTGATGTACAATACTGATGCTGAGACAAAAAAGCTTAGAGATATTCATTCTCAGATCTCCATGTATCTGCCAATTTCCCATTACTCAATAGTCTCCTCTCTCTTTCATTTTTTCTCAAGGAACCATACTTTCCTTACAGAAGACACATATTTTACACAGATTTTCAATTTTGAATTTCAGAAGAAATTAGCCACTGTCCTAGTCAGGGTTTCTAGTCCTGAGCAAACATCATGGCCAAAAAGCAATTTGTAGAGGAAAGTGTTTATTCAGCTTAAACTTTCCATGTTGCTGTTCATCACAAAAGGGAGTCAGGGCTGGAACTCAAGAAGGTCAGGAACAGCAGGTGATGCAGAGGACATGGAGGGATTTTACTTACTGGCTTACTTCTCCTGGCTTGCTCACCTTGCTCTCTTATAGATCCCAAAACTACTAGCCCAGGGATCGTACTACTCACAAGCCCTGCCACCTCCACCCCTGAACACTAATTGAGAAAATGCCTTACAGCTGGATCTCATGGAGGAATTTCCTCAAGGAAGGCCCTTTCTCTGTGACAACTCTTTTGCATAATTGTACAGGTTTCATATTTGGCTGGCAATATATTTAACCTGGTGTATTCAAGATTATGTAGAACCCTCTGGTAAATTTGGGGTCAGATGATCTCTAAGTCTGGACACTGCAAGAGCCACCTTCTTATCAGATACATGTCTAAAACCTTCACTGTCCATCCCTCTCTATGCACAGATCATCAAAGAAAAATAGAAAACATTCTGTATTTAGTTGATCACTCACTGATCTGAAAGCCAACAAAACAAACTCTTTACTGCTCACTGAGGACTAAGGTCAAGTACATATTTTTACAGACTCTTGTAACATGATACCATGTCGCTGCTTTGCCTATATGTTAATAAGATACTGTGAAATATGACCCAGAGTGGAGTGAGGTGACCATTGTGTAATTGCAGTGAAGTAAACATTGGTGATGAACCCACATCCTAGCACTTCTTTGGCTACTGAACAAGATTGAAGGGGACATATTCAAGGAAATGGTGGTGATCTATATGTTGTAACCAACTCAGCCCTATTGTTGCAGCCTTTATGGAAGTACAGGGATTTAGTGCCATTTCACTCCTCTCTTCATTTGCTTTAGTGCTGAAATCTTCTACCTTGTGCTCCATGAACTCATTTTGGGCCTGTTGCTGGTCCTTCTTTTCCTCATGCTTTTCTCCATTTCCATCCCCCTCAGTTCCTTTACACAGGAGCAATTAGGGTTCAGAGTTTTCACTGTGGGATAGAAATCCCCATCCCTCACTTGATGTTCAGTGTTTCTGCTGTAGGTGGGCTCTACAAGTTACCTCTTTTTATTGTTGGGCATTTCATTTAAGGTCCCTTTCTTTGAGTCCTAAGGGTCTTTCACCTCCCAGGTCTCTGGTACATTCCGGAGGGTCCTCCCAACCTCCTAACTCCCAAACTTGCCCCTTTCCATACTTTCTGCTCATTGTCAGGGCTTCAGTCCCTTTCCTCCATCCAATACCAGATCCATTTCCCCTCTCCTGTAACCACCACCCCCCTCAGGCAGCACTGCCCCGCCCTAAGGCACTCCCTACTTCCCCCTGCATTCGCTTTCATCTGCCTCTGAAGTGGGACTGAGGCATCCTCCCTCAGGCCCTTTAGCTTGTTGAACTTTTCAGGAACTGTGAACTGTAACTTGAGTAGTCTTTACCTTTTTTTTTCTAATATCCACTCATTATTAAGTAAATATAGAGCATGTCCTTCTGAGTCTGAGTTATTTCACACAGAATGATGTTTTTTTTTAAAATTACATCCATTTGCCTACAAAATTGAACATGGCCTTTTTCTTAATATCTGAATAGTAATCCATTGTATACATGAATGACATTTTCTGTAGTTATTCTTCTGTCCTGGGATATCTTGGTTGCTTACAGCTTAGGTTTATCACAAATAAGGCCACTATTTCTATAGTGGAACATGTGCCCCTGTGGCAAGGTGGGGCATCTTTCGTATATATTTCTAGGATTGCTATTGTTGTGTCTTCAAATAGACCAATACCAATTTTCTGAGGCACCTTCAAATTGATTTCCAGAGTTGTTTTATCAGTTTAAATCCCACCAGCACTGGAGGGGCGTCCTCAGTTTGAAGTTTGTTCAGTTTTAAGAAAACTTGACTCTTGGATGTGTCTCTGCTGATGCTGATTCAGGATTTGAGATGTGAATCATACAATGTGATTTCACTACTTCACATTGCTGGCATCCACTGCAGATCCTTTCCTGAGGCTGGAGGACCCAGTGTATACCAAGAACACCATGGATGTTTAATGAGTAGCCAGAGACAGGGCAGGTGAGAGACAGGCTTTGTGAGGTCTACAGAAGGTCAGGTCCTGACTCTTTTAGTTGTACCTGTATAAGGCACCTTGGGGCATACAATATCACCATCAGTCATCCATGTCATAGGTGTCAAGCCTGTCTCCTTCTCTGGAAGGCCTGAAATACTTACAGCTTGGAAAAGTCACCAGATAGAGGGGTTCTAAGCGAACAAAACAACATCTAGTCAAATGGAACCCCCAAAGTGATCTGAAGCAAAGTAAAATTAAGGCAGACTGGTTGTGGGCCTTGTACTGGGTGCTGTCCACAGTGATCTCCAGCCAG
This sequence comes from Rattus norvegicus, assembly GCF_021556685.1. NCBI lineage: Eukaryota > Metazoa > Chordata > Mammalia > Rodentia > Muridae > Rattus > Rattus norvegicus. Next base: position 139,332,664 of record NC_141539.1, read on the forward strand.
GTGAGATGGGAGGGTTCACACAAGGGGGAAAGGGCGTGAGCAGGGAGAGGGAATTGCCTCTGAGGCCAGTGTGTCTTTGCTGCTGCTGCTACTGAAGTTGCTGCTTCTCCAAGACGCTGCACTGGGTTGCAGGGGAGGTCCTAGCAGCATTTTACAAGATAAGTTATCTTGATGGTGTTACAGCACTTATGACAGAAGCTCTCACAAGGCCAAGTAATTTTCATGCACCTTTATTCCTCCTGGATAAAATCTGTATACACAGATTGTGGTGGGCTGGGATCTGACAGTGAGTACTTCCTGTAGGCTTGGTCTGAGAGGTTAGGGATGTCTCACCTACATGTAGAAGGGCTTGGGGGTGTTGTCCCTAAGTGACTGATGGCCAAAATCTATCTGGGGTTGGGGGTGGAGCTGTGGAAGGCTGCAGTTTAGTGACAGGCTTCTGGTGGTAGGAGCAGTCAAACTCCTATCATCCCTTCATGATCTGTGGGTCTTGGAGCCTTAACTCAACCTTACCAGGCTTTCTCTCACTGGCCACACCCATGTGGCAGATTATAGTTTAGAGAGTGTATAATGAGAAGACTAGTCAGTTAGATGGAAAGGGTTACTTCAATAATAATATGTATGGAGGTTGGCCACAGTTAATAACAATGTATTGTGGTCTTTATATATGGAAAGAAGAAAACATGAGTTAGCCCTCAAAGTGATAATTATTTCATCATTAAATTTTGCACATGTATTTGAAAAAGTTTGTGTTAGAGAAGATGAATGCAATTGTCTTCAAACTTAATTTACAGAAACAGTAGAAATGTTACTAAAACTGCAGTCATGAGAGAAACAATACATTACCAAATCTTGAGGGTGTCCTCATCCACAGCGTTTCACTGAGTTTTCTTCATAAATATCAACTCAATAATTTCTTCTTTTTTTTTTTTCAGAGCTGGGAACCGAACCCAGGTCTTGCGCTTGCTATGCAAGTGCTCTACCACTGAGCTAAATCCCCAACTCCAATTTGTTCTTATTTTACACTATTAGATTATAGAACCACTTAATGTTTCTTCTATTGTGTGAAGAAACACGAAGTTTAATAGAGTATGATACTGAAAAGCATGTTGTAGAGAATTTCCATGGCTGGGAGAAGAGTCCATTTCTTTAACACTAAAACACATGCTCAAACAGCATAGGGTATAACTTCCTAGATTCTGAAGTGATCCTGAAAAGAACTTGTTGATCCTCTGCTCCCCCTACTGGCCCTAAGAATCCTAGTAGGGAAGGTTTTGTGCAAGTTCACAGTGGACTTCCCTCACTGTGTCTGGCACAGAAGTACATGGCTGTGTCTTCAGTTTGCAGACTGTTCATTTTTAAGAAAACTTGGCTCTTGGAGGTGTCCCTGCTGATGCTCAGTCGGGATTTGAGAGCTGAATTATAATATGTGCTTCCACCACTTGATATTGCTGCAATCCACTCCAGACCCTTTCCTGGAGGCTGGCGAACCCAGCTTACAGTATAGCTGGTTAGTGAGAACCCAGAGACAGTGCAGGTGAGGGACAGGGTCTGTGAGGGCTGCACCAGACCAGGTCCTGACTCCTTCAGTTGCACCTGGGACAGGACACCTGGGGACAAGCAACATCACCATTAGTCATTCATGCTATAGATTAAGTGCCTGAGTCCCTCTCCTGAAACTCTGAAACACTTACAGCTTGGAAATGTCACCAGGCAGAGCAATAGCACCAGGACAGCCATGCTGTGATGGAGGCTCTAGTGAGAAAGAGATGGGGCTACCCAGCTAGGCCTTGGCTTTCAGTCTGAGATTCAGGGCTACTTTGCATTGGGGGAGGATCCTGAGTAGATAAAAGGAAGTGCAGGGCAGAATTTCTAGTTTCCTCTCCATGTTCCTGAGATTACCTTTGTGCTTAGAAAACATGAAGCTGAAAACTCAGGAACTTTTCCCTGATAATGTTTGGATTTCCAATTCCAAATAAAAAACAGAAAGTAGCAGTCACATTGTGTAGGCCTCTGAAGCTAAGAAGGGGTGGGTGATAGGGAAGTTTACAGTAGGTGGATTTTTATTCATGCAATACAAGTAGAATAAGTTACCTTATCTTCAATGCAATCCTATATCTTTGTAAATTGCACTAGAGGGTGTAGGATGGAATTGAACATCGTTTTCCCCCCAGAAATTCTTTCTCTTGAATTCTTTTCTATTATTATACTTTTAGGTTTTTCTATTTCATTATTCCCTTCAGAACAGCATTAGTGGCCCCTGCATCACCAGGTGGTTTGAGAGTAAAGAAGCAAAACTACAGACTTTAAATAGCCTTGTATTGCAATTGATTTTCAAGTTATTTTCACATAATTTGGCAACCATCAATATCAGTAGGATAAGTATGCATTATTTGCATTTGTTTTAGTATAAAACATAAAAGTAATGATTATTCAATTGTGTGTAAAAATCTGTACAGTTATTACTTAGAAAATAGTCATGAAATTGTTTTCCAACTATGCATTTATACCTTTGTATATATGAGGAATCAACTGTTTTACAAAACACTTTCTGTGGACTCACCTTAGTATCATCATGCCTCTAGAAATAACTTTTAAGGAAGCAGTTCACAAATATTTAGTCCATTTTGTTTCAAAGGTTTATCTGAGAGTAGATCCAAGAGACTGACATGTGTCCTATGTCTGTTGGCTGAGTGACTTAGCCTTCCTATTTAGGGACACTGTAGTTGGGACCTAGTCTTTGCACCTCTAGATTTATGTCCATTTCTCTGTATCAATGCACTTTTATATCTCACTGTCTCTTGTTTCAGTTTGTAGCAAATAAATGTATTCTAAATATGATTATCCATTGGTGAGTGAAGGGAAGTTCAGCTGTTCATAGCAATTCATAAAAATCAGTAGACTGACACCATTTTTTATGTTAAGTGAAGTGAAAGGTAAGCCAGAGATCACTGAGTGATGAGACAAAGTGGAGCAGAGGGCAGGCATGAACATGAGGAACCTTGTGTTGAGCACCATAGAGAGGAAGAGACTGGAGAGCTTCTCCTCATGCCTTGGTAATGGGAACACCAGGGAAGAGAAGGACAGAGTTACCACAATCTGCTTGCTAGGACTCAGAGATTGTGGATCTATTACTTGGCCTTGGAGTCCCCACATTTTGTTTCTCTTATTTCTTTGTGCATAATGTTTGTACTGTGAGTAGCTGTGGTGCAGACCAGTCACATTAGAGAGAAAACCATCCATTTAATGGTCATTAACAGTATTCGTTCTGTGTTCCTCTTGTTCTGATACTCTGAGGGTTAGGAGGCTATTTTTCAGATTTTCTTCTTGTAGGTCTCATCTTGAATTTCATATTTTTACTGTGGTTACAAAAATTTGGAAAGGAGTATCATAGAAATAAATGCACCTTTCTATATATATATATTAGGGAATGTGGTTTAAGTCCACTTATTCATGTGTTTTTGTCTTTTGTTACTTCAGAGATAATCTGTGTCCCTATTCTGTCCCATAATACTGCTTTTCAATAAATCTCTCTACAATAAACTTACTAGGAAAAAGTCATTAGCAAAAGCATGAGTTCATGATAAATCCACACATGATTTATAGTTGTCTTAAAGGCCAGAGGTGGATCCTTGTTGGGAGCGATGCCCTTGAAACCCTCCATTATTGATGTTATTATTATGATTAGAGTTAAGAATGACTGAGTTCATGGAAAATCCCCAGCAGCTTGCAGAAGACTAATACATATCTAATGGTCAGGATGAAGAATGATATGATAAAGCTCTGACTTGCTGAGAAATATATCTGACTTCGAGATGCCCAATGTGATGATCTGTAATCTTTCTGAAAAACCAACATCCTGCTGACTTATAAAAAATATGACAAACCTGTAACCTTTCTGAAAAACCAACATCCTGTTGACATTAGCTGACCACAGGAATACTGTGTCCTTGGCCTGCATAAATGTTTCTTACTTCCCACCTCCCTCTGTCACCCCTGTTATGGTATAAATTCAGCCTTGGGAAAAATAAAATTGTTGCCTTGATCAGACTCTTGTCTTGGCGTCCTTCTTCGCGACTCTTGTAACCCATTCTCTTCCAGGTACCCTCAGAGCCATCGTTGACAGGTCCTTACTAATGTCTTTCTTCAGTCACTTGTTTACTACTATAAATCTCAAACGTGAATACCAATTTAATTGGTATTTGCTCAATCATATAACATACAGCCTTTTATGAATATTCAATGGATTGTTCTGATTGCATTCGTTCATATTGAGAAAGAGAGATTTAAAAACCTGTAATTGTCAGTACATTTTCACTTTTAAAAATAATTATATTATGTATATATTTGTGTTACAGATTACAATATTTATTAGTATGTGTAAGGTGTGATAATAAAATCTAAGAATGAAGATTACTCAGGTGTACGGCACATGCTCCTAGAATGAGTATCTCAGTTAACCTTCAGCACGTAGCTGAGAAGCGGGTGGGATGGCTTATCACATGATCTGAACTCTTGGGATCCATTGTGGCTTTGTTTCACCTCAACCCCTTTATATCTGTACTTCCTAACCTAGGGACAGCTATTCCCTCTCATGACATGAGATTAACTCATTTTAGTGTATGAACGTGAAAAATGAGCTGATCTCTTAGATGTAACAGAGGCCTCATCTTTAACAGCGACTAGTGATTTTTCTAAAGTTATATTTCTTAATTAAAATGAGGGATGCATTTTTGCAACATTAACCTTTGAATTAAGATCTTACCAATGCTACACAAGAGCTCCACCATCAGCTTAACTCCCATTACTGAATGAGAAATAAAAGAGAGGGCACTCATACATACTACCAGTGGTCTGGTAAAATGAAAAAGGTCATCTGTGAGCAGTCATTTAACTATCTTTGCTCCAACCCCTTCCTGTGTTCCTCTTGTTTCCCCAACCCTAGTTCTCTTAGCCATGGAACCTCCACCAGATGAAGCTACAACTCTCAATCCAGCTAACAAACTGCCTCCATTCTGCAGCAGGCCTGTTTCCACATCTTGAATAACCCAAAGCACCACCTCAGTTTTTCATTCTCACCATGCTACCCAAGACCCTCCTTGCTCAACCTCTCCAGATGCATCCCCTCCTCCTGTGACAGCTTCAGGCAACTATAATGCAACTGCCCCGAATTGGTACCTATCTTCACCACTCCCATCAGCTGCTCCAAGCCTGTAGACAAACCCCCAAATCCTTCAATGCCAGGGACACCTGACCAAGCACTGTTCTTTCCTTTAAGGAAAGAGCTGAAAGATGGCCCTGTCTGTGTACATGTTCCTTTCTCATTAATGAACTTTCTCAGATAGAAAGTAGAATGGGTCCCTATACCTCTAACTCCTGTGCCTTTACTAAAAAAGGTTCAGAACCTTAATCTTATAGCTTGTCTTTCCACAATGTACATATACTCCTTACCAATAGTTTACTTCCTGACAAAGGCAGGTGAGTTTTGGAGCAGGTGAGAATACATGCAGACCAGGTGCATCAAACAGATGGATTATATCCAACTGCATTTGTGGTGGTAACTGACCAAGACCCCGAATAGAATTATAATTCTGAAGGTGACATTTTAGCCAGAGATAGATTCGTAACCTGCCTCCTGGCAGTTTCCATAGGGCAGCCTTACATCCAGTAAAATTTGAAAATCTCGCAGAGGTCATCCAGGAAAAACAGAAAAACCCATCTCAATTTTCCTAATGCCTCACAAAGGCTTTATTATAATACACTAACCTGGATTCTGAAAACCCAGAAGGTTAGCAACCTCTGATGACCTACTTCTTTCCCCAGAGCAACCCAAGCTTAGAAACCTGGAGAGGGGACCCTAAATCCACAGACAAATGTTTTGGCCCTGGCCCTCAGAGTGTACCTTCAGAGAGATAAGGAGGATATGAGACAAAAATACCATATGCTGGCATAAGTTCTGTGATAAGCCCAAGCTATTGTCATGGATTCCTTGTCTTTTCAGGCTCAGAGACCACCGGGCTCCTGCTACAAATGTGGTCAACAAAGTCATTTGGTGAAGCCTTGTCCTAACTTCTGCAAGCCAAGGGAACCATGTCCTAGGTGCCATCAGGAGGGCCATTGGGCTGTCGATTGCCCTCATGTTGGGCAGGGCAGTGGGACATCAGACTCAGATAATGCTCCAGCTGATCTCCTAGGCTTAGCTATGGGCAACTTAAGTGGCCTGAGCCTGCTTGACATGACCACTGCCATCACTAGGGAGCTCTGGATAGTCATCATGCTATGTGAGTGGCCCATATTTTTTTTCTTGACACTGGGGCCACTTACTCAATCCTTATGAAGTTTTGGGGCCCACTTCATCTTATTTCCTATTGTCAAGGTAGGAGGACAACCTTACCTTCCTCACCAGACCCCACCACTTAGTTGCATTTTTAGGGTGTGAACCTCTCACCCATTTCTCTTTGGAAGTGTCAACATGTCCTGTACCCTTATTGGAAAAGGATCTTCTAGGTAAGTGGGAGCTTCTATTTTGCCTAAATCCAAGCTCGACAGTTATCTCTCTGTTACTTCTTCTAGCCTGTCAACCTACTAAAACTAACAACTGACATCTCAGAAAAATGATAAAAATTATTTGTGCTTTAGAAAAAAAATGAGATGGCTGTGTTGAAGAAGTTCAATTTTTCATATGAAATATAATCACAGGGTGTGGTTAAGTTAAGAGAATTTTGATACCAACTCCATATTATTGGTATTTATCTTCTTCAGAAGAGCATCCTTATCTTCACTAATTTTTTTTATTTATTCACTATTTATTTATTTTGAATTTACAACTCAGTCACAGTCCCCCTTTTTGTCCTCTTCCTAGTTTCACCCTTACAAATCTCTTCCCAAATTGCCATTTTCCTTTATCTGAGTCTAAGTGTACCACTCCACCCTGTAGTGTCTAGTGTCAGCAAGCCTCATAATGAGCCCCAACAAGGCAGTTTAGATAAGGTGAAAGGGATTCAATAGCAGAGAGCAGAGACCAGGTCACATCCTGTTGAAATTCTTAGGGTGCCCTCATGAGGACAGAGCTGCACGTTTGCTACAATTTATATGGGGTCTACGTTTGGCTCCTGCATGTCCCCTGTTTGGTGGCCCAGGCTGTGTAGACCCCCAAATGATCCCATGATATTTGACTCTATTCGTCTTCCTGTGGAGTCCTGGACACTTCCAACTTGCTCATTTCTATCCCTCACTCTTCAGAATGAGACCCTGGGCACTGTATTGTGTTTGGCTGTACATCTGCCTCCATCTACTGCTGGATGAAGCCTCTCAGGAGGCAGTTTTGCTATGGCCCCTGCACATCTTATAAGCAAGTCAACATTTGGGTTGAAGATTTTGTGGTTGAAGTAATGTGTCCATCCCCCTTCTGTAAGTACTGCCAGGCTACAAGGGGCATCCACTTTAGTTTCTATCCCCCTTATGGTAGGAATCTCAGCTAGGTCACCCCCATAGACTTCACATATACTATTCTGGACCAGACCTCTAGCTAGTAACTAGAGAGGCACCCTTCTACTATGGCAGGTTTTTATTCTAATTCCCATCCGTCTCTCTAGCCTCCTCCTTTCCACACTTGATTGCAATTGCCAAATCCCTTCTCTCCTCCTCTCCTACACACTTCATTCTCTCCATCCACCTCAGCTGACTAATTTACATTCTGAGTGAGATTCATGAACCCTCCTGTGGGAAATATTTAATAATCATCTACTTTGGGTCTTTTGATTGTGAAATGGTTGTCCTGTACTTTATGACTAATGTACTCTTATAAATACATATATACCATATCTGTGTTCTTGGTTCTAGACTATACCACACAGCATGATTCTTAAGTCCCATCCATTTTCCTGCAAATTTCATGATGTCTTTGTAATACCTGAACAGTATTCTATTTATAGCTATTAAACATTTTTACCTATTCTTCACTTCAAGTACATCTATATGTATGTGGTTTTCAGTTTTCTGGCTATTACAAATAATATTGCTGTGAATATAGTTGAACAAACAGGTGGGGGATGTTTTGTGTATATGCGCAGGAATGGTATAGCATGATCTTGAGGTAGAACAATTCCAAGATTTCTATGAAACCATCAAATATAATTTTTTTTAAAATGTACTTGTTACATTCCCATTAGCAAAGGATGACTTTTCCTCTTGCTCTGAATCCTTACCAGTATTTTTTATCATTTGAGTTTTCGAACCTAGCAATTCTGATGAGGGTAGCATGGAATCTCATGCATTGCATTTTTCTGATGACTAAGGATGTTGAATATTTCTTTAAGAGATTCTTGACCATTTTGTATTCCTTTCGAAATTTTATTTATAATACTTACTATTCCCCTTTTTTTCTTTCCTTTAGTGGACATTTTCCTTATTCACATTTTAAATATTATTCCCTTTCCTGGTTTTTCCTCCAGAAAAATTTCATCCCATGCCTCCAATCCTGCCTCCCTGAGTTTGCTCCCCAACACATCCACCAAATACCTTTTGCCTCTATGCCTTTGTATTCTCCTACACTGGGGAATCACACCTCCATAGGACCAAGGGCCTCTCATCCCTTTTATGCCTAACAAGGCCATCTCTGGTGTGTCTGGTTTGTTATATTGTTGTTCTTCCTATGGAGTTGCAACCCCCTTAGTTACCTAAGTTCATTCTCTATCTCCTCCATTTTGAACCCAGTTCAATGGTTGGCTGTGAGCATCTGCCTCTCTGTGTACCTCACTGATGGTGAAACAAGAAAGTTTAGATATATTTGATTCCCTGATCCACCTTTGTCAGCCAGTCTTCCATGTCCCAACCTTCTCTTCTCTTTATTTCATTAACTAGATTATTCATATTTTTCTTACATAAGACAGACACTACATATAGGTTTCATTTTTTCTTTTGAAGATCCTAGTATGAAGTAGCTTAATAAAATTGTTGAAAATGAGTATTATATTCTATCACTGTATATGAACTAACCAGGATAATGGTCTGATAAAGGCTTGAGTCTGGTATTTTTCAAGAGCTGGACGTTCTATATTTGCAGGAGGATCAGTGCTTTTGCTGGGGATTAAAATTGTGATGAAACACTGAAAAAAAATAAACTTGAAGTGAAAGTGTTCATTTGGGTAAAACTTTTACATTCCTGTTCATTAGAAAAAGAAATCAGAACTGGAAATCAAATATGGCAGGAAACTAGAGACAAGAAGGGATGCATTAGGATCAGCATACAAAGTAAAGACGGCGTCCCAAATATGTTTTCTTTATTGAAAGCACAGGAAAATATGTGTGACTAATGTTGGATGGACTTTAGTGTTACATCCTAGTGGTCCTGACAGCTGTATTCCTGAATTGTTGCATAGAGTATTCATAGATATCTGGCAATATATTGAACCTAGTATTTTCAAAGTTGTTTGGCAGCAGGTGATCTCAGAATGTGGCCACTTCAGGAGGCTCCTTCCTCATCAGATACATGTTTCTTATTTTGGCTGGGTGTGCACAGAGCATGAGGATCAATGAAATTATTCTATATTTAGTTCATCAATCACAGATCTGAAAGCAAACAACACAAATTCTTGGATTCATCACTTAGGTGGTGTATATATTTTAAAGACCCTCATGACATGACACTATGTCGATGCTTCCCCTTTGTGCAAATAGGATGTTCTGAAAAATAACCCAGAGAGAAGTGATGTAACCACTTGAAAATAGCAGTGAATTAAGCATTTGTGATGAACCCACATTCTAGCAATCCTATGGCCAGTGAATAAGATTGAAAGGAACATATTCCAGGCAGTGTTTTGGGGGCAGTGGTGATATTTTATATATTTTAGACAGCTCAGTCATATTGCTATAACTCTTGTAGAAATTCACGGGTTTAGTGGGATTTATCTACTTTCTTCATTTGCTTTAGTGCTGGAATATTTTACCCTGTATTCTGTGGCCACTTCCTCTGCATTGTTGTGCACATATATACACTTTACAAATGTACAGTAATTACAAGAACTTTGGCATTTGGCTCTGTGAAGACATCAATTAGCAAAGAACTTTACAAACTGCTAACCAAGTTGTGTTGGAAATTGAGATGAAATCAGAAAATTTGTCAGTCTCAAGTTTCATTTGTCAGTCTGGACCAAAGTTTGTAGTTATCCAGTCATTCACTAGAGTAATTGTAGCTGTGACTTTCTTGTGGACATGATGTTAAAACCTCATCTCTCTTTTAGAAAGTGTCATCACACAGGTGAATGGAATTGATGGTGTCAGACCAGGACAGAAAATGTAGAATCACCTTGTTGATGCACCTCTGGTGGTGCCTGACAGCATCTTCTAATCTTTGCTAATTTTGTAAACCAGGAAAGTAGAGACTATTTCTTTTATTTCTCCATAACTCACAGGAAAGCAATGTGTTGCCATCCCAGCTATGCCTTTATCATAGGCAGTACAACTCTATGACAATCTGACAATTATACACAGATTCCTAGTTACCTCATGCTTTGTTTGAACAATAATCATTCCGTGGTGTCTAATACATTCCTAGTCTTTTAGGAATCTAGTGTTTCAGGGTGGTATGACCACAGAACCTCCTTTTATGTTGACACCAAGCATATTACCAGAATGCCATTGAAAAGTATGTTGTATTTAGATTATAAATGCTGCACCTGACTTCTGATGAAGAAAACCAACTCAGAATGAACCAATCGTCATTTACATCATGTTCCTGTGACAACAGCTCAAAAGAAAATTCCTAGAAACCTGAGGGAAGTAGAGTAGATTAATGTGTTAAATACAATATTATCTGTTCTATTAAATTCTTGCTGAAATACACAAACTAAACCATAACAAATACAGAGTGAAAGAACTAAGAAATGTTACTCTTTGGGTGGAATAGGACCTGTGTAGAACTTTCTGAAACTCAGTAAGTATTACTCGTTACATTGATCTCATGTCTCAGTTCTGGAGTCTCATGTACATTTCTTTACTGACAGCATAAGCTGTGTCTGTGTCATATGATATTGTGAGGATCATGGAGAGACACAAAGTCATCTTCTTCATTGATCACAGGCCCTACTAGTTTTCTATGTTGATTCTATCTTGAAGACTCTATTTTGAAGTGTGCTGTGAAGGGAATTTATGGACTCTCTGCCCTGAGTCTATGTTTCCACACTCTCATGTGTTCCTTATTTTGTGGGGATCTGATCCAGGATCCTCAAACAGATACTTGTCTTCCTTACATGATGTTCTGCCTTTTGTTCAAGTAATAGTTTATCCTACATTGAAAGTCATCTTTAATGGGAGTATAGGTATAATTTCGTGCTTTAAGCGCTTACCACACCAGCAGGATTATTTGTGTTTAGTCTCCATAACTACAAAATAGTTCAGTTTCGTAGGCAGTCAGAAAGCCTACTTCTCAGATTTGAAGACAGTGTGATGTTGGGAGTCAGAAACCAAGCAGTCTAGCAATATACTGTGATCCAAGTCTAGTGATGAAATACAGGCTTAGTGATGGACTTTATTTCAAAGTTATTGTGTAGATGGATAGAAAATACATCTCAACACACACACACACACACACACACACACACACAGAGAGAGAGAGAGAGAGAGAGAGAGAGAGAGAGAGAGAGAGAGAGAAAGAGAGAGAGAGAAGCATCAGAAATAAATAAACAGAGCCTTGAAGAGAGGGGCAAACACAACGAAACACCATAACATATAAATAAATGAATACAAAGCACATATTAAACAGGAAAACTGAAAATTGAATAAACATTTGTCTACTTCAAGGATTACTACACAATCACGTGGAGAGAGTATCCTTATAGAGAGGCAACCTAGACACTAAGGAGTCCCACTCTTTGTTCCAGGCCTTTCTACATAAACTAACACTCAGTAACTGGATGCTTTCTGTGCTCCTTGTGCCCCCTGCTGGTCACTAATACCCTGCAAGAGGTTTGTGTTTAAGCTCACAGTAACATTCACTCACTGTGTGTGTTGCACAGTAATAAGTGGCCGTGTCCTCAGACATCAGACTGCTCATTTGCAGGTATAGGGTGTTTTGTGCATTATCTCTGGAGATAGTGAATCGGCCCTTCACAGAGTCTGGATAGTAAGTGCTACCACCACTATTAGTAATGGATGTAACCCACTCCAGCCCCTTCCCTGGAGCCTGGCGGGTCCAGCTCATCCAGTAGTTATTGAATGTGAATCCAGAGGCTACACAGGAGAGTTTCAGAGACCTTCCAGGCTGCACTAGGCCTCCCCCAGTCTCCACCAGCTGCACCTCACACTGGACACCTGCAAACAGAGAATACTGTTTAGAAAACCATCACTAACACAACAAAACAAACAAAATAAAATTTCTTATTCTCACGTGCACCCAACAGACATAATTACACATTTATCAATTACCTTTTATGAAAAGGACAAGGAAAACCAAGCTGAGCCTGATGTCCATGGTGAGGAGTCTGTGCAGTGCTGCAGTACTGATTACTGAATGGGAGAACCTCAGAGTCCAGGACTTGTCTCCTCTGTCAGAGCTGCAGGGTCAGGACAGGCCGGTTTTCATGGGCATAGAGAAGAATTATTTGCATATCTTACTGCTAAAACATGCTATGGAATTACACCTGAGCTGAAGACAGTGCTCATAGCACATATATGACATCAAAGACATTGATGTCAGTGACAGAGTTGGACCAAGTGTCATGGTTTAATATTCACATTTTTTGGTAAAGATTCACCATATTACATTTAGTTTCCTTTTGTCCTTGTACACAGAACAAGTTTTCTTTTCATAGTCAAGATTCTTTAGTATAAATATGTAATTAAGTACACCATACATTCTTGTGTTTCTATGTATGAGCTCAGTCTTTTCCAATACCTGGGCAGGACCTGGCTTCTCCCAATTGTGGTCCTTGGAGACAGTTACTCCTGTAAGGTTATTGTAGCCAAACTCATTTTTGTGACAAGAACACTGGGATTTTTCTGAAACTTACTTCTTCATGATAGAATGCTGTCCTCAGACCTAAAGATACTTCTAACTTAGACATTGTGGAGTCTGTCTAAGACTCAAAATTGGCAAGGGAGACCTATTTACATTTTCAGCAAACTCACTCGCTTTTCATTCTGAAGTTATTCATTTATTCCTTTGAAGTCCCCCTTCGATTATTTTCTTTCTGCACCTGTATACCAGGTAACATGTGACTGTTTTATATTGTAATATGTTAGTTTTTATTTTCTCCAGTTAGCGTAAAACATATACCTGTGGCTTTTAATTAACTTTTAGGGTGCCTTTTTCATATTTGATCAGTTCTCTTGTTTTGGTCCTCCCAATTAGGTTCCCCTCACCACACTTCAATTTTGCTTTCACATCATCAATATTCCCTTGTCTTTGGTCATCCATGTCCTATGCATAAGATGTGTCCCCTTCTTAGGTTTCTAGTTCCAAATGCTACAAAATTACGGACTTCAGGCACCCAAAGAATGTGTTGCATATGACAGAAACAGGCAGTGTTTCTCTTCACAAGGCTTTGTTTTATTGTTTGAAGTAATATTTTACAGTTGCATTTAAATTCCTCCCAGGCTCAGAGGACATGAATTAAGAGACGGTAGAGAAAATGAAACATGTGAAAGTTGGGGTTGAGGACTGTGAAATAATGTCTTGTGAACAAGACAGGCCTATCCAATCCATCCACTGATGATAGCTGTAATTCGTGTAAGCCCCACCTGATACCAAGCCAATCATAACCTGATATAGCCTTTGTAAGTATTTTCCAGGTTTTCTGTCTTAGTGAAGCACTGGTTTATATAGATATTTCATGGAGAAGAGCAAAATTTGGTCATTGGTCAATTTTCTATGCTGCAATGCTTGCCTTTACACATATGCACATATGGGCAGCTTTTTTCGAATAAAAATGCCATGATGTTGAGAGTGGTTGAGTTGAGATATGCGGCTGGCAAAGATATGGGGATGTTGAAGGGGAAAATAGGATAGAGACATAAACATACTAACTTTATACATGAGGAGTCTACAATTCTTCAAAACTTAGATAAAAGGTTAGATGGCTGAATTGTCTAAAGACAATAATTCCCCAACGAAAATATTAAGATATATGCTGCAAAATGTAATGGTGGATAGGTAAGGCAACCCTCAGTAAAGGCAATGGTAAAGAAGGTTTTCTTTTTTCTTTTTTAAATTTTACTACACCATATTCCAAGGAATAGTTTGAAACCATGATATAGAACCAACATTGCAGTTGCACATATACAAACATGGAGAAAGAGAGAGAGAGAGAGAGAGAGAGAGAGAGAGAGAGAGAGAGAGAGAGAGAGAGAGAGGAGAGACATGTGTCTGGACAAAGAGGTACAGAGACCTGAGGTTGTGTATGGTTTTTGTGAACATGCCAAGGGAACAATAATGAACCAGTGTAAGAAGTGTAGGTAATAGTTGGTTTCATTGCTTGTTTTGGAGAACAGCACAAGGACCAGGAGGAAGTGCCAATTTACCTCTTGGATTTTCTCATCCTATGGGGCAATTGAAGGGTCCCTGGATGGTGAAAACATAACTACAGATACTCTAAACAGAGAAGGGTTGTGAAATAAGGTACAGAATATTGGGGGTGTGGTATGTGCAGCTTTGGCATGTGTGACTGTGTTACGTGGGGCTGTGTGAGAAACATTAAAGGATAAGTGCTGGGACCTAAAGACCAAGGTCATTTATTATGCTGTTTCCTGGAATAGTGGGATAAGTTGAGGACCTTTGACAATCTCGGTATGTGACCTGTGTGAATGCGGAACAGGAAGAGAAATAAAAGACACTGGACAGAATTTGAATGAAGATTTGGGGATCCACTATTGGTACAGCTACTGAAGAGGATCCAAAGCATTTACTGGGTTTTAAAGGGCTATAGGACAATTGTAGGATTTCTGTTGGGGAAGACAACAACTACCATAACTGTTTTTCTGAAGTGCATGTGTTAAAATCTTTTAATTATTCAAGGTTGTAGGATACAAAGATGTTACATATCATGTACTCTCAACCCATGAAGACACAGGCCTTCTGAAATCAAAGGTATGAGGCAATAAATCTTGAGTTTAGAAAACAAAGAAACAAGGAAGTTTTTCTTCCATTAGAAAAATTCATTCAACCTCTATCCTAGGTCAGGGAAATACGTCAGGAGAACTCATCTAGAATGCATAAAGATTCTCAGTATCTTTTCTGCACACATATGACCACATGTGGGATTATTGACAGGAACTTCAGGAAAGCAATAAATGTCTTCTCTCTTGCAGTATAGTGATTTCATCAAGTTTGTCCACATGTAAACTCATAAAATAAATCAATAAAATGTATGCTAGTAAGTAGACATCCTTGAATTCACACAGTACCTCAGTAAATTATCTTTAACAATCTGACTGAGGCAAGATCTGTCCCTCAAGTACTAGTTCTATGACAATATCTCATAGGAAGAGAACCATAGGTATATATAGATACAAGCACCATTCAGTAAGAGTGTCTTCCTATGACTTCATGCCTCATGCCTCCTGAAAGAAATTCTTGCAGTGAGAGACAGTGCAACTGTGAGATCAAGAAATGAACCTCGAAATGCAAAAATATATTTCAAATGAAAATGTCATTACCTATGATCAGTATACAACCATACAGGAGATTTTTGGGTAACGTGATTGCTATTTCCAAATCCATGGAATCCTGAATATTATATGCCAAAATTGAACAGGATCGTGCTAATGTTCACAGGGAACAGGGACCCCATTCTCTCCAACCAGGCAACACTTCTTTTCACTCAATTTTAAATGTTCTAATATCATTGATTATCAGAAGGGTTTCATTTAGAATTTAAATTCTATTTCTGTTGTGATTAGAGATGTTGAATTTATGAATCCTCTCCTGTCCACATGCTCTGGCTAAAAGGAAGGATCCCAGTTAGTCAGAGGAGGACAGAAGACAGAAAGTTGTGTGCTCAAGAGAATACTATGTCTCTCTTCTCCATATTGTAGTCAATGTTTTATCCTGGAGACTAACATCTCAGACGAGTGACAAAAATGTTGTTCTTTAGAAGAAAAATAAGACAACTGTTGCATTTTGTCTAAGCTCTGCCCCAGAGTTGCCTGACAATAGCCAGGTATGCCTGACTCACTAAAAAAGGGGCTGCTTGCCCACTCTGCTCTCTCTTGCTCTTGACTTCTTCCTCCCACTCTTTCCTTCTACTCCATTCCCATTTTCTCCTCATTTTGTCCCCTCCTCTCCAGTGCTCAAGGCCATCATTTACTCCTCTACTCTTCTACTTTCTCTGTGTGTTTGTCTCTGTGTGACTGTCTCTCTGTCTCTCCTTGTCTCTCTCTGTCTCGTCTCTCTCTCTCTCTCTCTCTCTCTCTCTCTCTCTCTCTCTCTCTCTCTCTCTCTCTCGACTTTATTTCTACTACCCTCTTTACTCTCCTCCCCATGCCCTAAACAAATTCTATTCTATACTACATCTTATTGTGGCTAGTCCCTCAGAGAGAAAGAATGCCTCAGTATGTGCCTGACAAGTTACCCCTTAAACTATACCTTACCATTCTTCCACCAAAACATATTCCTTCTCTCACCCTTTATCATTTTATAAACACAACAACTACTGTGTTACAGAACTTCAATTTTTCAAATAATATAAAATCGCATGATATATTTAAGAGAAGTGAATTTTGAGGGCACCTCCATTCTATTGGTTCTTCTAATCTACTACAGACAAGCATCCCTGTCTGCATTATTTATTTGATTGTTTACTTGCTGATTTATTTATTTTCACTTTACATCTCAATCACAGCCCTATTTCTCCCCTCTTTCCAGTCTTGCCCTTATACATCCCTCCCCACATTGCCCTTTCCCCTTCTCCTCTGATAAGAGGAGTCACCCTTGCATACCACCCCACCCTGGGGTGCCTTGTCTCTGCAGGACTAGACACATCTTCTCCTACCTAGACTCAACAAGGCAGTTCGGGTGTGGGGAAAGGAATCCAATGATAGGCAGGAGAGACCATAACAGTGACTCTTCCACGTTTTAGGGGACACACATGAGGACCAAGCTGTGTACTTGTTACAGATATGTAGAGGGTCTAGGTCTGTCTCCTGTATGCTCTGTTGTTGGTACCCAGTCTGTTTGGCCCTGCATCTGCCTCAGTATCCAGCTGGAGGAAGCCTCTCAGGAGACAATTTTGTAATCTTAATGGGAAGACAATTTTTATGGGTTAATGAAGTCCCCATCCTTCCTTTTGAAGGCCTCTCATGGTACAAGAGGTGGACATTTCAGTCTCTATATCCTGGCTGGTAGGAATCTCAGCTGGGGTTACGGTCATAGCCTTCCCATGTACTCTCCTGTCCTATGGCTCTAGTTAGGAAACAAAGAGACCCGCAACACCACTGTGCATATTTAAATTCTCATTTCCAGCCATCTCTTGCCTCTATCTCCCTAGAACTGATTGGCATCCTCTGCCTTCTCCTCATCTCTTCTCACTACCCAGTTCCCTCTCTCTGCTACCTCCACTGAGTATTTAATTTCCCCTTCTTAGTAAGATTCATTCTTCATCCCTTGGACTAACTTACTATCCAGTTACTTGTGGTTTTGGATTGTAGCATGATTGTCCTGCACATTATGACTTGTGTACACTTATAAGTGAGTACATACCATATGTGCTTTATGGTTCTGTGTTACCTTATTCAGCATGATATTCTCAAGTTCCAATAATTTGCCTGCAAAATTCATGATGTCTTTTTTTAATCGCAATAGTATTCCACTGTCTAGGTGTTTCACATTTCCTATCCATTCTTCAGTGAATGGACACCTATGTTGTTTCAAGTTGCAGGCTAGTATGCAGAAATCTGGATGAATATTCTTGAGGAAGTGTCACTGTGGTATAGTGGGTAGTCTTTGGGTATATGCGCAGGGATAGTATAGCTTGGTATTGAGTTAGAAGTATTCCCAGATTTTTGAAAACAACTAAATGTAATTTGGGAGAGGTTGTATTAGTTTTCACTCCCACCAGCAATGGAGGTGTCTTCTTCTTGCTCCAAGTCCTTGTCAGCCTGTGCTATCACTTGGCATTTTGGTCTTAGTATTTTGCCTGCATATATATGAAATCTTAGGTAGAGTCCCTGAAATTTGAAGATTTTTCTGCATATGAAAGAAAGAGGTAGTGTTTGCCATTTCAAGCTTTGTCAAATTGTTTGATACAATATTTTCCATAGAGAGGAGTTTTTTTTGTTTTGTTTTGTTTTTTGTTGTTGTTGTTGTTGTTTAGGCTCATAATGAAGTTCCCTCGATGTTTCTCTGACAAAGAGATAGATGGCTGTGTCCTAAGTTCGAACTTTGTTCAGTTTCAAGAAAATATGACTTTTTGATATATCCCTGGTGACACTGATTCAGGTTTTGAGAACTGAATTATATAATGTGATTTCATTACTTCATATTGCTAGCATCCACTGCAGACCCTTTCCTAGTGGCTGGAGGACCCAGTTTACATCATTGATGGTTAATGAGAAGTCAGAGAGAGGGCAGTTGAGAGACAGGCTCTCTGAGGGTTGCAGCAGGTCAGGTCTTTACTACTTCAGTTGAATCTCTACAGGGTACTCGGGGTCATATAACATCACCAGCAGTCATACATGTCATAGGTGTCAAGCATGTTTTCCTCTGCCGAAAACCTGACACACTTACAACTTGGAAAAGTCACCAGGTATAGGAGCTCCAAGAGAACAAAACATCTATTTAAATGGAACCCCCAAACTAATGTGAAGGAAAGAAAAACTAAGTCAGGTCAATTGTGGACCTGTTTACTGGAGGCTCTCCACAGAGATTTCCAGCCAGGCTGGATGGGAGGCTCAAGCAAAGGTGAAAATGCATGAACAGGGAAGGCAAATAGCCTCCTTGGGCTCCATGGTCTTTGCTGATGCTTTCTCCACTACTACTGTAGTTGCTGTTGTTCCAAGATGCTGGACTGGACATGATAGTGCAGGGGAGCTCCTGGCAGCATTTTAGGAGAGAAATTCTCTTTGTTGTTGGTGATGTTACAACTCTTATGACAGAATCTCTCAGAAGACTAAGTTATTCTTACACACCTTTATTCTTTCTGGATAGGATCTTTGTATAACTTTCTGGGGTGAATTGGGGTCTGACAGTGGGTCCTTCTGATTGGCTTTGTCTGAGATGTTAGGGGTGTCTCATCTACATGGGGAAGTGGTTGGAGTTATTGCCTCTAAGTGACTGAATGCTACAAATATCCCTAGGGAGAGCAGGAAATGGAAGGATGCAAATAAGTGAAAGGGGCCTGGTTCTAAGATCAGGGAAAGCTCCTATCATCCCTAGTTTCAAGTCTTAACTCAACCTTATCAGATTTTGTATCACTGTCCACATCAATCCAGTTGATCATAGCTCAGACAGAGTAAGATGAGAAGACTAGTCAATTAGAAGAAAAGGATTATTTCAAAAATAATATGTATGGATGTTGGCCACAGTTAATAGCCATGTATTATGTGTTTTATATATGGAAGAAGATACTATGATTTAGCATTAAAAATGCTAACTGTATCATCATTAACTTGTGGACATGTACTTGAAAACTTTATGTTAGAGAAGAGGAATGTAATTGTTTTCAAACATCATTTAAGTAAAAAGTAGAAATGTTACTAAAACTGCAGTCATGAGAAAAACAATACATTACCAAATCTCACTGGATGTCCTCAATCACAGTGTTTCACTGAGTTTTCTTCATAAATATTAACTCAATATTTTGTTCTTATTTTATACTATTAAATTGTAGAACTACTTATTGATTCTTCGATTGCATGAAGAAACAAGAAGTTTGATAGAAAATGACACTGAAAATGATTTTCTAGAAAATCTCCACGGTTGGAAGAAGAGTCCATATCTTTAACACTAAAACCCATGCTCAGCAGCATAGACCAGAACTTCCTAGATTCTGAAGTGATCCTGGAAAGAGTTTGTTGATCCTCAGCGCCCCCTGCTGGTGGCAAGAATCCCTGTAGGGAAGTTTTTGTGCAAGTTCACACTGGACTTCCCTCACTGTGTTTCTGGCACAGAAGTACATGGCTGTGTCTTCAGTTTGCAGACTGTTCATCTTTAAGAAAACTTGGCTCTTCGAGGTGTCCCTGCTGATGCTCAGTCGGGATTTGATACCTGAATTATAATCTGTGCCTCCATTACTCCATATTACTCCCATCCACTCCAGACCCTTTCCTGGAGGCTGCCGAATCCAGCTTACACTATTGCTGGTTAATGATAACCCAGAGACAGTGCAGGTGAGAGACAGGGTCTGTGATGGCTGTACCAGACCAGGTCCTGACTCCTTTAGTTGCACTTGGGACAGGACACCTGGGGATAAGCAACATTATCATTAGTCATTCATCCTATGGAATAAGTGCCTGAGTCCCTCTCATGACACTCTGAAACACTTACAGCTTGGAAATATCAACAGGCAGAGCAACAGCACCAGGACAGCCATGCTGTGATGGAGGCTCTAGTGAGAAGGAGATGGGGATCCTCAGCTAGGCCTGGGCTTTCAGTCTGTGCCTGTGGGGTACTTTGCATTGGGGGAGGTTCTTGAGATGATATAAGGAAGTACAGAGCAGAATATGGAGTTTCATCTCCATGTCCCTGGGATTATCTTTGTGCTTAGAAAAATTGAGCTGAAAACTCAGGAACTTTTCCCTGGTAGTGTTTGGATATCCAATTTCAAATAAAAAACAGTATTAGTCACATTGTGCAGGCCTTGGAAGCAAAAAAAAAGGGGCAGAGTGATATGGAGGTTTACAGTAGGTGAATCTTTATTCATGCACTACAAGTAGAACAGGTTACCTTATCTTCAATGTAATTGTCTATCATTGTAAATTGCACTAGAGGATGTAGGATGGAATTGGGGAACCTTTTTTCCCCAGAATTTTTTTCTCTTGGATTCGTTTTTATTATTTTTTAGCTTTTTATATTTCATTATTCTCTTCAGAACTGCATTCGTGGCACCTCCTTCACCAGGTAGTTTGAGAATAAAGATGCAAAACCACAAACATTAAATAGCCTTGTATTTCAATTGATTTTCAAGTTATCTTCACAAGAATTACAACCATAAATAATAGTAGGGTTAGTATAAAATATTGAAGTGATGATTATTTAATTGTGTACAAAAACCTGTATAATTATTACTTAGCAAATAGTCATCAAATTGATTTTTAACTATGTTTTTATACTTTTTTATATATTAGCAATCAACTGTTTTAGAAAAACTTTCTGTGTACTCACTTTAGTCTCATCATTTCTGAAGAAATAACTTTTAAACAAATATTTTGTCCATTTTGTTTCAAAGGTTTATCAGAGAGTAGATCAAAGGGGCTGATGTCAGGAGCCTATGTCAGGAGGCTGAGTGACTTAACCTTCCTACTTAAGGACAGTGTAGTTGGGACCTAGTCTTTGCACCTCTTGATTTATGTCAGTTTCTCTATATCAATGTACTTTTATATATCTCTGTTTGTCTCTTGTTTCATCTTGTAGCAAAGTGTTCTAAATATGATTATGCATTGGTGAGCTGTTCATAACAAATCATAAAAATCAGTAGTCTGACACCATATTGGTTGTTATGTTAACTGAAGTGAATAGTAAGCCAGAGATCACTGAGTGATGAGATAAAGTGGAGCAGAGGGCGGGCATGAACATGAGGAACCTGGTGTTGATCACCATAGAGAGTAAGAGACTGGAGAGCTTCTCCTCATGCATTGGTAATGGAAACACCAGGGAAGAAAAGGACAGAGCTATCACAATCTGTGTGCTAGGACTCCTAGAATGTGCATGTATTACTTGGCCTTGGAGTCCCCACATTTTGTTTTTCTTATTTTATTGCACATAATCTTTGTACTGTGAGCAGCTGTGTGGGCAGATCTGTCACATTAGGGAAAAAGCTATCCATTTAATGGTCATTAACATTATTAGTGCTGCATTCCTCTAGTTCTGATACTCTTGAGTGTTAGGAGAATATTTTTCAGGCATTATTCACAGTAGATCTCCTCTTGGGTTTGTCTGATATTTCCATTGTGGGTACAAAAATTTGGAAGGGATTATCATAGAAATAAATGCACCTTTCTATACTATATTGGAGAATGTGATGCACGTCCACTTATTCATGTGTTTTTGTCTTTGTTTACTTCAGAGATAATCTGTGTCCCTAATCTGTTCCATAAATCTCTGGACAATGAAGTTACTAGGAAAAAGTCATTAGGAAAAGCATGAGTTCATGATAAATCCACACATTATTTATAATTGTCTTAAATTTCAGAAGTGGTTCGTTATCAATATCTTTCTTCAGTCATTTGTTTACTTATACGTAGTTCACAGATGGATTCTCACTTAATTGTTGCTAGGACAATACCAGACTGTCCATTTGTGTGGTGGCTAGAAATTTATCAACACAATACAAACTATGGTCTTCAGCAGAGAATTAACCTTGATTGAAAAAAATACAAAACAAACAATGAAACAAACAATGTATCCATCAGACTGGTCTACAGGCACATCTGTGGAGGTATTCTTTTAAATTATGAAAATATGTGATATCCCAGGCAGATGTGGTTGGTGCCATCTGTGGATCTGCGTTCCTGGGTTGGCTTAGAAAGGATGTACAATCACTATGGAGATACAGTATGGTCAGATGAGATTCTTCATGGTTTCTGATTCAGTTCCCACTTTCAAGTTCTTTCCTTGACTTCATGTCCTAATTTTCCTCTGTGATATTTTGTAAAAATCAAGATGGCAGAAACTATCTCCTACCCCTATTGGTTTTGGTCATATTGTTGATCATATAAAAAAATAACAAACTAGGACAATTAAAATTCTTCTGATGGAAAGATGGGTACAGGGGACTTGACATCCTACAGGACTGCAACCACATTGACACAGATACACTCACAATTACAGATACAGAAATACATTACAATACACACATACACAGCATCACATTCACAGTCAGAAATACATATTCATAGGCAATGGGCATGGGTTTCTTAAATCCTCTCTTTAGACAGGGTAACTGTCCTTGGTCTGGGCTCACTATGTAGAACAACCTCGTATTAAACTATTAGATATTGATTATCCTGCCATTTTCTCCATATTGAGGCAATTAAAGGTGTGCATCACTATTACTGTCCATTACAAGTAGGTGATTTTAAAAATTAAATATGAAAATAAAATGAATTAACATAAATGGAAGTGTATATTTTTATACAGTACATTCTGATCATTATTTTTGCTTTCTTCATCCTTCCTGAATCATTCCTCTCCAAAACCTTGTTCAATTACATAACCTACAGCCATTTATGAATATTCAAGGGATTGGTCTCATGGCATTCATTCATATTGACAAAGAGAGACTTAAAAATCTGTAACTGTCAGTACATTTTCCCTTTTAAAATCATTATATAATGAATATATTTGTGTTATAGATTGCAATATTTATTAATATGTATAAGGTGTAGTAATAAAATCTAAGCCTGCAGATTACTCAGGTGCATGGCACCTGATCCTAGAATGAGTATGTGAGTTGACCTATAACACTTAGCTGAGAAGCAGCTGGGATGGTTTAATCACATGATCTGAACTCTTGTGATCCATTGTGGCTTTGTGTCATCTCAACCACTTTCTGCAGATTACTCAGGTGCATGGCACCTGATCCTAGAATGAGTATGTGAGTTGACCTATAACACTTAGCTGAGAAGCAGCTGGGATGGTTTAATCACATGATCTGAACTCTTGTGATCCATTGTGGCTTTGTGTCATCTCAACCACTTTATATCTGTACTTCCTAACCTATGTACCACTATTCCCTCTCATGCCATGAGATCAATTCATTTAAGTCTATGAATGTAAAAAATGGGCTGCTCTCTTGGATGAAACAGAGGCCTCATCTTTAACAGGGACTAGTGATTTTTCTAAAGTTATATTATTAATTAAAATGAGGGATGCATTTTTTCAGCATTACCATTTGAATTAAGGTCTTACCAATGCTACACAAGAGATCCACAATTAGCTTAATTACCAGTACCGAATGAGGAAACAAACAGAGGTCATTTTGTCCTTCAGACTGATGTGCGTTTGAGCAGCTCTGTATTTAGGTTTTACCATCTAAGGTTTCCTTGGCTTCTTCTGGAACTGATGCTGGTCACATCATGGAATCTCCTCTGCCCTGTGTGATGATCTTCATTTTGTTCATGTCAGAGCACATCTTAAATTTGAAATCAAGTATAATGGAGCTGTGAAAATATCTGTGGTTCAAATTCTTGTCAAACAAGTAGCATTGCATGGAATCTTTTCTTTGAACTTAGTTCTCTATGCCCACACAAAGAGTTGGGTATGGCAGTCAACCAGTTATCCAATGACGTGTGAGGACAGAGCAATCACAGGAGCTTGCTGTCCAACCATTCTAGTCAGTTGGTGACTTTTCAGTCTCAGTGATAGAACTTGTCTTAAAATATATGGTGCAGATGGATAGAGTGTACAGAAATACCCATATACATATAGGGGGAAAGGGAGGCTGTGCAAGAGAAATAGTATAGTAACTTAATATGGAAATGTATACCGCAATTGAATATATGCATTTCAATAAGATTTTGGATATTTTAAGGAATACTGCACAGTGTATGTGTACAGTGAATCCAGAAACAAAGGAGTCCATTCTTTAATGCCTCTATGAACATGTTGTAACTCTCTGTAACTCAAATAGTTATTGCTATTGTGGTTTGCCCTGGAGTTGTCTATATTTTGATGCTAATTAAGCTGACCCCCAGTTCACCTGCCTACTCTCTACTCAGGACTCAGATGACTTCATCAAAACTTACTACCTATTTAATTTGTAAAATTAAGGCAATAGCCAGTTTATTGGGCAGGGGAAGGGAAGGTGGAGTAGAAGGAGGGAGAGAGGTGGTCTAAGAATAGGAGGAAGGTAGACATGAAGAACATGGCATGGAGAAACTGCAATTTATGAGGGATTTCACAGGTGGGGAACAGGATAGTGTAGTGGTAGATCTGCCAAATATAGTCCCGAGCTTGTATTCATACTAATCAAGATGTCTTTTCTTTGCACGGACATATTCTGGATGAAGTGGTTAGAGCAATACTCTGTATGATCTCAGAGGCTCCTGCTCATCCTGAGCTCCCTGCAGGGAGGTCTCTTTCTGTGTTCTCCCTGACATTCACTCACTATTTCTCTCGCACAATAGTACATGGCCATGTCCTCAAACCTCAGGCTGCTAATTTCCAGGTACAAGGTGTTCTTGGCTTTACATCTTGGGGATAGTGTCGCCTCAAAGTTTTGGCATAGTTGATGCAAGTACCATCACTATTAATGTATGTTTCCCACCTCAGCCCCTTCCTGCATCCTGGAGGACCTAGGCCGTGCCATGTGGGACAGTGACTGTGCCGCAAGAGAGAAAACTAGGTTATGTTGAGTGGATTCAAGGACTCTAAAAATTATCATAATTCAAGATTTGAGGCATTAAAATCTACTCTTGACCAGGTTCCTGTCTTGGAACGGATAACCACTACACCCCATGGAGAGGAATGAGACAATCGGTCACATTGGGACAATATCTGAAGTCCTTCCACATGATGATGAGTCATCCACAACATCTGAGACCAAGTCATCAGAAGACATCTGCTTTAAGATCCCAATCCACACCAAAATGTTCATAAGATCCTACCTACAAGGAAGAAAGTATAGTAGTTATTTCACCAAAGATTGTTTGAGAGTGCCAGGCTTGTTAAGCTGTACCACACCAGGGAAGACTATTGTCTCCTGAAGCTTTTGTTGCTTGAAGCTGCTCAAGCTTACGGTAGCCACTTCCTGCTCAGTGGAGTTGGCCTTGGTTCTTAGCTGCCTACTGCATCCTGATGCAGAGCAGTGGTGGCTGCAGTAGAGCCACTCTTTGGCTGCTATAGCTGAGCCAGAGCTCTTCAGATCCCTGCTGATCACATCAGGTATGCAGACAACCAATGCCAGTTCCTGAAGGTGAAACCAGATGCTGGACAGCAGAGTTTGATGGTCTTTTCTGGGAGCACTAAGCTTCCCTGCAGACTCCTGTGACTGCAGTTCACAGTGATACCTGTAACGTCACAGAATAATGGTCAGAAAACTGTCACAAAAAGGAATTTTTGTCTTTTTATTGTCCACACAACACAGATTCTTATCTCCATCAAGTACCTATAAAATGTCATAAAATAAATACAAGGAAAACCAAGCAGAGCCCCTAGTACACAGAGAATAATCTGTGTTCAGTGCTGATCAGTGAATGAGAAGAGTTGGCTATCGAGGCCTGGGCTCCTCTCCTCAAGCTGTTGGGTCACAGCAGGGCTGGTTTTCATAGGCTCAGAGAAGTAATATTTACATGTCCTCTTGATGTTTCTATTGCAAGTTCTACAGTTGGACACTTGTCAGGACACACTGCTCAGAGAAGGTATAAGATACCAACTACAATGATGAGAGTTACAGAATTTAAAACAGTATTTCAGTTTTAGATTCACATTTTCTTTGTTAAACATTCAACACACTGCATTTTCTTTTCCCTTGTGCATGTTTTTAGAACTTGCTTTTATGTATATTCTGTCTCCTTAGTATGAAAGGGAAATAAAAAACACACAGTTGTGTTTCCGTATAGGAAATCAGTCTTTCCCTTTGTCTTGTCTTGACCTGACTACTCCTTGATATTTTTGTAAAAGGTCACACCTCCCTTGCAAGGTTAGCAGAACTCCTTGTCTATGAGGAGAACACTTGGGATATTTCTGTACTTTACTTTTTCATGAGAGAACACTGTCCTCAGGTCTTATAAAGGCTTGAAAATTAAACATTCTAAGTCAATGTCTATCTATAGCTCCATGTTTGCTATTCAGAAATATTTCTCCTTGCAGCCAACTGACTTATGTTTCAACCAGTAATTCTTGATATGATTCCTGTAATTTCACCATTCTCTTTGTCCATTGTTAAACCAGGCAAGTGCTGCCTGCCTTCATGTTGTATTAATGTAGTTTTCATTTTTCCCCCATTAAAATAAATTAACAAAATCGGGTTTGTACATTAACTCTTCATATGACCTTGAATTTATTTATCTGGTTTTATTGTCCCCTCCTAATCTCAATTTTCTTACCACAGTCCACTTGTGTGCACTGGTCGCAATATTCCCCTTACTTTGGTTTTCTTTGTTCCTGACTTAAGATGATATTCCTTTCTAGGCAGACATGGTTCTGTAAGATCCAAGAGTTCTACCTCTTGATTTGAAGGCAACCAGGAAGAGACAATCATTTGCAGGCAAAAATGAGGGGCTCTCTTCTACAGTAGGCAGAACTTGATCATAGGACTTCACCCCTCTTTCTTCCCCTGTATAGTGATGTGTCAACGTCTAGTGCATTGTGGGCCCTGGGTATGGTCTCACAGAACCAAGACAGAGGGGGTGCAGAGGAAAGGCAGAAGCAACTGTATGCAGGTGCAAGTTTTATTAATCCTTATATAGATATGAATATGCATTACTTCAATTTCTATTTTGGTAAGATACCATAAGATCATTATTTCCACAATACCAGGAACAACTGAGGCAAGACTAAATAAAGAAATATGACTAAACAAAGATTTCTTCTCAAAATATTCACATAACAAATCACCCCTCTTTTTATTATCAAAGTGTACTCAACATTACCAAGAGAGCATGAGAACTGCTTCCACAGAAAGAGGACACAGCAGAACACAGTTTAAGGCCAAGTGAAAAAAAAAACAAAAAACTTTTCTTCTCAAGGGCGGCATACCAGCCCCTACTTGCACCTGTCACCAGTTCATACTTGACCCTGCCTGGGAATTGCATTTCTATGTATTAACAATTCCTTATTTTTTATTTTGTTTTAAATGTAACACTTTCCATGACATAGCTAAACGCCCTTGTAGGGGTCTAATCATGTAAAAATAAAGCAACATAGTATATAATGCACATAATATTATTGAAAAACTAGCCCCTCCCAAACTATCAAAAGTACTTTGAAGACAAGCTTTGGGATCTAATTCTGTCAATTGATCAGCCCATAATTTAGCTACTTCTTCAGAGGTAGTAACTTCTTGCTGTTTACGAAATGACATTTGAACATCATATTTCAAGGCATTAATTATCTTTGTAGCACATTCATTACCTTGTAAATATTCTTGAATTAACTTCCAATCATGTTCTGTATTATTATACATATAATCAGCAAAACAAAAATTAGTAGAATTATAATCACAACTTAAATCAACATATTTTTCAATAGATAACATCTTTTGACCCTACCATTCTACTGTTTGTTTTAAAATATCTACTTGATGTTGAAGTCTAGTATCATCTTTACTTTGTTCTCTCCATAAAACATGTGAATCTTTATGCCAATCTTCAACAAAATGCTTTGTCTGAATAGGTGTTTTTAATGCTGTACTGGAAACTGCTGCCAAGTAGTAACAGTAATAAGGCTTAAACCAATAGCTACAATGACTCCAATCATTTTTTTTTACTTCTCTTCAGCAAATTATTGAAAACTTCAATAATCACATGATTAAGAGGGTCTTGAGAGCAATGACATCTCAAATTAACTGTCATGCATACATAAAATTTTTGCTGAATATAATAATAGAGTCTTGATTCATATTGTACTGAATAGAAGAATTAATACATGAATAAAATAACAGTTAATACAAGCAAATCCATTAGTAAAATTAAATCTATCCATTAAAAACAAATATCACATAGGAATACAAGTAGTAACCTTTTCTATCTTAAATGTGTTAAAATTATACTGAGAGGCAGATTGAGCAGTCACAGAAAAGCTCCATTAGGAAACACAACTACTTTTAATGCAGCAGCAGCCTT
Organism: Rattus norvegicus; assembly: GCF_021556685.1. Lineage (NCBI taxonomy): Eukaryota > Metazoa > Chordata > Mammalia > Rodentia > Muridae > Rattus > Rattus norvegicus. Next base: position 139,361,596 of record NC_141539.1, read on the forward strand.
CCACAAATGAGTTTGAAATGCATCTTCCACAGAGGCCAATTATCAGCAATGCCACCATCTCCCCATTCCATCAGCAAGGAACCATTAAGGTGTTCATTCTCCTCTCTGCTCCTCCTGGTAACATTAGACAAATACAAGTGGTAACATTCCATTCTGAACATTTATTAACAAATTGACCATAAGGACCCCAATTTATCCATTTATCTTGAATAATTTTTCCAAACGTGCCAAGGCAATTCTTCCAAATAAATGGGCGATATTTTAAGCCTATATAAGTAAATTGAGCACAAACAGAATATACTGGCTCACTAACAGATATAATGTTACTCCAATTTTGGTTTATAATCAAGTTGTCAATCATTGCAAGTGAGTCCTGGAGGCTGTAACCTTTTTTTTTTTTTTTTTTTTTTTTTTTTTTTTGTAATAGCCAATTTTGTTTGATAGCTCATTTGGCGACATGGTCTCTCTCCTAAACATAAAGGCATATTTGAGCCAGCATAATTAAAATTATACAAAGCTCCATCCTGCTTATTCAAATGAATCAAATTAGTCCAAGGAAATGATACAATCTTTGGAGTGGTGTATAACACCAAATCTGCCACCCCTCAAGTAGCAGGCTCAAATAAAGGTGGATTAGGAATATAAACCCAATAACTCACAGTGGCCTCAGCAGAAGATACTGTGAGTAAAACAAACATTGCTAAAGGCAAATGCTCAGCAGTAATGGACTTTCCCATACAAGACAACATTTTTTTCCTCCAGTGGTAAATGCTTCACCTGAACCCACATAAGTAATGGGGTTGTCACTGCACATATCCTTCTCCATTATCATTTATCAACCTTAAGAGAAGCCATGGCCTCGGTAATGGAGGACACCTCCTTCGTCTCTGAAGGACTTTCATCAGAAGAAAATATATCTGGTTTAATTGAATTCCTGTGGAGGTAGGGCCCGGTTCTTACCAGTCTATGCTTGTATCCATCTCTTGGGTAATCAGAATTGTCTCCCATCCTGTAATGAGACAAAACCCTCGCTGCTACCTAAATACAGTAATGTCCCTTTCTGCCATTCAGCATCTCGGGCAATTTTTACACATACTGGCTGTTCCATACCTTCCAGGGGAAGTTCAATAAAATGTCTATCTGCTTTTGATAAAACTTCACCTTGTGGTAAATGAAGAAAATTAATAACAAATAATGCTTGTGCCAATATAGCTCTGGGATTAGTCTGCACACTGCATTGAGACTGTGTAAGGTCATCTCTTTTCCTCCTTTTTAATTTTATAATTTGTTGTTTCAGGGTATGGTGTAGTCTTTCAACAAAAGCTTTTCCTTGTGGATTGTATTCTATATCAGTAATATGTAGAATATGATGTTGTTGACAAAATTTTTTAAATTTATAAGAAATATATGTTGGCCCATTATCAGTTTTAATTTTAGAGGGCAGTCCCATAACAGCAAAAGTTTCCAATAGATGCTGTATAACAAGAGCAGTGCATTCTTAAGGCAATGGCGTAGCCCATACAAATTTTAAAAAAAATCTATGCTTATATGCATATATGAAAGGCTACCTAACTCAGAAATATGGATTAAATCTATCTGCCACAATTCATTAGGTTGCATTCCTCTGGGTTTAATGTCAAATGGAATACATTTTATATGTAAAGGCTTACAAATAGGACAATTAGCAATAATTTGTTTACCTTGAGAATAGAGAATCTTCTATTTAAAAAGTAAATATCTTGCATTGGCATGATTATGATTATGTTCTTCTTCTGGGGTAGCAAATGTCACTAATTGATCTACCATATGATTGCCAATGTTAAAGGTCCTGACAGTTTTGAATGTGATCTAATATGTGTAATAAATATTCTAGAGTTTCATAATAACAGTAGTCCTTTAATAAGTGAAAATAACATATTCCATATAGGTTTAGATGTAGAAATAACAGCAGTTGTACTATTCTGTGCTACTCCTAAAATGTATGCTGAATCAGCTACAATATTTACATCATGAGTAAAATCCTGCAATACATTAATTCCTGCTAATAATTCATTTTGTTTTACTGACCCAAAACAAGATTCATGTACCCCAAATTTATCTTTGGTCTAATATGCACTCTTGGTCTTAGAGCCGTCCGTAAACACAGTAACAGCAGATGGTAATGGATCAACAGAAATTAGTTTATTTATCACAAATTTTAGTTTTCTAAAGCAATCCCACAATTTACTATGGGGAAAATGAAATTCAATATTTCCAGTGTAAGAAATCATGGCTAATTGAAAGACTTCAGACATCTGCATTAAATATTCCACTTTAGCTTTACTTAATAGGAAAACAATAGCAGCACAATCATATCCCTACAATGTAACAGATCTTTGTCTGCCTTGTTGAACAACTAAAGAAATTTGTTCCTCATAAGTTGTTGATGTTAAATTTCGGGTTAGTGTATATCCATTCAAACGGCAACTCATCTTGAGCTAAAATGCTTGGATAATATTCAAAAGTATTTAAAATATGTAATTTAATAACTATCTTCATCTAAATGCACCTTTCCATTTTCAGAAAGGATATCGTTGCATGCCTTCATATAAGCATTAATATCTCCAGTCTCCCTTATAGGTAATAATGTTCTTTTATAATCCTCATTAGGATTTTCAAAAGCAAGCACTTTCAGCAGTTGTCCTCTAGCTTGCTCTCCTACCACTGTTCTTTCCAACATTAATTTTAGTTTACATAAAAACTTAATATATGGTTCATATATAGTTACTGCCTTTTTCAACCAACCAATATCATCCTTTATAATAAGTCGGTTGGGCCACAGTTTCAACCAATGCTGGCCTAATCATAGGAAAGGGAAAAGCAGGTAATTCATTATCATTATCACTGGAATCCATCGTTAACATGTCATCCTCAGGAAACGATGCAGAAAAAACTGCTTCAGGCAGTGGTGCAGATGATTAAACTTTTACTTTCACTTTTGCCTTAATGAAGCTGTAGCTTCTTGTTCTGCATTCATTATCACTCTGTCTTCATTCATGTCCTTGAACACAGTAAAAGTAACAGCCAAAATAGACCAGAAATGAATTGGAACCTTTTTTTCCGTGCCTGACAGCCTTTTCCACGTTAACTTTAACTTTAACGCAGATGTCAGAATCTATGGAACCCTTGTCAGGGAACCAAAGAGGATACTCTCTTGCTGTTTCTAAACACATTTCTATATCATACTGAGAGATATGAATTCCCTGCTCTTTTAAAAGGCGCTTAAGCGGAGCAAGATGAAGAGAAGATTTATCTTGTCCCATTTCCCTTTAATAAATTATATGTACCTTAACTGACCATCCTGACTTACCTTCAGCATCCCTGTTTGGGCACCATTTGTCAATGTCTAGTGCACTGGGGGCCCTGGGTACAGTTGCACACACCCAGGACACAGGGTGCTACAGAGGAAAGGCAGAAGCAACTGTATGCAGGTGAAAGTTTTATTAATCCTTATATAGATATGAATATGCATCACTTCAATTTCTATTTTGGTAAGATACCATAAGATCATTATTTCCACAATACCAGGAACAACTGAGGCAAGACTAAAGAAAGAAATACGATTAAACAAAGATTTCTTCTCAAAATATTCACATACCAAATAACCCTTCTTCCTATTATCAAAGTATACTCACCATTACCTAGAGAGCGTGAGAACTGCTTCCACAGGAAGAGGACACAGTTTAAACATAGTTTAAGGCCATGTGAGAAAAACATTTTCTCCTCAAGGGCAGCATTGCAGCCCCTACTTGCACCTGCCACCAGTTCATACTTGACCCTGCCTGGGAGCTGCATCTCTATGTTTTAACAGTGAAGTACTTTTTCAACAAGGCCATTGTTACCCCAACAAGTCCACACCTCCTAATCATGCCAGTTTCTATGGAACAATCATATCCAAACCATGACAAACCCCAATAACACATTACACATGCTCTTGGTAAAAAAATAAATCCTTAAGAATTAGAAATCTAAATGTCCGTTCTGGTATATTTCAGTTCCAACTTACTTCCCATTCATCCTTTTTCACCAAAAAATTGGTCTTCAGCCTGGTCCTTTGTAACATGATGGTCGATGGTTTACATTCAACATTGTGTGGAGCTGTTCAACTTACTGTTCAGATCCAGACTTCTCGAAAGCTACCTCAATTTGATGATGCATTGAGATGGAAACCACAGCCAACAATGCTTCTCTGAATAATGCTTTTCTAGTTCAAATGCGAGACCAGTCAGCAGCAATAACTGGGCCCTGTCACAGTGTTCTCAAGTGAAGTGTCACTTGTGTCACTGAAGTTTATTTGAAACACCATTCTACCAATCCTAGTCTATGCACATTTAGACTTTAGTCCACATATTCTTTTCTGACATGCACAGTAGAAGTTATTTTAAAGTTTATCTTATGGCTTTTTAATTTCCAGCATCTGCTTAATATGTAAATTATGTGTAATCATGTTTTAAGATTATGGTGGTGGGCTCATAGCATCTGAATCTCTCTTAATTCAGCTTTATTCTGTACATGCTACTGCAGGATATTTATGGATCATGACTTCAGAATCTGGTATTTCAGGATACTTTCCTTTTGCACAGACTTATTCCACAGGGTAGATGTTAATTAACACTTACAGAGAGACCACAATATCAGAATAGATATGTATTTTCATATATTTAGGGAAAATATGATCTTGACAGAACCCTCATCCTCACAAAGCATTGAGGCCACCGTGTGCACTGATCATAAGATGAGAGCCTAATTTGTCTGCATGTGCTTATTTGCACAGATGAACTGAAATCCACTGATCGGGGGACCTGTTCACTGTATGCTGGACTCTGATTAATTTCTATGGCTTCTGTGACTAGAGACCCAGGACTGTGATTATTGTGTGCTGATGGAATATCTTGGAGACTTATTCAATGAGTTAAGATGAGCAGTGAGACTGGAGCATATCGGGACAGGGAGGCTGGTGTCCTTTGAGTCGCCTGGGCTGCAAGGATTCCTACCATTACCTTGATGTACGTGACTGATGATGAAACAAAAAAGGTTAGGGATATTAATTCTCTGATCTCCCTGCATCAGTAAATCTCCCAGTACTCAATATCTTCCTACTGCTTCATTTTTTCCAGAGAACTACACTTTCCTTACAGAAGACACAGATTTTACATTGATTTTCAATTTTGTATTTCAGAAGATCTTAGCAACTATCCTAATCAGGGTTTCTATTCCTGCACAAAACATCATGGCCAAGAAGCAAGTTGGGGAGGAAAGGGTTTATTCAGCTTACACTTTCCACATTGCTCTTCATTACCAAAGAAATTCAGGGCTGGAACTCAAGCAGGCCAGGAAGCAGGAGCTTATGCAGAGGCCATGGATGGATGTTACTTACTGGCTTGCTCAGCTTGCTCTCTTATAGAACCCCAAACTATTAGCCTAGGGATGGTACTACTCACAATCCCACCACCCCAGCCACCACTAATTGAGGATATGCCTTACGCTGGATCACATGGAGGAATTTCCTCAAGGTAGGCCCTTTCTCTGTGATAGTGATAGCTCTTTTGCATAATTGCACAGGTTTCATATTTGGCTGAAAAATATTTAACCTGGTGTTTTCAAGATTATGTAGAACCCTCTGGTAAATTTGTGGGCAGATGATCTCTAAGTCTGGCCACTGCAAAAGCCACCTTCTTATCAGATACATGTCTAAAACTTTGGCTGTCCATCCCTTGGTGTGGACAGAATATCAAAGAAAAATAGAAAACATTATGTATTTAGTTCATCACTCACAGATATGAAACCCAGCAAAACAAACACTTGCACTGGTCACTTAGGACTTAGGTCAAGCATATATTTTTACAAATGCTTGTGATATGACACCATGTTACTTTGCCATTATGCTAATAAGATACTGTGAAATGTGACCTGAGGGGACTGAGGTGACCACTATGGAATTGCAGTGAAGTAAACATTGGTGAAGAACCCACATTCTAGTACTTCTTCAGCTACTGAACAGGATTGAAGGGGACATATTCAAGGAGGTGGTTATGATCTATATGTTGTAAACATTTCAGCCAAATTGCTTTTGGCTCTATAAAAATACAGGGGTTGGGTGGCATTTGACTCCTCTCTTCATTTGCTTCAGTGCTGCAGTTTTCCACCCTGTTCTCCATGGTTCCCCATGGTTCTACTTCTTCTGTGTTGCTGTTTACATACACACTTCTACTTTACAAATTACAGAAAATACAAAAACATTGGGTTTTGGCCCTCAGAATATATCAATAACTAAAAATTTTAGAAACTACTAACAAAGGTTAATTGGAAACTGAGATGAATTTCCAGTCTCAGGCCTCTGTGGATCACACATCCCAGTGATTATTCATTCACTTCTGTAGTTGTAGTTGTGATGCTGTAATAGGCAAAATGCTCAGTCCTCTACTCCCTCTCAGAAACCTTATCCTCACACAGAGATGGACCAGATGATGACAGAGCAAGGCAGAGAATGTAGAATCACTGTATAGAACAACCTTTGGTGGTTACTGGAGCATCTTCCAAATATCGGTCTAATGTGTGATCAATGAGTAAAGAACCCTCTTCTTCCCTTTGATTGGAAAACACATCATACCAATATGTTGTAGACATATCTATTTCATCATCATAGGCAAGATAATGTCTGAAAAATCTGACAAATTAGATAGTTTCCAGATGTTTTGATTATTATTCATGTTTTGATTGAATAATAATCTTCAATTGATTTCCAATACCTACCTACTCTTCTACAGTGAAACTGATGTTCCCATATGTTCCACATATGTTCCCAGAATGCCATTGAAAAGAAAGTTGTATTTAGGTTCTTAGTGTCATACCTGATTTTGATGAGGAACCCCACCTGAGAATGGGCCAAGAAACCTTTACATTATGTATCTGGGACAGTAGTATAAATAAGGTCCTTAGAAGTCTGGGGAAAAGGAAAGGGATTAATGTGTTAAAACCAAAATCATTTGACCCATAAAACTCTAGGGGAAGTATACAAACTAAAGCTTAACTAATAAAGAGAAAGAGGAAGAAAGAAAAGATATATTATCCGTTAAGTGGATGAAGAGGTGTTTGCAGTAAATTGAAGCTCAGTATTACCAGATACCTTGGCCTCATGAGTCAATTCACAATTCTTACACAAATTTTATTACCAGCATCACAGTTGGGTCAGGTCTGTTCCTGAGCACAAGTGTGAGGATGGTGAAGAGAGTGAAAGTCATCAGGTTCATGGGTGACTGGCCCTTAATTATTTCTTTGTTCCTTTAAATTGAATACTATATAGTGCCCTATCAGGGAATCTTACTAACTCTCTGCCCTGAGTCTAGGTTTTCACAGTGTTAAGGCTTCTTTGCATCTTCAGGTTCTATTCTTGGTCTTCTAATAGAACGACTTATGCCCTGAATGATGCTCTGAATTTTGTGTTCAAGTCAGAGGTAATACTACATTTAAAGTAATCTATAAAGAGACTGATTTTATAACTCTCTGCTTCAAGTTATTACCACATAATCCCAAGTATCTCTGTTTAGATCTACGTAACTAGAAAGAAGGTGGGTTTGGTAGCCATAGGAAGATCCAGGCCCACATATGGACTATTTCAATGTTATTGTGTAGACTGATAGAAGTCACCTCATCTCAACCTGTAATCACACACACACACATACACACACACACACACACTCACACACACACTCACACACACACATACACATACACACACAGATACACACACACATTCACATTCATACTCACACACTCACTCACACTCATCCATTGAGAGTGAAAGAAATATAAGGAAACACAGTCGGAGAGGCACAGATAGTGAGGCAAAATCTACATAGACAGAAACACTGTAATAAGTAAATGAGTAAAAAACGCATATTAAACAGGAAAACGGAAATTTGGCATTTGTATACTACAATGTCAACTACACCATGTACTTATAGAGAGAATTCCTTTAGAGAGGCAACCTAGACAGAGAGGAGTCCAGACCTCTCTGTCCTCTAGGTTTTTGGAATAGGCTGTTAAGTCTCAGCTAAAAGGAGCTTTGTGTTCTCTCTGCACCACCTGCTGGTCCCGAGTGCATGCACTACAGGAGGATTTTGTTTGAGCTCACAGTAATATTTCCTCACTGTCTTTTACACAGTAATACATGACTGGGTCCTCAGACTTCAGACTGTTCATTTCCAGGTACAGGGTGATCTTAGAATTGTCTCTGGAAATGGTGACTCAACCCTTCACGGAGTCTGCATAGTACTTTTTAGTACCATCATAATAAATGACTGCTATCCATTCTAGCCCCTTCTTTGGAGCCTGTCGAATCCAGTTCATGCCATAGTCACTGAAAGTGAATCCAGAGGCTACACAGGAGCGTTTCAGGGAATGTCCAGGCTATACTAATCCTCCACCAGACTCCACCAGCTGCACCTCACAGCAGACACCTGCAAACAAAGAATGAAAGTCAGAAAATTATTACTAAGAAAACAAAACAAAATAATGAAACAAAACAATTTTTCTAATTCCCACGTTCACAAAACAGACAGAATCTCATTTCAACAAATTACTTTTTAAAATAAAACCAAGGAAAACCAGGTTGAACATGAAGTCCATGACCAGAGGTCTGTGTTCAGTGCTGATCACTGATGGAAAGGACCTGGGAATCCAGGGCTGGGCTCTTCTGTCAGAGCTGCAGGGTCAGAGCAAGACTGGTTTTCATGGGCACAGAGAAGCCTTATTTGCATGTCTTCCTGCTATAGCATGCTCTGGAGTTGGAACTGGGCTGAAGCCAGTCATCACAGATATAAGATATGAAAGTCACAGTTGTATGTTAAAGAGTTTGACAAATTAATGGAGTTTTCAAATTCACATATTTTGCATAAGATTTGACCATACTCTATTTACTTTGCTTTAGTACGTGTGCATAGAACATGCTTTGTTTTCATAGTATCTATGTGCCCTAAAGGAGGAATTAAATGAATAATTAAATAGCACCACACATAATTTTGTTTCTAGGTATGAGTTTAGTCTTTCCCAATGTCTGAGATGCTTATGTCATTTCCTGAATATGGGTCTTGGACAGGGTTATATCTGCAAGGTTATGGTAGCTGAACTCATTTTTCTTCTGAAAAATTTTAAAAGTTGATTATTCATGATACCATGCAGTTCTCAGGTCTTATGGAGGCTTGCACCAGAAATATTCCAGATCCCAGTCTGCCTACCACCCGAGTGTGCTAGGATGGCATATTTTTCTTTGAGGCAAATTTGGTTGTTAGAGTCTCTTTATGTCAATAAATATAATTAGTACAAACAGAAAGTTTAATTAAATTCTAGGATGATTTTACCCTATTTAAGCAGTTCTCTGGTGTGAGGTGTAATCTCAGGGTTGTTTTGATTTGCACTTCCCTAATGACTAGGATGTTGAGCATTTCTTCAGGTACTTCTCAACAATTCGATATTCCTCAGCTGAGAATCCTTTGTTGAGCTCTGCACCCCATTTTTAATAGGGTTATTTGACTCTCTGGAGTCTAACTTCTTGAGTTTTTGTTTATATTGGACATTAGCATGCTATTGGACGTAGGAATGATAAAGATCTTTTCCCAATCTGTTCCTTGCCATTTTATTCTAATGAAAGTGTTCTTTGCCTCACAGAACCATTGCAGCCATATGAGGCCACATTTGTTGATTCTGGATCTTAGAGCATAAACCATTAATATCTTGTTCAGGAAATTTTCCCCAGTACCCATTTGTTCAAGGCTCTTCCCTGAAATTTCTTCTATAAGTTTGTGTATCTGGTTTTATGTGGAGGTCTTTGATCCATTTGGACTTAACCTTTGTACACAGTGATAAGAATGAGTCGATTTGCATTCTTCTACATGTTGACCTCCATTTTACCATCACCATGTGTTGAAAATGCTATCTTTTTTCCCACTGGATGGTTTTAGATCCTTTGTCAAAGATCAAGCGACCATAGGTGTGTGGGTTCATTTTTGGTTCTTCAATTCTATTCCATTGATCTACCTCTCTGGCTCAGTATCAATACCATACAGTTTTTATCACTATTGCTCTGTAATAATGCTTGAGGTCAGGGATGGTGATTTCCCCAGAAGTTCTTTTATTTTTGAGGATAGTTTTTGATATCCTGGGTTTTTTGTTATTTTAAATTAATTTGCAAATTACTCTTCCTGACTCTATAAAGACTCTATAAAGAATTGAGTTGGAATTTTGATGGGGACTGCATTAAATCTGTACATATCATTCTGCAAAATGGCCATTTTACTATCACTTATGTATTCTATCATATTGTCTGCAAATAGTGATATTTTGACTCCTCCTTTTCCAATTTGTATCCCTTTAAACTCCTTTTGTCATCTGATTGATTTGGTTAGGAGAGTACTATATTGAATAAGTAGGGAGAGATGGGCAGCCTTGTCTATTCCCTGATTTTAGTGAGATTGCTTCAAGTTTCTTTCCATTTAGTTTGATGTTGTCTATGGGTTTGCTATATATGGCTTAAAGTATGTTTAGGTATGGACCTTGAATTCCAAAACTTTAAACACGATGGGATATTACATTTTGTCAAATGCTTTCTCAGCATCTAATGAGATGAACATGTGGATTTTATCCATAAGTTTGTTTACATAGTTGATTATGTTGATGGATTTCTGTATATTGAACCATCCCTGCATCCCTGGGATGAAGCCTACTTGATCATGATGGATGATTGTTTTGATGTGTTCTTGGATTCAGTTTCAAGAATTTTACTGAGTATTTTCATCAAAGTTCATAAGGAACGTTAGTCTGAAGTACTTTTTCTTTGTTGAGTCTTTGTATGGTTTAGGTGTAAGCATAATTGTAGTTTCATAGAAAAAAATGGGTAGTGCTCCTGTTTCTATTTTGTGGAAAGTTTGGACAGTATTGGTATGTGGTCTTCTATGAAGGTCTGAGAGAATTTTGCACTTAACCTATCTTGTACTGGACTTTTTTTGATTAGGAAAATCTTAACAATTGCTTCTATTTCCTTAGTATTTATGGGATGTTTAATCTGATTCTGATTTAATTGTGATACCTGGTATCCGTCTAGAAAATTGTCCATTTCATCCAGGTTTCCAGTTTGTTGAATATAGGCTTTTGTATTAGGATCTGAAAATTGTTTGATTTTCCTCAGATTCTGTTTCATTTCTCCCTTTTCATTTCTAATTTTGTTTATTTGGATACACTCTCTGTGTCATCTGATTTGCCTCCCTACAGGTTTATCTACCTTGTTGTTTTTCTCAAAGAAACAGCTCCTGGTTTTGTTGACTCTTTGTATAGATCTTTTTGTTTCGACTTGGTTGATTTCAGCCATGAGTTTGATTATTTCCTGTTGTTTACTCTTCTTGGGCATATTTTCTTCTTTTTATTCTAGAGCTTTTAGGTCTGCTATCAAGCTGATAATCGATGATCTCTCCAGTTTCTATTTGGAGGCACTCAGAGCTATAACTTTTTTCTCTTAGCACTGCCTTCATTGTGTTCCAAAAGTTTGGGTATGTTGTGACTTCATTCTAAAAATCTTTGATTTGTTTCTTTACATCTTCCTTGACTAAGTTATCATTGAGTAGACAACTGTTCAACTTCAATGTATATATGGGCTTTCTTTCATTTTTGTCGTCATTGAACACTAAAGAGTCCATGGTTACCTGTTAGGATGCATGGAATTATTTCAATCTTCTTGTATCTGGTGAGGGCAGATTTGTGACTGATTTTATGGTTAATTTTGGAGAAGGTACAATTAGTTGCTGAGAAGAAGGTATATTCTTTTGTTTATCTGTTACATCCATCTGGTTCATAAGTTCTATTAATTTTTCTATGTCTCTCTTTAGTTTCTGTTTCATGATCTGTCCATTGACCAGAGTGGGGTGTTGACAACTCCCACTACTTTTGTGTGAGGTGCGGTGTGTGTTTTGAGTTTTAGTAATGTTCCTTTTATGAATGTAGTTTCCTTTGCATTTGGAGCATAGATATTCAGGATTGAGAGTTCATCTTGGTGCATTTTCCTTTGTTGAATATTAAGTATCTTCCTTATCTTTTTGATATCTTTTGGTTGAAAGTCAATTTTATTCTATATTCAAATGGCTAGTCCAGCTTGTTTTTTGGGACCATATCCTTATAGATTGTTTTCAAGCCTTTTAGTCTGAGCAAGTGTCTGTCTTTGTCTCTGAGGTATGTTTCCTGTATGCAGTAAAATGCTGGGTCCCATTTATATATCCAGTCTGTTCATCTATGTATTTTTATTGGGGAATCAAGTCACTTGATTTTAAGAGACCTAAGGAATCATGATTGTTGTTTCCCATTAGTTTTGTTCTTTGATGTGGAATTATATTTGTGTATCTCTCTTCTTTTGGTTTCATTGCTACAAGATTACGTTGTTCCTTTTTCCATGATGTAGTTCCCCTCCTAGTGCTGGAATAAAGGATTTAAAAAAGGAAATAGAAACAATAATAAAGAAAAAAGAGACAACTGTGGGAGATAGAAAACCTAGGAAGGAGATCAGGGGACATAGATTCAAGCATCACTAACAGAATACAAGAGATAGAAGAGAATCTTAGAGGCAGAAGACATCATAAAAAACACTAACACAATGGTTAGAGAAAATGGAAAATGCAAAAAGCTCTTAACCCAAATCATCCAGGAAATGAGGACACAATGAGAAGATAAAACCTAAGGGTAATAGGTATAGAAGTGATCTATGACTCCCAACTTAAAGGGCCAGTAAGTATCTTGAAAAATTATAGAAGAAATTTTCCCTAATCTAAGGAAAGATATGCCGGAAAGCATACAAGAAGCCTACAGAACTCCAAATACATTGGACAAGTAAAGAAATTCCTTCTGTCACATAAAAGTCAAAACAACAAACTCACAAAACAAAGTAAGAATATTAAAAGCAGCAGGGAAAAAAGGTCAAGTAACTATAAAGGTAGACCTATAAGAATTAAACCAGACTTCTTACCAGAGACTATGAAGGCCAGAAGATCCTGAGCAGATGTCTTATAGACTCTACCAGAGTGCAAATGCCAGCACAGGCTACTATATCCAGCAAAACTCTCAGTTAACAGAGATGGAGAAACCAATATATTCCATGACAAAACCAAATTTACACAGGTTCCTGCTCCTGACTGCTCCTAGGTTCCTATGCCCTGAGTGCACAGAGGGCACTAGGCAGGTTTGTATTGGGCCAAGAAAGTTAGCAAAACTATTTCTCTTCTCTAAGCTCTCAGGATTATTTTTGCAAGATCATTTTCTTGTGTGTGTGTGTGTGTGTGTGTGTGTGTTTTAAATATCCAAGGACCCATTGCCATGGAATCAGTAGGGGAAATATTCCAAGATGTTAGTTCTCTTTGCAGGCTGTGCTCCAGGCAAATCAGATGGGATGGGGAATGGCAGGGGCGGGTTTTTAAACTGATTATTCTTGGGGTATGCAGAAAGCTTTTGGGGTGGTTGCACAAGGTTCCTTGAGGTGAAATAGCAGGCCCAGTGCCAGCCACTGGAGGTCGTGTACCATAGTCAACTGACCTCTGTTTGCTGTCACCAGTGTCCCAGACTATGATGTAATTCAAGGTATCCAAACTGCTTAATCCTGTGGCCCTGCAAGACTCCTTGGGAAACCCAGCTTATTCCTCCTACATTTAGGTTTGTTTTTTTCATGTGTTCCAACATTCCTTTTTTTAAAGTAACCTTTTATCTTTAACATTTTCTTTGACCGATGTATTAATTTCTTGTGCCATGAATCTATACCTGATATCCTTTCTTCTGTCCCTTTTATTTCTGTTTGTAATGCTTTTGTAAGTAGTACCTATTCTCTGTTCTACTTTTCCAACTCTAGGATAGCCACAGCTTGTTTTCTTTATCGTTTATATTTTCATTTGTAGGTCTGGTAAATTTTTATATATCTTTCACCTTTTTCCTTGTATTTTTCTGTATTTTTCAGGGCTTCACTCATACTCATCTAAAGGCCTCTATTATCTTTTTATTCCCTTTATAAGATTAGATTTAGAGACATTTTCTTGCAATTCAGGTGTGTTAGGATTTTCAGGATTTGCTGTAACAGATTCTGTGGGTTCTGTTGGGTACATATTGCCTTGGCTCTTATTGATTGTTTTCTTTTTTTTTTTATTCATTCTCTTCCCAAGAACAACCATACTTGAAGACTTCTATTAAGGGATTTTTGTTTACATTAATTAACAAGAAGAAGAATAGTGTGACAATGACAATGACATAGATGTACATTCACAATATACTACCTACTATGTCCTTTACAATACATAATTATAGTTCATTAACATACTGTTTATATGTAACCTACATACTTCCCATGTAGAAGGTACTTTTAATTTCATGCAGTGACAACTTATTGACAACTATAAGTCATACTGTTATCATTTTTCAGATGAGGGAATTGAGGCAAAGGACAAAATAACTTGCCCAATACTAGTCAGTGATAAATGATGGACCCTAAATTCATTTCCAAGCAGGATATGAAGACATCTTATCTTAGATCATAACTCTGAGCTGAACAGACACACTAGGGAGGTATCAATATACTAGCCTAATCATGAGATTACACAATGGTCTATAGAAATACACAATAAAGCCACAAAGCCTTAATAGATGTCTTGCTGGTGTGGATTCAAGTACCAGGATTTGAACCAACTGAGCTTGACATTCTAAGCCTAAAAGACAGTGGGGAGCAGCTCTGTCCTAGGTGAAAGCACTGCCTTCATCTATAACAAGGAACTCTGACACAGAGATGCTATAAGCCTTAATGAAATGTCAAGATGCCCAAAGGTTTAGAGATAGTAGAGTAGCAGAAAATGGCATATAAACACATGCCAAAACTCACATAACAGGAGTGTATTCACAATATAAGTACAGGTAAAACATGCATAGACACCTTTATGTTTTTAACGGGTTTTTAAAAACACATCTCAGTGTGTGGGAAATGGGGATTTTTAAATCCTCTCTCTCTCTCTCTCTCTCTCTCTCTCTCTCTCTCTCTCTCTCTCTCTCTCTCACACACACACACACACACACACACACAAAATTGCTTAATGTACTGTTCTTGGGTATGAGTGAGATGGTCTTTACAGAAACTAGCCAAATACAAACATCCATTATTATGGTGGCTGCCTCTAGAGAGAAGTTGAGATTAGGAAGCCTTTCCTCTTTATTGCATATTCTTTCTGACCTCTTAACTTATGCATTTGTATTAGTTTGAACAAATAATCAGTGAGTTATGATAAAATTACTTCAGTTTCTTTTATGGACTGGAAGACAGTCAATGGTTAGTTAAGAGTGCTTCCTGTGGACTGTTGCCAGCAGCCAAATATAGCTCCTGACCATCTCTAGGATCTGAGAACTTTTGAATTCTGCAGGTACTTCACACATGTAGTACAGACATGCATTCAGGTTAAACACTCCTATACACAAAACAAAATAACCTAATAATGTAAGTTTTGATGCAGCCCAGGTCACTACACAGAGGTTCATTAGAATGCCAGCTAGCTTTTACTAATTACAATCAGTGGAGATGATATTTCTGAGACCTGTGATTAAAGGAACTTTCTCTGGGGCTTTCCAAAAGCCATACCCAAAACTGCTGGGGAGTAGCCTATCAGTACTGCCTCACAGAGGCAGAGCAGCTTACCTAGTAAGACAGACTTTCCCATCATCCTGTTCTTTCTCACTTGGTAGCCTTGCTTAGGCACAGTTGCCATCCATGCATATTCAAAGACAAATTTCATGCCAGGACCAGCTTGAGAATAATCACAGGAGAGCTGACATTTCTTTTTTAAGACAAGGCTGGAAGCCCTTTTTGTGGACAGTGCCATCACTCATTTCTTGACGTCATGCCGCAAGCAAAGCTGGTCATATCAGAGGCTAATTATACCAAGACTCTCTTATACAGCTTGTCGTTTAATGGGAAAAAAGAGGCAGAGAGGTTGATCAAATTTTCCCAGCCAAAGAATATCAAAGCTGGGACTTGTCTTCAGAATTTGCCGTTATGTCTTCGGATACTCAGCAGTGGTGTCTGGAGTGCAATAATAGGGCCACTCAACTCAGTGAAGGGTTGGTGACACTAAGAAACTATGATCATTTTCTTATGCTGACTTTTAGCCATCTGGATCTATTTGGTGTTGCTATGCTTGGAATTTCTTTATAGGAACAAACTTCTGGGTCTGCATATAGAATTGATTGTCTCTGACACTAGTGTCCCTTTGGGATTGCAGGTAGAGATTATTTTCCTTGATTACAGCAGGCCTCCACGGACTCATGTAGAGCTGCTGGTCCCTGCAAGTCTTTGGGGCAGGCATATTTCAGGACAGTGTGAGAGAGCACAGAGGTGACAGGGCAGATTTTATGGCTGCTGGGTTTTCCTGGGATCCTAGTAGGACAGGGATTGGCGGCGCTTATGGGTCTCACCTGTTTGTCCTGGGCAGTAGCAGGCTTCCGGGGATGTAGGTTGGCTGTGGCTCAGAAAATAGTGTGCGGAGGTGAGAGGGCTGAACTTCGTGCCAATCGGTTTGCCCAGAAGTGCTGGTAGGTTAAATTTTTTGGTCCAGGTCTCACCTGGTGAACAAATATGGCTTCAGGCCTCTGAGATTACAGTTACAAGTTCTTATCAGAAGATGGAGTGCAGAGGGCTCAGGGCAGACCTCAAGCCTATTGGGATTGATGGGGGATGCTGACTGCAGAGATTTGGGGCTTGGGATCTTAATGGTTATTCCCAAGTGGGAGCTATGATAAGGTTTCCTCATATACATCAATAGAATAATATGTTTCTATTTTAAAATGTTAGCATATAGCACAAATAAATTACCATATTTAAAGTTTCTAAATTTTAAAAGAATATTTCCTTATATTATTAATTATAGTGAGATTAATTGTGTAACAGGAACCTATGATTTATTAACTCCCCAAGGTCCTTCTCATCAGTCAGAATCATTTTTATATCAAAATTTTTAGTTTTTACCTGGTAAGTTTATGAATCATTCAAACAACAAAAATAGAAAGAATAGTAATAACCTGATTTAATTTGTCTAAATCTCATAACAGATTTTAGGGTACAAGTCACTTTTTTGCAGTTTTTTTTTTTTTGGTTCTTTTTTTCGGAGCTGGGGACCGAACCCAGGGCCTTGTGCTTCCTAGGCAAGCGCTCTACCACTGAGCTAAATCCCCATCCCGATAATACAAGTCACTTTTAAACCTCACTGTTATTTCTCCTCTGTCTGAGCCAGGAGCAGCTACTCCATCAGGCAAGGACCACCTTCCTTACACCTGGCAGGACCATTCTAGTATTTCTGTAATACCAACAAACAGAAAATTTATACATGATTTATAAAATGTCCATCTAAATTTCTTTAGTTGATACTTGATACTAAGGTGGTATTTCCTTATGGTGACATAATTAGGAAAAGAAGATCCCAGGAATACATGTCACTTTGGTCACACACTATTAGGGAACATGTGATACAAGCACTTATTCTAATATTTTTCTGTTAGATTACCTGTGTAGGTAGTATATGCCATGATTCTACATTTGTATCACCTGGGTATCCTTTTCTGTTTATTATTGTTAAGAACTAATCACAGGAAATACACAAGAGTGGAGAATTTAAACACAATCTCTATACACTATTGGTAATTTTGTTCTAGTTCTGAGGGAGAGCCCTGCGTGGACTTATTTATTCTATAGTGTACTTACCCCAATTCGTGTGTATGGATAGTTCATTAACACATAGCATTAGCATATTACTAATGTGTTGGGTCAAAAGTGAAATCATTTGAATTAGACCATCTAGAAGTTTGTTCTATATAATTTAAGTACAGCAACCATGTTTAAAAGTTTCACTTTGTTCATTCCATGTCACCACCAGCCATGTAGATTGATTTTCCTGATGACTCGGCAACATGTCAGTGGATTCTTTGGGTTCAGCATTGTGTAGAGTTGTTTAATTTATTATTACATTTGTACTGAACTCATAATTTGAAATAATGTAGTCAATTTGGTCCCTATTGCGTCATTATACACTATTGGTGTAAGTTTTAGAGGACACTGATGGAAAAAATTGTAGGAAGGATTCCAGCCCCAAAGCAACTCCACAGGAAGACCAAGAAACTGCCTTGGGCATTTCAGGCCTCAGAGAGCAAACTAGCAACCAAGTAACATATAGGGAATTAGACCTAGGTCTCCTAGCACACATATGTGTCAGATGTGGGGCTGGGTCTTCAAGAAGGTCCTCCAATGAATGGAGCAGATGTTATCCCACATGCAGTTGCCTGTATTGGAAAATGTTCTTCTACCTGGGCTGCCTTGTCTGGTCCCATTGGAATAGGAAGCACTTGGCCTAAAAGAGAATTGAAGAGCCAGAGTTTGGGAATACCCAAGTGGACCTCTAACAGCTCAGAGGTGAAGGGTAAGTATGTGGGGAAAGAATTTAAGAATGGGGTGACCAGGAGTGAAGAAGTAAAAGGGCTGTAAAGTACAAAGAGAAAAAGTAAGTTAAAATAGAATTCTAACAAAAAAAAAACCAACAAAAAATACACTAGTACATCCCATAAATGACATGCTTGTGGTCCTCTCTTAAAACCCTGCAACACTTAGAGTTTGAAAATGTCACCACGTAGAGGAGTAGTGCCAGGACAGTCATACTCGGATGGAGGCTCTAGTGAGACGGTTATTGGGCTTCTCAAGTAGGCCAGGGCTTTCAGCCTTAGTCTGAGGGCTGCTTTTTATTGGGCAAGGTTCCTGAGAGGATCAAAGGAAGCACAGGACAAGGCTTCAAGTTTTAATAAGGTTTGATTTGCGCTCCTTAGAGAAAATGACAATGTATACTCAGGAATATTTTATTTTTCCATTGTGATCCAATTTAAGACAATGAAGAAATTATATATGTCACAATGTACAGACTTTGGCATGAAGAATGTGGGTAATTACAGGAAGTGAGCCACATTTATGCAGTGCAGGCAGACGATGGATCCATATCCTGCAAGCCTTTATATCTCTGTAAATTCCAGAAGTTTTGGGATGTAATTGGGTCTTTTATTGTGGAAAATCTTGCTTCAGGAAGTACTTAAATTCATCTTCTTGGTGTCTGTTGTGTGATTCTTATCCTTATTGCTCATCTAGAAAATATAATTTGTGAAGGAGGTCTTTAAAACATTTAGTATATGTGATTTTATCTATTTATCTGAATGTACTTTTATATTTGTTTTTTTGTTTGTTTGTTTTGTCTCTTTCTTAAGCTTGTGGCATGAAATAACTCACATTCCTAAATATATTTTATATCGGTGTAGGATTGAATGGCCTGCTCTTTATGACAGGTCATAGTGTCCATACTCAATGAGACTTGTGGAATATGTTGATGAATTACTGAATAAACCAGAGACTCCTAAGTGATGATTGCAAATGGAGCAGAGGGCAAGAATGAGCATGGAGGACCCTGCACCTCAAGGTGCTGATGACCATAGAGAACAAAGATTTATAGTGTCCTTCTATATTGGTAATATACACCACCAGAAAGGAAGTAAAGTGTTGGAAACAACCTGTTCTTTCAGAAAGCAGAAAACATCTGTTTACCTTGTTAGTTTAGGGACCTCATATTTTGTGTCTCAAATTTCATTATATGTAATCTTTTACTGTGAGAAGCAGCTGTGGAGACAGGTCTTGGTATTGGGGAGAGAACCATCCTGTACAACTTCTGATGGGTACACACCACTGTGAGTAATCTACACCCTCTGTTTTGATTAGAAGAATATTTTTCAGGCATTGTGCACAGTATATCCCCTTTGGGTGTGTCTGATATTTTCCTTGTCTTTACAAATGCTGAGACAGAGGATCACAGGAATAAATGTTCTTTTCTCACAGGGAACTGGGGAAGTTAATATGAGACCCCTTACTCAAGTAATTTTATATCTGGTTTATTTGAGTTTGAGTAGTACATTATAACCTCATGCCATGTAGATTATCCTTTTCCATGAAACTATGTAGAAGATAGTCACAAAGAGGCTTCCCTTTTACAAAGGGAGGGAGTTCATGATTAAGTCATATGTTATTTATAATTTTTATAGTTATTTATAGTTCTGTTTGAGAGGTTTTTATTCATAGTGTTTCTCCAGTCATTAAATTTTGTTTACTGTACATGCAGATGTTCATGTAATGAGTCATTTTTATTGATAATAACACTTTATTTTTTATTGAATAATTTCTTTATTTACTTTAATTCTGATGAAAACTTTTTACTACTTCTTCTCTTCTCAGATTCTCCCTCTTATTTCAATTCCTCTTGTTTCTTCCACGTTTTCCCCCTCAGACAACGTGTGTCCTCCCACGGATATCAAATTTCCTTGGCTTATTAACTTGTAGTACTACTAGGCTCATCTTCCCGTATTGAGGCCAGAAAAGATATCAAGTTAGGGAACAGTGATCCAAGGAAGGCAATAGAATGAAAACAGCCCCAGATCCTGTCGTTTGCAGTCCAACATTTGTTTCACATGTGTAGAGGGCCTAGGCCCATCTCATGTATACCTACTGGTTAATGGTTAAGTCTCTGTGAGTCCCTATGGCCTGATGTTAGTTGATTATATATATTTTCTAAAGATGCCTTTAAAATTTCTGGCTAAAATCTTCCTCCCCTCTTGCAAGGATTCCAAAATCTCTTTCCACACAGAGACTAATGTTTGGGTGTGGGTCTCTGTATTGGTTTCCATAAGCTACAGGGTAAATCATCTATATGAAAATTATGTTAGACTGTGCTCTCAAATTATGGAAGAATACTATTAATAGTGTCAGGGGTGCACTCTCTTTCAGGGCATGTGTCTCCATTGTCCCTGCTTTCTAGATCATTTCAGAATTCTTCCACACCATTCCAGTTTTCTTATCATGGAAATATGATCTTAGGGCTCACTGGACAAACAGGCTAACCAGCTGGTAAAGTAATGGCCAGTGACAGAACATGTCTTAAAATATAGTAATGATGCCAAGGATGGACCCCCCAGTGCAGGGGAATATAAGGGGGGTCAGTAAGGGAGATGTATGGGAGGAATACCCATATGGGAAGGGTTGGGAGATTGTTGACAGGAAACTGGGAAGGGGAATAACAGTTGAAATATAAGTAAAAAAATATATCTAGTAAAAATATGGTAATGATTGACAGAGGAAGTCATCTTCTGTGAACATATACCCAAACACACACACACACACACACACACACACACACACACACACACACACACACACACATACACTTACACACACACATACATTGCAATAAACAAATACACAAATGAAATCATATGCAAAACAGAAATTTGAATGAATATGTGGACTCATCAATGATTGGTTCAGATTCTAGTTGTATCGAGAATCTCTGAGTATGATATTTAGAGGGAGACCAAACTCAAAATCCAAAATGGAGCAGAGATTGAAGGAATGGCTAACCCACAACTGGCTTAAATTGAGACCTATTCAATGGCCAGGAACCAATCCCTGATACTAATAATGATACATTTATGTTTGCTGGGAGCAAGAATATACTTGGGAGGGAATAGGGAGGCAAAGTTTACAACAAAGGCTGAAGTAACGCCCATTCAGAGCCTGCCCCACATGTGCACCATAAATTTACAGCCACCAAATTAGACAAGATTGATGAAGCAAAGAAGTGCAGGCTGACAGGAATAGGATGTAGATCTCTCCTGACAGACATAGCCAGAATATGGCAAATATATAGGTGAATGCCAGCAGCAAACCACTGAACCGAGAACGGGACTCCCATTGAAGGAATGAGAGGATGGACTGAAAGAGCTTGAAGGGTCTTGAGACCCCATATGAACAACAATGCCAACCATCCAGAGCTTCCAGGGACTAAACCACTACCCAAAGACTATACATGGACTGACCCTGGGCTCCAACCTCATAGGTAGCAATGAATATTCTAGTAAGATCACCAGTGGAAGGGGAAGCCCTGGGTCCTGCCAAGACTGAAACCCCAGTGAATGAGATTTTTGGGGGCAGGGCGGTAATGGGGGGGGAGGATGGGGAGGGGGACACCCATATAGAAGGGGATGGGGAGGGGCTACGGGGATGTTGGTCTGGAAACCTGGAAAGGGAATAACAATTGAAATGCAAATAAGAAATATCCAATTTAGTAAAGAGGGAGGGAAAAAAGGAAAAAAAATAAAAGCTGAAAAAAAGATTATTTGGGAGGTATACTTCTCACCTGGATATATGAGGTAAGAAGACACATTTAATCACTTTTTAAATCCAGATCTTATCTTGGATTTGCTTTCTGCTGTATAAGGACTTGTTACAATGATGTTTTTTCTTTGCATTGCCTATTCATCTTCCTTTTTTTTTTTTTAGAATCCATGGCTTATTTTTTCTTTTAATATAAAATCAAAGGATTTGCCACACCTACAATGGTCAAACCCTCTACATCTTAATCACTGTTGAAGAAAGTACCTCACAGGCTTGTCTATAGGAAGATCTCATAAAGGTATTTTCTCCACTGAGGCTTCCTTACTTGGATTATTCCAGTTTGTCTAAAGTTGACAAAGAACCTGCTAAGACATCCAAATATCCTCCAATTTAAGAAAATGATGTATATTACTCTATTTTCCTAATCATCCTGGACTAGCCCAGGCTGGCAACACATAGGAGAAGGTCTCTCGGGTTTTGAGAGCTAGAAACACAATTCAATGAGGGTATCCTTATAAGAGTTCAGAATCCAGGCCTCCTCAAAGAGACTCACTGACAGTCAGTGGATTAGTGGGATCAAGAAATGGAATAGCAAAAGTATAGTTTAAATAAAATGTTACTTTCCTTGTATACTGTCACATAGTCTCATATGTGTAATATGTTTCATCTGCTCCAAACTATTTACAAATATTGTAAAACTAATCTCCCACTTCATCGAACAGAGTCCAATTTTACTCCATCTTTATAACACCAGTTTTTATTCTTTCTTTTAATAAATGGATTTCACACCATTGGCTATAGGCAATATAAATTTTTGGATTTAATTTGTTTCTTCTTGATGATCAGAGATGTCGGCTTAATGCAACCAATTCTTCCTACATATATATGAATCAAACCAAAACACTCTTGAGGGTGCCAAGAAGTGCTTACTGACAGGAGCCAGACATAGATGTCTCCTGAGTCGCTATACATATACTGTCTGAGTTTGGTGACTGTACATGTGATGGATTCTCAGGTTAGGCAGTCTCTGGATGGCCTTTCCTTCTGACTTTGCTTCACACTTTGCCTCGGTATTTCCTCCTAGGAGGATTTTGGTCCCCCTTCTAAGGACTGAAGTATCTGCACTTTGGTCTTCCTTTTTCTCTTGCTTCATGTTGTCCATAAATTGGATCTTGGGGTGTAGGGTTAATAACCACTTATCAGTTAGTACATAACATGTGTGTTCTTTTGTGATTGGGTTACCTCACTCAGGATGGTATTTTTTATTTCAATCAATTTGCCTACGAATTTTATGAAGTCATTGTTTTCAATAGCTGAGTAGTATTCCAATGTGTATGTGTACCATATTTTTATGTCCATTTCTCTGTTGAAGAACATCTGTGTTCTTTCTAGCTTCTGGTTATTATGAATAGGGCTGCTATAGACATAGCGATCATCTTTTACATCTTTGAGCATCTTTGGGTATATATTCAGGAGAGCTGTAGCTCAGATAGTGCAATGTCCAATTTTCTGAGGAACCGCCAGAATGATTTCCAGAGTGGTTCTACCAGCTTGCATTCCTACCAATAATGGAGGAGAGTTCTTTTTACTCAACACTCTTTCCAGAATCTGTTGTCTCCTGAGTATTTGATCTTTGCAATTCTGATTGATGTGAGGTCCAATCTCAGGGTTGTTTGATTTGCATTTCACTGATGACTGAGGATGTTGAACATTTGTTAGGTGCTTCTCAACCATATGATATTCCTCAGTTGACAATTTTTTATTTAGATCTGCATCCCATATTTTAAAAGGGTTTTTGATTGTCAGAAATCTAATTTCATATGACCTTCTTCAGAGGAACAGTCAAGCTTTTGTCCTGTGTAAAGCTGTTCTCCAGGTTGGGGGCAGAAACATGGACTGTATCCCAGGATACAGCAGAACTCGAGGCAGCCTTTCAGTCTTTTGGGTCAGTTGCCCTGCATGACAGAGCCCACAGGAGGTTTTCAGACTTGGTGTCAGTTGACCAGTGTTCCTGTGTTCAGAGGAACTCCTGGGATGCCTGTAAGTTGTAGTATCATTAGTGTAGTAGCTCTCCTGAGATGACTTTGGCTGTTCTGTCAGATGCCCTGAGTGCAGCAGATCTTCTGTGTCATATAAGTTATCCTGACCACCAGATTTATATCAGTCTTCTGCAGCTGGCTGGGGATTTTTCATGAACCCAGTCATACTTAACTCTAACTATTAATATCAGTAATGGAGGGTTTTAAGTGCATTGCTCCAACATCTTCCCCTTCCTTATAGTCAAATGAAAAGGTGACCAATGGCCATTCTGTCCTGGAATGAGCCCCTCGGGAACTGCATCTGTCTTAGGTTGGAGCGATATCTGTCACATGGCCAAGAGAATCTGGAGGCCAGGGTCCATCATGGAATAATGCAGCAGCTAATGGTGCCCTCCTGTCTTAGGCCCTGTATTCGTGAATATATTACTCTTTTACCCATCATTAACTGTCCAGCTCAGCATGCAGTGGTGACGATTCATTCATGTTTCAGCAAAGGCATCAGGATAGCAGACAGGAAAGAATGTTGGTCTAATTTGGCTGAAGGACAAAAATGTCCTTGCCTGGGCTGGGAGGAGATGTGTAAGTGAACTTGGCCCTCATCAAAGGCATCCTCCATAGCTAGCCTATGATAATATACCTGGATAGGTTTTGCTGCTGTATTATCTACCTGTTGTTAAAAAAACCAGTTACATGATTAAATGTCTTAGGGGCAAAGGAAGGCCTACTATGGGGCCCAACAGAGAGGGAAGCAGGGTGGACAACCGAGGGGAGGTGGAGAACCAATTTTGATACCAGTTCTCAGCTTCTTCTCTTTCTCATTTTCTCTTTTCTATGCCTTCTCTGACCTTTTCCATGCTCTCTTTAACCCTATTCCAAGACACAGGAAGTATCCAAGCACTGCCTCTCTCTCACAAACCAGAATTCACTGTGATTGCTCAAAGTTTTCAAATTAAAGGTAAAAAGCCAGTCAAAAATAAGTATCCTTGTTAAAATATATGGTTTATGTAAAAAGAGGGCCAGACAATTATTCTTTCTGATTAACCTCTGACTCTTAAAGACAGTGAGGGTCAAAATTAAAATAGTCAGATACACTTAAAACACTGCTCCATTTGGATAGATGTGGAAGTTCAAAAATTGAATGAATTTATATGATTGTAAATGTTTACCATGAAATATCAGAGAAGGGATGACTCCAGGCAGAGAATTGCAATTTTAACTGATATTAAACATTGTAAATAATTTGGAGAAACCTCAGCATGGAATTATAACCATCAGGAAAAAACAAAAACATAAACAATTATCCCGTGCATATTTTGAAAGAAATAAGCAAGCCCCAAGTCAGTACAGTACAGTATCAATCACTGAAACTGAAGTAATGTGTTGATACATAGGAAGAAAAGTTCCCATATTGACTGCCATTGTTGAAATTCCCAAAACAATTCCAACAGACAATTCAATTTGGGTTCCTACAGCAATCATAATTGCATTATCCCAAAAGCCAAATTGTGGAGGAATACATATCTCAGCTGTCCTGGAGTGGATGGTAGAACTTCCATTTTTCTTATGTGATGGCAATGGTCTCGAAGTGGTGCAGTTACTTGAGCAAGCAGCTCCTCTCCGTGGAGTGCAGGCTGAAATGAAGTCGAGTGTGCCCTGTGCCCTGATCAGTGCTCCATGGGCTCCTTCTTTGGGTGAGTGCCCAGAAGCCAGGGAGTAGGAATGCACAGGCTCTTTTAACAATTTCATGGTAAATATAATCCCTGTATCAGCACCTGATTGAAACATTCTAAGGCCCAAAGTATATCCACATGTACAATCTTGGTTTCAAACCTTGGCGGTAAATTTAATATTTAGGGGGAATGCAACATCCCATTCTTTTAGAATTAGAACCTTCACAACGGGAATCTGGGACATGCATATCAGTAGGATGGCAGGTATTATAGGTCAAACAATGCAGTGTATTGAGTGATAACAATTCTTAATGACAGCAGAAAGGGCCCAGGCAAGAATGCTAGGGGTGGCCCGGTGAGGGCTGGTGGAACAACCAGATCAGGTGACAAATAGCATTCAGTCACAAGGCTAAATGAGGAAACTTTCTTGGGATGAAAAGGCCAGCACTAAAACAGGCACAAGCTTTGTGCCTCTGAAACAGAAAGGCAAGCAGAGGGGCAGCTGGAGTCTGTTACTGACTCTCTCTCGACTTAGATTCTCCCTTAAAGACTACCACCCTTCAGTGTCAGCTTGTTGGCTCTGCCTCTCAAGAGACCCAGCCTCTGAAAGACACTAGGCTTCCAGCAAGAACTAATAACAAAAGGATGGAGAGATGGTTAGGACCTGGGTGCTAGATGGCAAGCGGCTGACAAAAGAATTGTATGGCTCTTCAGCTCCCTGGAGCATCTTGGTGAGTGCAGAATAAAAGCCAGATTTAGGGGGGAAGGTTTTTTGTTCCCAGTCTCTCAGACAGACCTGGAGACGTTGAGCCAAGAGACCAGGAGAAAATAGCATATGAGTATTGAAGGGAGGCTCATCCGGGGAGGGGGTGTGTGTGATCTGATTGAAGCCTTGGGTATCATACAATAAGCTGCAGTCAGAGACAATTGGTTCACATGGTGCTATAGGACTGTTTCTGCCACCATTTCTGAGGAAGGAGTCACAGTTGAGCTGTGCTTCCTGCCTCTCACATCCATTAAGGAGATTGCTAACACTGAGTCAGTACTTTAATAGAACTATAACCTTTAATAGAACTATAACCCTCCCCCGCCTCTGAATTCCAGTACTCCAGAAGCTGTCCCCAGGCCTTCACCTAGCTGTCTCTGGTTTAGAGGTCTGTGGAAAAGAAAACATTGATCATGACTTTGGCCACAGCCTCCAGTTGGAGTAAACTGAAAAGCCTGTGCCAAGATTTCTCCTGATATCATCCCAGAGTAAACCCAGCAAAAGCCTCTTCCGAATTTTGTCTGGCAAGATAAAGTTCCTTTCAGTCTGCTGCAGACTCCTTCTGAAACTACTTTATGGACTCCCCTGCCTCCCAACCTGGGGCATTTTGACCACAGGGGCAGGAACTGGCTTCTGTGGGGATAGTCCTAAGGATATCATTAATAACAGACCAGTAACTGAAGGCAGCAAATGTAATTTTTTCAGGGTCAAAAGTCTCATAATAGTCTTTAAAACAATCCCTAACTCTGCACTATCTTTTTGCATCAGTTGTCCCCTCCTAGGGGAATCATGGACAAATATTTCCCTCAAAGTCTAAGAATATCTTTAGATTTCTTTGTTCTTAATCCTATTCCTCATGTCTTGAATGACTCCTCGAGTCCTGTCACAAAAGGTGACTTTAGAATGCTTGTCCCTTCACTTAAACTTACCTTAAGATCTGTGCATGCTCTGCAATCACCCATAATGTCTCATGGTGGGTACCATGGTGTTTTTGGGGTGAAGTCACTCTCTGGTGCTTCTGTGATAAACAGATAGGCCTATCCTTCCCTGGTGAGTGGTGTTCTCTCCTCTGCGACCTCCAAAACCTCACATCTGGGCATCAGTTTGCACTGGCCCACAGGGAAGTGAGTGGAGGTTGGGGACCACATAGGAGAGAATAGGGAACAAGAGAAGCGAAAAAGCATGCCAAGAAAAGAGTCTTATCAAGGTGACAATTTTATTTTTTCCCAAGGCTGAATTTGTATCATAACAGGGGTAACAGAGAGAGGGGAGAAGTGGGAAATATTACCCAGGCCAAGGACACAGCACTCATGTGATCAGGAGATGTTAACAGGGTGTTGGTTTTTCAGAAAGGTTACAGGTTTGTCATATCATGAGTCAGCAGGATATTGGATTCTCAGAATGGTTAGAGGTCATATCATTGGGCATTCTGATGTCAGATGTATTTCTCAGCAAGATCACAACTTTGTCATAACATAAGTTATCTTGACCACCAGATTTGTATTAGTCTTCTGCAGCTGGTTGGTGATTTTCCATGGACTCAGTCATAATTAACTCTAACTATACTATTAACATCAATAATGGATGATTATTCTGTGATTCTTCAGGGTATGTTGTCTTCTGTGGAGCAGACTATCTTGCAATTTCTCTCACCAGAAATGTCTGGCCTGAAGCAGAGTGGTATTTGTTGGGTATGGGTTTTTGTGGTGTGATGGGTCCCTGAGTGCACTGGGATCATAATAGCCGCCATGGGTCTTTGAGAGGGTTATTAAATGCTTCAAGTGCAGCAGGCCTTCTGGGTTGCCTCTGGATATGTTATCTTCCAGAAAGTTGACTTGCTAGCAGTCTGTCTCAACAGAAAGGACTGGGCAGAAGATCCTGTGTGTATTTTACATTTTTGTGTATTCCAGAAGAGTGTTTAGGGTGGATTTTGTCTTTTGGTGATGAGACAAGCTGCTCAGGGAGCTATTTAAAATTATTCTCATGTTGTCTGTATAGCCAATTTTATTGTTATATCACTTGGAAAATTGATTGCATGGAAGCCCCTCCCAGATGTTACTCCAATTAATCTCACTTTTTGACTAAAAGAGCCAAGATTCAGATCTCATCTTACTAGGCTCTGACTATCATCCTTGTCATTTAAGCACATGGAACTTAGGGACTAGCTTATGTACCTCTTGATTTCTGTCAGTCTATATTTCTCTTTGTAGTTTTCTCTCTTTCTCACCCCTGAGATTATAGCATATAAAAACCCAAATTTTTAGGAGTGATTATTGCTTTGGTGACAGATGGGATGCCAACTGTTTATACAATTTCAGAATAAGCAGTAATATGCAGCTAGGCTTGAGTTTTCTTAACTGAAGTACAAAATAACCTAGTAGTACAAAACTATCATAGAGTAGTTTCCACTATGATAGGGCAAGAAGTGAGGGGAAGGCAGGTATGAATATTGGAACCTGGTCTTTGGGTTGTTGAATACCATAGTGAACAGATGTTGCAGATTTTTCCTCCATGCCTTGGTAATGTAACCCCTATGGAAGAGAAGTAAAAGCCCTCAGAGACTGGGGATCTATTACTTGAAATTGTTTTTCTCACATTTTGGGTTTCTTGTTTCATTGTGTGTAATCTTTGTCTTAAAAATGACAGTAATGCAGGCAGATCTCAACACTGTGTAGACAGCCATACTGTACATGTTGTGATGAATTTAGTGTAGGTTCACTACTCAAATATGAGATTTTATTTCATATATTTTATTTATTTGTTATTATTTTAGATTTTTTATTAATTTTTATTGGAATTTCTGTTTTAATGGTAGGGTTTCTCTGTCTTTGTTTATAGCTGTCCAATATCTCAATCTGTGCTGGAACTTACTCTCTGTAGACTGACAGAATCACAAAAGAGGAAATTAATACTGCTTTAGAACTCATGGAATGTGTCCCAATGGTTTACCTAACTATGAAACTTAGGGGCAAGAGTGTAAAGAAGATCCTTAGAATCCTGGGAGAAAGAAGGAAATAATGTTTCACCTTGAGTTGGTTAGCAACTGTGTTGAGTTTACTGAACTAAATTGGCCTCATGTCTCAATGCTGGAGCCTCATATACATTTTATTTCTACCACTGACTGCTGTGCCTTTCTGGTTCTGTGGCATATGGTTTGTGTAAGGATGATGGAGAGATTGAAAGTAACCTGCTTCATTGGTCACAAGCTCTGCCTGATTTTCATGTTTGCTCTGAATCTCCCTATAGTTCTCTAACAAGGGAATCTAACAGAGCCTCTACTCTGCCTCTAGGGTTCCACAGACTAAAGTGTTTAAATCATCTACAATCTGGCTGTGTATGTAGTTCTGTGCTTAAAGTTAATATCACACCCAGAGAAGGACCTGTGTTTAGTTCTCCATAACTAAAAAAATACATCTGGCAGTCAATCATTAAGCTATCTCTGACATGTAGAGAAAATGTCACTGGGACTCAGTGGCCAATAAGTCTAGCAAGACAGAAATTATTTTGTAATTCGATAATAGAAGACTTCTCATCTCAACCTGTTCACACAGACACATGCATTCACACAGAGAGACAGAGATATAGAGATAGATAGAAAGATTGATAGAGAGAGAGGGGGTGGGGGAAAAAAGAGAAAGGGGAGAGAGAGGGAGACGGGGAGAGAGAGAAAGTCAGAGATACAGAGATAGAGACAGGGACATAAACAGAATAACAAAGAGACACAGTGACAAATAAACACAGACAGACCTACAGAAAAATACACAGAGAAATAATATAGCAAATAAACTTAAAGTAAAAAAGACATATTCAGGAAAGTAGCGATTTGAATAAAGAGTTGTATACTTCAAGGGTCACGAAACACCATACATTCAGCAAGAATCCCTGTAGATCTGCATACTATGCACAGAGGATGCCAGCCCTCTATTACCTCCATGACTGTTTATTAATTAGTTTTTATTTTATTTATTTATATCTGAGAAGCTGCTTCCACCCAATCCATCGCACAAAATTATTCCCACACACTCTAACCTTTTCCCATCTGAGAGGTTCTCCCCCACTCCATCCCCCATCTCTGGGGCATCAAGTCTCTACAGGGTTAGTCTCATCATCTTCCACTGAGACAGACAAGGCAGACCCGTGCTACATGTGTGCCAGGGTCCTCTTACCAGCTCTGCTTAGTGGTAAATTCCATGTGAGTTCCCAAGTGTACAATTTAGTTAACAATAATGGTCTCTCTCTGGTGTTCCCATCTCCTGCAGATCTGTCATTCCTTCACCTAACTCTTCCATAGGAATTACTGAATTTAGTCCAATGCTTGCTTGGCTATGAGTATCTTATCTGTCTCAGTCAGCTGCTGGTACAACATATCAGAGGTCAGTCGTGTGTAGACTCCTGTCTGCAAGCACCACATAGCTCAGTGAGCTTGTAAGGGTTTGGTGCCTGCCCAAGGTATAGATCCCAATTTGTGCTGGTGTCAGGTCAGCCATTCCCTCAGGTTCTGCTCCATTTTTGTCCCTGAAGTTTTTGTTTTATACAGGAACGTTGTGGGTCGAATAATTTGAAGGTGGTATGGATGATGGTGACAATTGAACATGCTGTAACTCTCTGTGACTCAGAACTCTCTGTTCTCTCAACGCCCCCTGGTGGTCTAAGGTGCCCTAACAGAGGTTTCTGTTTGAGCTCACAGTAACATTTGCTCACAGTGTGTCTTGCACAGTAATACAAGGCAGTGTCCTCAGACCTCAGACTGGTCAGTTGCAGGTACAGGGTGTCCTTGGCATTGTCTCTGGAGATGGTGAATCAGCCCTTCACTGTGTCTGCATAGTAGATGTAACTGCTACTACTACTAATAGATGCAACCCACTCCAGCCCCTTCCCTGGAGCCTGGCGAATCCAGTTCATTCTATAGTCACTGAAAGTGAATCCAGAGGCTACACAGGAGAGTTTCAGGGACCTTCCAGGCTGCACTAAGCCTCCCCCAGACTCCACCAGCTGCACCTCACACTGGATACCTGCAAACAGAGAGTGCTGGTCAGAAAACTCTTATTAAAAAATAAACTAAACAAAGAATGGATTTTATAAATGTCTAACATTCACATCACAGACAGCATCTATCAGTATAAGTTACTTTTTAAAAGAAGCAAAAAGAAAACCAAGGTGTTGTGGAAGTCCATGTTGGGTGGTCTGTGCAGTGTTGATCACTGGATGTGAGGACCTAGGAAACCAGGGATGAGCTCCTTTATCAGAGATGCAGGCAGCATCAGTGAAGAGCTGTTTTTCATGAGCACAGAGAAGGCTTATTTGCATGTCATTATGCTATATTGTGCTCCAGAGTTGGAACTGCACTGAACACAGTGATCATCACAGATATAACACATCAAAGACATTGATTTCAGTTATGGTGTTTGACAAAGAATGGTAGTTTCCTATTCACATATATTTTTGGTTAAGTATTCACCATACTACACATAGTTTTCCTTTATGACTGTTCACAGAACATCCTATTTTTCAATTGTATCATGATTTCTTAGTATATATATGTATAATTAAATATCATCACACATAACAGTGTTTCTAGGTATGAGCTATGTCTTTTTCACTGTCTGTTCAGGATATGGTTTTTCCCTCATAAGACTTTGGTATAGAATCACACCTATTAGGATTTGGTAGTACAACTCATTATCTGTGACAGCAACTCTTGGGAGTTTTCTGAATTTTATTTATTCATGATAGAATGCTGTCCTCATGTCTTTGTCATATTGTTTGACATGACATTTCCAGTTCCATTTAAATTTCTCCAAGGCTCTGGGATCATGGAGCCAAATATGATGGAAAGACTGTAAGAGGTAGAGCATGGGGAAGAACACTGTGAAATAAAATCTTGTGGACAGAACATGCCTATTTCATTCCTACACTCATAATGGCCCTTGTCTGAGTAAGAACCAAAAGAGACCAAGCTAATCATAACTTAGTGTGGATTTTGCAGATCATTGCCAGACCTTACCTGTTAGTGAGGGGATATTGGCTATAGATATTTCCTGGATGGGAAGGACTCAGTTTTAAAATGTGGTCACTGGTAAGTTTTCTATGCTGCAGTCCTTGTGTCTACCACATGAACCTATAAGCTGCATTGACTTGATTTAAAAGTGACATAAAGTTGATAAAGGTTACTTCAGAGAAGATATAGGGGTGAATTGAAAAGTAAAACAGCTTAGAAATGTTATCTTATTTAATTATATATGGGTAGCATATACAATTCCTAAACAAGAAGAAACATTTTACATACTGAATGGCTGAGTTATTTAAACCAATGAATCCTCAAAAAAAGTGCTTAAGGAAGATTTTGCTAAATATGATATAAAAAGGTAGGCATGGTGTTCCTGTGTGAAATGAAGGAATCAGATGTATTTCAAATCAATTGGATGCAAAAATGTTGCATAAAATCTATTCCCAACCCTTGAAGACACTGGCCTTATGGAAGCAAAGCCTGGAGACAACCAAACTTGAGCTTAGGAAACAGAGACAGGGAGGGTCTGCTTCCATTGGAAAGCTTCAGGCAATTTCCTTTAACGGATGGATGAAAGTCCAGGGGAGCTCATCCAGAAAACATAAAGATTGACAGTATTTGTGCCCATAAGGACTCACATAACTGTATGAGGTAGTATTGACAAGAAATCCAGGAAAACAATGCATGTTTTTTTTTTGTTTGTTTGTTTTATATTATAGTGTTATAATGGATGTTAGTATGTTGTTCTGTCTTACTGTTTTAATGGGGGTTTGCCCACATGAAAATTCAGTAGGACACATTCTAGCAAATGGACACACACGGATGCCCACCGTACCTCAGTAAATTATTTTTTAACAATTTGAGTGACATAATGTCATGAATAGAACAACAATGGCTTATGATCTAAGATCAAGAATTGACAAATGAGACGTCATACAATTGCAAATTTTCTGTAAGACAAAGGACACTGTCATTTTGACAAAATGGCAACCAACAGATTGGGAACAGATCTTTACCAATCCTATATCTGATAGGGGCCTACTACCCAATATATACAAAGAACTAAAGAAGGTAGACTCCAAAGAGCCAATAACCTTATTAAAAATGGGGTATAGAGCTAAATGAAGAATTCTCATGTGAGAAATTTTGAATGGCTGAGGAGTACCAAAAGAAATGTTGTACATCCTTAGTCATCAAGGAAATGCAAATCAAACAACCCTGAGATTCCACCTCACACCAGTCAGAATGACTATGATGAAAAACTCAGGTTATTATAGATACTGGAGAGGATGTGGAGAAAGAGAAATGCTCCTCAATTGTCGGTGGGATGGTGGGATTGCAAGCTGATACAACTACTCTGGAGATCAGTCCGAAGGTTGCTCAGAAAATTGGACACAGTACTATCTGAAGACCCAGCTATAGCACTCATTGAATTATACTCAAAAGATGTTCCAATATATAATACGGACATATGCTCCACTATGTTCATAGCAGTCTTATTTATAATAGCCTGAAGCTGGAAAGAATCCAGATGCTCTTTAACAGAGAAATGGATACAGAAAATGTGGTACATCCACACAATGGAGTACTACTCAGCTGTTTATAAGAATGACTTCATGAAACACATAGGCAAATGGATGGAACTAGGAAATATCACCCTGAGGTAACCCAATCACAAAAAGAAAAACCCACACATGCTATGTACTCACTGAAGAGTGGATATTAGCCCCACAACTCGGGGTACTCAAGATACAATCCTCAGACTACATGAAGCCCAAGAAGGATGAGCAAAGTGTGGATGCTTCAGTACTTCTTAAAAGTGGGAAAAATATTCATAGGAGGAGATATGGAGACAAAGTTTGGAGCAGAGACTGAAAGAATGGTCATTCCAAGCCTTCATCAAGCCCATATTTATACTGTCACCAAACCCAGACAATATTGCTGATGCCAAGAAGTGGAAGTGCATGAGGACAGGAGCCTGCTATGTCTGTCTGCTGAGAGGCTCTGTCAAGCATGGCAACTATGGAGGCAAATGCTCGTAGTCAATCACTGAATTCCCATTAGAGGAGTTAGAGAAGGGATTGAAGGAGCTGAAGGAACTTACAATTCCAGAAAAACAACAATACGAAAAAAGCAGAGCTCCCAGGGATTAATACACTTGGCAGACACATGTTTTCAGCTCCATATGAAGCAGATGATGGCCTTGTTAGGCACCAGTGGGAGGAGCAGCCCTTGGTCCTGCCAAGGCTGGATTTCCATGTGTAGGGGAATGTCAGGTCAGGGAGGCAGAAATGGGTGGGTGGTTGGTTGGGGGAAAACCCTCAAAAAAGAAGGGGGAAGGGTGAATTTTATAGGAGGTTATGAATGGAAAACTGGGAAAGGGACTAGCATTAGGAATGTAAATTAAAAAATCCAATAAAAAAAAACATGATATATGGGGAGAGTGGACAGCTGTTCCTTTTCCTTGACTTTAGTAAATATGTTTTATATTTCTTTCTAGTTATTTTGATTTTGGCTATAGGCATGTTGTTTATTGATTTTTTGCTGTTTAGTTATGCAATACTTTTAACATGAATACATGTTGGATATTGCCAAATACTTTTTCAGCATCTCCTGTCATGGCCATGTGATGTTTTCATTTCAGTTTGTTTATTTTTATTTTGGATAATATTGATGCATGTACATGTAGTATAATTACATTATTCTAGATGTATACGATTTGCCAGTGTATATACCAAATGAATGTCAGTTACCAGTAGAATACAGAAAAGGGTCTGAGATTCCCATGACTAGAATTATAGATAGTTGTGAGGTACCTTGTAAATGACCTCTGAGTTCAAGACCAGCTTGGATCACAGAATATTCCAGACACAGGTGTGGTTGTACACACCTTTAATCTGGGCCACACCTTTTGCTGGAGACCTACACAAGGATATCGGAAGAGGAAGACTCACTGTTCTTTGCCTAATTGCACTTACCAGCACATCTGTTGCAACCCAATTCTTCAGCATTCCAGCTTAGACAGAAGAACAAGGTGGATGAACTAAACTTGTGGGACTGAGCTACTACTAGATTTGTGGACTTACCATTGACAGCTACCTATTATTGTGTCAGTTGACCTAAACAATCCAAGTCTCTAGAGTAAATTCCCTTAATGTATAGAGACTTACCATAATTTCTGCGACTCTAGCGAACCCTGGCTATCACAGTTTTCATTAATATGTGGCTATAAGCAAGACTGACTGGCATCATATTATGCAGTGATTGATGAGGGAGAATGCAGATCCTTGTGGGTTGTGTAATCCTTGGGTTGGTTCTCCTAGGTCCTATAAAAATTAGGCTGACCAAGCCATGTGGAGCAAGCTAGCAAGCAGCACTCTTCGATTGCCTTTCTGTCAGCTCCAGTCTCCAGCCTCTGGTCCTGTTTTAGTTCCCATTTGTTGGTCAATAATGCTGTGGAAATGTAAGCCAAATAAACATTTTTCTCTTAAGAAAAAGAACAACAATACCAACCAACCAGAGCTCCTAGGGACTAAACCACCATCCAGAGAGTAAACATGGACAGACCTATGTCTCAAGCTGCATATGTAGCAGAGGATGGCCTTGCTACATACCAACGAGAAGAGAAGCCCTTGATCCTGTCAAGGCAGGACCACACACTGTAGTGGAATGTCAGGGCAGGGAGGTGGGAAGATGTGGGTGGTTTGGGAGGGGGAATACTTTTATAGAAAAAGGGGGAGAGGGTATGTGATAGGGGGTTTGGGAATGTGAAACCTGGAAATGGGACAACATTTAGATATAAATAAAATCATATATCAGTATCTATACATCTCTCTCTACCTCTCTCTCTCTACTAAAAAATACTGAAAGAAAAAGAGGCATATGATTATCTAATTAGATATTGAGAAAGCACTTGACAAAATTCAACACCCCTTATGGTAAAAGACTTGGAAGGAACAGGAATTCAGGGACCACACCTAAACATAGTAAAAACAATGTACTGCAAACAAGTAGCAAATAGGAAACTAAATGGAAATAAAATGGATGAGCTTCTCAGGAGACATCCTATCAGCATACACTTCTTGACTTCATCAATATTGTCTAGTTTTGGTGGATATATATATATATATATATATATATATATATATATATATATACACTTCAGTCTCTGCTCCAAACGTTGTCTCCATACCTCCTTCTATGAATATTTTATGAATATTTTTGTCCTCCTTCTATGAATATTTTATGAATATTTTTGTTCTCCCTTTTAAGAAGGACTTTGGTTGTCCTTCTTCTTGAGCATTATGTGGTCCATGGATTTTGTAAATTTGATTTAAACAAATCAGTAGCCCTTCTCTACTAAAAGGATAAACAGACTGAGAAAGAAATTAGGGAAACGACACCCTTCATAATAGTAACAAATGACATAAAATACCTCTGGGTCACTGTAACCAAGCAAGTGAAAGATCTATACAAGAAGAACTTCAATTCTCTGAAGAAAGAAATTGAAGATCTCAGAAGATGGAAAGACCTCTCATGTTCATAGATTAACAGGATTAATATAGTAAAAATGTCCATTTTGCGTAAAGCCATGTACAGATTCAATGCAATCCCCATCAAAATTCCCTCAATTCTTCGTAGAGTTAGAAAGAGCAATTTGAAAATTCATTTGTTACCCATTCTAAGAAGTAGTGAAGTAATGAAAATTTGGTCTCCTTCTTGAGTTTCCTGTGATCTGTAAATTGTATCTTGTGTACTCTGAACTTTTGGGCTAATATCCACTCACCAGTGAGCACATACCATGTGTTTTTCTTTATGTTTGTGTTACCTCACTCAGGATAATATTTTTGTTTCCATCTATTTGCCTAAGAATTTCAAGAAGTCATTGTTTTTAATAGGTGAGTAGTATTATTCCATTGTGTAAATATACCACTTTTTCTATATGCATTCCTCTGTTGAAGGACATCTGGATTCCTTCTAGCTTTTGACTATTATAAATAAGGCTGCTATGAACATAGTGGAGCATCTGTCCTTGTCATATGTTGGAGCACCATTTGGGTATACGCCCAGGAGTTGTGTAGCTGGGTCCTCAGGTACTACTATGACAAATTTTCCAAAGAACAGCTGGACTGATTTCCATAGTGCTTGCAATCCCACCAACAATGGAGGAGTGTTCCTCTTTCTCCACTTCTTCACCTGCATCTTCTGTCACCTGAGTTTTTTATCTTAGCCATTCTGATTGGTTGAGGTGGTATCTCAGGGTTGTTTTGATTTTCATTCTCCTGATGCCTGAGGAAGTTGAACATTTTTACAGGTGTTTCTCACCCATTCAGTATTCCTCAGTTGATAATTCTTTATTTAGCACTGTATTCCATATGTTAAGATGGTTATTTGATTCTCTGAAGTCTAATTTCATGTCACCATCATATCAAGAGGAACAAAAACAAACTGATCTGAGGTAAAGTGAATAATTTTAGGCTGGTCATAACTTGAGCAGTGTAGAATGTTAAGACTCAAATAGTTGGGAAGGATTATTTCAAATATATATATATATATATACATATATGTATATATACACATATATATATATATGTGTGTGTGTGTGTGTGTGTGTGTGTGTGTGTGTGTGTGTGTGTGTAAGGCACAGTTAATAGCAGCATATTATGCTCCTTATATTTGGATTGTAGATCTTATGAGTTAGCTGTCAAAATGATAACTGTCATCAATAAATTGTGGAGATGTGTTTAAAAAGTTCATGTTAGGGAAGATGAATACAATTAATCACAAAGATCATTTATGCAGACAGTAAAATGTTAATTAATAAGTAGTCATGTGAGAAGCAATCTATTACCAAATAGCCCTAATCATCCTCACCCTCACGAAGTTCAACTAGGTTTTTTTTATAAATATCAGCAAAGTTACTTGTTCTCATTAAATACTGTTATATTATAGAACCTTCTAAAAATTCTACTAGTGTGTGAACAAAAAGACACTTAATAGTCTGTAAAACTGAAGAGAAATCTCTAGAGAATTTCCATGGTAGAAGAGGCGTCCACATTTCTGACACTAAAACACATGCCTACACAACATGGGCTAACACTTCCTAGAGTCTGAAGTGGTCCTGGATATCATTGTTTGTCTTTATTGCCCTCTGCTGGTCCTGAGCATCCCTGTAGGGAAGTTTTGTTCATGTTTACATCAACTTCCCTCGCTGTGTTTCTGGCGCAGTAATACATGGCTGTGTCATCAGTTTGCAGACTGTTGATTTTTAAGAAAACTTGGCTCTTGGAGGTGTCCCTGCTGATGCTCAGTCTGGATTTAATTGCTGAATTATAATCTGTGTTTCCATCATAATGTATTCCTCCATCCAGTCCAGACCCTTCCCTGGAGGCTGGCGAACCCAGTGTACACGGGAGCTGGTTAAGGAGAACCCAGAGACAGCGCAGGTGAGGGACAGGGTCTGTGTGGGCTGCACCAGGCCAGGTCCTGTCTCCTTCATCTGTACCTGAGACAAGACAGCTGTGCACAAACAGCATCACCATTAGTTACACATCTAGCTGTCATGTCTGAGTCCCTCTTCTGAAACCCTGAAACACTTACAGCTTGGAAATGTCACCAGGCAGAGGAGCAGCACAAGGACAGCCATGCTCTAATGAAGCCTCTAATGAGAAGAGGATGAGGCTTCTCATCTAGGCCTGGGCTTTTATCCTGAGCCTGAGGGCTGCTTTGCACTAAGGAGGGTCCTGTGAGGATACAAGAAGTGCTGGGCAAGGTTTCCAGTTTTCCCTCGTGTCGAAAGAAAGTTGCCTTGTGCTTTTTAGAGCACCTGGAAAAGAAAATAAGGAACCTTTTTCTGTTACTATTTGGAGTTTAGATTATAGATAAACAGCAAGTAGTAGGATTCACACTGTGCATGTCTAGGAAGAAACAGGGGACTGGTTATACTAAATGAACCCACATTCATGAAGTGCAGGCAGAAGAGGGCACCATGTCCTATGTGCATTTTTAACACAAGATTTTAATTCATTATCAAATATTTTTACTTGGGTCGGTGTCCAAACCACATGTCCTTCTGTCTGGTAGGCTTCTCTGCAATTGACTTTTCTTTTCTCATCAGACTTGGGAAGTCATAGCTGGTCTTTTTTTATTTCTTTAATTTCTTTTTTTTAATACTCCAGGTTTCATTCCCTTCCTGTTCCATCAACTGACCGTTCCATACTCATACATCTTCCTGCCCTCCACCCCTGGCTACTTGAGGTTTTCCCCAGACCACCCACCCCACTAGACCTCTAAACTCCCTGGGGCCTCCTGTCTCTGAGGGTTATGTGCATCTTCTCGGACTGAACACAGACTTCTCTTCTGTATATGTGTTTGGGGCCTGATCTCAGGTAGTGTATGCTGTCTGCTTGGTGAGCAGTTTCAAGATCTCCGGGTTCCAGACTAATTGTGACTGCTGGTCCTCTTACAGTGGGAATCCCGTCCTCAGCTATTACCATCTTTTCCAGGCATCCCCTTGAGCTGGATCCCATTTTGCACCTAACGCTGGACCTTTTTCCCTCATGCTTTTCTCCATTTCTGTCCACTTCTTTCAGACAGGAACAATTTTGGGTTAGTTTTGTCTGTGGCATAAAAAAACCCATCCCTCACATAATGCCCTGTCTTTCTGCTGGAAGTGAGATCTACAAGTTCTGTCCCCCCACTGTAGAGCATTTTATCTAGACTCCCTTTCTTTGAGTCCTGAGAGTTTGTCACCTCCCAGGTCTCTGGTACTTTCTGGAGGGTCCTCCCAATCTTTGACCCTCCGAAGTTGCCTGTTTCCATTCTTTGTGCTGGTCGTCAGGGCTTCAGTCTTTTTTCCAACCCAATATCAGACAATGTTCTCCCCTCCCCCACCTCACTATCCCCTTTTGCCTCCCAGTCCCTCCCACATCCTCCACTGTGTTGGTTTTCATCTAACTCCCAAGTGGGACTAAGACTTCCTCTCTTGGGTACTCAGCTTGTTGAACTTTTTGAGTTCTATGGACTGTAACTTGGGTAGTCTGTAGTGTTTTTGGCTAATATCCACTTATTAATGAATAAGACAGTGCATGTGCTTTTGGTTCTGATTTACCTCACACAGTATGATTGCTTTTTTATTCCATCCATTTGTCTACAGAAATCAGGGTATTCTCATTCGTAATAGGTGAGTAGTATTCCATTGTATAAATGAATCACTTTTTCTGTATCCATTCTTTTGTGGTGGAACATCTGGGTTGTTCCCAACTTCTGTTTATTGCAAATAAGGCCACTATAAACATAGTGGAAAATGTGCCCCTCTGGCATGGTAGGGCCACTTTTGGGTATATTTCCAAGACTTGTATAACTGGCATCTATTTCC
Organism: Rattus norvegicus; assembly: GCF_021556685.1. Classification (NCBI taxonomy): domain Eukaryota; kingdom Metazoa; phylum Chordata; class Mammalia; order Rodentia; family Muridae; genus Rattus; species Rattus norvegicus. The sequence continues at coordinate 139,402,740 of NC_141539.1, forward strand.
AATTTTCTGAGGAAGCTTCAAATTGAATTCCAGAGTTGTTATATCATTTTAAATTCATACAAGCAATGGAGGAGTGTTTTTCTTTCCTTACATCCTTAACAGATGTGCTGTTAAGTTGCTAGTATAAGATCTCTCCAGTTTCTTTATCAGGGCACTTAGTGCTATGAATTTTCCTCTAAGCACTGCTTTTATTGTTTTTAGCCCTCAGTATTCTACTACGATTTGATAAATATTATTAATGAGTAGATGTTAATTCTCTGAATGTAGAGTGTAAATGACTGTTATTTTTATACAGAAAGCCCTCATATATATGGAAGCTGAACAACTCTCTACTTAATTTTAACTTGGCATGGGAAGAAATAAAGAAAGGAATTAAAGACTTTTTATAATTTGTGAAAAATGAAGGCACACCACTCATAATGGTAAAGTTGTGTATTTTTTTTAAGATCAAGGACAAGAACATTGTCAGCTCTAGTTAATATGACTCTTTTTTTGAAAAGACCCTGATGATTAATATAATAGTTTTCTTATACCAATTTTAGCCCTCAGTATTCTAATATGATTTAATAAATACTATTACTGAGTAAATGTGAGTTCTGTGGATTTAAAGTGTAAATGACTGATTGTTTCTTACAGAAAGCCCTCATACATATGGAAGCTGAACAACTCTCTACTTAATTATAACTTTGTATGGGAAGAAATAAAAAAGAAAGAAATAAAAAGAAAGAAATTAAAGACTTTATTATAATTTGTGAAAAATGAAGGCACAACATCTCCAAACTTATAGGATACAATGAAAGATGTGCTCAAAGAAAACTCATAACTTTGAATGCCTCCATAAAGATATTAAGGATAGAATACACTAGTAGCTCAACAATACATCTGAAAGTTATACAATAAAAAGAAGCACGTATACCAAATGGACGGAGATGGCAGGAAACAGGTAGATTCAGGGCTGCAGTCAACCAAGACAAAACAAGAAGAACTCTTCGAAGAATCAACAAAACATAGAACGGGTTGTTTGAGAAAATCAACTAGATAGATAAACCCATAGATAGCCTCAAAAGAGGGTACAGAAACACTACCAAATTATCAATATCTGAAATTAAAATTGAGACAAAAAACAGAAAACTTAGAAATTAAAAAAATAATAGCTAGATAATAATAGCTGGGGTCATTTGTGTGACCTGTTCCTCAAACATTTCTACTTTACCTTGAAGTACCTCACTGATGATGAAACAAATAAATTTAGAGTCATCCAAGCCTCTGATCTCCCTGTACCAGCCAGTCTCCCAATATTCATTGACCTCCAAGGATGCATACTTTCCTTACAGAAGAGAGACATTTCCTATAGTTTCCATTTTAATTTAGAAGATTCTTGCAACAGGTAACATTGTTGAAAATGAACATAATATTCTTTTAATAGACATGAAGTTACCAGGAAAAGTGTTAGATGAAGGTCTTCATTCTGGAATTTCATCAAAAGGTTTACATTCCACGGGTGCAGGAGGTCCAGTGGTCTTACTGTGTGTTACTAATGCTGTGATGAAACACTATGACAAGGCAACTCGGGGTGAAAGTGTTTATTTGGCCAGCACATCTCCATTCCTCTTCATTAGAAAAAGAAATCAGAATAAGAACTCAAGCAGGGCAGAAAACTACAGGCAAGAGTTAAAGCATAATGATCAGCATACTGAGTCAAGATGGTGTTTCAAGGAGGTGTGCTCTTTATTGGAACTACTTGAAAAGATGTGAGACTAATGTAGTATGGACTGCAATTCCATGTACCAGCGGTACTGACTCTTTTCTTCATGGGTTTACATACAGCTGTAATAGTTGATGGACAGTATGTTTAACAAGGCTATGTAGAACTCTCTAGTGTAACATGGCAGCTTGTAATCTCAGAGTTTGCCTATTGCATAAACCTCCTTTCTCATCAAATACATATTTCTTACATTGGCTGGGAACCCCTAGGTATACAGGGATTATGAAGGAATAAAAGAACATTCTGATTTTAGTCTCTCACAGATATGAATGCAATCACCACAAATTCTTTCACTAATCACATAGTTTTAGTATATACTTTTAAAGATTCTCATGACATGATACTATGTTTATGTTTTCCCTTTATGCAAATAGAATATTATGAAAAGTGACCCAGAGTGGACTTAGATGACCACAGGGAAATAGCAAAATAGCACTATTTTGGCCAGCGAATGAGATTAAAGGGGGCATATTCAAGCAGTGGGAAGCAGCAGTGATGATATTATATATATTGTAGACAGCTAAACCCTATTCCTGTAGTTCTTATACTAGTCAGTATTTAGTGAAATTTGTCTCCTCTCTTCAATTGCTTTAGTGCTCCAATCTTTCACCCTCTGCACTGTGCTTTCCCAGTGTTCCTCTTCTGCATTGTTTGGCACATACGCACACCTACTTTACAAACGTTCAGAAATTATAAGAATTTTACTGTTTGACTCTGAGAAGACAGCAATTATCAATAAAAATCTTAGAAGATGTTAAACAAACTGTGTATGATGTTGAGATGGAATGAGAAAAAAATTTCAGTCTCAGGCACCATTAGTCTGTCTAGACTTCAGTTTCCACTTAGCCAGTCGTTCACTATTGCAGTTGTGGCTGTTAAGTTCTTATGGGCATGGTGTGGAAGCCTCATCTCTCAGGCAGATGTACCTGATGATAGCAGAACAGGACAGTGGATGTAGAAGCACTTGGTAGAAGCACTTGGTAGAGGCACCCATGTTGGTTCTTACTATCTTCTTCCTACTTGGTGAATATAGAAAAACAGAGTTCATTCCTTTTTTTTCTCCAGAACTCATGGGAATACAATGTGTTTCAGTTCCAGCTATGTATTATCTCAGACAACACATCTCCATGATATTCTGACAAACTTGGGCCTTTCTAAGGTTGCATCATTGTTTGATTGAATGATCATCATCCTCTGGCATCTAGTGCCCTCCTTCTCTTTTATATGAGACCTTGTGTGTTCAGGGTGGTATGACTGTAGACTTACCTTACCTATTCTTTTATAGTGATGCCATCCACATAATCAGAAAATACCACTGAGAAATACGTTATCCTTAGATTCTAAGTACCACAGGTAACTTCTTTAGATAAGGAACGCCAACGCAAAATGAACCACCTTTCCTTTACATCATCTTCTGGGGCAAGATTGTAAAGAAGATCCTTAGAATCCTGGGAGAAAGAAAGAAATAATGTTTCACCTTGGGTTGGTTAGGAAGTGTGTTGAGCTTACTGAAATTCATTGGCCTTGTGTCGCAGTGCTGTAACCTCACACACATTTTATTTCCACTACTGACAGCTTGGTCTATGCTGGGTCTGTGCCATATGGTCTTTGTAAGGATGGTGGAGAGACTGAAAGTAATCTGCTTCGTTTTTCAGAAACTCTACCTGATTTTCATGTTTGCTCTGAATTGAATTGCCAATAGTGTTCTAACCAGGAAATCTTACTGACTCAAGTCTTCCTAGGTTCCTCAGGATCAGATCTTGTTTTGCAAACAGATTCACTTCTGTCTTGTTTGATGTTCTGCTTTTTGATCAAGACACAGTTTATCCTGTATTAATTCATCTAAAATATGGCTGTGCATATAGTTCTGTAATTCAAGTTAATGCCACACCATAAGAAGGACCTGTGTTTAGTTCTCCATCTCCATAAATACAAAAAGAGATAGGTTTGACAGTTAATCAGTAAGCCACCTCTGACTTGTGGAGACAATGGGACTCACTGGTTAATAAGTCTAACAAGACAGAAAGTTATTTGTACATTGATAATTGAAAACATCTCATCTAAACAAGTTAAACAGAGAGAGAGAGAGAGAGAGAGAGAGAGAGAGAGAGAGAGACAGAGACAGAGAGAGAGAGAGACAGAGAGAGACAGAGACAGAGAGAGAGACAGGGGCGAGGGGTAGGGGGAGGGGGAGGGGGAGAGGGAGAGACAAAGAGACTAAAAATAATACCCAAAGAGAAAACTACAGAAAGACATACAGAGAAATGACATAATAAATAAAAAATATAAATGCAAAAAAGAGATACATTCAGGAAAATAGAAATATGAATAAATATTTGTATACTTCAAGAATTACTAAACACCATACTTTTAGTGAGAATCCCCATAGAACTGCAAACCAGGCACAGAGGAGTCCAGACCTATATTGCCTTTAGCACTCTTTTTATTAATTAGTTTTTATTTAATTTCCATCTGATATGTTGCTTCTACCCAGTCCAACCCCTCCTCCCTGAATTATTCCCACACACCTCAACCTTTTCACTTTTGAGAGGTTCTCCCCCATTGCTTCCTCCTTCTTTGGGGCATCTTCTCTACAGGATCAGTCTAATCATCTTCCACTGAGACAGACAAGGCAGACCTCTGCTACCTGCGTGCCAGTGGCCTCAGACCCAGCCAGTGTATGGTTTTTGCTTGGTGGCTGATTCCCTGGGACGTCCCAGGTGTACAATTTAGGTGACAGCTTTGGGCATTTTCTGGGGTTCCCAACTCCTTCAGTTCTGTCATTCCTTCCTCTATCTCTTCCATAGGGATTCCAGAACTCAGTCCAATGCTTGGCTGCAAGTTTCTTATCTGTTTCAGTCAGATGCTGGTAGAGTATCTGTCAGAGGTTAGTCTTGCTAGGCTCCTGTCTTCAAGCACAACATAATATCAGTGAGAGTCTCAGGGATTGGTGCCCTACCATTGGATAGATCCCAAGTTGGGCTGGTGGCTCAACCATTCCTTCAGTTTCTGTTCCATTTTTATCCCTGCATTTCTTTTAGACAGAAACGATTTTGGGTCAAACAATTTGATAGTAGATTGGAGGAGGGGACAATTGCACAGGCTATAACTTGTGACTCAGAGTTCTGTGTGTTGTCAGCACCTCCTGCTGGTCCTGTGTACCCTACAGAGGTTTTTGTTTGATCTCACAGTAACATTTGCTTACTGTTTCTTTTGCTCAGTAATATATGGCAGTGTCCCCAGGCCTCAGTTGCATGTCCAGGGTGTTCTCGGTTTTGTCTCTGGAGATGGTGAATTGGCCCTCCACAGAGTCTGCATAGTGGGTGTTACTACTATCACTATTATTGTATGCAACCCAGGGAGTGTGGTCACTATATTCCATTTGTGTTTGTCTGATATCTTCATTGTCCTTACAAACTTTAGGAAAGAGGATCATTGGAATAAATGTCCTTTTCTCAAAGGGCATTGGGGAAGTTATTATGATTTTCCTTTGTCAAGTAATTTTTTCTGGTTTAATTGAGATTGTTTGTGTAGTATGTTGCAATCCCATGCCATTTAGAATTTTCTTTTCCATGAAACTCTGTAGATAGTAGTCACCAAAGGACTTACATTTTACAAAGGGAGGGAGTTCATGATGAACTCCTATGTTTTTTATAGTTTTATTTTTGAGGTATTTATTCTTATGTGTTTCTCCAGTCATTAAATTTTTTACTGTACATTCAGACACTCATATAATGGGTCTTTTTATTGGTAATAATATTTATAGTTTATATTTTTCATTAAATTATTTACTTAATTCTGATGGTTTCTTTCCCTACTTCTTTTCCTCCCTGTGTCTCCCTCTTCCTTCAACTCATCCAGTCTTTTCCTCCTACTCTCCTTAGACAATGGAAGTCCTCCCATAGATATCAAATTGCTCTGCCCTATGAACTTGTAATAGTACTACTAGACTTATATTCCTCAATGAGGCTAGAAAAGACAGACAGGTTAGGGAAGAGCATTCCAAGGAAGACAGTAGAGTCAGAGACAGCCCCAGAACCTGTGGCTTGGGTCTTACATGAAGACCAAGCTGCACATGTTTTACACTTGTATGGGGCCTATGTCTATGGTATGTATTCTCTCCAGTTGATGGTTAAGTCTCTATGACTCCCTATGGCCTGATGTTAGTTTATTCTGTACATTTTCTTGTGATGTCTTTGAAATTTCTGCCATCTTAAAAACCTCCCCCCTTCTTGCAAAGGATTCTACAATCGATTTCTACATAAAGCCTAAGGTTTGGATGTGGGTCTCTATATTGTTCTCCATTAGCTTCTTGGTGAAACATCCTGTGTGACAGTTATGCAAGACTCTTCTCTGAAATCCTAGAAGAATATTATTAATAGTGTCAGGGTTGGACTCTCTCTCATGGCATGGGTCTCAATTTGGGCCAGTGATTGCTTGGCCATTACCTTAGAGTCTTCTACAACTTTATTCTGAACATTCTATATATAGGACAAATGGTGTGTTTAAGGTTTTGTATCTGGGTTGGTATCTCTATCCTTCAACTGAAAATTATGACTTGTTACAGGAGCTATCTGCTTCAGATTCCATTTCACCTATTGATCAGAGTCTTACCTAGGGTTACCCTTAAACATCTCTGGGAATTTTCTTTACCCCTGGTTTCTAGCTCATTTTAGAATTCCTTCATCTCATTCTAGTTTTCTTACATTGGGAATATGATCACAAGGGTTCATTGGAAAAACAGGAGAACCAGCTTGTAAATTAATGCCCAGTAACAGCTCACATCTGAAAATATGGAACTGATTGACACAGGAAGGCATCTTCTGTCAACATGTACACAAAGACATAAAGACTGGCGTGCATGCATACACACATTCACACACACATACACACACACACACACACACACACACACACACACACACTGAAATAAACAAACAGAAATGAAAGTCATATGCAAAGCAAAAATTTGAATAAATATGTGAACTCATCAATGATTGCAACACATTGTATTTGTATAGAGAATCTCTGAAGGTGATATTTAGAGGGTATTCAGACTCTAGGAAAAAAGATGGAGCAGAGATTGAAGCAATGGCTGACCCACAACTCCCTAAACTGAGACCCAAACCATGGTCAAAAATGAATCCCTGACACTAGTAGTGATATTGTTATGCTAGCTGACATGAGCCTAGCATAACTGTTCTCTGAGAGGGTTCACACAGGGATTCAGAAAAACAGATGCAGAGACACAAAGTCTTCAAAGATTCAAAGTCACTATTTGGACCTTCTGTATAGATGGGTCAACTGAAGTTCCCAGCAATGCAGAAAGCATAATAGTAGAGAGTGCTAACTAATAGGGGAGAGGGAGGAGCCATGGAATATAGGGGCAGTTCTGGCTTATATTTTACGGGAGTTTTTCTGGGAGTTAAATGGGCAAGATCATTATATTGGTCTCCCTAATTTGTAGGACAATGGAGGGCCCTGAAAATCTGTGGTCATAATTTGGCTAGTACTAAGGAAAAGGAACAAGGGGAAGAAGTATAAGATTCTAGCTAAAAGGGTAGATGAGGATTTTGGGATTCTTTTTGGTGAGCAGTACTGAGGATTTGTAAGGGTGTAATCTGAGCCTTTGTAGCCTGTGGGATTTTGGAAGGTCCCTGACAGTTTGAGGGTGGCATCATATTGACCTTTCTTTTTATCTGCAATTAATAAATTTACTTAAAATACAAACTTTCTGGTGAGTTTTAAGACAGTGGATATACAATGATGCTGCAAAATAGATTCCCTACACTTGAAGGAATGAGCAGCTGAAAGAGAGATCCTGGAGAAAATTGATTCATGAGTATGGAAACCTCAGGGTTGGGTGTTTCTGCTTTCATAGAGCTCAAAAGCAACTCCCCATGAGCAACTTGAGCCATGAAACCACAGATAAGACCAACTTTTCTGCTCCAAGCAACCTGCCTGTTGGACTCAGGACACAGGCCCACAGGAACAGCTGAAGACCAGTAGACTGGAAAGACTACATGCCCAAAAGCACAACACTCTGTTCCCATAACTGGAAACAGGAAAACAGGTCTACAGCACTCCTGACACAGGCCTATAGGATGTCCTAGCCACTGTCAGAAATAGCAGAACAAGGTAAAACCAGAGACAACCTGATGGCAAGAGGCAAGTGCAGGAACCCAAGCAACAGAAACAAACACTACATGGCATCATTGGAGTCCAGTACTCCCACCAAAGCAAACAATGAATATCCAAACCCACCAGAAAAGCAAGATCTAGATTTAAAATCACATTCGATCATGATGCTGGAGAACTTCAAGAAAGACATGAAGAACTAACTCCCTTAGAGAAATGCAGGAAAACACAAATAAACATGTAGAAGCCTATAGAGAGGAATCACAAAATTCCCTGGAAGAATTCCAGGAAAACACAATCAAACAGGTAGAGGAATTAAAAATGGAAATAGAAGCAATAAAGAAAGCACAAAGGGAAACAACCATGAATATAGAAAACCAAAGGAAGAGACAAGGAGCTGTAGATACAAACATCACCAACAGAATACAAGAGATATTAGAGAGAATCTCAGGAGCAGAAGAATCCATAGAAATCATTGACACAACAGTCAAAGATAATGTAAAACGGAAAAAGCTACTAGTCCAAAGCTACCTGGCTTTTCATAGTCTCTGGTGAGAAGTCTGGTTTTTTTCTGATAGGTCTGACTTCATGTATCACTTGACCTTTCCCTTACTGCTTTTAATATTCTTTCTTTGTTTTGTGCATTTGGTGTTTTGACTATTATGTGACAGGAGGAGTTTCTTTTGTGGTCCAACCTATTTGGAATTCTGTAGCTTCTTGTATGCTTATGGGCATCTTTCTTTATGTTAGGGAAGTTTTCTTCTATGATTTTGTTGAAGATATTTACTGGTCCTTTGAGCTGGGAGTCTTCACTCTCTTCTATACTTAGTATCCTTAGGTATGATCTTCTCACTGAGTCCTGGATTTCCTGTATGTTTTGGACCAGTAGCTTCTTCCATTTTACATTATCTTTGACAGTTGTGTAAATGATTTCTATGGAATCTTCTTCTCCTGAGATTCTCTCTTCTATCTCTTTTATTCTGTTGGTGGTGCTTGTATCTACAGCTCCTTGTATCTTCCTTTGGTTTTTTATATCCATGATTGTCTCCCTTTGTGCTTTCTTTATTGCTTCTATTTAGGTGCAGGGGAGCTGTTGGACAAATCCCTTCCGGTCTGGGCAGTGTCTGGATGGCAGTTCGCTTGGAGCAGAAAAGTTGGTCTTACCTCTGGTCCCGTGGCTGAAGTTGCTCCTGGGGGTCTGCTTTTGAGCTCTCCATGAGGGTGGCAACCAGAAAGGCCTGCCTGGCCTTTTCCTGGGGCCCCTGTGCACTGGGGTCCCAGATGGCGTTAGGTATTTTCCTCTGGAGTCAGAAATGTGGGCTGAGTGTAGTCTCTTCTGGCTTCCCAGGTGTGGCTGCATCTATATTTTTTCTTTACAGGACTTAATTATGTCCTTCTTAAAGTCTTTTCTCATCAACATTAGATGGGATTATAAATACAAATCCAGTGTGTTGTGATATGCTGTATTGGCTGTGGTGGGTGAACAGGGTTCTGATGATGCCAAGTAGATTTGGATTTTGTTGCTTAGGTTCTTGTGCTTGCACATTGCCATCTGGTTATTTGTGATGTTTTTTGGTTCTTGCTGTGTCTGACTGGAGGTTATCCCTCCTGTGGCCCTGTAAGCTTGTGAGCCTATGATTTTAGAAGTGAGAGTGCTCCAGAAAGACAAGCAGGTTTTGTGTCTGAGAGCTGTGGGACAGTCCTGACTCTGGAAGCAGATGGAGACAAGAATGGTCCTGTCTTAGGGCACCCTGTGGCTCGCAGGCCCAAGTTCTCCAGGAATATCATTCCTTGGACAGTCAATGGAGAGAAAGTAGGACCCCATATGTGGGTTGTTGGCTTATAAGTGAGAGTGCTAATGGCAGACCAGCTCTCTGCAGGAAGGTTTTGGATTTGAAAGCTGTGGGACTCCCCCAACCCCCAGATCTGGATGCAGATTGAGACTGCAAGTGAAGCAGCTATTTTTGAAAATGACTCTCCTTATCAAGCACACAGTCAGAGAAAAAATTGTTAGAATATGTTAGATATAGTGTATAATGAATTCTCGAAGAAAAGAGAGAAAAATTATCCTTTGAACTACAGTGTAAGTAGAGAGAAAGTCAGTCAGTTTGGAATTAGTGCAGGGAATATAGTGTAGTTGAGTTAATTTCATTCATAATTTTATATAGTTCAGCCTAGTTTATCATAAGCAGGTTAAGGTAGAGAATAAGAGGTAAGAAAATGAGAACAGACTGCCTTACTTAGCATGAGGTCAAGCAGATCAATTTAGTGAGAAGCTGAGTGAAACAATGTTTAACCAGTCACTTTAGCATCTTTCTAGACAGAAGAGTTGAGTTGAATCAGCTAGCCATAGTACTTAAAGGTGGGCATCATTGAGAGGAAATGTTCTGTGAAGATTCAATGTAGAGGAATGCCAGGTTTGGGAGTCAGATTATCGTGGGTGGTTTGGAGGGGGAGCACCTTCAAAGAAGCAGGTGGAGAGAGCATGGGATAGGGAGTTTCTGAAGGGGAAACCTGGAAAGGGGATAACATTTGAAATTTCAATAAAGAAAATGGCCAATAAATAAAGAAGGTGCATCAGCAGTAAAACTACAAAGCAACAATTATGTCAGGTGAATAAAAGTTCCATTTTAGAGCTTTATATGATCACAAAAGCATCCTGCTCTCCAGGGAGGCCTGTGTGGGGCCCCAAAGAACAACCACATCAGAACCTTGCTTCACCAAGCTGTTTCCAGTCTGATCTGCCTGGGGTAAAATAAATTGTGTGCATGGTCCCCTGATTTGCATTGCCTGGTTTTGAGTTTGCCCAGCTATCCTGCTACAGCAAGTTCTGGGTATTCAAACACAGCAAGAGCACAAAAAGATGACCTTATACCCCATTTTATAAATATGTGAGTCTTTTAAAAAAGGAAATGAATATAGACTATAACAAAATGAAGATAAATCCATGCAAATATGTGAAAGAAATGAATAAACCTGCCAAAAACTAAAAAATGGAAATGGAAACTCTAATGAAAACTGAGGCAATTGTGGACATGGAAAACCTAGGAAACAAAACAAAAAGTACAGACACAAGCACCACCAATAGAATACATATAGTACAATGCTTAATTAAAACACAATAAACTCAGGCCCACAGAATACAAGAGATGAAATTGATACAATGTCAAAGAAAATGCAAAATCTAAAAATTGGATACCACAAAAATCCAGCGTAATTGAGACACTATCAAACCCCAAAAAATAGGCATAGCAGAAGGAGAGCATTCCCAGCTCAAAGGCCCAGAAAACATCTTCAACAAAACCAAAAAAGAAAATTTCTCTAACTTAAAAAAGATAGACCTATAAATGTACAAGAGGCTTGCAGAACACCACATAGATTGTACCAGAAAAGAAAATACTTTTCAAACAAAAATAGTCACCACACTATATGTATTGAACAAGGAAGAAAAATTAAAAGCTGCAAGGGAAATATAGCAGACCTATGAAAATTGTACTGACTACTCAACAGAGACCCTAAAAGATAGAAAAATTTGGGCTGATGCCTTGGAGACCCTAAGTGACTTCAGATGTCATCCCAAACTAGTAGACATATCAAAATTTTCAATAATCATTGATTGACAAACTAAGATGTATGTAAAACCAAATTTCAACAATATATTTTCACTAATCTAGCCCTACAATGGATACTAGAAGGAAAAGTCAAATTCAATTAGGCTAACTATGCCCATGATTATGTAAGAAAAAAATAACAGTTCACCTGTTAAACTGAAAGAAGAGAAACACACACACACACACACACACACACACACACACACACACACAAATGCCACCACCACCACCACCAAATAAAAAGATGCAGATTAAATAAGTGGATGTGTAAATAGGATCCACCATTCTTCTATATACAAACAACACCTCAGCAACAAAGTAATGTACTAAGCAAATGGACTTAAGAAAAAAGCTAGAAGATCCTTCCTAATATCTAATAAAATAGACTTTCATCCAAAAGTCATCAAAGGAGGTGGGAAAGAACTCATCATACACATCCAAGGAAAACTGGATCAAGAAAACACTTCAATTCTGAATATCTATGATATAAAGCCTAGGGTACCCATATTCATTTTATTTCTTAAAAGACATATGATGATATTTATTTGTAGAAATGTGTTTTCAATAAATTTTACCTGCAAAAGAAGATCAGTTATATTTAAATATGAAAAGAATGTCTTTTATGTTTATGTTCATTTCCATGTGTTACCTACTCTTTTCCTATTTGTGCAAAGATAACCAGATGAAGGGTTTTTTTTAAGTACAATATTTTATTTACATTTCAAATGTTATTCCCTTTCCTGGTTTACTGTACATAAGCCCGCAATCCCATCCACCTCCCCTTTTTCTATAAGGGTGTTCCCCCTCCCCAACGACCCCCTCCTTCTTGCCTCTTCCATGACATTCTCCTAAACTGGGGTTGGGGGTCAAGCCTTGAAAGGAACAGGGCTTCTCCTTCCATTGGCACACAACAAGGCTATCCTCTGCTACATATGCAGCTGGAGCATGTCTCTCGATAATGTCTGTTTTATCGTGGATACTAATGTTGGTATCAAGAACCCCTTTTGCCTCCAGGAGTGATGTAACGTGCAGATGACAGGGTATATCTGTTGCCATGGCAAGGGCAATACATTCCCAGCATACATTTGATTCAGCTCCCACCTTTACCCGAGAGTAGTTCCATTACATTTTAAATAAAAGGCAGACACTTTGTGCCCCTTTCTTCTCCCTCACACCTTGTCTCCATCATCAGCAATAAACCTCTTTCACGTGGGAATGAATGTATTGGCCTGGCCCGGTCTGTCTGTACAGGAGACAATATTCTGATTATATCACAATATTGGTGCTGAAACCCGGGATCTGCTTGTGGCTGTGCCATAGGACAACAGCTACTGCAGAGGTTCCATCGAGTCTCTATCATGCACCACATGAATTCAGGTCACAGCTACTGCCACAGCCGGCACATCTTCCAGGCACAGAAGGCTCTGTGTTTCTGCATGTGAGTTGCTACTGCAGCCTCAGGACATACAGATTTCCACTATGTGAACTGCTGGCTTCCATGTTCCACCACTGGGTGCTAGCTCTTGTTATGTGGGTTACTTAGTTCAATATGCCCACACCGATGGTACAGTTTCATGTTTCCTACTGCCAGAGCACTAAAATTCTTGCACCAGCACCAGCAAATTGGTGAGGTTTTTCTTTCCAGGTTGAAAAATGGACCTCTGATTTCCCAAATAGGGACTGGTCAGCCTTTATGAGGTAAGGGGTTGGCACTTCAGGGCCATGGTCCTAATGACCAGCCTTTTAGCTGACATATAAGATAAGACTTCAAATCTTAGGCAGATATCCCCCTTGAAAGCAGGGGCTCTTATACTCTCCCCTTTCTGGACTCTTGCAGCCATTTAGAACTTCCCAAGCCTGAGCACGGCTGCTTTCTGGTGAGGCTAAGACTCACAGTATATACCCTCTAGAGGATCTACGTAACAACTTAGACATCTAGCCTGGCAGAAAATTTGTTGTTGAAATTATTGTCAGGATGCCGGTAGGAGTAATTCAATAACTCCCCAATTGGTGAATTGTCATCTTTGAACATACTTCCTGCATCCTCATACCTCCAGGATCCCCACTGGGATGGCTCCTGGAAATTTTCAAATCTCTGCAGTTAATGCCTGACTTAAGGGCATCACAACTCATACAACTCTACAATAAGGTCTGGATTCAGTACCCATTAAACAATGGTTCCAAATGTACACTAATGGCAGACTAGGATTCAATAATCTTATAAGTCATTCATACATACTGCCAGTGGTCTGATAAATGGAAACTATTTACCTAACTATGTGCAACTATTTACCTAACTTTGCTCCAACTCCTCCCTGTGTTCTTCTTGTTCTGCAAACCAACTTCTCCTAGCCATGGAACGTCCACCAGATGAAGCTACAACCCTCAATCCAGCTAACAAGCTGCATTCTTTCCACAGCACACCTGTATCCACACCTCCAAGAACCCAAACCACTGCCTCAGTTTCTCCTTCTCACAAGCCTACCCAAGAGCCTCCTTGTTCTACCTCTCCCGACCCCATCCCTCCTCCTGTGCCAGCTGCAAGTCTCTCCAATTGCTATGCATTGGCACCTACCTTCCTCCCACCCATCACCTGCTCCAAGGGCGCAGCCAAACCCCCAAGTTCTTCACGGTCAGATACACCTGACTCAGCACCATTCTTTCCTTTAAGGGAAGTTGCTGGGGTAGATGATTTTGTCATTTTACTTGTTCCTTTATCATTGAATGGACTTTCTCAGATAGAAAGAAGACTAACCCCTCTGCTTTTATTAAAGAGTTTTAGTACATTACTCAGTCTTATAATTTGACTTTTCACAATGTACATATAATTCTTTCCAATAATTTACTTCCTAAAAAGGCAGGTGAGTTTGGGAACAGCCAAGGATACACGGAGACAAGGCTCATCAAAGAGATGGAATATAATCTATTTGATCTGAGACAGTACCTGACCAAGATTCCCTATGGAATTATAATTCTTCAGGTGGTATTTTAGCTAGAGATAGATTCATAACCTGCCTCCTGACCAATCTCTGCAGGGCAGCCTTAAAACCATTAAAATTTGAAAAACTCCAGGAGGTCCCCAAAGAAAAACAGGAAAACCCATCTCAATTTTTAGAATGCCTCAAAAAGGCTTTATTATAATATATTTATCTGGAGGCTGAAAACCCAGAAGTTAAGCAAACTTTGATGACCTACTTGTTTTCCTTGGGCAATCCCCAGCTTAGAAACCTAGAGTGGGGACCCATAACTCCACAGACAGAAGTTTTGGCACTGGCCTTCATAGTGTACCATGGGAGTGATAAGGATGATATCAGACAAAAATGCCATATGTTGCAAAAGCTATGTGATCAGTTCCAGCTATTGTCCAGACTCCTAGTCTTTCAAGGCTCAGAGAACACCAGGATCCTGCTATAAATGTGGTCAGCAAAGTCATTGGGCAAGGGCTTGCCTGAACTTCTACAAGCCAAAGGGACCATATCCTAGGTGCCATGAGGACAGAGATTGGACTGCCAATTACCTTCATGTTGTTCAGGACAGAGGGACATCACTCCCAGATAACACTCCAGCTGATCCCCTAGGCTTGTCTATGGACAACTTAAGGGATTCGAACTCCCTTGACCTGACCACTGCCATCACTAGCAGGGAGTTCTGGGTAGCCATTGTGGTATGTGGGAAGCCCATCTCCTTTCTCTTGGACACTGGGGTCACTTACTTGGTCCTAATGGAGTTTTGTGGGCCCACTTTCCCTCCCATTTTCCTATTGTTTAGGCAGGTGGATTGCTTTGTTTCCTCACTAGACCCCAACACTTAGTTTCATTTGTAGGGGGTGTACTCGTCATCCATTCCTTTTTGGTAATAACAATCTGTCCTGTGCCCTTATGGAGAAGGGATATTCTAGCTAAGTTGAGAGCTTCTATTTCCTTTTGCCTAAACCCAAGCTCAACAGCAGTCCCTCTGCTCCTTCTTCAAGCCAGTCAACCTACTAACTATAATAACTAATATCTCAGCAAAGTGTTAAAAATGATTTGTTCTTTATAAGAAAAATGAGATGATTTTGTTGAAGGACTTCATTTTTTCATATGAAATATAGTCACAGGATATATTTAAAAGGAGAAAATTTTGAGGTCACCTCCAAACTCTTGGTACTTCCCTTCTTCAGAAGAGCATCCTTATCTGCACTAAATTTGTTCTTATTTATTTAATATTCTTTAATTAGTTAATTAATTTTCTATTTACCACTCAGTTACACTCCCTCCTCCCTCTTTCTCTTCTCTTTCCAGTCTCTCACTTACAAATCCCTCTCCACATTGCCCTCTTCCTTTATCTAAGGATCAGGATACTACTCCACCCTGGAGCATCTAGTCTCAGCAGGACTAGGCATAATGAGGCCCTACAAGTGCCAAGACAGATAGGGCAAATGGAATTCAACAGCAGGGAGTAGAGATCAGGAACCTTCCTGTTGAAATTCTTAGTGTACCCAAATGAGGACAACGCTGCACATTTGCTAAAATTGATATGGGGTCTAGGTTTGGCTCCTGCACACCCCCTGGTTGATGGCCCAGGCTGTATATGTCCCTCATGGTCCCATGATTATTTGACTCTGTTCGTATTCCTGAAGAGTCCTGGACCCTTCCAACTTACTCACTTCTATCCCTCACTCTTCCACAAGATTCCCTTGTGCTCCACCTTGTGTTTGGCTGTGCATCTGTCTCCATCTACTGCTGGATGGAGCCTCTTAGGAGGCAGCTTTGCTATGGTCCCTGCATATCTTTTAGGCAAGTCAAAATTTGGGTTGAAGATTTTGTGGTGGAATAATAATGTGCCTATCCCTCCTCTGGAAGACCTGCCAGGTTACAAGGGATGTCCAGTTAGTCTCTATGTACCCTTATGTTAGGTCACACCCATTGACTTCCCATATCATCTCCTGGCCCAGACCACTAGCAAGTTACTAGAGATGTACCCTTCCACTATAGCAGATTTTCATTCTCATTCCCAGTCATCTCTCTAGCTTCCTCCTTCCCATACCCAATTGCCATCCCCAAACCCCTTCTCTCCTCCTCTCCTGCACAATTCCCTCTCTCCATTCACCTTAGCTGACTAATTTACCTTCTGAGTGAGATGCATAGATCCTCCTATGAGAACTATTTAACATTCTATTACTTTGAGTTTGTGGATTTTAGAAGAATGGTTGTCCTGTACTTTATGACTAATGTATACTTTTAAATGCGTACATACCATACTTTTTTTTGTTGTTGTTGTTCTGGGCTACCCCAGCAGGAAAATTGAGACCATTCCCTTTATTTATCCATAATTCAGAGGAAACCAATGTGCTGCAGTCCCAGCTATGCCATTACCACAAGCAACACAACTCCATGAATTTCTGACAGTTATATATAGTTTCCCAGGTTTCCTCATGCTTTCATTTAATAATAATCATTCTCTGTTGTCTAATACCCTGCTACTCTTTTAGAGATCTGGTGATTCAGTGTGTTATGGCCACAGTACCTCCTATTCTTTAAGAGGGACACCAACATATGACCAGAATGCCAATGAAAAGTATGTTATATTTAGATTCTAAGTGCCACACCCGATTTCATTTGAGGAACACCAACTCAGAATGAGCCAATCATCATTTACGTCCTGTTTCTGGGACAACAGTGTAAAAGAAAATTCTTAGAAACATGAGGAAAGAAGAGTTGATTCATGTGTTAAACAAATAATTATTTGTTCTATTAAATTTTTGTGAATTATACACACTAAACCATAACAAATGCAGAGAGTGAAAGAAATAAGAAATGTTACCACTTGAGTGGAATAGGACCTATATAGAAATTACTGAAGCTGAGTAAGTATTTATAATTATATTGACCTCATGCCTCAGTTCTGGAGCCTCACACACATTTTTATTACCAATACCACAAGCAGGGTCTGTATTGGGTCTGTGTCATATGGTTCTTATGAGGTTGATGGAGAGACTGAAAATCATCTACTTCATGGGTCACAGACCCTGCTTGATTTCCATGTTGGCTCTAACTTGAAGCCCACATAGTGCACTATGAGGGGAATCTTACCATGAGTCTCTGCCCGCAATCTATGTTTTTACACTCCCATGTATTCCTTAATTTTTAGGATCTGACCCTGGGTCCTCATATAGATTCTTGTCTTCCTTATGTGATGTCTGCATTTTGTTCAAGTCACAGTTTATCCTACATTGAAAGTCATCTTTAATGGCGTTGTAGGTATAACACTGTACAGGAGGATTTGTGCTTAGTCTCCTTGACTACGAAAAGATGTCACTTTGGTAGTCAAACAATAAGCCTATTTCTCAGATGTGAAGAAAGTGTGATTATTGGGATGTAGTGGCCAAGCAGTCTAGTAAGATACTGAGATCTTAGTGATGAGATCCAGGTCTAGTGATGGACTTTATATCAAAGTTATTTTGTTGAATGATAGAAAAAAACATCTCATCTTAACATGAACACACACACACACACACACAGAGAGAGAGAGAGAGAGAGAGAGAGAGAGAGAGAGAGAGAGACAGAGAGAGACAGAGAGAGACAGAGAGAGAGAGAGAGAGAGAGAGAGAAGAGCATCAGAGAAACATAAACAGAGCTTTGAAGAGGCACAGAGACAACACAGGGAGACCTACACAGAGAGAAAGAAACGCCATACATATAAATAAATGAATACGAAACAGAAATTAAACAGGAAAACTGAAATTTGAATAAACAATTGTATACTTTAAGGGTTACTACATTAGCACTTGTAGAGAGAATCCCAGTGGTGAGGCAACCTAAACACAAAGGAGACCCACACTCACTTTCTTCCAGGTCTTTCTACATAGACTATAACACTCAGTACTAGAAACTTCATGTGTTCCATTTGCCCTCTGCTGGTCACTAGTACCCTGTGAGAGGTTTGTGTTTAAGCTCACAGTAACATTCACTCACTGTGGTTCTTGCACAGTAATACATGGCTGTGTCCTCAGACCTCAGATTGTTCATTTGCAGGTATCCGGTGTTTTTGGCATTATCTTTGGAGACCACGAATCGGCCCTTCACTGTGTCTGGATAGTAGGTGCTACTACCATCAGGATTAATGGATGCAACCCATTCCAGCCCCTTGCCTGGAGCCTGGCGGATCCAGTTCAACCAGTTGCTACTGAAAGTGAATCCAGAGGCTGCACAGGAAAGTTTCAGAGGACTTCCAGGCTGCACTAAGCCTCCCCCAGACTCCACCAGCTGCACCTCACACTGGACACCTGCAAACAGAGAATACTGGTTAGAAAACCATCACTAACAAAACAAACAAAATAAATTTTCTAATTCTCATGTGCACCCAACAGACATAATTGCAGCTTTATCAATTACCTTTTATAAAAATGACAAGGAAAACCAAGCTGAGTCTGATGTCCATGGTGAGTGGTCTGTGCAGGGCTTCAATGTTAATCACTGAATGGGAGAACCTCAGAGTCCAGGACTGGACTCCACTGACACAGCTTCAGTGTCAGGACAGGCTGGTTTTCATAAGTATAGAGAAGAATTATTTGCATATCTTACTGCTATAACACGCTCTGAAACTAGACCTGAGCTGAAGACAGTGCTCATAGCAGATAAATGATATCAAAGACATTGATGTCAGTTACAGAGTTTGACAGTGTGGTAGTTTCATATTCACATTTTTGGTAAAGATTCACTGTATTTCATTTAGTTTCCTTTTGTACACGTGCACAGGACATGTTACATTTTCATAATCAGGATTCCTTAGTATAAATATGTAATTAAATAGCACCATATATTCTTGTGTTTCTACATATGAGCTCAGTTTTTTCCAATATCTGGGTAGGACATGGCTTCTCCCCATTGTGGTTCTTGGAGAGAGTTACACCTGTAAGGTTATGGTAGCAGAAATCATTTTTGTGACAAGAACACTTGCGATTTCCTGAAATTTACTTCTTTACAACAGAATTCTGTCCTCAGACCTTACAGATGCTTCCAACTTAGACATTGTGGGATCTGTCTAAGATTCAAAATTTTCTATGGCTCCAGATTTCTATTTGCAGCAATCTTGTTTTTTCATCCTGAAATTTTCCATTTATTCCTTTAAATTCCCCCCTCCGACATTTTCTTTCTGCAACGTTACACAAGGTAACATGATAGCTTTATGTTGTGCTAGACTAGTTTTTATTTTCCCCAACTAACATAATCCATTTACCAGGGTCTTTTAATTAATTTTTAGGTTGCCATTTTCCTATTTATTCAGTTATCAGGTTTCTGTCCTCATTGTTTTCTCCTCACTGCACCTCACTTTTGCTTTCACATCACCAGTATTTCCTTATGCAAGGTCCTCCTTGTTCAATACCTATAAGGTGCCCCCTTCCTCGGGTTCTAGCTCCAAAAGGTACAAAAGAGAAGACGTTTTCCCTGACACATAAAGAAGGTTCTGTATATGAGACAAACAGGCACTGTTTGCCTTTTTAAACTCTGGTTATATTGTTTGATATCGCATTTTCAATTTCCATTTAAATTCCTCCAAATTTGATAGAACAAGGAGCAAGAGGGAGTGAAGAGAATGTAAGAGGGAAAGCATGGGGAAGAGTGCTGTGGCATGTCTTTTGGACATTACCCAGATCTCTTGGAATTTTTAGAGATTCCCCTACTATCCATCCACATTTCCTGAAGAAGTATATTTATATTTACATTTATTCTCCTGGCCCTCTGGGAGTCTCTCCTGTCTCCCATGATACCTGACCATGCACCTGCATTCGCCTCTCCTTCTCCTGTCCCACCCAGGTCCCTTCTTTCCTCAACCTCTCATGATTATTTGTTCCCCCTTCTAAGTTGATTTAGAGTATACTCACTTGGGACTTCCTTTTTGTTAAACTTCTTACTTTCTGTGGCTTGTATCATGGTTAGTCTGTACTTTCAAATATCCACTTATCAGTGAGTAAATACTATTCATGTACTTTTGGGTCTGGGTTACTTCACTCAGGATTGTATTTTTTTTTCTTTAATCCATTTTTGATTTTAGTGACTGAATAATAATCCACTGTGTAAATGAACCATATTTTCTGTATCCATTCTTTCTTTGAAGGATATCTGAGTTTCCAGTTTCTGGCAATTAAGTATAAGGATGCTATGGACAGAGTGGGGCACATGTCCTTGAGCTATGGTGGAGGATCTTTTGAGAATTTGCCCAGGAGCAGTCTAGATTTGTCTTTAGTTAGAACTATTTCAAATTTTTGGAGGAGCCAGCATATTGATATCCAGAGTGCTTGTACCAGTCTGCAATCCCACTAGCAATGGGGAGTGCCCCTCTTTCTCCAGGTCCTCCCTAGCATGCGCTATCACTTGAGCTTTTTTGTTTTTTTGTTTTTTGTTGTTTTTTTTTTCTTAGCAACTCTAATTAGTGTAGGGTGGAATATCAATGTACTTTTGATTTGCATTTCCCTGATGACTAACATTCCCTGATGTTTAACATTTCTTATTATGCTTCTAGGCCATTCAACATCCCTCTGTTGAGAATTCTGTTTAGATCTGTATGCCATTTTTAAATTGGTTTATTTGAATTTTTTGATGTATAATTTTTGAGTTCATTATATAATTTGTATATTGCCCCCTCAATCAGTTGTAGCATTAGTGAAAATCTTTTCACAATCTGTCGTTTGCCAGTTTGCCTTATTGACTGTGTTTTTGACTTACAGAAGCTTTTCAATTTCATGAAGTCCCATTTATCTGTTGTTGTCTTTTGAGGCTGAGCCATAGGTGTTCTCTTAAGGAAAATTTCCCTTGTGCTATTGAATTCCAGACTATATTCCTATTAGACACAGTATACCTGACTCTATGTTGAGATTCTTGACTTGGACTTGAGCTTTGTACAAGGTGATAACTGTGGTTGAATTTCCATTCCTCTACAAGCACACTGCCAGTTAGACCAGCACGGTTTGTTGGAGATGCTTTCTTTTTTATATGGTATGGTTTTGACTTCTTTGCCAGAGATTAAGTGTCCATAGGTGTGTGGGTTTATTTCTGGATCTAGTTCTGGATTTAATTCTGTTCCATTGATCAAGCCCTTTTTTTCTGTACCAATACCATACAGCTTTCATTGCCATTGCTCTGCAGTATCGCCTATATTTTTGTTGTGTATAAGAAATGCAGTGAACAAAATGAAGCAGAGATTGACTGAAAGGCTAATCCAATACTGGCCCAACTGGCCCATGCAGTTTCTATTGCTATTGGTCTGTAGTGCAGCTTGAAGTCAGGGAGGCTGATTCCTCTTAAAGTTTCTCATTGCTCAGGATTGTTTTAGCTACCTACCATTTTTGTGTTTCCATGTGAAGTTGAGAATTGCTCATTCAAGTCCTGTAAATACTGTGTTGGAAGGTTGATGGGAATTGCTTTGAATTGGTTGATTGCATTTGGTAAGATGACCAAATGTTAATTCTAGCAATCCATGAGCATGGGGAATATTGTCATCTCCTTGTCTCTTCATCAATTTCTTTCTTTAGCGACTTAATGTTTTTTGTCATGCAGGTATTTCACATGATTTCTTGGAATTACACCAAGGTATTTTATATTATTTGTGGTTTTTTGAAGAGTTTTCTTTTCCTAATTTCTTTCTCTGCCAGTTTATATTTTGTATAATGGAGGGATATTGATTTCTTTGAGCTAACTTTGTTTACAGCCATTTTGCTGAAGGTATTTATCAATTCTTTGGCATATATATATATATATATATATATATATATATATATATATATATAGTTAATTCATACACAAATTGCAATACTTGGACGTTTTCTAACAGATTTGTATCTCCTTGAGATTTGCATCAATATTAGTTGTCTAATTGTCCTAAAACTTCTAGTACTGTATGTAATAGACAGGGACAAATGGGCAACTTTGTCTTGTCTCTTACTTTAGTGGAATTGTGTTCTCTCTATTTCATCTGATGTGAACTATTGGCTTGTTTTATATTGCTTTTTTATGTTTAGGAATATGCCTTGAATCCCTGATCTCTCCAGGACTTTTAAAATCCTCTCCTTCTCTTCCCCTCTTCCTTTCTCTCTCCTCTGTCTTTGTCGTTTTCTTTCTCTCTCTCTCTCTCTCTCTCTCTCTCTCTCTCTCTCTCTCTCTCTCTCCCTCCTTTCTTCCTTTTCTCCTTCTTTCCTTCATTCCTATCCCATATGGTGCCTCCCACCAGTTTGCCCCGACCCGCAGGACAGTCGACCAGGGTCTGGGGTCCACCTAGGAGAGAATGGGGGACAAGAGACGCAAAGAATGGACAGCAAGTCAAGAAGTCTGGTAAAGCTGACAATTTTTAATTTTTCTCAGGCTGAAGATATACTGGTAGAAGCAAAATGTGGGGAGGGGTTGGGTGACCACAAGAGAATGGGCCTGGCTTGATAACCAGGATTTTGGCTGGGTAAATCGGCCAAGCGGGGGGAACAGCAGGGTGGGTTGCTTAGTGACCTGACCATCAGTGCCTGACCACGGGTACTCAGTGATCTGACACCTAGATTTATGCTATCTATTGAATTTATGTAGAGCTGCAGGTGCTACATTGATCTAACCTAAGGCTATTGCTTTTTGTTCTAACATCAGGCTAAAATACAATTGCTTTTTAACCTGAAGACTTTTATTATTCTAGCATAAGGCTAGAATACAGTCGCAGTGTTCCCTCTGGTTTTATTTTCTGGAATAATTTGAGGAGTATTTGGTTTATCTATTTGAAAGTTTGATAGAACTCTGTGATAAAAGCATCTGACTGTGGTTTAATGACTACTTCTATTTCCTTAGGGATTACAGGGCTGTTTAAGTAATGAATCTGATCTTAATTTAACTTTGGTAATTTGGATATATCTAGATTTTCCAATTTTATAGTGTATTGGTTTTTGAAGTAAGAACTACAGATTCTTTGAATTTCCTCATCACCTGCAGTTCTGTCTCCCATTTCTTTTAATATATATATATATATATATATATATATATATATATAAATAATTAAAATTGTCTTTCTGTCTTTTAGTTAATGTGGCCAAGTGGTTGTCTATATTGTTGATTTTTTCAGACTGTCTACTCTTGATTTCATTGTTTCTTTGTATTGTTTCTGTGATTCTAATTTATTAATTTCAGCACTGATTTTGATTATTTCCTGCTGTTAACACTTCTTCTGAGTATTTGCTTCTCTTTTTTTCTAGAGCAGTCAGACATACTTTTAAATTGCTGGTATGAGATGTTTCTAATTTATGTTTGGAGGCGCCTTGTTCTGATATTTCCTCTTAAGTTCTTTACACTTCCATTTTCCAAGAGTTTATGAATCTTCTTCATTTTCATTGAACTATACAATGTCTTTAATTTCTTTCTGTATTTATTCTCTGACCTAAGAATCATTGAATGTAGAGTTTTTCTGTTGACATGTGTGTATATGCTGTCTGTTGTTGTTGAAGTCCAACTTTAATACATGGTGGTCTGATAACATACAAGGCCTAAATTTGCTTTTATTTTATCTTGCTTTGTGATTGAGTATATGTTTAATTTTGCAGAAGGTTCCATATAGTACTGAAAAGAAGTTATATTATTTTTCTTTGTGTGAAGTGTTTTGTACATATTTCCTAAGTCCATTTTATTCATAACATCAGTCAATTTCATATTCTTGCATTTGATTATTGTCTGGATGAATTGTAGATTGGTGATAGTGATGTGTTAAAGTCTCCCACTATTAATGTGTAAAGATTCATGTGCAATTTACATTTTAGCAGTATTTCATTTACAAATTTAGGGGCTTTAGTGTGTGCAGTATGGATATTCAGAGTTGAGATGTCATCATTGTAAATATTTTCTTTAATGATTATGAAATGTCCTTCCTCATTCCTCTTATTGAATACTGTTCATAGTCAATTTTACTACACATCAGAATTTCTACTGAAAATTTCTTCTTGTATCCATTTGCTTGGGTCCATTTTTTTTCCAATCTGTAACTCTGATATAATATGTATCTTCCTTGCTGAGTTGTGCTTCTTCTGTGCATCAGAATGATTCACCTTGTTTCTCAATTATTCTGTTATCCTGTGTCTTTTATAGGGGGATTTGTGTCCATTGATGTTGGGAGATATTAATGTCCAGTGAAAATACTAATTCCTATCATTTTGGTGTTGGTGTTTTTAGTGTGTGTGTGTGTGTGTGTGTGTTCATGCCTGCTTCTCTTGTTTCACTTTTTTGCATGGAATTAATTGTTATTGTCTATTCCTGGGTGTAGTTACATTTCTTGGGTTAGAATTGTAGTATTTTCTGTAGACCTTGCTTTGTGGATAGATCTTGTTTGAATTTGGATTTGTCTGCAAATATGTTGTTTTCTACATTTGTGGTGACTGAGAGTTTTGCTGGTTGTAGTAGTCTAGGTTGGCATTTGTAGCTTTTTAGATGCAGGATGTTGTTTGCTTAGGTCTGTCCAGATTTTAGATTCCCAGTTGTGAAGTCTGATGTAACTTTGATAGTTCTGCTTTTGTGTGTTACCTGGACTTTTTCCCTTGCAACTATTAAAATGCTCTCTTTGTTCTCTGGATTTTTCACTTTTGAATATATGTGGTAGGAGGATTTCCTTTACTGTTCTAGTCTATTTGGTGTTCTTTAAGCTTCTTCTACGTCATCTCTATCTTCAGTTGGGAAAAGTTTTCTTCCACAATATGTTGAAAACATTTTCTGGTCTTCAGAGCTCAGACTCTTCGCCTTCCATTCTTACTATGCATAGAGTAGGTTTTTTTTCATGCTGTCTGAGACATCTTGCATGTTTTTGTCTAGATTTTTTCAGATTTAACATTTTTTGAATAATGTATCAAGTTTTTCTCTTGTACGTTCTACACCTGTACACCTGAGAATCTGTCTTCCATCTTTTGTATTCTATTCTCTTGTTGAAGATTTAAACTTTTTTTTCCTTTATCATTCTAGGTTTTTATCTCCAGGATTCCCTCAGTTTGTTTTTTCCTAATTGCTTGTACTTCCATTTTTGAGGTCTTCAGCAGCTTTATTTATTTTACTCAACCATTTAGTTGTATTTTCCTGTATTTCTTTAAAGGATCTTTTTTTTTTTTTTTTGCCTCTCAAGGCCTCTATCTGTTTGATTGTGTTTTTCTGTATTTTTTCAAGGGATTTCTTCATTTTCTTTTTAAAGGACTTCATCATTTGTAGAAGATTGGATTCAAAGTCATTTTGTTCTTTGGTTGTGTTAAGATATGCATGGCTTGCTCTACATGGTAGCAGTGTTGTGTGTCACACCTCTTTCTTTTGTGGGAGGGTTGTTTGTTTTATTTTGGTTTTGATTGATTGTGGTCTCATGCTGTCCAGTAGCCATGTGGTTCTTCCTGGATATTCCTGTTGTATTCAATATTAGGAATTGGCCTTACATGATCCTTTTGTTGGAAGCCTCTGTTGGGAATCTTTCGGGTGAACAATAGGACACAGTGGGAAGTGTAAGTCTCCCAGCAGTTGGATGAACCACTGTTTGGTTCTGGACAAGTATTCCTGATGAACTTGGGCAGAGAGTTGACAGCCCAGGGTAGCTGGGGCAAGCCCCAGTTGTATAGACAGGTAGGATAAATGAGTGCAAAAAGGGAATCTATTCTCTATAATTCTGGATAAGGAGTTCTGTAGAAGGTGAGTGGAGGTGTGGCTGGTCAATGTCTGCAGCATTTATTCAATAATTTTTACATTAGTAAAGAAGCAGGGATGAACCTATAGTACTGACAGTTAGAACCTTGTCTTGGTTTGAATTTCATTGCTACAAAAAGACATTTTAACAAGGTCCTATCTTATTAAACAATACATTTATTTGGGACTTCTTTAAGGTTTCAGAGGTTCAGTCCAATATTATGGAGGGAAGCATGCAGGCATATATAAGGATGGAAGATTCAACGTTCTACATTTTGACAAAGGCAGATAAAACGTGTCATTCTTTTCAGTGGTAGCCCAAGGTGCATGTATTCTGTACTGGGCAGAGCTTGTACATAGGGTCTCAGAGCACATCCCCACAGTGATGAACTTCCTACAACAAGACACAGGTACTCTAAGAAGGCCACGCCTCCTAATATTGTTACTTTCTATGGTCAAGCATACTCAAATCATCACAAAACACAGTTACACCCTACACATGTTCTTGGTTAAAAGTGAAGTCCTTAAGGATTAGAATCTCTAAATGTTGGTTCTGAATACTTTTAAGCCCAACATTTATCTTCAATGGAACAATGATTTCTGTGTTTCTCTAAAGTTAATCCTACATATTGCTATAATCAGTGAGTTTTACTGAGTCTCTGCCTTGACATAGTCTCAAAAATCTTTTGCTTTTTCAAGTTATGTTTTCAATTTTCCTATGGAATCACTTTTGCTCTTTGTGATACTGTGCATTTTGTGTTCAAGTCAGAGGATATCCTACATTTAAAAGTCATCTATAATGGGCTTGCTTATAGAAGTTCATGCTTCAAATTCTTACCACACAACCACAAGTATCTGTGTGTTTAGTTCTCTATAGTTAAAAAATAGGTAGGTTTGGTAGTCATGGTAAGATACATTTCCAGGAATGGACTGTATTTCGAAATTATTGTGTAGTTTTATAGAAGAAAATATCTTTTTTTTTAACTTGAGTATTTCTTATTTACATTTCTAGTATTATTCCCTTTCCCGGTTTACGGGCCAACTTCCCCCTAACCTCTCCCCCTCCCCTTCCTTATGGGTGTTCCCCTCCCCATCCTCCCCCCATTGCCGCCCTCCCCTCAACAATCACGTTCACTTGGGGTTCAGTCTTACCAGGACCCAAGGCTTCCCTTTACACTGGTGATCTTACTAGGATATTCAATGCTACCTATGAGGTCAGAGTCCAGGGTCAGTCCATGTGTAGTCTTTAGGAAGTGGCTTAGTCCCTGGAAGCTCTGGTTGCTTGGCATTGTTGTTCATATGGGGTCTCAAGCCCCTTCAAGCTTTCCAGTTCTTTCTCTGATTCAGAAGAAAATATCTTATCTAAACATGTACTTGCTCATACACACTCACAGACAAAGTCACTCACACTCACACTCACCCACTGAGAGTGAAAGAGCAAAAGAGACAGAAAGAAACACAGGCAGAGAACAGAAGAGACACATAAACAGAACAATAAAGAGATGGAGAGATAAATAAAGACAGACCTACAGAGAGAGAGACTAAGCCACTAAAATAAATAAATGAATACAAAACACATATTAAACAGGAAATCTGAAATTTGGAAAAAAAATTTGTACACTTTAATGATTACTGCACACTATAATTGTAGAGAGAATCCCTACATAAAGGCAGTCTAGACCAAAGGATTAACACACTGTCTTTTCTTTAGCTCTTTCTATATAGGTCATAACTGTCATGAACTAAGAGCTATGTGAGCGCTCTGAGCCTCCTACTGGCCCAGAGTGTACTCTACTGGAGGTTTGTTTTTCAGCTCACAGTAATACCCACTCATGATGTGTCTAGCACAGTAATACATGGACGTGTCCTCAGATATCAGATCGTTCATTTGCAGGTATAGGGCACTTTTGTCATTGTCTCTGCAGATAGTGAATTGGCCCTTTACAGTGTCTGGATAGTAGGTGCTACCACCATTCCTATTAATGGCTGCTAGCCACTCCAGTCCCTTCTTTGGAGCCTGGCAGACCCATGCCATTCGATAGTCATCAAAAGTGAATCCAGAGCCTGCACAGGAGAGTTTCAGGGACCTTCCAGGCTGCACTAAACCTTCCCCAGACTCTACCAGCTTCACCTCATACTGGACACCTGCAAGCAGAAAATACTGGTTAGAAAAACTGTCACTAACAAAACAAAACAAATGAAGAAACAAAACAATTGTTCTATTTCTTATGTGCACACAAGAGACAGACTCTAATGTGTGTGAATTACTTTTTGACATAAGGATAAGAAAAATCAAGCTGAGCCTGAAGTCCATGGCAAGTGGTCTGTGTTCAGTGGTGGTCAATGAATATGAAGACCTGAGAATTCAGATCAGGAGTCCTCAGTCAGAATTGCAGGGTCAGGGCCGAGCTGGTTTTCATGGGCACAGGGAAGCCTTATTTGCATGTCTTCTTGCTATAGCATGCCCTGGAGTTTGATTTGCACAGAAGGTATTGCTTTAGCAGATATAAAACATCAAAGATATGGATGTCAGTTACAGTGTTTGACACGGTATGGTAGTTTCATATTCACATTTTTGTTTTAGTTAAGATTTCATCATACTTCAATTAGTTCTTTTTTGTGAATATGCATAGAACATGCTTTGTTTCCATATTGTCATGTGTCCTAGTATGAATGTGTAAGTCAGTAGCATCATATAACTGTTTTTCTGGATGTTAGCATAGTCTTTCCCACTGTGTGGGCTGCTCATGCCATATCCCTAATGTGGCTCTTGAACAGGATCACACTTTCAAAGTTATGGCCGCAAAGCTCATTCATTTTTATGGAGTTTTTTATATTAACTTATTCATGACAGAATCTTGTCCTCAGATCTTATGGAGGCTTGCACCTGAGACATTCCCAGTCCCAGTGTGTCTACCACTCAGAGTTCATGTAGACATATTTATCTTTGAGGAAAATTTTATTGCTTTGCATCCTGATGTTCTGAATTTATTCCTTTTAAGTCCTCCAGCATTTTCAATTTGCATGTTACACTAGGTAACATGTGACTTTCTTTACGTTGTGTTAGGCTAGTTTTCATTTTCCACAATTAATATAATTAGTATAACCAGGGTGTGTCATTCACTTTTAGGGTGTCTTTTTCCCATTTAATCAGTTCTCTGGTTTCTGCCCTACTAATTCCTTCCCCACACCACACTTCAATTTACTTTCACATCACCAATATTCTCCTATCGTTGGTCCTCCCCGTCCTATACCTAAGATATGTCCCCTTCCTACATTTCTAGTTCCAAATGCTAAAAAATATATATTTCAGAGCTGAAGACCCCCAAAGAACATTTTGCATATGACAGAGACAGGCAGGCTTTGCCCTTTCAATCCTTTGTTTTATTGTTTGAGGTAATATTTTCCAGTCGCATTTAAATTTCTCTAAGGCTCAGAGGACATGGATTAAGAGGATGTAGAGGAAACAAAACACATGAAACTTGGGGTTGAGGACTGTGAAATAATGCCTTGTGGACAGGACATGTCTTTCAAATTCATGCACTCATGATGGCTGTTATCTGTGTAAAACCCACCTGAGACCAAGTCAATTATAACCTAAAATATGGACTTTGTAATATTTTCCAGGTCTTCTTTCTTAGCAAGGAACTGTTGGATATATATTGTTTTCATGGAGAGGACCACATTTTTGAAAATATGGTCATTGGTAGATTTTCTATGCTACAATGCTTTTCTTTACACACATGCACATATGCACAGCATTTCTGGAATACAAATTCATGATGTTGAGAGACGTTGAGTTGAGAGAGTCTGGCAAATAGATGGGGATGCTGAAGGGGAAAATAGGTCAGAGATGTAATAGTATTCAACATATACATGTGGAATATATTATTCTTCAAGACTTAGAAAAAAGTTGCCTACTAGATGACTGAATTGTTTAAAGGCAATAAATCCTCAAAGAAAATGTTAAGAAATATGCTGCAAAATATGGTAAGAGTAAGGCAACCCTCAGTAAAAGCAACAATAGTGGAGATTTCATTTTCTTTTTTAAATTTCACTACACTGAACTTCAAGGTACAGTTTGAAACCATGATAATAGAACCAACCTGCCAGTTGCACATACACAAACATGCACAGCGGTGGGGGGTGGGGCTGTACTGGAAAAAATAGTACAGAGATCTGAGGTTGTATATTGTGTTTGTGAATTTGCCAAGGGAATAATAATTATCAGAAAACTCATTACATGTTTTCCCTTAAACATCTGGGGGCCTCTGTTAGGTAGTCACCACGGCTTTGTGAAATTTATCATCCAGATGCACCTGTGGAAGAGGTGTAGATAATAGTTGGGTTCATGGCCTCTTTTAGAGAAAAGGACAGGGACCAGGAGGAGGTACATATTACCTCTTGGACTTTCTGGCCACATGGGGCAACTGAAGTGGCCTTGTATGGTGAATACATAACTATAGATACTCTTGACAGAGTAGGGCTGTGAAATGAGATACAAAATATTAGGACTGTGGCATGTGTGGCTGTGGCATGTGGGGTTGTGTGAGAAACTTTAGAGGATAAGTTCTGGGAGCCAAATACCAAGTTCATTTATTATGCTGTTTCCTGGGTTAGTGGGATACTTATGACAATGTCTGTACGTGATCTGGAGTCCTAAATGAAAGGGGACTAAGAAATAGAAGACAGTGGGTGGACATTGAACAAAGATTTGGGGATCCCCTATTGGCATGGATACAGAAGACGATCAAGGGCTTTCTTTGGATTTTATAGGACTATAGGAGAGTTGTAGGATTTCTGATGGGGAAGATAACAACTACCATAACTATTTATTTTAAGTATAAGTGTTAAAATCTTTTAATTTTTAAAATTTTTAGGATAAAAATATGTTAAATACCATATATCCTAACCCTTGAAGACACAGGGATTATGAAATCAAAGCTATGAGGCAACCAAACTTGAGTTTAGAAAACAAAGGATCAAGGAGGTTTATCCTGCATTAGGAAAGTTCATTCAACCTCTTTCCAAAGTCCAGGGAATATGCCAGGAGACCTCATCCAGAAAGCATAAAGTTTGTCATTATCTGGCCCCCCATACAGGCTCACATGTTCACATGAAAGAATATTGAGAGGAACTTCAAGAAAGTAATGGATATATTTCTTTCTTAGAGTATTGTGCAATCATCACATTTGCCCACATGTAAACAATAAAGTATGTGCTAGTAAGTAGATATCCTTACATAAAATAACCACAGAACCTCAACAGATTATTTTTAACAATATGACTGAGGTAACTTCTTTTCCTCAAGGACTAGTACTATGCCAATATTACATAGGAGGAGGACCAAAGTTATGTGTGAGCTAAAAGCACCATTCAGTGAGAGTTTCCTCACATGACTTCACTCCTCATGCCTCCTGACATAGAATCTAGCATGGAGACACAATGCAACTGTCAGGTCAGGTAATGAACACAGAAATGCAAAAACATATTTCAAATGAAAATGTCATTTCCTGTCATCAGTGTACAACCATACATGAGATTTCTGGGTCATGTGGTTGCTGATTCTATTTACATGGTATCTTGCATATTATATGACAAAGTTGAACAGGATCATGCTCATGTACATTGGGAACAGGACCCCTTTCTCTCCAACCAGGCAACACTTCTTTTCATTCATATTTTTAAAAATGTTCTTATATCATTGGTTATTGGAAGTGTTTCATTTAGAATTTAATTTCCATTTCTGTTGTGATTAGAGATGTTGACTTTATGAAACCTCCTCTGTCAATATGCACTGACCAAAAGGAAGGACCTTAATCAGAGGAGGACAGAAGGCAGAAAGTTGTGTGCCCAAGAGTATAATATGTCTGGCTTCACTTTCTTGTAGTCTATGTTTTACCCTGGAGATTCACATCTCAGACAACTGATAAAAATTAGTTGTTCTTTAGAAGTAAATTGAAACAACTGTTATTATTTTGTTTAAGCCCTACAGAGTTACCTGACAATGGCCAGGTGTGCCTGAGTCACTATAAAAGAGGCTGATTGCTCCCTCTACTCTCTCTTTTTCTTGCCTTCTTGCTCCAACTCTGTCCTCTTGCTCCATCCCCTTCTCTCCTTTTTCAATTCCCCCCTCTCCTGTGGTCATGATCAGCCTTTACTTCTCCATTCTTCTACTCTCTCTGTGTGTTTCTGTGTTTCTGTATCTCTGTGTGCCTCTGTCTCAGTCTGCCTCTGTCTGTCTCTCTTCTGTCTGTCTTTCTGTCTCTGTCTCTATCTCTGTCTCTTTGTTTGTCTCTCTGTCTCTGTCTCTGTCTCTCTCCCTCTCTCCCTTCCCCCCCTCTCTGTATGTGTCTGCCTTACTTAGTTTCTACTACCCTCCTAACTCCCCTCCCCATACCCTGAGTAAATTCTATTCTAAACTATACTTTCCTGTGGCTGGTCCTTCAGGGGAAACAATGCCTCAGTATGGGTCTGAGGAGGTATCCCCCTTACCTCATGCTTTACCATTTATCCACCAAATCATATTTCTTCTCTATTCCTTTATCTTTTTAGAAACACAGGAACTTCTGTGTTAGAGTACTTCCATTTTCTCAAATAATGTGTAATCACATGATATATTTAAGAGAAGAGAACTTTGAGAGATTATTCATTTTATTGGCAATTAATTCTAATACAGACAAGCATCCCTGACTGCATTATTTGATTGTTTACTTGCTTATTTTTTCCACTCTACACCTCCATCACAGACCCCTTTCTCCTTTTTTCTAGTCTTACCCTTAAAATCTCTCCCCATATTGTTCTTTCCCCTTCCATCCTTGGGTACCACCCCACCCTGGTTTGCCTTGTCACTGCAGGACTAGACACATCATCTCCTACGTAGGCTCAGCAAAGCATTTCCAGTATGGGGAAAAAGACTTCAATGATAGGGAGTAGAGACCATGACAGTGACGGTTCCACTTGTTAGTGGACCCACATGAGGAACAAGCTGTGTATTTGTTTCAGATATGTAGGAGGTCTAGCTCTGGTTCTTGCATTCTCAATTTTTGGTGGCCCAGTCTCTTTGGCCTTGTGTCTGACTTAATATGCAGCGAGATGAAGCCTCTCAGAAGACAATTCTGTTAATCTCAAAGGCAAGACAAATTTTATGGGTTAATGAATGTCTCCATCCCTCCTATTGAAGTCCTGCCATGGTACAAGAGGTGTCCACTTCAGTCTCTATATCCCATTCTGGTAGGAATCTCAGCTGGGGTTACCTTCAGAGACTTCACATGTACTCTCTTGTCCCAGGACTCTAGTTGGACAACAGAGATGCCCCCAATACCACCATGTATATTTTCAACTCTCCTTCCCAGCCATCTCTTGCCTCTATCTCCCTAGAACTGATTGGCATCCCATGTACCCGTCTCATCTCTTCTCTCTACCAAGTTCCCTCTCTCTGTCTACCTCCACTGAGTATTTAATTTCCCCTTCTTAGTGGGATTTGTGCATCATCCCTTGGAACTTACTTACTATCCAGTTACTTGTGCTTTTGGATTGTAGCGTGATTGTCCTGCACATTATGACTTCTGTACACTTATAAGTGAGTACATACCATATCTGCATTCTGGTTCTGTGTTACCTTATTCAGCACAATATTCTCAAGATCCAATAATTTTCCTGCAAAATTCATGATGTCTTTGTTTTTACTAGATGAATAGTATTCCACTATCTAGATGTTTCACATTTCTTATCCATTCTTCAGTGCAGGGACACATATGTTGTTTCAAGTTTTTGGCTATTATGAATAAGGCTGCTATGAACATTGTTGAGCAATACCCCTGGTGTTATAGTGAGTAGTCTTTTGAGTTTATGCCCAGGAATGATATAGCATGTTATTGAGTTATAACTATTCCCAGATTTTTGTAAAGCAACCAAATGCAACTTGAAAGAGGTTGTACTAGTTTTCACTCCTACCAGCAATGGAGGAATCTTCTTCTTGTTCCAAATCCTTGTCAGCATGTGGTATCACTTGGGTTTTGGTCTTTGTAACTTGGCTGCATGTAAATGGAATGTTAGTGCCCCTGAAATTTAGTGATGATTATGCGTATGAAAGAATCAGGTAGTGTTTGACCTTTCAAGTTTTTGTCAAATTGTTGATACAACATTTTTCATAGAGAGGAGGATTTTTGTTTAGGCTCATACTGAAGTTCCCTCGGTGTTTCTCTGGTACAGAGGCACAGGCTGTGTCCTAAGTTTGAACTTTGTTCACTTTCAAAAAAACTTGATTCTTTGATGTATCCCTGTTGATTCAGGATTTGGGATCTGAATTATACAATGTCATTTTACTACTTCACATTGCTGGCATCCCCTGCAGATCCTTTCCTAGAGGCTGGAGGATCCAGTTTACACCATGGATGGCCAATGAGAAGTCAGAGATAGAACAGTTAACAGGCAGGCTCTGTGAGAGATGCAGCATGTCAGGTCCTGACTACTTCAGTTTTACCTCTACAGGACACCTGGGGTCATATAACATCACCAGCAGTCATACATATCATAGGTGTTAAGCCTGCCTTCCTCTCCTGAAAGTCTGAAACACTTACAGCTTAGAAAAATCATGGAGTACAGGAGTTCCAAGAGAAAAAAATCTTTTCAAATGGAACCTCCAAACTGATCTGAGGAAAAGTAAAATTAAGGGAGGCTGATTGTGTGTCTGTGTACTGGATATTGGCCACAGTGATCTAAAGCCAGGTAAGTTGGGAGGGTTCATGTATAGGGGAAGGGGCATGAGCTGGGAGGGGAATTGCCTCTTTGGGCTCTGTGGCTTCTGCTGCTGCTTCTGCTGCTGATGCTGCAGCTACCTCCATTGCTACTGTAGGTGGTGTTGTTCTAAGGTGCTGCTCTAGCTAACAGAGTGCAGTGGAGTTCCTGGCAGTGTTTTAGGAGAGAAATTCTCTTCCCTGGTGGTGATGTTACAACTCCTATGATAGTAGCTCTCAATAAATGAGTAATTCTCGCACAACTTTATTCTTTCTCAATAGGATCTTTATATACAGTTCTGGGGTGGATTGGGGTCTGACTTTGGGTATTTCCCATTGGTCTGATAAGTTGGGGATACCTCATCTACATTGGAGACGGTTTGGAGGTATTGTCCTTAAGTGACTGACTGCTACAAATATATCTATGAGGAGGCATGTGAGGAAGGCAGCAGCTAAGTGATGGGTCCTGGTTCCAGGAACAGGTAAAACTCCTTCGATCCCTAGCGCCTCACTGCCCACAGCCATGCAGTATATGTTAGCTTAGACAGTATAGAATGAGAAGACTTGTCCATTAGATATAAAGGATTATTTCAATAGTATTATGTATAGATGTGGCAACAGTAAATAACAGTGCATTATGTTCTTTATATATGAAAAGAAGATATCACAAGTTAGTATTGAAATTGCTAATGTATCATCATTAAATTGTGGACATGTATTTGAAAACTTTATGTTAGAGAAGATGAATGCAATTGTTTCAAACATCATTTAAGTAAACAGTAGAAAAGTTACTAAAACTGCAGTCATGAAGGAAATAATACATTTCCAAATCTCACTGACTTTCCTCAACCACAATGTTTCACAGAGTTTTCTTCATAAATATAAACTCAATAATGTGTTCTTATTTTACACTATTAAATTATAGAACCACTTAATGATTCTTCAATTCTGTGAAGAATCAAGAAGTTTAATAGTATATGACACTGAAGAGCATGCTCTAGAAAATTTCCATGACTGGAAGAAGAGTCCCTATCTTTAACACTAAAACCCATGCTCAAACAGCATAGGCTATAATTTCCTAGATTCTGAAGTGATCCTGGAAAGAACTTGTTGATCCTCAGTGTCCCCTGCTGGTCCTAAGAATCCCTGTAGGGAAAGTTTTGTGCAAGTTCACACTGGACTTCCTTCACTGTGTTTCTGGTACAGTAGTAAGTGCCTGTATCATCAGTTTCCAGACTGTTCATTTTTAAGAAAACTTGGCTTTTGGAGGTGTCGCTATGGATGCTCAGTCAGTATTTGAGAGATGAACTATAATGTGTGCTTCCACCACTCCATATTGCTCCAATACACTCCAGATCCTTTCCTGGAGGATGTGGAATCCAGCTTACACTATTGCTGGTTAGTGGTAACCCAGAGGCAGTTACCAGACCAGGTTCTGACTCCTTCAGCTGCACCTGGGACAGGGCACCTGGGGACAAGCAACATCACCATTAGTCATTCATGCTATAAATTAAATGCCTGATTCCCTCTCCTGAAACTCTGAAACACTTACAGCTTGGAAATGTCACCAGGCAGAGCAACAGCACCAGGACAGCCATGCTGTGAAGGAGGCTCTAGTGAGAAGGAGATGTGGCTCCTCAGCTAGGCCTGGGCTTTCAGTCTGAGCCTGAGGGCTGCTTTGGATTGAAGGAGGATCCTGAGAAGATAAAAGGAAGTGCAGGGCAGAATTTGTAGTTTCCTCTCCATGTGCTTGAGATTAACTTTGTGCTTAGAAAACTGAAAACTCAGGATCATTTCCCTGGTAATATTTGGATTTCCAAATCCAAATTTAAAAAAGAAAGAAAGAAAGGGAGAAAGAAAGAAAGAAAGAAAGAAAGAAAGAAAGAAAGAAAGAAAGAAAAAAGAATTAGTCACATTGTGCAGGGCCTTGGAAGTAAAAAACGGGGGAGAGAGGATAGGGAGGTTTACAGTAGGTGAATCTTTTTTCATGCAATAAAAGTAGAAGAGGTTACCTTATCTTCAATGCAATTGCAAATCATTGTAAAATGCACTAGACGATGCAGGATGGAAATGGGGATCGGTTCTCACCCTCTTGCCCCAGAAATTCTTTCTCTTGGATTCTTTTCTATTACTATTTTTTTTATATTTTTATATTTCATTCTTCCCTTCAGATCAGTTTTAGTGGCACCTCCTTCACCAGGTGGTTTGAGAATAAAGATTCAAAACCACAGACTTTAAATAGGCTAGTATTGCAATTGATTTTCAAGTCATCTTCACATAAATTGACAGCCATAAATATCAGTAGGATAAGTACGCATTATTTGCATTTGTTTTAGTATAGAAAATAGAAGTAATGATTATTCAATTGTGTGACAAAAACCTGTGTAATTATTATTATATTATATATACTATATAATTATAATTCTCTAGATCAATCTCTTCAGTGTCATGTACTATTAACAATCTTGTTGGTTCACTCACTAGAAGATTTTTAAATGGTTGCATAATAATACCCTATTTAATGAGAACAAACTATGGAGCTGATATTTATTTTAAAAAAAACCTCAGTAGAAGATTTTGTGGGTGAGGATAACTAGGGAGATTTGGTAATAGATTGTATCTCACATGACTACTCTTTAAATAACATTTTTATTGTTCACACAAAGTATATTTGAAATTGACTGTATTCGTCTTTTCTAACATGAAGTTTTGAAACACATCTCCACAATTCAATGATGATGTAGTTATCATTGTGAGTGCTAAGTCATAGGATCTACAATCCATATATGAGGAACATAATGTGCTGCTATTAACTGTGGCCAACACACATATATATTCTTGTTGAAATAATCCTTCATAACTACCTATCTAGTGTTCTCATTCTACACTGCCCAAGCTATTATCAGCCTTCCATTATTCACTTTTCCTCAGATCAGTTTGTTTGTTTTCTACTTAATATGATGGTGATATGAAATTGGACTCCAGAGAATCAAATGACCCCATTACAAATGAGGTACAGATCTAAATAAAGAATTATCAACTGAGGAATATGGAATGGTCGAAAAGCACATAAAGAAATATTTACCATCCTCAGATATCAGAGAAATGCAAATCAAGGCAACCCTGAGATTCCACCTCACACCAGTCAAAATGTATAATATAAAAAAGTCAGGTGACAGTAGATTCTGACATGGAGGTAGAGAAAAAGGAAGACTTCTCCACCGTTAGTGGGATTCCAAGCTAGTACAACTACCATGGAAATCAGTCTGGCAGTTCCTCGGAAAATTGGACACAGTGCTACCTGAGCACCCAGCTATACCATGCTTGGGCACACACCCAAATGATGCTTTGAAATAAAACAAGGACACATGCTCACCATATTCATAGCATCCTTATTTATAATAGCCAGAAGCTGGAAAGAACCCAAATGTCCTTCAACAGAGCAATGGATACAGAAAATGTGGTACATTTAAACAATGGAGTTCTACTCAGCTATTAAAATCAATGGCTTTCATGAAATTCTTAGGCAAATGGATGAAAATAGAAAATATCGGCCTGAGTGAGGTAACCCAATCCAAAAAGAATACACGTTATGTACTCACTGATAAGTGGATATTAGCACAAAAGTTAAGAGTAACCAAGATACAATATACAGACCACATGAAGTTCAAGATGACGAATGGTTAAAGTGTGGAAAATTCTGTCCTCATTGAAGGGGGAATAAAGTACCCCCATGAGGAAATACAGAGGCAAATTGTGGAGTAGAGACTGAAGGAAAGGCCATGCAGAGACAGCCCAACCTGGAGATCCATCACATACACTGTCAGCAAAGTCAGACACACACACACACACACACACACACATATTTATTCATTCTCAGGATACATCTCTATATGGCTCCTGTCAAGAAGAACTTCTTGGTATCCTCAAAAATTCTTGGTTTTATGCATATATATGTAGGCAGGATAGGTTGCATAAAACCAACATCTTAATAACCAAAAAGATAGAATTTAAATCCAAAGTTCTATATTGCCTGTAACCAATGGTGTGAGAACCATTTACAAAAGAAAGAATAAAAACAAGTGTTCTAGAGGATTAAAATTGAACCCTGTTCAATGTAATGGGAGCATGGTTTTAAAGTATTTGAAAATAGTTTGGACCACAAGAAACATATTACGCTTATGAGACCATATGACAGTATACAAGGAAAGTAATATTTCGTTTAAATTATACTTTTGCTATTCCATTTCCTGTTCCCACTATTCCACTGTCTCTCAATGATTCTCTCTGTGGAGCACTGCACTCTGACCTCTTATAAGGATACCCACATTGCGTTGTTTTTCTAGCTCTCACATCCCTATGGTCTTTCTCCTATGTTTTCCCAGCCTGTGCATGTCCATCTGAATTATGAAAATAGAGTACTATAAGTCATTTTCTTAAAAATGGAGGTAAATTGGATGTCTTGGCAGGTTCTGTGTCAACTTTAGACAAACTAGAATCACCTGAGAAAGGAAGCCTTGGTTAAGAAAATACCTTCATGAAATATGGCTGTAGACAAGGCTGTGAGGTACTTTCTTAGATAGTGATTAAGGTGAAAAGGCTTAGTCCATTATAAATGCCACAAATGCGTGGGCTTTTATAAGGAAAAAAAAAACCCTGGATTCCATGAAAAAGAATGATGAGCAAGCAATGCAGAGGAAACCTTCCTTGTTCCAAGTCCTTATACAAGTTTCCAGCAGACAGCATGGCCCACATTAGATCTGGATTAAAATAGATTAAATGTCCATTCTTACCTCAAATCTAAGATAAGAATCAGAGGTAAGTTGCACATTTAGTGAATATATGAAGAGACATATATCTTGCCACATAAAATTAAACACAATTACGTAAAAAGTGTGCCCCTCATTTTTGGATTTTAGTCAAATTTACAGAAAAATAGCCATTACACTGGTCACATAATGTTCTCCATATAGTACTGTGCACACCTTGATGAGCTTCCGGGTGAGTGAGTTGCCATAAAAACAATGTAGTGTAAGATTATAAAACATTCATTGCTTCCCAAAGCCACTGTAAACACTCCCTTATCTGATTGTCTCAGCCATTTAGGTCTGTGTACTGAAAACTCCCATGCCTTCTCTATGAGTTCACCCATTGCTCATGGAATACTGGCTGTTTCCCTTAGGACAGAGGTTGACTAATTTCTCTAATGTAAGGAACATTGCCCAGTTTTTATGGTTTCACACTCATGGATTTTTTTTTTTCTTCCAGGATCTCTCTTTCAGCCTGCTTGTTACTTCAGGTATGGGGAATCTCTATTATGCAGCATCATTGTATATCCCACTGTCTTAAAACTTACCAAAAGGTTTGTATTTTAATTAAATTATTTTTTACAGATACAGGAAAGGAAATTACCATAAATATTTCCACCCTCCAACTATCAGGAACCATCCAAGTTCTCATAGGGCAGAGAGGCTCATGTAATCCCTTACAATTCCTCATTACTCCTCTTCATTATGTAATTCCCAATTCTTCATGTATCCTTCTAGATAATATCTTGTATTTCTTCTGGTCCATTTCCTAAGTACTAGCCAATTTCTAACCACAGATTCTCAGGGGCTTTCCATTTTCCCACAAACTAAGGAGACCAATATAATGATCTTGGAGATTTAACTCCCACTGAATCTCCCTTAAGATATAACCAAGAGCTTCACCTGCCAAAGCCTCAGTATTCCACATCTCCTCCCCCTGCCCTCTCAGTCAGCACCCTCTACAGTTATGGTTTCTGCATGTCTGGGACCTTCCCATTGCCCCATCTTGAGAGAAAGTCCAAATGGTGACTTTGAAACTTTGAATACTTTGAGTCAGCTGCTGTGTGGTGCCTCTCAGAGGACAGTTAATGTTAGGCTCCTGTCAGCAGGCAGAACACTATCATTATTAGAGTCAGGGATTGATTTTTCTCCCATGGAATGGGTCTTAGTTCAGTCCAGTTATGGCTTAGTCATTGCTTCAACCTCTGTTCCATTTTTGTCCTTTGAATCTAGGCTGTCTCTAAATACCACATTCAGGAATTCTCTACACAATAAATCTTTGATTACTCCAGAAATTTATTCAAATTTATGCTTTCCATATGACATTCATTTATGTGTTTGTTTTTTACAGGGTATTTCTATCCATAGATTTTTGTGGGGGGGTATA
The DNA here is from genome assembly GCF_021556685.1 of Rattus norvegicus. NCBI lineage: Eukaryota > Metazoa > Chordata > Mammalia > Rodentia > Muridae > Rattus > Rattus norvegicus. The sequence goes on from NC_141539.1 coordinate 139,443,835, forward strand.
TGCACGCATATCTCTCTCTCTCTCTCTCTCTCTCTCTCTCTCTCTCTCTCTGTGTGTGTGTGTGTGTGTGTGTGTGTGTGTGTGTGTGTGTATACAGGTTGGCAGAAGATGCCTTCCTTTGTCGATCAGTACCCTATTTTTAGACATGTTCTGTCACTGGACATTACGAGTTGTTCAGACTGTATATCTAGTGAACCCTAGTGATCATATATCCTCTTTAAGAAAACTGGAATGTGGGGGCTGGGGATTTAGCTCAGTGGTAGAGCACTTACCTAGGAAGCACAAGGCCCTGGGTTCGGTCCCCAGCTCCGAAAAAAAGAACCAAAAAAAAAAAAAAAGAAAAAGAAAACTGGAATGTGTGCTTGGGATTCTGTGATGAGTTAGAAAGCAGGGACAATGTAAATTCCCTGAAATTTCTAAGGGTAACCCTAGATAAGACTCTGATCAATAGATGATATGGGATCTCAAGTATCTCCCTCCTGTAAAAAGATATAATTTCCAGTTGAAGAATGGAGACATCCACCTAGCCACAAAAACCTTAGCACAAAAGCCTGAATTACCCAAGATCCGATCAACAGAACACATGGAGCTCCAGAAGAGGGATGACGAAAGAGTGGATACTTCAGTCCTTCTTAGAAGGGGGAACAAAATACTCCCAGGAGGAAATCCAGTGGCAAAGTGTGGAGCAGATCCTGAGGAAAGGCCATCCAGAGACTGCCCAACCTGGGGATTCATCCCATATACAGTCACCAAACTCAGACAATATATACATACATACATACATACACACACACACACATACATACATACATGCATACATACATACATGCATACATACACAGACACACACATACACAGACACACACACACATATATATATAATTATATATATATATATAGAGAGAGAGAGAGAGACAGAGACAGAGACAGAGACAGAAAGAGAGACAGAGAGAGACAGAGAGAGACATTCATTCTCTGATCTCCCTGCATCAGCCAATTTCCCATTACTCAATATCCTCCTGGCTCATTTTTCCCAGGTAACCATACTTTCTTTTTGGCTCTTGGAGGTGTCCCTGCTGATGCTCAGTCAAGATTTGGGAGCTGAATTATATGCTGTGCTTCCATCACTCCATATTCCTCCCATCCACTCCAGTCCTTTCCCTGGAAGCTAGTGAACCCTTTGTACATGGTAAATGGTTAATGAGAACCCAGAGACAGTGCATGTGAGGGACAGGGTCTATGTTGGTTGCACCAGGCCAGGTCCTGTCTCCTTCAGTTGCCACATGGGACAAGAAATCTGTGGACAAGCAACATCACCATTAGTGATACATCTAGCTGTCATGTTTGAGCCCCTCTTCTGAAACCCTGAAACACTTACAGTTTGGAAAGGTCACCAGGGAGAGGAGCAGCACCAGGACAGCCATGCTCTAATGAAGGCTCTAATGAGAAGAGGATGAGGCTTCTCTGCTAAGCCTGGACTTTTATCCTGAACCTGAGGGCTGCTTTGCATTGAGGGAGGTTCCTGAGAGGATAAAAGGACACACTGGGCAAGGTTACAAGGTTCTCCTCCTTTTGAGAGAAATTTGCATTTTGTTTTTTAGAGCACCTGGAGAGGGAAAGGGACATTTTCTGTTATTGTCTGGAATTCAAATATGAATAAATAGGAAATTACAGGATTCATACTATTCAGGTCAAGGAAGAAAAATGGTAATATTTATAGTAAATGAACGGACACTCATGAAGTACAGGCGGAACAGAGTCCCATGTCCTCCGTGCATTTTTAAACTAGATTTTTACTTTGTTATTGAAACATTTTTATTTGGGATGGTGTCCCAGCCACATGTCCTTGTGTCCTGCAGGCTGCTCTTCAATATGACTTTACATTTCTTATTAAACTTGTGAAGTCTTACTGGTCTTTTTTTTTTTTAAATTTTCTTCCTTTTTTTATCTTCCAGATTTTATTCCCTTCCTGTTCCATCCTCCAACTGTTCTACATCCCATACCTCCTCCCTGCCCCTCTTCCCTCTTTCTCCACTAGGATATCACCACACCACCCATCCCACCAGACCTCTAAACTCCCTGAGGCCTCCAGGCTCTTTGGGTTATGTGCATCTTCTCTGACTGAACCCAGACCTGGTAATCTTCTGTTGTATGCATGGTGGAGCCTCGTTCCAGCTGCTGTATGCTGCCTGCTGTGGACCACTGTCTGAGAGATCGTGGGAGTCTGTGTTAATGGAGGCTGCTGGTCCTCTTATACGGTGGCCCTCATCCCCAGCTTCTTCCAGCTTTCTCTATTTCAACCCACAGCCACCAGTATCAGTTTCCTTGGTTGGGCACAAATATCTGAAAGTCACTCTTTTAGCTACTTGTTGGGGTTTTCGGGGGGCAGTCATGTTAGGTCCCTTTTTGTGAGTATTCCATAGCCTTGGTAATTGTGTAAGGCCTCCTCTTGATCTGGATCCTATTTTCAGCCTGTCGCTGGACCTTCTTTTCATCATACTTTTCTCTATTTCCATCCCTGCAGTTCTTTCAGACAGGTACAATTAGGGGTCAGAGTTTTGACTGTGGCATAGACATCCCCATACCTCACTTGATGTCAGTCTTTCTGCTGAAGGTGGGCTCTACAAGTTGGGCATCTCATCTAAGGTCCCTCCCTTTGAGTCCTAAATTTTTGTCACCTCCCAGGTCTCTGGTACACTTTGGAGGGTCGTCCCAACCTCCTAACTCCCAAGCTTGCCTGTTTCTTTACTTTCTGTTAACTCTCAGGACTTCAGTCTTTTTCCCCATCTGATACCAGATCAAGTTTCACTCTGCCTTAACAACCCCCCACCACTCCAGCACAACTGTCTCCTTAACAGTGTATTGTGATCTTTATATATGGAGAGAAGGTATCATTTGTTAGCACTCAAAGTGCTAATTGTTTCATTATTAAATTGTGGACATGTATTTAAAAACTTTATGTTAGAAAAGATAAATGTGATCATCTTCAAACATCATTTAAGTAAACAGTAGAAATGTTACTAAAACTGCAATCATGAGAGAAACAATAAATTATCTAATTTTGATTAGCTGTCCTCAATTGCAGCATTTCACTAAATTGTCTTCATAAATATCAACTCAATAAATTGTTCTTATTTTACACTGTATTACAATGTTTAATAGCATATGACACTGAACATCATGTTCTAGAGAATTTCCATGACTGGAAGAAGAGTCCATTTCTTTAACACTAAAACCCACACTCAAACAGCATAGGGCATAACTTCCTAGATTCTGAAGGGATCCTGGAAAGAACTTGTTGGTCCTCAGCGCCCCCTGCTGGTCCTAAGAATCCCTGTAGGGAAGTTTTTGTGTAAATTCACAATGGACTTCCCTCACTGTGTCTCTGGTACAGTAGTAAATGGCTGTGTCATCCGTTTGCAGACTGTTCATTTTTAGGAAAACTTGACTCTTGGAGGTGTCCCTGTTGATGCTCAGTCGGGATTTGAGAGCTGAATTGTAATCTGTGTTTCCATCCCCCCATATTATTCCCATCCATTCCAGACCCTTTCCTGGAGGCTGTCGAACCCAGATTACACCATAGTTTGTTAATGAGAACCCAGAGACAGTGCAGGTGAGGGACAGGGTCTCTGAGGCCTGCACCAGGACAGGTCCTGACTCCTTCAGCTGCACCTGGGACAGGACACCTGGGTACAAGCAACATCATCATTAGTCATTCATGCTATAGATTAAATGCCTGAGTCCCTCTCCTGAATCTGTGAAACACTTACTGATTGGAAATGTCACCAAGCAGAGCAACAGCACCAGGACAGCCATGCTCTGATGAAGGCTCAAGTGAGTAGGAGATGGGGATCCTCACTTAGGCCTGGGCTTTCAGTCTGAGTCTGAGAGCTACTTTGCATTAGGGGAGGTTCTTGAGATGATAAAAAGAAGTGTAGGGCAGAATTTCTAGTTTCTTCTCCATGTGGCTGAGATTACCTTTGTGCTTAGAAAAAAAATGGAGTTGAAAACTCAGGAACTTTTCCCTGGTAATGTTTGATTTTCCAATTCAAAATGAAAACAGAAAGTATTAGTTACAATGTGCAGGCCTTGGAAGCAAATAAAAAGGGGTGTGGTATCCACAGGGAGGTTATAGAAGGTGAATTCTTTTTCACACAATACAAGTAGAACAGGTTACCTTATCTTCAATGTACTCTTATATTATTGTAAATTTCACTAGAGGATGTAGAATGGAATTGGGATCCCCCCCGGATATTCTTTCTTTTGGATTATTTTCTATTATTATGTTTTTAGAGTTTCATATTCCATTATTCTCTTCAGAACAGCATTAGTGGCACCTCCTTCATCATGTGGCTTGAGAATAACGAGTCAAAACCATAGACTTTAAGTAGCCTTGTGTTGAAATTGATTTTCAAGTTATCTTCACATAAATTGACATCCAAAAATATCAGTAGAATAAGTACATATTTTTGCATTTGTTTTAGTATAAAAATATAGAATAATGATTATTCAATTGTGTGCAAAAACTGTACAATTACTACTTAGCAAATAGTCATGAAATTGTTTTCCAACTATATATTTGTATTTTTCATATACGAGGAGTAAACTTTTTTTTTAAATCCCTTTCTGTGGACTCACCTTAGTCTCATCATGCCTCAAGAAATAACTTTTAGGGAAGCAGTTCACAAATATTTAATCCAATTTGTTTCAAAGGTTTGTCTGAGAGTAGATCTAAGACATTGATATGGGTCCTTTGTCAGTAGGCTGAGTGAGTTAGCCTTCCTATTTAGGGACACTGTAGTTGGGACCTAGTCTTTGCACCTTTTGATTTATGTCAGTTTCTCTGTGTCACTGCACTTTAATATTTCTCTGTTTGCCTCTTGTTTCAACTTGTAACACATAAAAACATGTTCTGATTATGATTATGCATTGGTGAGTGAAGGGAAGATCAGCTGTTCTTAACAATTCATAAAAATCAGTAGACTGACACCAGGTTGTTATGTTAACTGAACTAAAGGTAAGCCAGAGATCACTGAGTGATTATACAAAGAGGAGCCGAGGGCAGGCATGAACATGAAGAACCTTGTGTTGATCACCATAGAGAGTAAGAGACTGGAGAGCTTCTCCTCATGCCTTGGTAATGGGAACACCAAGGAAGAGAAGTATAGAGTTACCATAATCTGTTTGCTTGGACTCCAAGAATTTGGATCTATTACTTGGCCTTGGAGTCCTCACATTTTGTTTTTCTTATTTCCTTGTGCATAATCTTTGTACTGTGAGCAGCTGTGGTGCAGACCAGTCACATTAGAGAGAAAGCCATCCATTTAATGGTCATTAACAGTATTAGTGCTGTGTTCTTCTTGTTCAGATACTTTGAGGATTAGGAGGATATTTTTCAGACATTATTCTCGGTTTCATTATAACCGGTTTCATCTCCGGTTTTCTGATATTTTCATTGTGGTTACAAAAATTTGGAAAGGAGTATCATAGAAATAAATGCACCATTCTATACTATATTGGAGAATGTGATATACGTCCATTTATTTATGTGTTTTTGTCTTTAGTTACTTCAGATATAATCTGTGTCCCTATTCTGTCCCATAATGCTGTTTTTAGATAAACCTCTCTACAATAAAATTACTAGGAAAAAGTCAGTAGCAAAAGCATGAATTCATGATAAATCCACACATCATTTGTCTTATATTTCAGAGGTAGATCCTTACTAATGTCTTTCTTCAATCATTTGCTTACCTTTATATATTTCAGAGGTGGATACTCACTTAATCGGTCATGTTGCTCGGATAATACCATACTGTCCATTTTCGTGATGACTAGGATTTTATCAACACAGTCATCAGCGAAGAAGGTACCTAAATGGAAAAAAAAACCAAACGAAACAAACAAACAAATAATAACAGCAATAACAAAAACAACACATCCATCAGATGGTCTACCGGCAAATCTGTGGAGGTATTCTTTTAAATATTGACAATAAGTGGTATCCCAGGTAGATAAGGTTGGTGCCATCCATGGTTCTGCATTCCTGAGTTGTCTTAGAAAGGATGTAGAACCACCATGGAGACATAGCTGGTCAGATGAGTTTGTTCATGGTTTCTGATTCATTCCCACTTTTAAGTTCTTTCCTTGACTTCATGTTCTGATTTTCTTCTGTGATGTTTTGTAAGAGTTAAGATGGCACAAACTCTTTCCTTCCCATGTTGCTTTTGGCAATAATGTTGATCACATAAAAAATAACAAACTAGGACAATTGAAATTTTTCTGATGGAAAGAGAGGTGTAGGGGATTGGGCATCCTGCACAACTGTAACCACAGTGACACACTCACAGTCACATTGAGGATACATGAATACATTATAATACACACACAGCATCACATTCACAGACAGAAATACATATTCATAGGCAGGGGGCATGGCTTTCTTAAATCCTTTCTTTAGACAGGGTTACTGTCATTGGTCTGGGCTTACTCTGTAGACCAAGCTGGTATAAAACTTTCAGATATTGATTGTTCTGCAATTTTCCCCCTATTGACTGAATTACAGTTGTGCACCATTATTCATGACCATCACATGGAGTTGCTTTTAAAAATTAATTAAGAAAATAAAATGAATTAAAAATAAATTTAAGCATATTTTATACAGTACATTCTGATCATTATTTTTGCTTTCTTCATCCCTCTCCGAATCCTTCCTCTCCCCAAACTTGCTCAATTACATAACCTACAGTCTTTTATGAATATCCAAGGACTGTTCTCATGGCATTCATTCATATTGACAAAGAGATTTAAAAATCTGTAATTGTCAGTACATTTTCACATTTAAAATTCATTATATAATGTATATAATTATGTTATAGATTACAATATTTATTAGTATATACAAGGTGTCATAATACAATCTAAATCTGAATATTACTTAGGTGTACAGCACCTGCTTCTAGAATGAGTATCTGAGTTGACTTTCAGCACTTAGCTGAGAAGCTTGTGGGATGTTTATCACATGATCTGAACTCTTGCGATCCATTACGGCTTTGTGTCATGTCAACCGCTTTATATGTGTGCTTCCTAACCTAGAGACTGCCATTCCCTTTCATGCCATGAGATCATTTCATTTAAGCCTATGAATGTGAAAAATGGGCTGATCTCTTGAATGAAATAGAGGTCTCATCTTTAACAGGAAATAGTGATTTTTCTAAATTTATATTTATTAATTAAAATGAGGGATGGATTTTTGCAACCTTACCATTTGAATGTGTGTATGTGTGTATCTTATCTGTCTCAGTCAGTTGCTGGTAGAGCATTTCAGAGGTTAGCCATGTAGCCATGTTAGGCTCCAGTCTGCAAGCACAACGTAAAATCCATGATAGTCTCAGGGTTTGGTGCTAGCCCACAGGATATATCCCAAAGTGGACTGGTGTTTGGTTGGCCATTCCTTCAGTTTCTGCTCCATTTTTTCCCTGTATTTCTTTTAGACAGGAACAATTTTGGGTCAAATAATTTGATTGGAGGATGGGGACAATTGCACAGGCTGTAACTCTCTGTGATTCAGAGCTCTGTGTACTCTCAGCACCCTCTGCTCATCCTGGGAGCTGTACAGGAGGTTCATATTTGAGCTCTCCTTTACATTTGCTCAGTAATACACGACAGTGTCCTCAGACCTTAGACTACTCAGTTGTAGGTACAGGGTGTTTTTGGCATTGTCTCTGGAGATGACGAATCGACCCTTCACAGTGTCTGCATAGGAGATGTAACCACTATGACTATTAATATATGCAAGACACTACAGCCCCTTCTTTGGAGTCTGGTGAACCCAGTGCATGCCATAGATACTGAAAATGAATCCAGGATCTGAACAGGAGAGTTTCAGGGAACTTTCAGGCTTCACTAAGCCTCCCCAGACTCCACCAGCAGCAATTCACCTGCAAACAGAGAATTCTGGTCAGAAAACTGTCATTAAAACACCTAAACACACAAAACATTTTTTTCTATTTCTAATATGCACTCAATGGAGAGAATCTTATCTCTATATATTACTTGTTAAAATAAGCACAAGGAAAACTAACCCGATGCTGAAGTTCATGATGCTTGGTCTGTGCAGTGCTGATAACTGAATGTGAGGACCTAGGAATCCAGGGTTTGATCTCTCTGTCAGAGCTGCAGGCAGGATCATTGCGCAACTGTTTTTCATGGGCACAGAAAACACTTACTTGAATGTCATCATGCTATAGCATGTTCTGGCATTGGAAGTGGGCTGAACCAAGTGATCATCACAGATATATGACATCAAAGTCACTGATTTCAGTTAGAGAGCTTGACCAATTATGGTAGTTGCATATTCACATATATTTTTGGTTAATAATTCACCATATTACATCTAGTTCCCTTTTCTGGATATTTTCAGAATGTGCTATGTTTCCAAATATCATGATCTTTACTATAAATGTATAATTAAATAGAATCACACATAGCAGTGTTTCTTGGTAAGAGCTCAATCTTTTTTCACTGTCTGGGCAGGATACGGCTTTTCCTTAATTCGGCTTTGGTAGAGAATCACATCTAGGAGGATTTCGTAGCACAACTCATTCTCTGTGACAGCTACACTTGGGAGTTTCTTGAATTTTATTTATTCATTATAGAATGTTGTCCTCAATTCTTTGTCATATTGTTTGACATAATATTTCCAGTTCCGTTTAAATATTTCCAAGGCTCAGAGAACACGAGGCAAGAGGAGCTGGAGAGAATGTAAGAGGTGAAGCAAGAGCCATAGCTCCAGACACATATGTAGCAGAGGATTTCCTTATCTGACATCAATGGGAGGGGAGGCATTTGGTCTTCTGTTGGTGTGATGCCCCAGCATAGGGTGATGTTAGAGCAGTTAGGAAGGAATGGGTGAGTGGGTAAAGGAGCACACTCATAGAGGTAAATGGCAGGGGTAGAGGAAAGATGTAGTGCAGGTTTTATGGAGGTGTAATTGGGAAGGGGTATATAATTTGAAAAGTAAATGAATAAAATGATTAATTAAAATAAATGTCCTCTATATGGGACATGTAGACTTAACTCTGTGCTTCAAGTTCTTATCTCATAAACACAAGGACTTGTGTTTAGTTTTCCAGTCATACAAAAGGAGGCAGATTTTGTAGTCAGCCATTAAGCCCACATCTGAGATGTGGAGAAAATCTGGTTTTTGAGACTCTCTGAGAAACCAGTCTAGCAAGATGGTGAGGTGACATCCAGGCCCATGGAGGGAATTTATTTGAAAATTATTGTGTAGATTGATAGAATATATCTCATTATATTACACACATTCACACATTCACAAAGACACACAGTCACACTCACACAGGGTGGAGAGAGAGAGAGAGAGAGAGAGAGAGAGAGAGAGAGAGAGAGAGAGAGAGAGAGAGAGAGCGCACAATAATAAATGCAGAAGCAGGGGGAGATATGGAGAAAGAAAACTGATTGACAAAGAGACAGAGAGTCAAATAAACACATAGAGTATAGAATTGAAGACCCAGAATTGAACTCACAATATGGTCACTTGGTTTTTGACAAAGGAGCAAAAATCATCCAGTAGAAGAAATACAAAATTTTCAACAAATTGTGCTGGGTCAACTGGTGGTTAGCATGTAGAAGAATGCAAATTGATCCATTCTAATCACCTTGTACAAAGCTGAAGTCCAAGTGGATTAAAGACATCCACATAAAATGAGATACACTGAAACTAATAAAAGACAAAGTAGGGAGGAGCCTCAAACACATGAGCACAGTGGAAAATTTCCTGAACAGAACACAAATGGTTTAGGCTCTAAGATCAAGAATCAACAAATGAGACCTCATAACATTGGAAAAATTCTGAGGAATGCTGAATGGCTATAGATCATCTATAGAACTGATGAACATCCTTAGTCATCAGGGAAATGCAAAACAACCCTAGATTCCACATCACACCACTCAGAATGGCTAAGATAAAAAAACTCAGGTGACAAGAGATGCTGGTGAGGATGTGGAGAAAAAGGAACACTCCTCCATTTTTGATGGGATTGCAATCTGGTACAACCAGTCTGGAAATCAGTCTGATAGTTTCTCAGAATATTGGACATAGTACTACTCGAGGACATCGCTATACCTCTCCTGGGCATATACCCAAAAGATGCTCTAACATATAACAAGGACATATGCTCCTCTATGTTCATAGTAGCCTTATTTATAGTTGCTGGTATCTGCACAGAACCCAGATGTCCTTCAAGAGGAATGGATACAGAAAATGTGGTACATCTACACAATGGGGAACATGTCAGTTACTAAAAAAAATGACTTCATGAAATTCTTAGGCAAATGGATGGAACTAGAAAATATCCTGAGTGAGGTAACCCAATCACAGGAAAAAAAAAAAAAACCACATGGCACGGCTAATTGGATACTAGCCTCCAGGATTTTCTGAACATGCTGGAACTGTCTGTTACTTAGATCTCTGTGCACTTTCATCAGCAGCTTCTGGTACAAAGTGATATTCAGGAGGTTTGTGTTTGACATCAGAGTATGATTCGTCCACTGTGTCTCTTGCACAGTAATACATGGCTGTGTTCTCTGACCTCAGACTGCTCATTTGCAGGTACAGTATGTTCTTGGCATTGTCTCTGGAGATGCTGAATCAGCCCTTCACTGTGTCTGCGTGATAGATGCTAACTGCCATGTTTCTAATGGATGCTACCCACTGCAGGCCCTTCTCTGGAGCTGGCGAACCCCCAGTTCATGCAGCAGTTACTAAATGTGGATCCACAGGTGCATTTCAGTGATCTTCTAGGCTGCACTAAGCCTGGGCCAGACTCCCAAAAGCTTCATCTCACACTGAATACCTGCAAAAAGAGAATTCTTGTCAGAAATCTGTCACTAACAGTACAAAAGAGAAATAAAAGAAATTTTCAATTTCTCATGTGCACAAAAGAAACATAATATCATTCCTGTAAATTACCTTTAAAATAAGCACAAAACGCCCTAACTTAGGCTAATGTGCATGGTGAGTGGTCTGTGTTCAGTGCTGATCCTTGGATAGGAGGGCCTAGGAATCCAGGGCTGCACTCCTCTGTCAGAGTTGCAGGGTCAGGGCAGAGCTCTTTTTCAAGGGCACAGAGAAGCATTATTTGCATACCTTCCTGCAATAGCATGCTCTGGAATCTAACCTTTGCTGAAGACAGTGCTCATAGCAGGTATAAGACATCAAAGACACTGATGTCAGTTACAGAGATTGACAGTGTATGGTAGTTTGGTACTTATATTTTTTTCTTTTTATTAAGGATCCACACTACTTCATTTTGTTCCCCTTTGTGCATGTGCATAGAATAGGTTTTGTTTCCATATTATCATGATTCCTTGGTATCAGTGAGTAATTTAATATCACCAAACATAATTGTGCTTCTAGATAACAACTCAGTCTTTGCGACTGTCTGGGATGGACATGAATTTTCTATAATGTGGCTCTTAGTCATGGTCACACTTACAAGATTATTGTAGCAGAACTCATTCTCTGTAACAAGAACACTTGGGAACTTTCTGAATTCAAATTATTCATGAAAGAATGCGATCTTCAGAACTTATTCAGGCACCCGAGACCTTCTATACCTCCATCTGCTTGCCATATAGAATTTGCTCTGGAGATACATATCTATTGGCAGCAAATTGTTTTTGTTTCTTTTTGCATTCTGAAATTCACCATTTATTTCTCTTAGGTTCACCCCCCATCACCCTCTTTTCCTATCATTACATTAGATAAAATGTGACGATTTTTATGTTGTGTTTGATTAGTTTTCCTTTTCTCAAATTAATATGATTAGTATAATCAGAGTGTTTAATTAAATTTTATGTTGAATTTTTCCTATTTAATCAGTTCTCTGGTTTCCCTCCTCCACTACCACATTTTTTTCACAACACCTTAGTTTTCCTTTCCCATCACCAATATTCCTTTGGCTTCGGTTTTCCCTGTCCTACATTTAGTATGTATCCCTTCCTAGGGATTTCATTGTAGTTGCAAAAGCTACAAAACAGAAACCAGAGCTGCTCACACACAATGATGATTTGGTAAATGAGAAAAACAGGCAGTGTTTGTACTTTCAAGTATTTGTCATATTGTTTGACATACCATATTTCAGTTACATTTAATCATATATATATATATATATATATATATATATATGTAGAGTAAGAAATTCCAAAAAAAATAGAGAAAAAATAATGACTACTAAATGGCTGAATGTTTTAAAGACACTAATTTCCCCAAAGAAAGTGTTAAAGATTGTGCTGCAAAATATAATATGAATGGATAGGCAAGAGAACCTTTAGTAAAAGGTGATGGACTTTTGTTTTTACTAATGTTAAGGTAAAGCTTCTTATGTTGATAGTAAATCCAGCATTGTAATTGTACACACACACACACACACACACACACACACACACACCTACACACACACACACACACCTACACACACACACACACACACACAAAGAGAGAGAGAGAGAGAGAGAGAGAGAGAGAGAGAGAGAGAGAGAGAGAGATGGAGAGATGTTGTCTGGGAAAAGAGGCACAGAGACCTGAGGTGGTAAATGGTGTTTATGGAAATGCCAAAGGAACAATAATGTTTAGCAACATCACTGCAGTCACTAGATGGTCTCCTGTAGGCATCTGGGGACATCTGTTAGGCATTGGGGCATTTCATATGTAGATCAACCAATGGAAAAGGTGTAGGTTGTACCTGGGTTCATGGCTTGTTTTGGAGAACAGGACAGCGACCAGGGGCAAGTGCAAATTCACACCCTGGACTTTCTGGCCACATTGGGCAACTGAGGGTCTCCAGGCTGGTGAAAACATAATTATATAGAATCTTTACAGCGAAGGGCTGAAGAAGATGCACAGAATGTTGGGGCCATGGCAAGTGTGTCAAGATTGCTGGGAGATAAAATCCCAAAGGCATTCTTTGTAAGTTGTTTCCTGGCTAAATGGGACAAGTGGAGGGATCTTGACAGTCTGTGTGTGATCTCAGTAGTCCTGAATAAAGATGAGTCAGGTCAGAAATATAAAATACTGGATGAACAGATGATTGAGATTTGGGTATCTGCTATTTGTAAGAGCTCTGAAAAAGGCATGAATATTGACTTGTTCTTCCAGGAATATAAGGCAATTGTAGGATTCCTGGTGGGGAAGATGAAAACAATCATAACTTTTTTGTTTGAAATATATGAATTGACAAATGGGATCTCATAAAACTGCAAAGCTTCTGTAAGGCAAAGGACACTGTGGTTAGGACAAAACGGCAACCAACAGATTGGGAAAAGATCTTTACCAATCCTACAACAGATAGAGGCCTTATATCCAAAATATACAAAGAACTCAAGAAGTTAAACCACAGGGAAACAAATAACCCTATTAAAAAATGGGGCTCAGAGCTAAACAAAGAATTCACAGCTGAGGAATGCCGAATGGTGGAGAAACACCTAAAGAAATGTTCAACATCTTTAGTCATAAGGGAAATGCAAATCAAAACAACCCTGAGATTTCACCTCACACCAGTGAGAATGGCTAAGATCAAAAACTCAGGGGACAACAGATGCTGGCGAGGATGTGGAGAAAGAGGAACACTCCTCCATTGTTGGTGGGATTGCAAACTGGTACAACCATTCTGGAAATCAGTCTGGAGGATCCTCAGAAAATTGGACATTGAACTGCCTGAGGATCCAGCTATACCTCTCTTGGGCATATACCCAAAAGATGCCCCAACATATAAAAAAGACACGTGCTCCACTATGTTCATTGCAGCCTTATTTATAATAGCCAGAAGCTGGAAAGAACCCAGATGCCCTTCAACAGAGGAATGGATACAGAAAATGTGGTACATCTACACAATGGAATATTACTCAGCTATCAAAAACAACGACTTTATGAAATTCGTAGGCAAATGGCTGGAACTGGAAAATATCATCCTGAGTGAGCTAACCCAAACACAGAAAGACATACATGGTATGCACTCACTGATAAGTGGCTATTAGCCCAAATGCTTGAATTACCCTAAATGCCTAGAACAAATGAAACTCAAGACAGATGATCAAAATGTGAATGGTTCACTCCTTCTTTAAAAGGGGAACAAGAATACCCTTGGCAGGGAAGAGAGAGGCAAAGATTAAAACAGAGACTGAAGGAACACCCATTCAGAGTCTGCCCCACATGTGGCCCATACATATACAGCCATCCAATTAGACAAGATGGATGAAGCAAAGAAGTGCAGACCGACAGGAGCCAGATGTAGATCGCTCCTGAGAGACACAGCCAGAATACAGCAAATACAGAGGCGAATACCAGCAGCAAACCACTGAACTGAGAATAGGACCCCCGTTGAAGGAATCAGAGAAAGAACTGGAAGAGCTTGAAGGGGCTCGAGACCCCATATGTACAACAATGCCAAGCAACCAGAGCTTCCAGGGACTAAGCCACTACCTAAAGACTATACATGGACTGACACTGGACTCTGACCTCATAGGTAGCAATGAATATCCTAGTAAGAGCACCAGTGGAAGGGGAAGCCCTGGGTCCTGCTAAGACTGAACCCCCAGTGAACTAGACTGTTGGGGGGAGGGGGACAATGGGAGGAGGGTGGGGAAGGGAACACCGATAAGAAAGGGGAGGGGGGAGGGGGATGTTTGCCCGGAAACTGGGAAAGGGAATAACACTCGAAATGTATATAAGAAATACTCAAGTTAATAATAAAAAAAAGAAATATATGTGTTCAAATCTTTTAACTGTCAGTTTCTGAGTATCTACTGAGTTTCAAGGGAGTATGATGTCAAGATTTTATATATAGTGTATCCCAATCCTTGAAGACACTGACCTCGTGAAAGCAAAGTTAGAAGACAATTATTCCTAAATTTAGAAACAGAAAGATAAGGAATATCTGCTAACATATGAAAAATTTAGTCAACCTCTTTCCAAGGTCAGGGAATTGGCCAGGAGAAATCATCCAGAAAGCAAGAAGACTGTCCATACCTATGACACAAACAGGCTCACATTACCCTATAAAGAAATATTTATTGGAACTTCAGGGAAGCAATGAATGATTTTCTGCCTTACAGTAAAATAGTTTCATGGGGTTCATCAATCTAACAACTCAATACAACACATACTAAAATGTAGACATTTTTGAATGCCCAAAATACCTCATTACATTATTTTTTTAACAATCCAACTGAGGTATCTATTGTCCACTGGTTTACTCAGGGACTAGTTTCATGCTGATAACATGTAGGAGAAGGACCATAGATGTGTGCCAACTACACACACTATTCAGTGTGTATGTCTTCATGTGACATCACAATTCAGGCCTTACATTAGACCACAGAGTAGTGAGAGACTGTACAACTGTGATATCAGGAAGTAAACACAGAAACGCAAACATGTATTTGAAATGAAAATGTTACTTTCTATCTTCTCTATACACCCAGGCATGAGATTGCTGGGTCCTGTGTTCTTAATTTATAAATCAGTGGGATCCTCCACTTTATGAATCAGTACTGCACAGAATCATGCTCATGTTGGTAAGGAACAGGGCCCTCATTTTCTCCAATCATGCAATACTTCTCACTCTTTTTTCTTTTCTTTTTTTTTTTATAAATTTATTTATTATATATACTATAGCTGTCTTCAGATACACCAGAAGAGGGCATCAGATCTCCTTACAGATGGTTGTGAGCCACCATGTGGTTGCTGGGAATTGAACTCATGACCTCTGGAAGAGCAGTCGGGTGCTCTTAACTGCTGAGCCATCTCTCCAGCCCCCTCATTCTTTTTTCTTAAATTGCTCTCATTGCATTTGTTATCAGCAATTTTTCATTTAGAAGTTAATTTTCATTGGTCAAGTTGTGATTGGAGATGTTGCCTTTCTGAAACCTCTTCTGTCACATGTACTGACCAAAAAGAAGGACCCCATTTAGAGGACAGAGGGCAGAATTTTGCCGAAGAGAACATTATGCCTCTCCATTATGTGATTTTTATCCTGGAGAATAATGGTGGTATCAGGAAAAGGTTTAGCTTCCAGCAGAGATGTCATCTGCAAGCGACAGGGTACATCTGTTGCCATGGCAATGGCCATACATTCCCAGCATACATTTGATTCAGCTCCCACCTTTATCTGGGAGTAGTTACATCACAGTTTAAGTAAAAAATCAGACACTTCCTACCACCTTCTTCTCCTCCCCCATCCAATTCCCTTTTGTCTCCATTGTCAGCTATAAACCTCTTCCATCTGGGAATGTATTGGCCTGGCCTGGTCTGTCTGGACGTGAGCCATGATTGATATCCAGAGTGTTTGTACCACTTTGCAATTCCACCAACAGTGTAAGAGTGTTCCTCTTTTTCTACATTCTTGCCAGCATCTGCTGTCTCCTGAGTTTTTATCTTAGGCATTCTGACTGGTGTGAGGTGGAATCTCAGGGTGGTTTTCATTTGAATTTCCCTGATGGCTGAGGATGTTGAACCTTTTTTAATGTGCTTCTAAACCTTTCGATATTCCTCAGTTGATAATTCTTGATTTAGAGCTGAACACCATTATTTTAAGAGGGTTACTTGATTCTCTGAAGTCTAATTTCATATCACCATCATATCAAGTGAAACACAAGCAAACTGACCTGAGATAAAGTGATCATAGATTGGACAATGTAGAATAAGAAGACTAGTCAGGTAGTTGGGAAAAATTATTTCAATAAGAATATATATGTGTGTTGGTCACAGTCAGTTGCAGCATATTATATATCTAATATATGGATTGTAGATCCTATGATTTAGCAATCACAATGATATCTGTGTCATCATTAAATTGTGGAGATGTGTTTGAAAACCTCATTTTAGGGAAGATGAATACAATTAATTTCAAACATTTTTATGTAAACAGTAAAAATGTTACTTAAAGAGTGATCCTGTGAGAAAATCTATTCTAAAATCACCTATTTATTCTCACGCGCACAATTTTTATTGAGTTTCTTTATTAATATCAGCTCAATAACTTCTTCTCATTAAATAATTTTTACTATAGAATCATTTAAATATTCATCCAGAGTTAACAAATAAGATCTGAAATAGTATATGACACTGAAGTAAAGGCTCTAGAGAATTTCCATGGTAGAAGAAGTGTCCACATTTCTAACATTAAAACACATACACATACAAAATAGATTAACACTTCCTAGAGTCTGAAGTGATCCTGAAAAGTCCTCCTTGATCTTCACTGCCCTCTACTGGTCTTTACCATCCATGTAGAGAAGTTTTGTGTAAGTTCACAATGGACTTCCCTCACTGTGTTTCTGTTACAATAGTAAATGCCTGTGTCTTCAGTTTGCAGACTGTTCATTGTTAAGAAAACTTGGCTCTTGGAGGTGTCCCTGCTGATGCTCAGTCGGGATTTGAGAGCTGAATTGTAATCTGTGTTTCCACCACTCCAGATTACTCCCATCCACTCCAGACCCTTTCCTGGAGGCTGTCGAACCCAGTGTACATTATAGCTGGTTAATGAGAACCCAGAGACAGTGCAGGTGAGGGACAGGGTCTGTGAGGGTTGCACAAGGCCAGGTCCTGACTCCTTCAGCTGCACCTGGGACAGGACACCTGGGGACAAGCAACATCACCATTAGTCATTCATGCTATAGATTAAATGCCTCAGTGCCTCTTCTGAAACTCTGAAACACTTACAGCTTGGAAATGTCACCAGGCATAGCAACAGCACCAGGACATCCATGCTGTGATGGAGGCTCTAGTGAGAAGGAGATGTGGCTCCTCAGCTAGGCCTGTGCTTTCAGTCTGGGCCTGAAGGCTACTTTGCATTTTGGGAGGTTCCTGACTAGATAAAAGGAAGTGCAGGTCAAAATTTCTAGTTTCCCCTCCATGTGGCTGAGATTACCTTTGTGCTTAGAAGAATTGGAGCTGAAAACTCAGGAACTTTTCCCTGGTAATGTTTGGATTTCCAATTCCAAATAAAAAACAGAAAGTAGTAGTCACATTGTGCAGGCCTTGGAGGCAAAAAGAGAAAAGGAGGGGGGGATAGAATGGTGAATCCTTTTTCATGCAATACAAGAAGAACCAGTTACCTTATTTTCAATGCAATTGTGTATCATTGGAAATTGCAGAAAAGGATGTAGGATTGAATTGGGGATCATTTATTCCCCAAGAAATTCTTTCTCTTGGATTCTTTTCTATTATTATCGTTTTAGATTTTTATATTTCATTATTCCCTTCAGAATAGCAGAAACAACTGCTTCACCAGGTGGTTTGAGACTAAAGATGCAAAACTGTAGACTTTAAATAGCCTTGTATTGCTATTGATTTTCAAATTATCTTCATATAAATTGACAACCATAAATATCAGTAGGATAAGTACATATCACTTTCATTTGTTTTAGTATAAAATATAGAAACAATGATTATTCAATTGTGTGCAAAAAACTGTACAATTATTACTTAGCAAATAGTCATGAAATTTTTTTCCAACTATATATTTATACTTTTAATATATGAGGAATCAACTGTTATAAAAAACACTTTCTGTGGACTCACCTTATTCTCATCACACCTCAAGAAATAACTTTTAAGGAAGCAGTTAACAAATATTTAGTCCATTTTTTTCAAGGGTTTATCTGAGAGTAGATCCAAGAGACTGATGTGGGTCCTATGTCAGTAGGCAGAGTGACATACCCTTCCTTTTAGGGACACTGTAGTGGGGATCTAGTCTTTGCACTTCTTGATTTATGTCAGTTTCTCTGTATCAATTTACTTTTATATCTCTATGTCTCTTGTTGCACATAAATAATGTGTTCTAAATATGATTATTCATTGGTGAGTGAAGGGAACGTCAGTTGTTCGTAACAATTCATAAAAATTAGTAGACTCACAGCAGGTTGTTATTTTAACTGAAGTAAAAGGTAAGCCAGAGATTAGTGAGTGATGAGACCAAGTGGAGCAGAGGGCAGGCATGAATATGAGGAACCTTGTGCATTGAGGTATTGATCACCATAGAAAGTAAGAGACTGGAGAGCTTCTCCTCATGCCTTGGTAATGGAAACACCACGGAAGAGAAGTACAGAGGTATCACAATCTGTTTCCTAGGACTCTGAGAATATGAATCTATTACTTGAACTTGGAATCCACACATTTTGTTTTTCTTATTTCTTTGTGCATAATATTTGTACTGGGGCAGCTGTGGTGCAGATCATTCACAGTAGGAAGAAAGCCATGCATTTAATTGTCTGTGTTACTCTTGTTCTGATACTCTGAGGGTTAGGTGGATATTTTTCAGACATCATTCTCAGTTTGTCTCATCTTGTGTTTGTCTGACATTTTCATTGTGGTTAAAAATTTTGGAAAGGAAGATCATAGAAATAAATGCACGTTTCTATTCTATATTGGGGAATGTGGTCTAAGTCCACTTAGTCATGTGTTTTTGTCTTTGGTTACTTCAGAGATGATCTGTGTCCCTGTTCTGTCTCATAATTATGCTTTTCCATAAATCTCTGTGCAGTAAAGTTACTACGTAAAAGTCATTAGGAAAAGCATGTGTTCATGATAAATCCACACATTATTTACAATTATCTTAAATTCCAGAAACAGATCCTTACTAATGTCTTTCTTCAGTCATTTGTTTACTTCTATATAGCTCACAGGTGGATACCCACTTAATTGGTCATGTTGCTAGGACAATACCAGACTGTCCATTTATGTGGTGGCTAGGATAGGTATCTTCAAATAATGACAATATGTGATATCCCAGGCAGATGTGGATGGTGCCATCCGTGGATCTCCATTCCTCAGTTGTCTTAGAAAGAATGTAGAATCACAATGGAGACACAGCTGGTCAGATGAGTTTCTTCATGGTTTCTGATTCATTCCCAATTTCAAGTTCTTTCCTTGACTTCATTTCCTGATTTTCCTCTGTGATGTTTTCTAAGAATTAATTGGCAGAAACTCTTTCCTTCTCATGTTGCTTTCGGTTATAATGTTGATCACATAAAAAGCTTACAAACAAGGACAATTGAAATACTTCTGATGGAAAGATGGGTATAGGGGATTTGACATTCTGCCCAACTGCAACCACAGTGACACAGTCACAATTACAGATACAGGAATACATTACAACACACACACATACACACACACACACACACACACACACACACACACACACAGCATCACATTCACAGACAGAAATACATATTCATAGGCAGAGGGCATGGCTTTCTTAAATCTTCTGTTTAGACAGTGTTCCTGTCATTGGTCTGGGCTCACTCTGTAGACCAAGCTGGTGTTAAACTACCAGATATTGATTTTTTCCTGCAATTTTCTCCCTATTGACTGAATTAAGGTGCGCACCACTATTCCTGACCATCACATGTAGGTACTTTTAAAAATTAATTATGAAAATAAAATGAATTAAAAATAAATTTAAGCATACCTTTTTATACAATACATTCTGATCATTGTTTTTGCTTTCTTCATCTCTCCCTGAACCCTTCCTCTCTTCAAACTTGCTAAATTCCATAACCTACAGCCCTTTATGAGTATTCAAAGGATTGGTCTCATGGCATTCATTCATATTGAAAAAGAGAGATTTAAAATCTGTAATCATCATTACATATTCACTTTTAAATATCATTATATAGTGTATATATTTGTGTTATAGGTTATAATATTTATTAGTATGTACAAGGTGTAGTGATAAAATCTAAGGCTGAAGATTACTCAGGTGCACAGTACCTGCTCCTAGAATGAGTATCTCAGTTGACCTTCAGCACTTAGCTGAGAAGCAGGTGGGATGGTCTATCAAATTATCTGAACTCTTGTGATCCATTGTGGGTTTGTTTCATCTCAACCACTTTATATCTGTGCTACCTAATCTAGGGACAGTTATTCCCTCTCTTGCCATGAGGTCAAATCATTTAAGTCCATGAATGTGAAAAGCTGGCTGATCTCTTGGCTAAAACAGAAGCCTCATTTTTAAAAGGGAGTGATGATTTTTCTAAAGTTATATTATTAATTAAAATGAAGGATGCATTTTTGTAACATTACCATGTGAATTAAGGTCTTACCAATACTACACAAGAGATCCACCATTGGCCTAACTCCCAGTACTGAATGAGAAATCAAACAGAGGGCACTTTGTCCTTCAGACTAATGTGTTTTTGAGCAGCTCTGTTTTTAGGCTTTACCATCTATGATTACTTTTGCTTCTTCTGGAACTGATTCTGGTCACATCATCGAATCACCACTGCCCTGTGTGATGATCTCTTTTTTGTTCATGTCAGAGCACATCTTAAATTTGAAATCAAGTATAATGGATCTGTTAAAATATCCGTGGAAAAGTTCTTGTCGATCAAGTAATATTGCATGGGATCTTTTCTTTGAACTTAGTTCTCCATGCCTACACAAAGAGTTGGGTGAGGCAGACAACCAGTTATCCAATCCATGACATGTGAGGACAGAGTAATCACCGGAGTTTGTTGTCCAACCATTCTAGTATGTTTGTGACATTTCAGGCTCAGTGATAGAACTTGTCTTAAAAATCTATGCTGCAGATGGATAGAGTGTACACAAATACCCATATACACATACACATACACACAGAGGGAAAGGGAAGCTATGAAAGAGAGATAATATAATAAAGTATTATGAAAATGTATACCACAATTGAAAATATGTATTTCAATAAGCTTTTGGATACTTAAAGGAATACTACACAGTATATGTGTAGAGTGAATCCAGAAATAAAGGAGCCCATTCGCTAATGCTTCTCTGAACCTGTAACTCTGTAATGCAGACCTCTGCTGTTGTAGTTTGCCTTGCAGTTATCTAGATTTTGATGCTAATTCTACTGCCTCAAGGATGGCTGCCTAGTCACTATTCAGGACTCAGGTGATTTCATCAGAAAGCCTTCAAGGGTTTGGCATACATGATGCAAGTACTATTACTATTATTGTATGTTTCCCACCCCAGTGTCTTCCCTGGATCCTGGAGGAACCAGACCATGCCATGTGGGGCAGTGCACTGTGACACAAGACAGAAAACCTGGTAAGGTTGAGTGGATTCAGGCACTCCAACACTTATCATAATTGAGGATTGTTAGGCATTAAAATCTACTCCTGACCTGGATCCTGTTTTGGAACAGATGACCACTACACCCCATGGAGAGGAATGAAACAATCAATCACATTGGGACAATATCGGAAGTCCTTCCACAAGATGATGAGGCATCCAAAACATCTGAGACCAAGCCACCGAAATCATCTGCTTTAAGATCCCAATCCACACCAAGATGTTTATAAGAACCTATCTTCAAAGAAGAAAGTGTACTAATTATTTCACCAAAGATTGTTTGAGAATGTCAGGCTTATCCAGCTGTACCACTCGAGGGAAGAATATTGTCTCCTGAAGCCTTTGTTTCTAGAAGCTGCTCAAGCCTACTGCAGCCACTTCCTGCTCAGTGGAGTTGGCGTTGGCTCTTAGCTGCCCACTGCATTCTGCTGCCTGGCAGTGGTGGCTGCAGTAGAGCCACTCTTTGCCTGCTGTAGCTGAACCAGAGCTCTGAAGATCACTGTTGATCACATAGGTATGCAGAGACCCAATGTCACCCTTGAAGGTGAAAGCAGATGCTGCACAGCAGAGTTTCAGGGTACCCTAAACCTCCTCTAGACTCCTCTGACTGCAATTCACACTGATATCTGCAAACACACAGAATGCTGGTCAGAAAAAGCAATTTTTATCTTTTTCCTGTCACCGCGACTCAGAATCTCATCTCCATCAAGTATGTTTAAATAACTATGAAATAAATACAGAAAAAACCAAGCAGAGCCCCCAGTCTCAGAGAATAATCTGTGTTCAGTGCTGGTCAGTGAATGTCAAGAATTGGATGTCAAGAGTTGGCTATTGAGGGCTGGGATCCTCTCCTTGAGCTGCAGGGTCAGGGCAGGGTTGGCTTTCATGGGCTCAGGGAGGTGATATTTACCTGTCCTCTTGCTATTGCTATTGCAAGTTCTACACTTGGACACTTGGCAGGAATCAGTGCTCAGAGAAGATATAAGATATCAAATACAATGATGACAGTTACAGATTTTAACATAGTATTGCAGTTTCATATTCACATTTTCTTTGTTAAGCATTCAACACACTGCATTTCCTTTTCTCTTGAGCATTTTCATAGAACTTGCTTTTGTACATATTCTATCTCCTTAATATGAAAGGGAAATAAAAAAACTGTAACACAGTTGTGTTTCTGTATAGGAAATCAGTCTTTCCTTTTGTCTTGTCTGGACATGACTCCTCCTTGATATTCTTGCACAAATTCATACCTCTCTTGGGAGGGTAACAAAATTCCTTCTCTATGAGGTAAACCCTTGGGATATTTCTTCATTTTACATTTTTACAAGAGAACACTGTCCTCAGGCCTTATAAAGTCTTTCAAATTACACTTTCTAAGTCAATGTCTTTCAATATCTCCATGTTTGCTATTCAGAAATATTTCTATTTGTAGCAAAGTGACTTGCTTTTCATCCAGAAATTCTTCATATGATCCCTGTAACTTCACCATTCTCTTTGTCCCTTGTTATACAAGTCAAGTGCTGCTTGCCTTCATGTTGTATTAATCCAGTTTTCATTTTTCCCCATTAGAATAAATTAGCAAAACTGGGTTTGTATATTAACTCAATATGACCTTGAATTTATTTAAACAGTTTTGTTTTCCCCTTCCAATCTTAACTCCTTCACCACAGCCCACTTGTGTGCACTGGTCACAGTATTCCCCTGCCTTTGGTTTTCTTTGTTCCTGTCTTAAGATGCCATTCCTTTCTAGGCAACATGGTGCTGAAAGATCCAAGAGTTCTACATCTTGATTTGAAGGCAGCCAGGAACAGACAATCTTTTGCAGACAACATGGAGGGGCTCTCTTCTATAGTAGGCAGAACTTGAGCATAGGACTTCACCCCTCTTTCTCCCCCCACATAGTGATGTACTTTTTCAGCAAGGCCATAGTTACTCCAACAAGTCCAAACCTCCTAATCGTGTCACTTCCTATGGACCAATCATATTCAAACCACAAGAAACCTCAATAACTCATTACACATGCTCTTGTTAAAAAATTAAATCCTTAAGAATTAGAAATCTAAATGTTATTTCTGTTATATTTCAGTTCCAACCCACTTCCCATTCATTGTTTTTCACCAACAAATTGACCTTCAGTCTGGTCCTTTGTAACATGGCAGTGGATGATTTACATTTAACATAGTTTGGAGTTGTTCAACTTACTATTCAGATCCAGACTTCTAATAATTTCATCCATCTGACATCGAAAGCTGCCTCAATTTGATGATCCATTGAGATGGAACTCACAGCCAACACTACTTCTCTGAAAAAGGCTTTTCTAGCTCAAATGTGAGACACCAGGTTCTTCCAGTCAGCAGCAATATCTGGGCCCTGGTCACAGTGTTCTCAAGTAATGTGTCATGAGTGCCACTGAAGTATATTTGAAACATCATTCTAACAATGCTATTCTATGTACATTTAGACTTTAGTCCAGATATTATTTTGTGACATGTACAGTAGAAATTATTTTAAAGTTTATGTCTTTTTAATTTCCAGCATCTGCTTAATATGTATATTATGTGTAATCATGTTTTAAGATTTTGGTGTTTGCCTCATAGCATATGAATATCCTTTAATTCAGCTTCTGTACATGCTTCTGCAGGACATTTATGGATTATGATTTCAGAATCTGATATTTCAGGATAGTGTCCTTTTCCACACACAGGATAGGTGTTAATTAACACTTACCAGAGAGACCACAATATCAGAACAGATATGCATTTTCATATACTTAGTGTAAAATATGGTCTTGACAGAGTCTTTATCCTAGCAAATCATTGAGGTCACCATGTGCGCTAATCATAAGATGAGAGCCTGATTTGTCCTCATGTGCTTATTTGCACAGATGAACTGAAATCCACTGATGTGGGGGCCTATTCACTGTATACTGGACTTTGACTCATTTCTATAGCTTCTATGATGAGAGTCCCAGGACTGTGATAATTGTGTGCCGAAGAAATATCCTGGAGATTCTTATTCAATCAGTTAAGATGAGGAATGAGATTGGAGGAAGCAGGACAGGGAGTCTGGCATCCTTTGGGCCACCAGGGCCTCAGGGATTTCTACCATTACCTGGATGTACATGACTGAAGATGAGACAAAAAAAAAAAAACAAAAACACTTAGAGATATTCATTCTCTGATCTCCCTGCATGAGTCAATCTCCCATTACTCAATATCCTCCTACCTTTTTCATTTTTTCCAGGGAACTACACTTTCCTTACAGAAGACACCGATTTTATATAGATTTTCAGTTTTGTGTTTCAGAAGATCTTAGCAACTGTCCTAGTCAGTGTTTCTATTCCTGCACAAAACATCATGGCCAAAAAGCAAGTTGGGTTGCAAAGGGTTTATTACACTTACATTTTCTACATTGCTGTTCATCACCACAGAAAGTCAGGGCTGGAACTCAAGCTGGTCAGGAAGCAGGAGCTTGTGCAGAGGCCATGGACGGATGTTACTTACTGGACTGCTTCTTTTGACTTGCTCAGGTTGCTCTCTTATAGAACCTGAAACGACTAACCCAGGAACGGTACTACTCATACCACCCCCCACCACAAATTGAGGAAATGCCTTACAGCTGGATCTCATGGAGGAATTTTCTCAAGGGAGACTCTTTCTCTGTGATAGTGATAACTCTTTTGAATAATTGCACAGATTTCATATTTGGCTGACAATATATTTAATCTGGTGTTTTTAAGATTATATAGAACCCTCTGGTAAATTTGGGGGCATATGATCTCCAATTCTGGCTACTTCAAGAGCCACTTTCTTATCAGATACATGTCTACAACCTTAGCTCTCCATCATTGGTGTGCACAGAGCAACAAAGAAAAATAAAAAAAAAACATTCTGTATTTAGTTCATCACACACAGATCTGAAAGCCAAAAGCATAAACTCATGTACTGCTCACTTAGGACTTAGGTCAAGTATATATTTTTACAGACTCTTGTAACATGACACCATGTTGCTGCTTTGCCTTTATGCTAATAAGATACTATAAATGTGACCCTGAGTGGACTAAGGTGATTGTTATGAAATTTCAGTGAAGTAAACATTGGTGATGAATCCACATTGTAGCAGTCCTTTCACCACTGAACAAGATTGAAGGTGACACAGTCAAGGTAGTCATGATGACATATGAGTTGTAAATATCTCAGCAATATTTCTGTAGCCTCAATAAAAATACAGGGGTTTGGTGATATTTGACTCCTCTCTGCATTTGCTTTATTGCATTTGCTTTATTTATCTTCCATCCTGTGCTCCATGGTTCTCAATGGTTCTCCTTTAGCGTTGCTCTTTATTTACACAGATCTGCTTTGCAAATTAGATAAATTACAAGAACATTGGGTTTTGGCCCTCAGAAGATATCAATAATCAAAAATTTTAGAAACTATTAAGAACGGTTTATTGGAACTGAGATGAAATAAGAGAAATTGCCAGTCTCAGGCCTCTGCCTGTGTGGATCACACTTCCCAGTGACTCTTCATTCACTTCTGTAGTTGTATTTGTGAGGCTGTGGTAGGGAAAATGCTTAATCCTCCCCTCCCTCTCAGAAACATTATCCTCACACAGAGATGGACCTGATAATGGCAAAGCAAGGCAGAGAATGTAGAATCACTGTATAGAAGGACCTGTGGTGGTTATTGGAGCATCTTCCAAATATCGGTCTAATATGAACCAATCAGTAAAGAACCCTTTTCTTCCCTTTGATTGGAAGACACATCATATCAATATGTTGCAGACAAATCTATTTCACCATCATAGGCAATAGAAGTGCCTGAAAATTTGACAAATTAGACATTTTTCAGAGACACTTCATGTTTTGATTGAACAACCATCATCCCTTGATTTCCAATACCCACCTACACTTCTACAGTGATGTTCCCAGAATGCCCTTGCAAAGAAGGTTGTATTTAGTTTCTTACTGCCACACCTGACTTTTGATGAAGAATTCCAACTGAGAATGGGCCAAAAACCCTTTACATTATGTATCTGGGACAGTAGAATAAATAAGGTCCTTAGAAGCCTGGGGGGAAGGAAAGGAATTAATGTGTTAAAACAAAAATCATTAGACTCATAAAATTGTAGGGGAACTATACAAACTAAAGCTTAACTAATAAAGAGAAAGAGGAAGAAAGAAAAGATAGTGGATTAAGAGTTGTTTGAAGCAAATTGAACTGGTATTATCAATTACCTTGGCCACAAGATTCAACTCATAATTCTTACACAAATTTCATTACCAGCATGACAGCTGTGTCATATCTGTTGCTTAGCAAGAGTGTGAGGATGGTGAAGACAGTGAACATCATCAGGTTCATGGGTCACTTGCCCTTAATTATTTCTGTGTTCCTTTAAATTGAATCCTATATAGTGCCCTACCAGGGAGTCTTACTAACTCTCTGCCTGATTCTATGGTTTCACAGTGTTAAGGCTGCTTTGCTTCTTCAGGTTCTATTCATGATCTTCTAATAGAACAACTTCTGCCCTGAATGATGCTCTGAATGTTGTGTTCAAGTCAGAGGTGATACTACATTTAAAGGTCATCTATAAAGGGACTGATTTTATAACACTGTGCTTAACGTTATTACCACATGATACCAAGTATCTCTGTTTAGTTCTACATAACTAGAAAGAAGGTGGGTTTGGTAGCCATAGTAAGGTCCAGGTCCAGGTATGGACTATTTCAATGTGTAGACTGATAGAAGTCATCTCATCTCAACATGTAAACACACACACACACACACACACACACACACACACACACACACACAGATACATCCACTCACCCACACACATTCACACTCACACTCACACTGTCACTCACACTCACCCATTTAGAGTGAAAGAAATATAAGGAGACACAGTCTGAGAGAGACAGAGAGATATAAACAGGAGTTAGACAGGCAAAATAAATACAGATCTACATAGATAGACAGAAACACTGTGAAAAGTAAATGAATACAAAACACATATTATACAGGAAAACAGACATTTGAATGGACATCTGTATACTACAATGTCTACTACACCATGCACTTGTAGACAGAATTCCTTTAGCAAGGTAACCTAGACACAAAGGAGTCCAGACCTCTCTTCCCTCCAGATCTTTCTGAATAAGCTGTTAAGTCTTAGCTAATAGGATCTTTGTGTTTTCTATGTGCCCCCTGCTGGTCCCGAGTGCATGCACTCCAGGAGGTTTTGTTTGAGCTCAGAGTAATATTTCCTCACTGTGTTTTGCACAGTTGTACATGGCTGTGTCCTCAGATCTCAGACTGTTCATTTCCAGGTAGAGGGTATTCTTAGAATTGTCTCTGGAGATGGTGAATCCACCCCTTTGAGGTGTCTGCATAGTACTTTTTACTAAGATCATAATAAATGTTTGCTATCCATTCTAGCCCCTTTTTTGGAGCCTGGTGAATCCAGGGCATGCCATAGGTACTGAAAGTGAATTCAGAGGCTACACAGGAGAGTTTCAGGGAACTTACAGGCTGTACTAAGCCTCCCCCAGACTCCACCAGCTGTACCTCACACCAGACACCTGCAAACAAAGAATGAAAGTCTTAAAACTGTTACTATGAAAACAAAACAAAATAATGAAACAAAACAATTTTTCTATTTCTCATGTTCACACAACAGACATAATCTCATTTCTACAAATTACCTTTTAAAATAAAAACAAGGAAAAGCAAGTTGAGCCTGAAGTCCATGGCCAGTGGTCTCTGTTCAATGTGATCACTGATTGAGAGGACCTGGGAATTCATTGCTTGGATCTTCTGTCAGAGCTGCAGGGTCATGACAGGGCTGGTTTTTCATGGGCACAGAGAAATCTTATTTGCATGTCTTCCTGGTATAGCAAGCTCTGGAGTTGGAACTGGCATGATGCCAGTGATCATAGTCGATGTAAGACATGAAAGTTACAGTTGTATGTTGCAGAGTTTGACAAAATAATGGAGGTTTCAAATTCACATATTTTGCATAAGATTTGACCATGCTCCATTTACTTTGGTTTAGCACATATGCATAGAACATGCTTTGTTTCCATACTGTCTATGTGCACTAAATGAACATTTAAATGAATAATTAAATAGCACCGTACATAATTTTGTTTCTAGGTATGAGTTTAGTCTTTTCCCACTGTCTGAGATGCTTATGCCATTTCCTGAATATGTGTCTTGGACAGGGTTCTAAAAGGTTATGGTACCAGAACTAATTTATCTTATGAACATTTTTAGGAGTTGATTATTCATGATAGCATGCAGTCCTCAGGTCTTATGGAGGCTTGCACCAGAAACATTCCAGGTCCCAGTCAGTCTCAAAGTTTGCTAGGAAGATATATTTTTCTTTGAGGCAAATTTGCTTGTTAGATTTGCTTTTCATTAATAGATATATTTAGTACAAGAAGGGAGTTTAAATAAATTCTGGGATGACTTTTACCCTATTTAACCTCTCTGGGGTGAGGTGGAATCTCTGGGTTGTTTTGATTTGCACTTCCCTAATGACTAGGATGTTGAGAATTTCTTTAGGTCCTTCTCAGCCGTTCGATATTCCTCAGCTGAGAATTATTTGTTTAGCTCTGCACCCCATTTTTATAGGGTTATTTGGCTCTCTTGTGTCTAGTTTCTTGAGGTTTTGTATATATTGGATATTAGCCCCCATTAGGCCCATATCGTAGGTAGGAATGGTAAAGATCTTTTCCCCATCTGTTCCTTACCATTTTCTCCTAATGAAAGTGTCCTTTGCCTTACAGAAGCTTTTCTGTCATATGAGGCCAAATTTCTTGATTCTAGATTTTAGAACATAACCCATTAGTGTCTTGTTCAGGAAAATTTCCCCAGGATCCATATGTTCCAGGCTCTTCCCCAAATTTTCTTCTATAAGTTTGTGTATCTGGTTTTATGTGGAGGTCCTTGATCCACTTGGACTTAAGCTTTGTACTGGGCGATAAGAATGGGTCAATTTTCATTCTTCTACATGCTGACCTCCAGTTGTACCATCACCATGTGTTGAAAATGCTACCTTTTCCCCCACTGGATGGTTTTAGATCCTTTGTCAAAGATCAAGTGACCATAGTTGCATATGTTCATTTCTGGGTCTTCAATTCTATTCCACTGATCTACATGTCTGTCTCTGTACCAGTACCATACAGTTTTTATCACTATTTTTCTGTACTACTCCTTGAGTCAGGGATGGTGATTTCCCCAGAAGTTATTTTATTATTGAAGATAGTTTTTGCTATCCTTGCTTTTTGTTATTCCAAATGAATTTCCAAATTAGTCTTCCTAAGTCTATAAAGAATTGAATTGTAATTTTGATAGAGATTGCACTGAATTGTACATTTCATGCGGCAAAATGGCCATTTTACTATATTAATCCTGCCAATGCATGAGCATGGGAGATCTTTCCATCCTCTGTGATCTTCAATTACTTTCTGCAGAGACTTGAAGTTCTTGTCACACATATCTTTCAACTGCTTGTTTAGAGTCACACCGAAATATTTTATGTTATTTTTGACTATCATGAAGGGTGTCCATTTTCTCATTTCTTTCTCAGCCTGATTATCCTTTGAGTAGAGGAAGGCTACTGTTTTGTTTGAGTTAATTTTGTATCCAGCCACTTTGCTGAATTTGCTTAACAGGCGTAATAGTTCTCTCGTGGATCATTTGGGGTCACATATATTCTAACATATCTTCTGTAAATAGTGATATTTTGACTCCTCCCTTTCCAGTTTGTATCCCTTTGACCTCCTTTTGTTGTCTGATTGCTCTGGGTAGGAGAGTACTGTATTGAATAAGTAGGTAGAGAGTGGGCAGCCTTGTCTAGTCCCTGATTTTAGTGAGATTGCTTCAATTTTCTTTCTATTTAGTTTGATGTTAGCTACCGGTTTGCTGTATATGACTTTTACTATGTTAGGGATGGACCTTGAATTCCTAATCTTTCCAAAAAACTAAACATGATGGGGTATTCCATGATGGGGAAAGCATTAGAGTGCTTTCTGAGCGTCTAATGACATGATCATGTGTTTTTATTTCCTTGAGTTTGTTTGCACAGTGGATTATGTTGATGGATTTCTGTATATTGAACCATCCCTGCTTCTCTGTGATGAAGCCTACTTGATCATGATGGAGACTGTTTGGATATGTTTGGATTGTTTTGATATTAGCCATTCTAACTGATGTGAGGTGGAATCTCAGGGTTGTTTTTATTTGTATTTCCCTTATGACTAAAGATCTTTAACATTTCTTTAGGTGTTTCTCAGCCATTCAGGATTCCTCAGCTGTGAATTCCTTGTTTAGCTCTGGACCCCATTTTTTAAATAGGGCTATTTGTCTCCCTGCAGTCTAACTTCTTGAGTTCTTTGTATATTTTGGATGTAAGTCGTCTATCAGTTGTAGATTTGGTAAAGATCTTTTCCCAATCTGTTGGTTGCCATTTTGTCCTAACAACAGTGTCCTTTGCTTTACAGAAGCTTTGCAGTTTAATGAGATCCCATTTGTCGATTCTTGATCTTAGAGCATAAGCCATTGGTGTTTTCTTTGGAAATTTTCTCCAATGTCCAGGTGTTTGAGGTTTTTCCCCACTTTTCTTCTATTAGTTTGAGTGTATCTGGTTTGATGTGGAGGTTCTTGATTCACTTGGACTTAAGTTTTGTACAGGGTGATAAGCATGGATCAATCTGCATTCTTCTACATGTTGATCTCAAGTTGAACCAGCACCATTTGCTAAAAATGCTATCTTTTATCCATTAGATGGTTTTTGATCCTTTCTCAAAGATCAAGTGACCCTAAGTGAGTGGGTTCATTTCTGGTCCTTCTATTCTATTCCACTGTTCTAATGCCAGTCTCTGTACCAACACGATACAGTTTTTATTAGTATTGCTCCATAATACTGCTGGCGGTCCAGGTTGATGATTCCTCTAGAATTTCTTTCATTGTTGAGTACAGTTTTCACTATCCTGGTTTTCTTTGTCATCCCAAATGAATTTGCAAATTCCTATTTTTAACTCTTTAAATAGTTGAGTTGCAATTTTGATGGAGACTGCATTGAATCTGCACATTGCATTTGACAAAATGGCAATTTTACTATATTCATCATGCCAATTCATGAACATGGGAGATCTTTCCACCTTCTGAGATCCTCTTCAATTTCTTTCTTCAGGGATTTGAAGTTCTTGTCATACAGATCTTTCAACTGCTTGGGTAGAGTCACACCGTGGTATTTTATGTTATTTGTGACTATTGTGAAGGTTGTCCATTTTTTCATTTTTTTCAGTCTGATTATCCTTTGAGTAGAGGAAGTCTACTGATTTGTTAAAGTGAATTTTGTTACCAGCCACTTTGCTGAAGTTGCTTAACAGGCTTAATATTTCTCTGGGGGAACTTTTGAGGTGACTTATGTTTTCTATCATATCATCTGCAAATCGTGATATTTTGAATTTTCCCTTTCCAATTTATATCGCTTTAACCTCCTTTTGTTGTCTGATTGCTCTGGTTAGGAGAGTACTATATTGATTAAGTAGGGAGAGAGTGGGCAGCCTTGTCTAGTCCCTGATTTTAGTGAGATTGCTTCAAGTTTCTTTCCATTTAGTTTGATGTTGGGTACGGGTTTGCTGTATATTGCTTTTACAATGTTTAGGTGTGGGCCTTGAATTCCTGATGTTTCCAAGACTTTAAACATGATGCAGTATAACATTTTGTCAAATGCTTTCTCAGCATCTCATGAGATGATCATGTGGTCTTTTTCCTTGAGTTTGTTTACATAGTGGATTATGTTGATTGATTTCTGTATATTGAACCATCCCTGCTTCCCTGTGATGAAGCCTACTTGATCATGCTGGATGATTGTCTGGGTGAGTTCTTGAATTCAGTTTGCAAGAAATTTATTGAGTATTTTCATCAAGACTCATAAGGACAATTGGTCTGCAGTTCTCTTTCTTTGTTGGTTCTTTGTATGGTTCAGGTATAATCATAATTGTTGTTTCATAGAAGGAATTGGGCAGTGCTCCTTCTGTTACTATTTTGTGGAAAGTTTGGACAGTATTGATCTGTGGTCTTCTGTGAAGGTCTGAGAGAATTCTTTACTTAACTTATCTGGTCCTGGACCTTTTTTGGTTGGGGGAATTTTAATAATTACTTCTATTTCCTTTGTGGTTATGGGACTGTTTTTCCGATCCTGACTTAACTTTGGTACCTGATATCTGTCTAGAAAATTGTCCATTTCATCCAGATTTTCCAGTTTTATTGAATATAGTCTTTTGTTGGAGGATATGATGATTTTTGAATTTCCTCAGGCTTTGTTGTTATTTTTCCCTTTTCATTTCTAATTTTCTTAATTTTGATACACTCTCTGTGCAATATGATTTGTCTCCTATAGGTTTATATATCGTGTTGATTTTCTCAAAGAACCAGCTCCTGATTTTGTTGATTCTTTTATAGTTCTTTTTGTTTCAACCTGTTAATTTCAGCAGTGAGTTTGATTATTTCTTGTTGTTTACTCTTCTTGGGTATATTTTGTTATTTTTGTTCTAGAGTTTTAGGTCTGCTGTCAAGCTGCTAATGTATGAACTACATTTTTTTGGAGGCACTCAGAGTTATGATTTTTTTTTCCTCTTACCACTTCTATCATTGTGTAACATAATTTTGTGTGTGTTGTGCCTTCATTCTAAAGTCTTTGATTTGATTCTTTATATCTTTCTTGATCAAGTTATCATTGAGTACAGCATTGTACAAATTTCATGTATATATTGGATTTCTCCAATTTTTATTGTCATTGAACCATTAGTCCATGGTGATCTGATAGGATGCATGGGATTAATTCAATCTTCTTGTATCTGTGGATGGAGGGCTGTTTTGTGAATGACTTTTTGTTAATTTTAGAGAAGGAAGATTGAGGTGCTGAGAACAAGATATATTCTTTTATTTATCTGTTACACCATCTGGTTCATAACTTATGTTAGTTTTTCTATCTCTCCATTTAATATTTAATTTCTGTTTACATGATGTTTCCATTGATCAGAGTCAGGTCTTGAAACTCCCACTATTTTTGTGTGAGGTGCGATGTGTGCTTTGAGCTTTAGTATTGTTTCTTTTAGGAATGTAATTTCCCTTGCATTTCGAGCATAGATAGTCAGAATTGAGAATTCATTTTGGTGCATTTTTCCTTTGTTGAATATTAAATGTCCTTCCTTATCTTTTTGATATCTTTTGGCTGAAAGTCAATTTTATTCAATATTGGAATGGCTACTCCAACTTGTTTCTTGGGACTATTTCCTTGTAAATTGTTTTCCATCCTTTTGCTCTGAGGTAGTGACTGTCTTGGTCTCTGAGGTATGTTTCCTGTATGCAGTAAAATGCTGGGTCCTGTTTCGTATCCAGTCTGTTAGTCTATGTCTTTTAATTGGGGAATTGAGTCCATTGATGTTAAGAGACACTAAGGAATCATGATTGTTGTTTCCAGTTATTTTTGTTCTTTGAGGTGGAATTATGTTTGTGTATCTCTCTTCTTTTGCTTTCATTGCAAAGTGATTACTTTCTTGCTTTTCCTACAGTTTAGTTCACCTCCTTCTGTTGGAATATTCTATTATCCTTTGTCTGTCTGTGTTTGTAGAAAAATACTGTGTAAATTTAGTTTTGTCATGGAATATCTTGGTTTCTCCATCTATGTTAATTGAGGTGTTTGATGGATATAGTAGCCTGTGCTGGCATTTGCATTCTGGTAGGGTCTGTATGACATCTGCTCAGAATATTCTGGCCTTCATAGTCTCTGGTGAGAAGTCTAGTTTAATTCTGATATGTCTGCCTTTATAGTTACTTGACCTTTTCCCCTCTACTGTTTTTAATATTCTTTGTTTTGCTTGTTTGCTGTTTTGACTTTTATGTGACAAGAGGTATTTCTTTCCTTGTCCAATGTATTTGGAGTTTGGTAGGGTTCTACTATGCTCATGGTCATATCTTTCCTTAGGTTATTGCTTCTATAATTGTTTTTCTATAATTTTTTTCAAGATCTTTACTGGCCCATTAAGTTTTGGGGTCTTAGATCTCTTCTATACCTGTTATTTTAGTTTTATCTTCTCATTGTGTCCTGGACTTCCTGGATGTTTTAGGTTAGGAGCTTTCTGCATTTTACATTTTGTTTAACAGTTTTGTTAATATTTTGTATGGTGTCTTCTGCCCATAAGATTCTCTCTTCTACCTCTTGTATTTTGTTGGTGATGCTTGCATGTATGTCCCCTGATCTCCTTCCTAAGTTTTCTATCTCCCACAGTTGTCTCTCTTTTTTCCTTTATTTATTGCTTCTATTTCCATTTTTAAATCCTTTATGGTTTTGTTCAATTCCTTCACCTTTAATTCTTTCTGTAATTATTTAAGGGATTTTGTGTTTCCTCTTTAAGAGCTTCTATTCTTTACCTCTGCTCTCCTGTATGTCTTTCACGGAGTTATTTATTTCCTTCTTAAAGTCCTCCATCAACATCACGAAATGTAATGTTAAATGTGTATCTTGCTTTTCTGGAGAGTATTTGCTCTGGTCAGAGAACTGGGCTCTTATGCTGTCAAGTGTACTTGCTTTCTGTTACTTAGGATACTGTGCTTGGCTCTTGCTATTAGGTTGTCTCTGGTGTTAACTTGCCTTACTGTCTTGACAATCGCTTGATTCACTTGTTCGCCTGGATGTAAGTACTCCTGTATACCTGTTTTTTAAATTGGATCTGAGAACAGAGAGCTGTGAGGCCAGTTAAGCTTGCTGTGCAGGCAGAAGCCTGAAGTGTCTGTAACATACTGCTCCTGTGTTTCTATGTCTTGAGGTCACCAAGCAGGTCATTTTGAGCAGAAGAGTTGGTCTTCCCTCTGTTCTCAAGCATGTAGGCATTTCTGATGACTTGTTTCATCTCTGCACTTAGGCAGAAACTGGAAGTTTCCTGCCACTGACTGAGCCTAAGTTCCCATATCAAGAGGGCACTAGCCAGGCTCCATTTGTGCCAGGAATGTGAGCACACATGGTGGTCTCCCCTGAACTCTCAGGATTTTCTGACCTTTTGAGTGTCCAGCTCTCTCTATCATGCGATTTGGGTATAGAGAACTGTTGGATTGGTTCACCTCTGGATGCAAGCAGAAATCTGAAGTATCCTGTCCAAGACTGCTCCTGAATTTGTGTGACCTGAGGCCACAAAGTAGATTGGTCAGAGCAGAAGTTTTGGTCTCAGGTGTTTTGGCACTTCTGGCCACTGGCATTCAGCTCTGGGTGCAGGCAGACACTGGAAGGATCCTGCTCCTGACTGCTACTAGGTTCCTATGCCCAGAGGTGAAAGAGGGCACTAGGCAGTTTCATCTTGGGCCAAGAATATTAGCAATAGTATTTCTCTTCTCTGAGCTCTTGGGATTATCCATCCAAGATCATTTTCTTGGGCATTGTTTTTTGTTTGTTTGTTTCTTTCTTTTTGTTTTGTTGTTGTTGTTGTTGTTGTTGTTGTTGTTGTTTTAAGAATATTCAAGGACCCATTGCCACGGACATAGTAAGGGAATATTCCAAGATGGTAGTTCTTCGGGGCACTACAGGCTTCTTTACAGGCTGCATGTGCTCCAGGCAATTCAGAGTGGGTGGGGAATGCAGGGTCAGGTTTTTAAACTGATTGTTCTTGGGATGCACACGCCATCATGGGGAAGCAAAAAGCTTTTTGGGTGGTGGCACAAGGTTCCTTGAGATGAAATGGCAGGCCCATTGTCAGCTCCTGGAGTTTGGGTACCATAGTAAACTGACCTTTGTTTGTTGTGCACCAGTGTTCCAGACTATGAAGTGATTCAAGGGGCCAGTATTCAAACTGGTTAGTCCTGTGGACTTGCAGGATTCCTTGGGAAAACCATCTTATTCCTACTACTTTTAGGTTTGTTCTTTTCATGTGTTCTAATTTTCCTGTCTTGTTTTTAAGTGACCTTTTATCTTTAACATTTTCTTTGAGTGATGTATCAATTTCTTGTACCATGACATCTATGCCTGATATATTATCTTCTGTCCCTTTTATTTCTGTTTGTAATACTTGTGTAAGTAGTACCTGTTCTCTGTGCTTGTTTTCCATCTCCAGTATAGCTAGAGTGTGTTTTCTTTATTGTTTATATTTTCATTTTTGGGTCTGGAAAGGTATTATTTGTCTCTTTCACTTTTTTCCTTGTATTTTTCTGTATTTTAAAATGATTGACACATACCCACCTAAATACCTCTGTTAATTTTTATTAATTTTATAAGAATAGATTTAAAGACATTTTCTTGGAATTCAAGTGTGTTAGGATTTTCAGGATGTGCCATAACAGATTCTGTGGATTCTGTTGGTTCCATATTGTCCTGGCTTTTATTGATTGTGTTCTTATATTGACCTTTAGCCATGTGATTATATTTGCTGTTGATAAGTCTGGTAGTTCTTTATAGGAGCAAACCTCTGGGCCTGCATGTAGAATTGGTAGACTCTGACACTAGTGTTCCTTTGGGATTGCAGGTAGAGGTTGTTTTCCTTGGTTACTTCAGACCACCAGGGACTCAGACAAAGCTGATGGTCCCTGGTGATTGCAAGTTTTTGGGGCAGGCAGATTTGAGGACAGTGTGAAAGAAGACAAAGGTGACAGGGCATATTTCATGGCTGCTGCATTTTCCTGGGAACCAAGTAAGACAGGGCTTGGTACTTATGGGTCTCACCGGTTTGTCCTGTATGCCAGCAGACTTCTAGGGATGTAGGCTGACTGTGGCCCAGAAAAAAATGTGCAGAGGTGAGAGGGCAGAAATTCATGACAGAGGTGGTAGCAGGTCAAAAATTTTGGTGAGAGGCATCTGAGAGTATAGGTAGAAGTTTGAACCAGAAGATAGAGTGCAGGGGTGTCAGGGCAGACCTCAAAACTATTGCGATTGATTGGCGATGCTGATGGCAGAGATTTGGGGTTTGGAATCTCATGGTTAGTACTGATTGGGAGCCATAATGAGGTTTCCTCATATACATCAATAGATTAATAAGTTTCTATTTTAAAATGTTAGCCTGTAGCACAAATAAATTACCATATTTAAAATTTCTAAAATTCAAAGTCCGTTTCCTTATATTGTTAGTTATAGCAAGATTATTTATCTTAATTAGATATCTGCTGGTAAAGTAATGTCCAGTGACATAACATATCTAAAAATATGGTAAGAATCAAAAGAAAAGTAATCTTCTGTCAATATGTACACAAACATCCCTCCCAACACACACACACACACACACACACACACACACACACACACACACACACACTGTAATGAGCAAACACACAAATGAAAGTGATAGGCAAAGCAGAAATTTGAATAAATATGAGGACACATCATCCATTGCTACACACTCTGCTTCTACAGAGAATCTCTGAATATGATATTTAGAGGGATCCCAGACTCAAAGGACAAAGCTAGAACAGAGATTGAAATAATAGCTAACCTAAACTAAGACCTATCCCATGGCCAAGATCCAATCCCTTATACTAATAATGATACCGTTACGTTTGCTGACAGAAGCCTAGCATAACTCCTCTGATAGGCTCCACACAGCCGCTGATCAAAATAGACACAGAAAGTCAAAGTCTTCAAACATTCAATGTTACTATTTGAACCTTCTGTACAGATAGAGTAAGTGAATCGTCTCAGCCATGCAGAAATCATAACATTAGAGGGTGCTGACAAGGACAGCAGGGAGAAGAGTCATGGAATATTAGGGCAGTGGCAGGGAGGGCTCTTGGTTTTATCTAAGGATAGATTTTCTCAGAGTTAAATGTTCAAAGTCATTATATTTGGTCTCCTTATTTTGTGAGACCTTGGAAGGCTCCTGATAGTCTCTGGTCTTAATTTGGCTAGTACTAAGGAAAAGGTATCAGGAGAACAAGTGCAACATACTAGCTAGGATAGTCAATGATTTGGGGATTCATTTTTGATGAGGAGAATATAGGAATGGCATTGGAGTCACTCTAGCCTATGGGACTTTAGAGGTCCCTGATAGTTGGAGGGTGGCAACATTCATGATAATTACTGTTCTTGTATATGTAAAAATTAATTTAATTAAAATACAAACTTTCTGGTGAATTTTATCACAGTGGGATATACAATGATGCTTAGTAAGAAGCATCTTACTACACCTGAAGTAACAAGTAGGCTGAAAGAGAAATCCTGGAGGAAAACAATCCATGACTGTGGAACCATCGAAACTGGGCAATTCTGCTTCCATTAGAAAAATTGGTCAATCTCTGTTTTAAGGGAAATATCCATTATCCCAAGAGTACTGGACAAACTTATCCAACAGGCATGGATCTGCATCTTTTCAGTACACATGGCCTAAAATGGTTGAAACAATCAGAAAAGGGAGTGTTTTCAGTGGCTTTGGGAAGCAAGGGATGTTTTATTATCTTATGCTACAGCGATTTCGTGGCTACTTATTCACCTGAAAATCACCAATGTGCATATAGTAATATGTAGAGAATATTTTATGCCCACTGTAATGGCTAATTTATGTTGTCAATTTGACTAAAAACAAAAATGGAGAACATATCTGTTAGGGATTTCTGCTGAAGTTTATTTGTGAAGATGTATTTCTCATCTGGCTATTTCAAGTAAGAAGACACATTTAAACACATTTTTATTCTAGATCTAATCTGGAATGGGTTTTCTGATGGAAACTTGTATAAGGAATTGGAACAAAGGAGTGTTCCCTCTGCATTGCCTGCTCATCTTGCTTTCTTATAGAATCCATGTTTTTTTTAATAAATCCCAGGGTTTTGCCACAGCAACAGTAGGCTAAGCCCTTCCATCTTAATCACTATTGAAGAAAGTACCTCACAGGCGTGTCTACAGCTAGATATCAGGAAGGTATTTTCTAAATTGAGGCTTCATTTCTTGGATGATTCCAATTTATCTAACGTTGACAAAGAGCCTGCCAGGACATACAGGACATACAATTTACACCCATTTTTTTAAAAAAATGAATTATATTACTCTATTTTTATAATTCTCATGGAAAAGTCCAGGCTGGCCTCACATAGGAGATGGAGTATAGCAATGTGACAACTGGAAATACTATTCAGTGAGGGTAACCTTATAAGAGTTCAGAGTGAAGACCTCCACAGAGACACTCACTGAGAGACAGTGGAATAGTGGAATCAGGAATAGTAATAGCAAAAGTATAATTTAAAGTTTAATTGAAATGTTATTTTCCTTGTAGACTGTCATATGGTCTCATAAATGTAATATGTTGCATGTGCTCCAAACTATTTTCAAATATTGTAAAACCATGCTCCCATTACATAAAACAGGGTTCAATTTTACTCTATCTTTATAACCCTTGCTTTTATTCTTTCTTTCTCACCATTGGTTACAGACAATATAGAATTTTGGATTTAATTTCAATCTTTTGGGTGATTAGAGATGTTAGCTTTATGCATTCTCTTCTGCTTATCTATATATGCATCAAACTAAGACCCTATTGAGGATGCCAAGAAGTGCTTTCTGACAGAAGTCAGATATACATATCTATCTATCATCTATCACCTATCTATATATCTATCTATCTATCTATCTATCTATCTATCTATCTATCTATCTATCTATCTATCTATAATCTATATACATTGTCTGGGTTTGGTGACCGTATATGGGATGGATCCTCATATTGGGCAGTCACTAAATGGCCTTTCCTCTAGTCTTTGCTCCACACATTGTCTCTGTATTTCCTCCTGTGTGTATTTTGTTGCAAATTCTCAATTTTTTGTTTTTTACTGGATATTTTTATTTAAATTTCAAATGTTATTCCCTTTCCTGTGTTCTCATCCATAAACTCCCTATCCCATCTCCTTCCTTAATATATAAGGTTGTTCCCTGTCCTCAAAGATCACAGCTTCCTGCCTCCCTCTGTGACATTCCCCTGCACAGGGGCTTCCAGCCTTGGCAGGACCAAAGGTTTCTTCTCCCATTGGTACCGAACAAGGCCACACTCTGCCACATATGCAGCTAGAGCTATGGATATGTCCATGTGTACTCTTTGGGTTGTGGTTTAGTCCCTGGGAGATCTGGTTGGTTGGTACTGTTGTTCTTATGCAGTTGCCAAAACCTTCAGCTACTTCAACCCTTTCTCCAACTCCGTCAGTGGGGATCCCATTCTCATTTGAATGGCTTGCTGCTAGCATTTGCCTCTGTATTTGTCACATTCTGGATAAGCCTCTCAGGAGACAGATTTTTTAGGCTCCCATCAGCATACACTTCTTTGCTACATCAATATTGTCTACTTTTGGTGAAGATATATATATATATATATATATATATATATATATATATATATATATATATATATATATGTGTGTGTGTGTGTGTGTGTGTGTGTGTGTGTGTGTGTGTGTGTGTGTGTGTGTGTGTGGTGTGTGTATTGGATTCCAGAGATTGGAGCAATTTCTGAATGCTCATTTGTTCAGTCTCTGCTCCAAATTTTGTCTCCATATCTCCTTCTATGAATAGCTTTGTTCCTCCTTTTAAGAAGGACTGAAGCATCTGTTCTTTGGTTGCCCTTCTTCTTGAGCTAGGTGGTCTGTGGATTGTATAAATTTGACTTAAACAAATCAGTAACTCTCCTCTACTAAGAGGATAAACAGGTTGAGAAAGAAATTAGGGAAATTATATCCTTCATAATAGTAACAAATAACAAAATACCTTTGTGTCCCTGTAATCAAGCAAGTGAAAGATCTGTATGACAAGAACTTCATTTCTCTGAAGAAAGAAATTGAAGAAGATTTCTGAAGTTGGGAAGACCTCCTATGCTTATGGATTGGCAGTGTTAATATAGTAAAAATGGTCATTTTGCCTAAAGCAATGTACAGATTCAATGCAATCCCCATAAAAATTCCCTTAATTCGTCATAGATTTAGAAATAGCAATTTGCAAATTCATTTGTTACCCCTTCTAAGAAGAAGGGTAGTATTCACAATTTGATCTTCCTTCTTCTTGAGTTTCATGTGGTCTGTAAATTGTATCTTGGTTATTCTTAGCTCTTGGGCTTATATTCACTTACCAGTGAGTAGATACTATGTGTATTCTTTTATGTTTGGGTTACCTCACTCAGGATGATATTTTTATTTCCATCCATTTGCCTAAAATTTCAAGCAGTCATTATTTTTAATAGCTGAGTAGTATTCCATTGTGTAAATATACCACATTCCTTTGTTAAAAGACATCTGGGTTCTTTCCAGCTTCTGACTATTATGAAGACAGTGGAGTATCTGTCCTTGTTATATGTTGGAGCACCATTTGGGTATATGGCCAGGAGTTGTATGGCTGGGTTCTCAGGTAGTATTATGTCCGATTTTCTGAAGTGTCAGAGTGATTTCCACAGTGGTTGTACCGGCTAGCAATCCCAAAAATGATGGAGTAGTGTTCCTCTTTCTCTACTTTCTGACTGGCATCTACTGTCACCTGAGATTTTTATTTTAGCCATATTGATTGCTTGAGGTGGAATCTCAGGGTTGTCTTGATTTTCATTCCCCTGATGCCTGAGGATGTTGAAGATTTCTTTAGGTGTTTCTCACCCATTCAATATTCTTCAGGTGATAATTCTTTATTTAGCCCTGTACCCCATATGTTAAGATGGTTATTTGATTCTCTGAAGTGAAATTTCATGTCACCATCATATCAAGTGGAACAAAAACAAACTGATCTGAGGAAAAGGGAATAATTTTAGGCTGATTGTAACTTGAGTAGTGTAGAATGAGAAGACTAGTCCAATAG
The DNA here is from genome assembly GCF_021556685.1 of Rattus norvegicus. NCBI lineage: Eukaryota > Metazoa > Chordata > Mammalia > Rodentia > Muridae > Rattus > Rattus norvegicus. The sequence goes on from NC_141539.1 coordinate 139,486,769, forward strand.
TTCGGAAGGATTATTTCAAAAATATAATGTATGTGTGTGTAAGCCACAGTTAATAGCAGAATATCATGTTCCATATATGGATTGTACATCTTATGACTTAGCCATCAGAATGATAATTTTGTCATCAATAAATTGTGGAGGTGTGCATGAAAAGTTCATGTTAGGGAAGATGAATACAATTAATCTCAAAGATAATTTATGCACACAGTAAAAATGTTAGTAAAAAATTAGTCATGTGAGAAGCAATCTATTACCAAATGTCCCTAGTTATCCTCACCCACATGATGTTCCACTAGGGTTTTTTTGTATATTTTAACAAAATTTCTATCTCATTGAATACTGTTATATTAATTTAAAAATTAATAAAACTGATTAAATTAATTAATTAAGTAAAAGGAATGAAAGAGCTTGAAGGGGCTTGAGACCCGACATGAACAACAATGACAACCAACCAGAGCTTCCTGGGAGTAAGCCACTACCCAAAGACTATACATGGCCCAACCCTGGGCTCCAACTGCATAGGTGGCAATGAATAGCTTAGTAATGGCACCAGTGGAAGGGGAAGCCCATGGTCCTGCCGAGACTGAACCCCCAGTGAAGGAGATTGTTGGGGGGTGGGTGGTAATGGGAGGAGGTTGGGGAGGAGAACACCTATGTAGAAGGGGAGTGGGAGTGGTTAGGGGGATGTTGGCCTGTAAACCAGGGAAGAGAATAACGTTTGAAATGTAAATAAGAAATACCCAATTTAATAAAGATGGGGGAAAAATTGTAATAGTGTGTGAACAAACAAAAACTTTAATAGTCTATAACACTGAAGAGAGTTTTCTAGAGAATTTCCATGGTTGAAGAGGAGTGGACATTTGTGACATTAAAACACATGCCTGTACAACATAGGCTAATACTTCCTAAAGTCTAAAGTGGTCCTGGAAATCATTGTTGGACTTCTCTGCTCTCTGCTGGACTTGAGCATCTCTGTAGGGAAGTTCTTTTCCAGGTTCACAATGGACTTCTCTTACTGTGTCTCAGGAACAGTAGTACATGCCTGTGTCATCAGTTTGTAGATTGTTCATTTTTAAGAAAACTTGGCTCTTGGAGGTGTCCCTGCTGATGCTCAATGTGGACTTAAATGCTGAATTATAATGTGTGTTCCAATTATAATATATTACTCCCATCCATTCCAGACCCTTTCCTGGAGGCCGATGGATGCACTGTACACCATAGATGGTTAATGAGAGCCCAGAGACTGTGCATGTGATGGGCAGGGTCTGTGTTGATTTCACCAGTCCAGGTCCTGTCTCCTTCAGATCCACCTGGGATAAGACAGCTGTGGGAAAATAGTATCACCATTAGTCACACACCTAGCTCTCATGTCTGAGTCCCTCTTCTGAAACCCTGAAACACACATAGCTTGGAAAGGTCATCAGACAAAGGAGTAGAACAAGGGCAGCCATGCCCTAATGAAGGCTCTAATGAGAAGAGGATGAGGCTTCTCAGCTAAACCTGGGCTTTTATCCTGATCCTGAGGGCTGCTTTGCATTGAGGGAGGTTCCTGAGCTATCAGGTATGCTGTTAATTTGCTAGTATAAGATCTTTCCAATTTCTTATCAGGGCATTTAGTGCTATGAATTTTCCTCTTAGCACTGCTTTTATAGTGTCTCATAAGTTTTGGTAGGGTTTGACAATGTTTTCATGAAATTCCAGGAAGTTTTTAATTTCTTTCCTTATTTCTTCTCTGACTAGGTTATCATTGAGGAGACAGTTGTTCAGTTTCCAGCTGCATGTAAGCTCTCTTTAGTTTTATTTTTTTTTTCTGTTATTGATGAAGAGCCTTAGGGCACAGTGTTATGACAGGATGCAGGGGATTATTTCAGTCTTTTTGCTATGGTTGAGGTTTATTTTTTTTTCTTTTTTTTTTTAATGACCAGTTTTATGGTTGATTTTGCAGAAGGTGCCATTAGGTTCTATGAAGAAGATATATTCTTTTGTTTTAGGATATATTGTTGTCCAGTTATCTGTTAAATCCACTTGACTCCTCACCTCTACTAGTTTGACTGTGTGTCTATTTAATTTCTGTTTCAACGACCTCTCCTTTGGTAGTAGTGAGTTACTGATGTCTCCTTTCAATCTTCTGTGGGGTTCAATGTGTATTTTGAACTTTGGTAAAGTTATTTTTATGAATGCAGTTGACTTTGCATTTGGGGTATAGATGTTCAGAATTGAGACTTCCTCTTGGTGGATTTTTCCTTTGATGAACATGAAGTGTCCTTCTTCATCATGCTTGGTAACTTTTGGGTGAAAGTCAATTTTAGTGGAAATTAGGATATCAACTCCAGCTTGTTTCTTGGGACCATTTATTTGGAAGTCCCTTTTCCAACTTTTTCTTATGAGATAGCGTCTGTATTTGCTATTGACGCATATCCCCTTATACAGCAAATGCTGGATCTTTTTTGGTTAGCCAGTCTGTTAGCTTATGTCTTTTTACATGTCTCATTAGTGCATTGATATTGAGAGATGTTGAAGAAAGGTAGCTGTTGGCTACTCTTCTGTTTGTTTTTGTAGGTGTTTTATGTGTTTGTGATTCTCTCCTTTTGGCTTTGTTATGAAATCCTTAATATCTTGTCTTTTCTTTGGTGTAGGTACCATCGTTTTGTTGGAGGTTTTTTTGTTTGTTTGTTTGTTTGTTTTCTTTCTCTTTTAGGATTCTATCTTCAGATGGATTTGGTAGATATATACAGTTTGAATTTGGCTTTGTACTGGAATATTTTAGTTTCTCCATCTATTTTGAATGAGAATTTTACTTGGAGTAGTAGCTTGGGCTGGGTTTTTTGTTCTCTTAGAGACTGCATGACCTCTGACGTGGCTCCTCTGGCTTTCACAGTCTGTTTTGAGAAGTTTCTTGTAATTCTGAAAGGTCTATCTTTGTATGTTACTTGGGCCTGCATTTTTAATAGTCTTTCTTTGTTCTTTGCATTTAGTTTTTTGATTATTATAATGAGAGGATTTTCTTTTCAGGTATCACTTATTTGGTGTTCTATACGTTCCTTGTAACTTTACAGCCATCGCTTACTTTAGGTTGGGGAAGTTTACTTCTATGATTTATTTGAAGACATTTTCAGGTCCTTTGAGTTGGGAATCTTCGGTTCTCCTATATTCCAATTATTTTTAGATTTGGTCTTTACACTGTGTCCCAAATACCTGGATGTTTTTGGGTTAAGAGTTTTTTCATGTTTTATTTTCTTTGGCATTTCTGTTAGTCTTTTCTAGAGTATCTTCTACAACTGAGATTATCTTGTCTATCTCTTGGATTCTGTGGATGACATCTGCAATTTCTGACCTCTTCTTTGGTTTTCCATTTCCTGCTTTTCCTATGTTTGTGTTTCCTTTATAGTTTACACTTCTAATTATAGGTCTTGGACAATTTTATGCAATGCTTTTACTTCTTTGATTATGTTTTCCTTTATTTCTTAAGGGATTTGTTACCTAATTAAAGACTTCTATCTATTTACCTGTGTTATCCTGTATTTATTTCACCGAGTTATTTATATCCTCCTTAAAGGATTCTATTATCTCCATGAGGTAGGATTTTAGATCAGCTTCTTGATTTTTAGCTGTGTTGGTGTATTTTGTGCTTGCTGTGGTTGGAGAAATGTGTCCTGATGATGCCCACGTATTTTTTTTTTTTTGTTTAAGATCTTGCACTGGCCTCTTGCCCTCTGGTGTTTACTGGTCTGGGTGACTCTGTCTGGAGTTTGCCTTTTTTTTCTACCTGGGTTAAAGTCTCCTGGTAGGTCTGTGGCATTGGCTGTGGTAGACTCCTGTGGGTCTGGAGGGTCATCAGAGGAGTAGAGCAGCAGCTCATCTGTTGCTCTGACTGCAGTAGATGTCCTGGGAGTTCTCAGATTGTTGGCTCTTCAGAAGAACAGTCAAGTTTTTGTCCTGTGTAAAGCTGTTCTCCAGATTGGGGGGACCATGGACTGTGGTTTCAATTTCTGGGTGTGTTGCAGAACTGCAGGGAGACTTTCAGTCTTTTGGGTCAGTTGTCCTGTATGACACAGCCCACAGGAGGTCTTCAAACTTGGTTTCATTTGCCCAGTTATCCTGTGTTCAGAGGAACTCATGGAATCCTGCAAGTTGTGGTATCCTTAGTGCAGTAGCTCTCCTGAGATGTCTCTGGTTGTTGTATCAGATGCCCTGAGCAGCAGATCTTCTGCGATTCCTCAGGGTATGCTGTCTTCTGTGGAGCAGACTATCTTGCATTTTCTCTGAGCAGATAGTACCAGGAAAAAGGGGAGTGGTTTTTGTTGGGCAGGAGTTTTTGTGGTGTGATGAGTCCCCGAGTCCACTGGGCTCCTAGAACCATCCAGGGGATTTTGGGAGGGTTCTTAAAAGCTCTTAGTGCAGCAGATCTTCTGGGTTGCCTTTGGATATGGTGTCTTCGAGAAAGTAGACTTGCTAGCAGTCTGTCACAACAGAAAGGACTGGGCAGAGTTCCTATGTGTATTTTACATTTTTGTATAATTCCAGAAGAGTGTTTCGGGTGGAATTTGACTTTTGGTGATGAGACATCCTGCTCAGGGAGTTATTTAAAATTGTTTTCATGTTGTCTGTGGAGCCAATCTTATTTTTATATCATTTGGAAAATTGATTGCATGGAAGCCTCTACCAGATGTTACTCCAATTAATGTCACCCTTTAGTTTAAAAGAAGACCCAAGATTCAGACCTCATCTTACTAGGCTCCCACTGTTGTCCTTGACATTTGGGCACATTGAACTTAGGGACTAGCTTATATAACTCTTGATTTCTGTCAGTCTATATTTCTCTATGTAGTTTTCTTTCTTTCTCTCTCCTGAGCTTAAAGCATATAAAAAATAAATTCTTAGGAGTTTATTATTGCATTAATGACATGGTATTCCAAATGTTTATAAAAATTTCAGAATAAGAAGTAACATGCAGCTAGGCTTGAGTTTTGTTAAATGAAATACGAAATAACCTGGAGTAGTTTACACTATGTCATAAGTGAGGGGAAGGCAGGCATGAATATGGTGAACCTGGGCCTTGAGTTGTTGAACACCATAGTGAATAGATGCTGCCAAATTTTCCTATATGCCTTGGTAATGTAATCCCTATAGAAGAGAAGTAAAGGCCTGAATCCTAAATGCCCAGCCAGACCTCAGAGACTGTGGATCTATTATTTGCAATCTTTGTTCTAACATTTTGGGCTTCTTGTTTTGTTGTGCATAATCTTAGTCTTCAAAATGACAGTAATGCAGGCAGGTCTTAAAATTGGGTAGATAGCCATACTGTACAAATTGTGATGGATTTAGCATATGTTCACTTACTCAAATATGAGATTTTTAAATTCATTTTAACTATTTATTTATTATTGTTTTTAGAATTTTTGATAATTTTTTTGGAATTTTTGTTTTAATGACAGGGTTTCTCTGTCTGTATTTCTAGCTGTCCAGTATCTCTATCTGTGCTGGAACTCACTTTCTGTAGACTGTCAGAGCCATGAAAGAGGAATTCCAAACTGTTTTACAACATATGGGATGTGTCCCAATGATTTGCCCAACTATGAATCTTAGAGAAGAATTTCAAGTTCTGAAAATAACACTCTTATTGGTAAAGTTCTGCATTTTTTTAAGGTCAAGGACAAGAACATTGGCAGCTCTAGATGACATGACTCTTTTGTTGAAGAAACTCTGATGATTAACATAATGGTTTTCTTATACCAATTTTAGTCCTCAGTGTTCTAATATGATTAATAATTATTATGTACAAGTAGATGTGTGTTCTGTGGACTTAAAGTATAAATGACTAATTGTTTTTATTCAGAAAGCCCTTATACATGTGGAAGCTGAACAACTGTCTAGTTAATTATAATTTGGTGTGGGAAGAAATAAAGAAAGAAATTAAAGATTTTTTTCTAATTTGTGAAAAATGAAGGCACAACATATCCGAACTTAAAGGATGCAATGAAAGATGTGATGAAATGAAAACTTATAGCTTTGAATGCCTCCATAAAGAAATTAGTGATAGAATATAATAGCAGCTTAACAATACATCTGAAAACTATAGCACAAAAAGAAGCACATAAACCAAATGGAATTAGATGACAGGAAACAGGGAAGTTCAGGGCTGAAGTCAACCAAGAGAAAAAAAAAACCTTCAAAGAATCAACAAAACCTAGAATGGGCTGTTTGAGATAAACCCATAGATAGACTAAAAAGAGGGCACAAAGACAGTATCCAAATTATCAAAATTGGAAATTAAAATAGAGACATAAAAACAGAAAACTAAGAAATTAAAAAATAACCAGATCATACTGTAATAATCTATAGTCAAATAATCTGAAAAATTCAGATGAAATGCATGATTTTCTAGGTAGATACAAGGTACCAAAATTGAGTCAGGATCAGATAAGTGATATAAACAGTCCTGTAACCCCTAAGGAAATATAAGTAATCATTCAAAGAATTCCAACCCAAAATAGCCCACGACCAGATAGGTTTATTGCAGAATTCTTTCAGGCCTCCAAAGAAGACCTAGTATCAATACTCCTTAAACTATCCCACAAAATAGAAACAGAAGGAAAAGTGCCACTTCATTTTATGAAGCATTTTGATGGAATGGGGGTTTAGGGAAAGGAAAACGAGAAAAGGGAAATATTAGTAGCAGACTGGAATCTGCTCCCTTTGTATTCCTTCTGAGAAGAGAGTCTCATGACTTGATAACTGTGTTCTGCATGAAAATCTTAAGGATTCTCTTCCAGTGGACTAAGCTGAGAAGTGAGAATGGACCTAAGCAGAACAGAAAGCTGGGGTCAATTGTGTGACCTGTTCCTCAAACATTTCTACTCTACTTTAAAGTACCTCACTGCTGATGAAACAAATAAACTTAGAGTCCTTCAAGGCCCTTATCTCCCTTTACTAGCCAATCTCCCAATATTCAGAGTTTCCCTCCCTCTTTCATTTACCTTCAAGGATGCATGCTTTCCTTACAGAAGAGAGACATTTCCTACAGTTTCCATTTCAATTTGGAAGATCCTTGCAATAGATAACTTATAAAATTGTTGAAAATGAAAAGCATATTCTCTTGGTGGACATGAAGTTACTAGGAATACTGTTAGGTAAAGGACCTCATTCTGGAATTTCATCAAAAGGATTACATTCCATGGGTGCAGGTGATCCAGTGCTCTTACTGTGTGTTACTAATGCTGTGATGAAACTCTATGACAAGGCAACTTGGGGTGAAAGTGTTTATTTGCCCAATGCTTCTCTACTCCTGTTCATTAGAAAAAGAAATCAGGATAAGAACTCAAGCAGGGCAAAAAGCTACAAATAAGAGCTAATGACTGAGGATCCGAATAGAGTCGTGATGGTGTTTCAAAGAGGTGTGCTCTTTATTGAAACCACTGGAAAAGACGTGAGACTAATGTATTATGGACTGCAGTTCCACATCCCGGTAGTACTGACCTCTGTCTTCATGGATTTTACATACAGCTGTAATGTTTGATGGAAAATACATTTAACAAGACTATGTAGAACACTCTGGTGTAACTTGGCAGCAGGTAATCTCAGAGTTTGTCTATTGCATAAATCTCCTTCCTCATCAAATACATATTCTCACATTGGCTGGGAACCCCTGGGTATGCAAGGATTATGAAGGAATAATAGAACATTCTGCTTTTAGTCTCTCACTCACAGATATGAAAGCAATCACCACAAAATCTTGCACTAATCTCATAGTTTTAGTATATACTTTTAAAAATTCTCATGACATGACACTATGTTGATATTTTCCCTTTATGCAAATAGGATTTTGTGAAAAGTTACCTAGAGTGGACTGAGAGTAGCACAAGGAAATTGCAACGAAGTAAACCTTTCCATGAACCTACATTGTTTGGCCAGTGAATGACATTAAATGGGAAATATTCCCACAGTGAGATGTGACAATGATGATGTTGTGCATATTGTAGACAGCTCAATCCTATTCCTGTGGCTGTTCTGCTAATCAATATTTAGTGAAATTTGCCTCCTCTCTTCAATTGCTTTAGTGCTGTAGTCTTTCACCTCGTGTGCTGTGCTTTCCCAGTGTCCATCTTCTGCATTGCTGTGAACATATGCACACCTACTTTACAAACGTACTGAAATTCCCAGAATTTTACTGTTTGACTCTGAGAAGACAGCAAGTACCAAAAACATCTTAGAAAACGTTAAATAAATTGTTTCTGAATTTGAGATGAAATGAGAAAAATTGTCAGTCTGAGGCATCATCAGCCTGTCGGGACATCAGTTTCCAGTTAGCCAGTCATTCACCGCTGCAGCTGTGGCTGTTACCTTCTTGTGGGAATTGTGTGAAAGCCTCATTTCCCTTGCAGAAATAGTGTCCTCACACAGGTAGATGTACCTGCTGATGGCAGAACAGGACAGAGAATGTAGAACCATTTGGTAGAAGCAACCATGTTGGTTCTTACCATCCTCTTCTAGATCTCGGCCTACTTGCTGAACTGAGAAAAAGAGTCCATTCCTTTTATTTCTTCAGGACTCATGGGAATATAATATGTTTCATTCCCAGCTATGTATTATCTCAGACAACACAGCTCCATGACATTCTGAAAAACTTGGGCCTTTTTCAGGATGTATAATGGTTTGATAGAATAATCATCAATCTCTGGTGCCTAATGCCCTCCTACTGTTTTATATGAGAACTTGTGTGTTAAGGGTTTTATGGCTTTAGACTTTTCTCTTTTTTTGATAGTGATTCCATCCATAAATCACAGAATGCTATTGGAAGTATGTTATATTTAGGTTCTCAGTGCCACAAGTAACTTCTTTTGATGAGGAAAAGCAACTCAGAATGAGCCACCCATCCTTTCCATCATGTTTCTTGGACAAGAGTTTTAAGATCCTTAGACCTGGGAGAAAGAAAGAAATAATGTTTCAACTTCCGTTGGTTAGTAAGTGGGTTGAGTTTACTGAAATTAATTTGCTGGAACCTCACACACATATTATTTCCACTACTGACAGCTGGGTCTATGCAGGGTCTATGGCGTGTGGTTTTTTTTAAAGGTGATGGAGAGACTGAAAGTAATCTGCTTCATTGTTCAGAAGCTCTGCCTTATTTTCATGTTTTCTCTGAATTGGATTGCCCATAGTGTTCCAATCAAGCAATCTTACTGAGAGTCTACTCTGAGTCTAGGTCTCCAGAGACTCATGTGTTCCTTGGTTTTTCAGCATCTGATCCTGGTTTTCAAACAGATTCACTTTTGTCTTGTTTGGTGTTCTGTTTTTTAATCAAGACTCAGTTTATCCTGTATTTAAGTCATCTACAATATAGCTGTGCACATAGTTCTGTGTTTCAAGTTAATGCCACACCAAGAGAAGGATCTCTGTTTAGTTCTCCATAATTACAAAAAGATATAGGTTTGGCAGTCAATCAGTGAGCCCCTCTGACTTGTGGAGACAATGGGACTCAATGAGCAATTAATCTAACAGGACAGAAAGTTATTTTACATATTGATAATAGAAGACATCTCATCTCGACAAGTTTACAAAGACAGAGAGAGAGAGAGAGAGAGAGAGAGAGAGAGAGAGAGAGAGAGAGAGAGAGAGAGGAGAAAGAGAGAGAAAGAGAAAAGGTGAGACAGAAAAGGGAAGAGAGGAGAGGGGGGAGAGAAAGTCAGAGATATAGAGATAGAGACAGGGACATAAACAACACAGAGACAAAGGACAAATAAACACAGAGAGAACTACAGAACAACATGAAGAGAAATAATATAATAAACATAAACAGGAAAATAGAATTTTGAAAAAAATTTGTATACTTCGAGGGTTACTAAACACCATACTTTTAGCGAGAATCCCTGTCGAGCTACAAATCAGGGAAAGAGGAGTCCAGCCCTCTATTATCTCTAGAAATATCTTAAATAATTAGTTCTTTATTTCTTCCATCTGATAGGTTGATTCCACCCAGTCCCACCCTGCCACCCCAGAATTATTCCCACACACCTCAATCTTTTCACTTCTGAGAGTTTCTCACCCACTGCATCCCTCTTCTTGGGGCATCAAGTCTCTACAGAATTAGTCTAATCATCTTCCACTGGGACAGACAAGACAGACCTGTGCTATTCATGTGCCTCAGACCCTGCCACTCTATGCTCTTGGCTTGGTGGCTGATTGCCTGGGAGGTCCCAGGTATATAATTTAGTTGACAGCGTTGGTCATTCTCTGGCGTTCCCATCTCCTTCTGTTTTGTCATTCCTTCCTCTACCTCTTCCATAGGGATCCCCGAACTGAGTCCAATGCTTGACTGTAAGTATCTTATCTGTCTCAGTCACCTTCTGGTAGAGCATCACAGAGGTTAATCAAGCTATGATCCTGTCTTCAAAAACAATATAACATCAGTGATAGTCGCATGGTTTGGGTCCTTCCCATGGGATAGATCCCAAGTCGAACTGAAGTCTGTTCGGCCATTCCTTCAGTTTCTGCTCCATCTTTGTCCCTGCATTTCTATTAGACAGGAACTAATTGGGGTCTAATAATTTTAAAGTGGGTTGGAGGATGGGTACAATCACACAGGCTGTAGCTCTCTGTGTCTTAGAGCTAGGTGTGCTCTCAGCGCCCCCTGCTGGTCCTTGGTGCCCTACAGGAGGTTTGTGTTTGGGCTCACAGTAACATTTATTCACTGTGTCTCTCTCTTGCACAGAAATACATGGCAGTGTCCTCAGACCTCAGACTGCTCAGTTGCATGTCCACGGTGTTCTTGGCATTGTCTCTGGAGATGGTGAATCGGCCCTTGACAGTTTCTGCATAGTGGGTGCTACTACTATCAGTATTAATGTATGCAAGCCATTCTATCCCGTTCTCTGGAGCCTGGCGAAACCAGTGCATGACATAGCTACTGAACGTGAATCCAGAGGCTACACAGGACACTTTCAGGGAGCTTCCAGGCTGCACTAAGCCTCCCCCAGACTCCACCAGCTGCACCTCACACTGCACACCTGCAAACAGAGAGTTTTGGTCAGAAAAGTGTCACAAAAAAATCCCTAAATAAACATAACATTTTTTCTTATTTGTAATGAACCCATGACAGACAGAATCTCATCTCTATAAATTACTTTGTAAAATGAGGACAAGGAAAACCAAGCTGATGCTGAAGTCCATGGTGTGCAGTCTGTGCAGTTCTGATCACTGAATATAAGGACCTGGGAAACCTGGGCTGAGCTCCTCTATCAGAGCTGCAGGCAGGATCAGTTCAGACCTGTTTTTCATGTCCACAGAATAGGCTTATTTGCATATCTTTATGCTATAACATGCTCCAGAGTTGGAACTGGGATGAACCCAGTAATCATCACAGATATATAACATCAAAGACACTGCTTTCAGCTACAGTGTTTGACAAAGAATGGGAGTTTCATAGTCACATACATTTTTTGGTTAAGGATTCACCATACATTTAGTTTCCTTTTGTGTATGTTCATAGAACATGCTATTTTTCTATGCTATCATACTTTCCTAATTCCTTGGTATAAATGTATAATTAATTATCACCACACATAACAGTGTTTCTAGGTATGAGCTCAGTCTTTTCCTCTGTCTGGGCAGCACATGGCTTTTCCCTAATATGGTTTGGCATAAAGTTACACCTATGAGGATTTGGTAGCACAACACATTCTCTGAGACAACAACACTTGGGAGTTTTCTGAATTTTATTTATTCATGACAGAATGCTGTCCTCAAGCTTTTGTCATAATCTTTGACATGACATTTAAATTTCGTCAAAGTTCGGGGAAAATGGAGCAAAAGGTGATGGAAAGACTGTAAGAGGTGAAGCATGGGAAAGAACACTGTGAAATAATGTCTTGTGGACAGGACGTGCCTATTTCATTCCTATACTCATAATGGCCATTGTCCGCACAAGACCCAAAAGAGGCCAAGCTAATCATAACTTATTATGGATTTTTGCCGATTATTGCCAGACTTTTCCTGTCAGTGAGGAGATGTTGGATATAGATATTTCCTGGATGTGTAAGACTCATTTTTGAAATGTGGTCATTGGTAGTTTTTCTTTGCTGCAGTTCCTGTGTTTACAACATGCACCTATAGGCTGTATTAACTTGACTTAATGCTGCCATGAAGTTGAGTGAGGTTACTTTGGAGAAGATACAGGGGTGAGTTGAAAAGGAAAATAGTTTAGAAATGTAACCATATTTAATTATATATGGGTAGCATATATAACTCCTTAAAAGGAAGAAAAACAGTAACTACTGAATATGTGAGTAATTTAAATCAATGAATCCTCAAAAGAGTGCTTAAGGAAGATTTTACTAAATATGATATAAATGGGTAGGGATGGTGGTCCTGAGTGAAGTGAAAGAATCAGATGGATTTTAAGTCAGTTGGATAGAAAGATGCTGCATACAATCTATTTCCAACCCTTGAAGTCATTGGCCTTGTGGAAGCAAAGCCTAGAGATAATCAGTCTTGATCTTAGGAAACAGAGACAGGGACGGTCTGCTTTCATGGGAAAAAATCAGGCAAACTCTTTTAATGTCAGTACAAAGGTTAGGGGACCTCCTCCAGAAAACAATAACTTTGTTAGTATTTGTGCCACATAAAGGCTCACATAATTGCTTGAGGGAATGTTGACTAAAACTCCAGGGATGCAATGAATGTATTTTGTTGTTGTTGTTGTTGTTGTTGTTGTTGTTGTTGTTCGTTTGTTTGTTTGTTTGCTTGTATAGTGTTTTAATGGGTGTTAGTATGTTTTCCTGTTTTAATGGGTGTTTGCCCACATGACAATTCAGTAGGACATCTGCAGGCAAATGGACATTCTTTGATGCCCACAGTACCTCAATAAATTATTTTTACCAATCTGAGAGACACAATTTCTGTCCCTATTTTCACTCAAGGACAGGTTCCATGCTGATGTCACATAGGATAAGGAACACAGGTAAGAGTGAGCTTCAAGCACCATTCAGTGAGGTGCTTTTATGTGTCTTCATACCTCAGAGTTTCTGACAGGAAACTCAGCAGTGATGTACAGTGCAATTTTGCAATCAGGAAATGTACAAAGAAATGAAAAAATCGGTTTTAGAAGAAAACATCACTTCCTGTCATCTAAACACACAGAGGTGAGATTACTCCCTCATGTGGTATTCATTTGTAAGTCCTTGGGATCCTGCACATTATTAGCCAAAGTAGTACTGTCTGCAATTCAAATTATAAATAAACAGGAAGTTATAGGATTCATACTCTGCAGGTCTAGGAAGAAAAACATGGAAATGTTTATAATAAATAAACCCATATTCATGAAACACAGGCAGAACGGGGTGCATGTCCTCTGTGCATTTTTAAAACTAGATTTTTAATTTATTATTGAAACAATTTTGTTTGGGTCAGTGTCCAAACCACATGTCCTTCTCTCCTGTAGGCTGCTCTTTAACATGGCTTTTCTTTTCTCATCAGACTTGTGAAGTCTTACCTGGTCTTTTAAAGATTTCTTTCCTTTTTTATCCTCCAGATTTTATTCCATTCCTGTTCCATCCTCCAACTGTTCTACATCCCATACTCCTCCCTGCCCCCTTCCCACTGTCTGCTCTAGGTCATCCCCACACCACCCACCCCACCAGACCTCTAAACTCCCTGTGGCCTCCAGTCTCTTGGGGTTTATGTGCATCTTCTCTGACTGAACCCAGACCTGGTACTCCTCTGCTATCTGCATGTTGGGGGCCTCATTTCAGCTGGTGTACACTGCCTGCTTGGTGGCCATTGTCTAAGAGATCTTGGGGGTCCATGTTAATGGAGGCTGCTGGTCCTCTTATAGGGTGACCCTCATCCTCAGCTTCTTCCAGCTTTCTCTAATTCAACCCAGGGTCACCAGCACCTGTTTCCTCGGTTGGGCACAAATATATGCAACTTACTCTTTCAGCTACTTCTTGGGGCTTTTCGGAGGGCAGTCATGGTAGTTCCCTTTTTGTGAGTACTCCTCAGTCTTAATAATAGTTTAAAGCCTTAAGGCCTCCCCTTGATCTGGATCCCATTTTGGTTCTGTCAATGGACCTTCTTTTCCTCATGCTTTTCTCTATTTCTGTCCTTGCAGTTCTTTCAGACAGTAGCAATTAGGAGTCAGAGTTTTGACTATGGGATAGAAATCCCCATCCCTCATTTGATGTTCAGTGTTTCTGCTGTAGGTGGGCTCTACAAGTTACCTAACTCCATTTTCTAAGGTCCCCCCTTTGACTCTGAAGGGTCTGTCACCTCCCTGGTCTCTGGTAAATTTTGGAGGGTCCTCCCAACCTCCTAACTCCCAAGCTTGCCTGATTCCATACTTTCTGCTCGCCCTCAGGACTTCAGTTCTTTACCCCATACAGTACCAGTTCAAGTTCCCCTCTCTTTTAACCACCACCCCCAGACCCTCGCACCACTGTCCTGTTCCCCCAACAAGGCCTTCCCTACTTCCCCCTTATGTTTGCTTAACTCCCTCCAAAGCGGCACTGAGGCTTCCACCATTAGTCCCTTCAGCTTGTTGACCTATTCAAGTTCTGTGAACTGTAGCTTGGGTAGTCTGTACCTTTCTCTTGCTAATATCCACTTATTAGTGAGTATATACAGTGCATGTCTTGTTGGGTCTGAGTCTCCTCACACAGGATGATCTTTTTGTAGTTCCATCCATTTGCCTATAAAATTCAGCATGACCTTGTCCTTAATAACGGAATACTATACCATTGTATACATGATCCACATTTTCTGTATCCACTCTTATGTCTTGGGACACCTTGGTTGTTTACTGCTTCTGTTTATCACAAGTAAGGCTGCTGTAAACATAGTGGATCATGTGCCCTGTGGCATGGTGGGGCAACTTACAGTCATATTTCTAAGAATCCTATTGCTGTGTTTTCATATAGACCTATATCCAATTTTCTGAGGAACCTTCAAATTGCTTTTCAGAGTGGTTTTATCAGTTTAAATTCCACCAGCAATGGAGGAGTGTCCTCAGTTTGAAGTTTGTTCAGTTTTTAGAAAACTTGACCCTTGAATGTGTCCCTGGTGATACTGATTCAGGATTTGAGATCTGAATTATAAAATTTGACTTCACTACTTCACATTGCTGGCATCCACTGCAGACCTTTCCTAGGGGCTGGAAGACCCTGTGTACATCATGGACAGCATGGATGGTTAATGAGTAGCCAGAGGCAGGCAGGTGAGAGACAGGCTCCGTCAGGTCTACAGCAGGTCAGGTCCTCACTAGTACCTTTAGAAGGCACCATGGGATATACAACATCACCATTAGTCATACATGTCATAGGTGTCAAGGCGTTTTCCCTCTCCTGAAGGCATGAATTACTTGCAGCTTGGAAAAGTCACCAGGTAGAGGGGTTCTAAGTGAATAAAACAACATCTTGTCAAATCGAACCCCCAAACCGATCTGAAGCTAAGTAAAATTAAGACAGGCTGATTGGGGGCTTGTGTCCTGGACGCTGTCCACAAAGATCTGCAGCGAGGCCAGATGGGAGGGTTCAGGAAAAGGGGTAAGGGCATGAGCAAGGAGGGGAATCACCTCTTTGACATTTGTGCCTCTGCTTCTGCTTCCACTGCCACTGCCGCTGCTGCTGAAGCTGCTTTCTTTCCAAGATGTTGCATTGTCCACTGGGTTGCAGGGGAGCTCCCGGCAGTGTTGTGTGAGTGACATTATCTTCCCTCGTGGTGGTGTTACAGCTCTTATGACAG